>NC_067403.1:261290366-261890366 GCF_016432865.1 Antechinus flavipes
TATGGAATAAAGACCCGAGCTTGTGAGCCGCTGTACTCGGGGGCTCTGTTGGACTTGAGAACCACTGCCTGCAGAGGCGCTGGCCAGAGATCTCTGAAGACCTCTGATTGGGTAAGATTGGTAAAGAACCACTGTAGAGACAGTGGTGAGAGATTTCTGAAGGCCTGGGAACTACACAGACTGATAGCCAGAAATCTCTGGGTAAGAGGTTACAAGAGGTGGCACTTAATGAGCCAGCAGGAAGTCCTGATAAATGGCACAGAGCAGGGGGGAAAGCTCCTGGATGGGCCAGCCCATTGGGGTTTAGGGGTCTGAGGTGAGAGGCTCTGTGTATTATAGGATCTCAAGCCATGAGACTGTAGCAGCTCTCCCCGGAAGGGAAAGGGGAAGGAGAAGTCCAAACCCAAACCTTCAAAGCAGAAATCTAACACACCACCAGAGAGTGTACTTGGGGAGAGATTGCTTTTTAGGTGGGGAAGGGATGGCCCTCTTCCATGTAATTTTTGTCTGGGTGTTTCTACAGAATATCTGCGTCATGCCTGTTTTGTGAGCTAGATTGTGTTACCTGGAAAGATTTAAAATGCAGCCAGTGAGAAGAACTTCTGAGCTGCAGTTAGAACACTGGGGAAGATGCTCTTGGCTCCTGCCTTAAAAGGGTAAAAAGCCTAACTTTTTCTGTGCTCTGGCCAAGCTGGGGGCTACAGAAATAAAGTTAGCTAATCGTGGAGAGCAGTCACTGGGGAGCTTGGCAATTGGTGGTTTCCAGACTGCAAAAGTGCTCAGCATAAAACAGATGCTATCTGGATGTTAACTTCTTTATTGGATTTAATTGCTTCATATTGGACAGCCTTATATGGGTTTTTAGATATGATTAACATACAATGCAAGTGATGAGATAAATGATTTTCTTTGCTTGTAATTTAGAAAGAAATTCAACTAAATTAAGGCCCCTGGAGGAGGATAGTGCATAGAGTAAAGAGAATCTCTTTCTTTTTCTCCCTCCCTCCCCCATTCCCTGCCTGTAACAGGGATGCGTGGAGAAGGAGAGACAGGGAGAGAAAGAAAATATATGCAATCAGTACAGTGAAATTTGTTAATTGGGATATAACAGTAAAGCAGTTTTAAAAGAAATCTAATCGAAGCCCACAAAAGGGATATGAAAATTGTAATCCCTTTGCACTGACTGTGTTAACAAAAGATTGAAGATTTTGGGCATCTGGTGGGGAAACAGAAAAGCACTTGGCTGCTCTTAAAAGCTGGAAGCAAACAGTCTGGTCCACAAGCCTTTTCTGATGGGCAGACAAAAGGGAAAAGGTTTTGGGTGGACTGGCAAAAACAATCAAAAGGGAATGGTTTCCATTCTCCAATTGATAAATGGTCAAAGGATATGAACGGACAATTCTCAGACGAAGAAATTGAAACTATTTATAGACATATGAAAATATGCTCCAAATCATTATTAATTAGAGAAATGCAAATTAAGACAATTCTGAGATACAACTACACACTTGTCAGATTGGCTAGAATGACAGGGAAAGATAATGTGGCATGTTGGAGTGGATGTGGGAAAACAGGGACACTGATACATTGTTGGTGGAATTGTGAACACATCCAGCCATTCTGGAGAGCAATTTGGAAGTAGGCTCAAAAAGTTATCAAACTGTGCATACCCTTTGATCCAGCAGTGTCTCTACTGGGCTTATACCCCAAAGAGGTACCAAAGAAGGGAAAGGGACCTGTATGTGCCAAAATGTTTGTGGCCACGCTGTTTGTAGTGTCTAGAAGCTGGAAAATGAAAGGATGCCCATCAATTGGAGAATGGTTGAGTAAATTGTGGTATATGAATGTTATGGAATATTATTGTTCTGTAAGGAATGACCAGCAGGATGAATACAGAGAGGACTGGCGAGACTTACATGAACTGATGCTGAGTGAAACGAGCAGAACCAGGAGATCATTATATACCTCAACAACGATACTGTTTGAGGATGTATTCTGATGGAAGTGGATCTCTTCCATAAAGAGAGCTTTAATTGATCAAAGATGGACAGAAGCAGCTACACCCAAAGAAAGAACCCTGGGAAATGAATGTAAACTATTTGCATTTTTGTTTTTCTTCCCGGGTTATTTCTACCTTCTGAATTCAATTCTCCCTGTGCGACAAAAAAACTGTTCGGTTCTGCACACAAATATTGTATCTAGGATATACTGTCACCTATTCAACATGTAATGGAAGTGAATGCAAGGGATAATGCTGTAAAAAATTACCCTGGCATGGGTTCTATCAATAAAAAGTTATTTTTTAAAAAAAAGGGGGGGGGAGGGGAATGGTTTCTTTCTAAAATTGTAGAACAAAGATTTAGCTTATAACTAAGTTTGCATCTGGGAAAAAAAAAAATCTTATCTAGATCAGGTTTGCACGTTAAAAGCCTGAAGATCTGAGAGTATCCAGTTCGGAATTTGAGGGGCTTGGGGGCGGGGGGAGTAGAGAACAAAGAACAGTGATGACAATTTTTAAAAATACAGAGAGCAAGTGAAGAGGAGCTTTTTTTCTGGAATTCCTCCTAAAATGTAAATTCCTTAGGTTTCTTAAAACTACTTTGTGAGTAAGATTATTATCCCTGAGAAATAACTTGGGTTTCATTGGTCCCAGTAAAGGATGAGTTTACTGATAATCTCCAACTTTGTTAAGTAGGAACAACTTCTAACGATTTAGACTGGGAATGCTGAGCTGAAAATTACCTCAGATATCAAGATGAGTTTTAATTTTCATATGATGAATCTCTTACAATTACAATTACATGAAATGATAACTATTGAATGGTATGTGCTAGAATTGTGAATTTGTTTACTTAAAGCATGAGATCTTAGAAATTTTTGTGCAAATATTGAAACATTACTGGAAATTTAAACCTGTATTTGGTTTGATATTAGGGTAAAAAATAAGTTATTAAAACAAAGTTCTGGTAACTTAACTAAAGAAGTCACATGTTTGTATTGTCTAATTAGATGAAATATAGTGCTTTCTAAAATGCACACCGGCTAATTTGTATAAATTGTGAGCTATGCTTTGAAATTTGGTCAGCTCTGCTGGAAATATGTATAAGTTTTATGAAATTAGCTATTTTTATGCTATTTATTAGCTATATTGTAAATCGTTATTTATATTTATATTGCAATTTTTTTTAAAAGGTGATTTTAAAAAGAAAGGACAAGAAAGATTGATTTGCAAAAGCAAGTGATAGTTTTAATGGGACATCTAGTTAGAATATCACAAAATAAAGTACTGGTTTTTTTTAAAAACTTTTTTTTAAAAATTGGTGTATATATTAAAATTGGAAAGGATAGTAAATTACATGAGATTCCTTTCCATTTTTGTGCTTGGCTATGCTATGTCTTATTTGGCTATCACTTACGAAAATTGTGAAATAGCTAATTAAATTAAATTATCACAAAGCAGAGTGCCTTGGTGGGCTAACCCAGGGGAGGACAGCAGCCATGGGTAGATTTTGTGGGGAGGATTTGGCCCCAGGGACATGATTTCAGGGGTTGGACAAGCAAAGGAAAGCAGACTTCAGCCCCTGCTTTGTGAAGTTGCTGGGTTTGGGAAAAGCTTGGCTCTGGGTATAAATACCAGTCTCTTTACCTTTAGGTTTCCAAAGGTTTTTCATTGGGAATTTTGATAGTTAATCGAAAATTTAGCATTGAAAACTGTATACTAATTATTTGTATTAATGCAAAGTCATTTTCTTGATTTTACTGCTCAACAATGCAAGAAACTTTTAAGAGATTTGTTAGAACTGCAAGTTCTCTGAAAATGAATTTCTACAGGAATGAAAATTCCTACCAAGGTCTCCATTTGTCTTCAGCAAATTATATAATATTTAGTTAAGTGTCTCTCAGGCTGAGGCCCTGCAGTGTCAGTTTTGACTGATTATGATCCTGCCCCTGTTTTTCCTCCTATAGCTAATTTCTGTAGTCAGAAAAGTGGTCAGCAGAAGCCATGAGCACAATACAAGTTTGTAGATATCTTGATCTGCAGCCCAGCCCTGGAGGCTTCTCTGGCTGCTGCTATAGAACCCTTAACTTTCTGGCTTCCTGCGGGGAGAGTTTCTCAGTCTGAAGGCCCACTTTGCCTATCAGTCTGTTAAGTATTTGGGCCATGAACTAACTCCCACTTCCCTTTTTCTTACTGTGGGGGAAGCAGATAATCTTTCCCCTCCTTTATCAAGCCAAGGTTTGTAAGACCTTGAAAGCTAAACTGACCTCTCCCTCACCCTAGCCCAACCTAAAGCCCTTTATACTGTATGTGGATGAAAGGACAGCTCTGACCTAGGATTCTGGACTCAGTCTGAGACCCATCCCAGACTCCTTGCTTACTTCTCAAATAAACTTGGTGTCTTTGGGGAGACCCTCCCACCTAGAGCAATGGCTGCCATAGTCTTTCCAACTGAGGAAGCTTCCAAGCTCATTGGCCAATCATTAGAGATTCTAACCCCCCACCAAGTGCAGAGAATGTAGCTCTCTACCAGAGCTTCAGAATTTGGGCAGGAATGAGAGTGAATCTCCATACTGACTCCAAATATGCCTTTCATGTTTGCATGCTCATGGGCCTAAGTGGAAAGAAAGGGGATTTATTTTGACAGCCAAACAAATGTTCCTCAAGTATGCAGGGGACCAATTACTGCAAGCTGTGCATGGACCTGGAGAGGTTTCTGATATGACTTGTATAGGACACCAGAAGCGGGATTCACTTCAGCTCCAGGACACAGGCTTGCAGATTCAGCCCCTTGTGCTGCTGCTTGTTTGCCCCTGACCATGGCATCTTTCCTTCCCCAACTACTGACTCCTACATTCCCTAATTATGGCTCCCAGGCAAGTAAATTCTGAAAGGGCTGTTAAACCCTCCCACCCTGAGGTCTATCAGGAGGAGGGATACATACTTAGGAGAGGATTGGCAGGTGGATTTTGCACCTATGTTCCCTGGCAGGGTTTCAAACCGCTTTTGATTTTTATTAACACTTATAAAAGTAAAAGCTTTGTCTTATACCACTGAAAGGTTTTTGCTAAAAGAGATCCTGTTTACTTAAGGCCACACTGTTCCACACATTACCCCTATTCCTTTGAGGAAAGAAAAACAGGAATTTGGGAGAAATATTCTTTGGTATTTATTCTAGGAAAAACTGTTTGGAGAAGAGATATTTATGAAAGCCTCATCTTCCCCCAAGTCTTTCTCTGGGTGAGGCTCCTGATTATGTCCTTAGTAACCCCCATCCTGACGCCACTTTGGTTTATTCTTTTCTTTTTTCCCAGATTTTGTCCTTGCATTTTTAATCTACTTGTGAGAGGTGTTTCTTGCATTCTCCATGCCATGAAATCCAACTACTGCGTCATTCTGAAATCCCCTGAGACCTGATTCTGACATTCAGCACCCCCTAGATGCTTCTAAAACTAGCTGCAAGTCACTTGTCTCCCCTCCTCAGTCTGGGGCCCCTGTGTTCTTCTTCTTTTTTATAATATAATCATTCTCTCTGGGAGCAGGTTTCTCAGGGGAGGTTTTCTGGAGGCAGCCTTAGTTTTCAGTTAAAAGTAATAATCACCCAAATGCAGCGAGGTGCTAAAATTTCAAAGCTTTTATTGCTTCCTCCAAAATAGCCCAGTTAGTTTTTCTTAGAAGCCTATCTTTGGTTCCAAGAGCTCTTGCAGTTGTCCTTTCCCTCTGCTTTTTTCAGCCTCCAGTCAGCACAAAGGTGGAAGATGGATTGAATCTCTCTTGCCTCTGAGAGCAGCTTCTGGCTGAACTCACTTGACGCTCCCCTCTCAATCTTTTCAGCTGAACTAACTTGACTGGCTCCTGAAGCTCTATTTATGTTCCTTCTCTAAGAGTGAGATTGTGGGATCCCAGAGTGGGATTATGGGTTTCCTCCCAGAGTGCTCTCTGGCCCTAAGAGCTTCTTGCTTATATGAGCTCTCTAAAGGTGTGAACACAAGCATTGTTTCGATCACTTTCATTTAGTACCTTGTTTCTTCTGGCCCATAACATCTCCTTGTAAGATCAGATCAATGATACTGAACCATGCTAAATCAGATAATTATTATCTCTATCAACTCTAATGACTTTACACTTTGTAAGGATTCCAACAGGCAGGGCCAGCCCTATGCCCCTTATCAGCCTGAAGTTGCTCCAGAATATGAGACCTTTCTCCCTTTGGCCCAAATAAATCTAGGTCTGGACTGTTTGAGTGGGGTTGATAGGATAATGGCCCTGAGGCCCCAGGCCTTGACAGTGCTGTAGCTCTATGGCTGACACTGGAAGCCAGATGCCAATCTGTTGCTCTGTGACGACTGGGTTTCCAAGACAGATGGTATTAGTTGGTGGAAGCGGGGTCTCTGATTCCTGCTCACTTCATTAAGCAGCAATATCCCATCACCTGCTTGCTTATGCACAGAATCACTACAATAGTTCAAGATTTCTCAGCTGAAATGGGCCCTGAAAGCTCCCACAGATGTGCCGGTGCTGGTTCTAAATGGTAGAAGGTGGGTCACAGTTAATACTGGAGAAGGGACCACCCTGAAGGCCTAGATAACAAAGATGTCCTACAGGAAGAAATGTATCAGGATTTGTGAGAGAAATCTTCAAATGTATGAAATAAAGAGGAGGGACTGAATGGGACCAGGTGAAGATTGCTCAGAGGCTGGAGGACCTTGGGGCTGAGTTTCAGGAAGTCCTGTGATCCCTGTTCTCAGAGGGCTGTAGGACAGAAAATGGTCAGATCCTAGGTCTAAGTTTCAAGAAGTTATGTGTCCCACAGGAAGTAGACACCATTGCTGACCACTGGTCAATGGTTGCTTCCTTTTAATCCATCCAGTGAACCCAAGGCTTTTGCTATATAATTCACTCCCTATTTCCTGCCCTGGGCCACACACCATGGTGGACGACTCAGCTGGTGTGCTTGGACCTCTCCTTGCAAGGTCCAAATTCTCCACTATTAAAATATTAAAAACCTGATCTGTGTCTTGCCTCAGTTTCTCTGGCATTACAAAAGGAGAAACAAGAGTTTGCTTGTGGAGTGTGCTCTAGAAACTCGGATGCCTGCCCTTCCCTCTGCTTTTTTCAGCCTCCAGTCAGCACAAAGGTGGAAGATGGATTGAATCTCTCTTGCCTCTGAGAGCAGCTTCTGGCTGAACTCACTTGACGCTCCCCTCTCAATCTTTTCAGCTGAACTAACTTGACTGGCTCCTGAAGCTCTATTTATGCTCCTTCTCCAAGAGTGAGATTGTGGGATCTGAGAGTGGGATTATGGGTTTCCTCCCAGAGTGCTCTCTGGCCCTAAGAGCTTCTTGCTTATATGAGCTCTCTAAAGGTGTGAACACAAGCATTGTTTCTATCACTTTCATTTAGTACCTTGTTTCTTCTGGCCCATAACATCTCCTTGTAAGATCAGATCAATGATACTGAACCATGCTAAATCAGATAATTATTATCTCTATCAACTCTAATGACTTTACACTTTGTAAGGATTCCAACAGGCAGGGCCAGCTCTATGCCCCTTATCATCCTGAAGTTGCTCCAGAAGATGAGACCTTGATCTGTTTGGCCCAAATAAATCTGGGTCTGGACTGTTTGAGTGGGGATGATGGGATAATGGCCTAAGGCCCTGGACCTTGACAGTGCTGTAGTTCTATGAATGACACTGGCTGCCAGATGCCAATCTGTTACTCTGTGACGACTGGGTTTCCAAGACAGATGGTGTTAGTTGGTAGAAGCGGGGTCTCTGATTCCTGCTCATTTCTTTAAGCAGCAATATCCCATCACCTGCTTCCTTATGCACCGAATCACTACAATAGTTCAAAATTTCTCAGCTAAAATGAGTCCTGAAAGCTCCTACTTATGTGCTGGTGCTGGTTCTAAATGGTAGAAGGTGGGTCACAGTTAATACTGGAGAGAGGGACCAGCCTGAAGGCCTAGATAACAAAGATGTCCTACAGGAAGAAATGTATCAGGATTTGTGAGAGAAATCTTCAAATGTATGAAATAAAGAGGAGAGACTGAATAGGACCAGGTGAAGATTGCTCAGAGGCTGGAGGACCTTGGGGCTGAGTTTCAGGAAGTTCTGTGATCCCTGTTCTCAGAGGGCTGTAGGACTGAAAAAGGTCAGACCCTAGGTCTAAGCTTCATGAACTTGTGTGTCCCAGAGGAAGTAGACACCATTGCTGACCACTGGTCAATGGTTGCTTCCTTTTCAGTCCATTCAATGAATCCAAGACACTTGCTATATAATTCACTCCCTATTTCCTGCCCTGGGCCACACACCATGGTGGACAACTCAGCTGGTGTGCTTGGACCTCTCCTTGCAAGGTCCAAATTCTCCATTATGAAAATATTAAAAACTTAATCTGTGTCTTGCCTCAGTTTCTCTAACATTACAAAAGGAGAAACAAGAGTTTGCTTGTGGAGTGTGTTCTAGAAACTCGGATGCCTGCCCTTCCCTCTGCTTCTGAGGAGAGTTTCCAAGTCTCATATCTAGTTTCAGTTCCCCCTCCTCCTTCCCAGAATTACTTCCCCTCTATTACAGCACAAGAAATGATTCTTTACATCTCAGCAGCAATGCTGAAGTGTGATGTCAGTTCTCCCTTTCTGATTTCACTCTGCATGACCTAATTCTAGATCTGATCATTGTTGATGTAGTTCTGCTGGTATGTTACAAATGACCTTATTGTAGACAAAAAAAGAGACAATCACCTTTCTCATTTCTCAAGCATGTGAATCTATCTCTCTGTGTGTCTTTTCCTCTCTTTCTCTCTGCCTCTGTCTCTATCCTGTTTTTAGTGATGAAACAATAGAAGAGGCAGAAGGCTAGTGATTGGCCCACAGGTGACTAGCTAGCGTCACCTGCCAGGCTGGAATCCTGGGCATCCTCACTGTCAGACCAACATTCCATTCACTCCTGCTCAGAAAGGATCTGGCAAGATCTTTGCAATAAACTCTATCATGATAGGACACTGGGCTAACACACTTGGACTCAACTGCCTCATGGGCAGCACCTGAAATGGCACAAAGAAAAGGAACTCCTCAAGAAGATCTGAATCGGAGAGAATATACACAAAGGAGGTCAGTTTTGTAGGAAACATGATGTTGAGGATTCTGTCAAAGCAATCCCCCATGAATCTCAGTGTTGGAAATATTCCAGATATTTGGGGGGAAACATCATTAGAACATTTGTACCTAAAAAGGGAATTGAGGGAATACCACTGGCTATTGCCTCACAGGTTGACTTTCTCCTCTAAGCAGAACCTTTAGGAAAATGATGTACAGACACATAAAAACAATTTTTTTTTAAATAAAAACAAGGCAAGGTAGGAGCAGAATTAAAGGAAAAGCTAGCAAGGATAGGAACAATATGGGTGTGTCTATGTGTGGGGGTATGTGTGTGTATTTATGTGTATGTATAGATCTACATAAGAATATATAAACATATCCTTTCTTAACATTATAACAATAACAAAAAAAATAAAGTAAAAAACATTCACAGCAAAGAACAAAAGAACAATTTATAAGGAAATAAAGAAAAAATGGGCATTCATGAATATAGTTTCTTCTACTAATATATATATATATACATACACACACACACACACACACACACACACACACACACACACATATATATATACTTTCTTGAACTGGCATTTGTTGTTATATATTTTGACTCCACCCTAATGAGCACATCTCAATGTTCTCTTTTCTTTTGTTTCATTTTGTTTTGTATTCCTTTTCTGTTTTTCTTTTATCTTATTTTGTTTCCTTAAATAAAACACATTTTAAAAAGTTAAAAGTAAAGACAAGGCAATAGGACCACCATCCAAATACTACCTCTTCATGTTAATACTCTCACAATCAATAGATTAAAAGTTGGGGCTAGTAAACCAGGAGGCAAACTTCCTTATAGTGTTACATGAACAAAGCAACTGGAAAAAAGCCTACATATCTAGGCAGACAAAATGCCTTGCTGGAATAGCAATAATGGGTTAAGGTGGCATTACAGTACACATTTATGTAAAAATAATTGTGCTTTTCATAATTACTGATGTGACTTATGTAATTAACATACTGATAATCTAGATTTCTAAGAGTGAACATTTCACCAGAAGACTCTGACTTGGGAGTCAGACTCCTACAATGTAGCTTAAAATAATCAATTACTGACAACAATTTCCTGTGAATGTTAAAAGATTGCAGATCCTGCTCATATCACAGAACTCTGTACCCCCACCAAGTTACAACCCCAAGGATGTCAAACCATCAATGAAGAACTGGTCCTACAGGACTGGAGAATAACCAAATTTCCTTGCACGAGTGAGAAATTGATCAAACACAAGAAATAACTGTATTGTAATCTGCTTTCTCCCTTCCTTTCCATAGTTTTGCAAAAAATCTCCACTTTCTCTGCAACAGGAGGAGATCTCCTGCCTGGGAGAGCTTCCAATTTGCAAACTGCATCCTTTACTTTGAAAGTGAGGAATTAAACTTTGGTCAGGACCTATGCTTTCAACCTCTGTCTGCATGGAGAACTCCAGTTTTTTACCAAGGAGTATCCCTTCCCCAGGGAGGATCCCACAGGCTTTGTTGAGCAGTTTCCATTCACCCTGTATTCATACACATCCGGGTATCTAGAACTATATCAACTCATGGTCACCTTGGTTAGGAAATAGGGAAATTGGAGCCAAAAAGCTACTTGGGAAGCTTCAGAGGAGCTTGGGATATCTTGGGACTCAGAGGCTGAGGAAAGGAGCACTACCATTTCAAGTTGTGGGTGAAAAGCTCCTTGAAGCTACACCCTTATGGTCCCTTAACTCACTGACTTAACAAAGCTCCCAGAAGCTTCCAGATTCCTGGGAATCTATTGCTCCATTTTTTGATAGACTCACCCAAGCTTTTGTTGCCAACTCAGGTCTCAGTGAGGCAGCTCCAGCTTCTCTCTGTGTTAATAATCTTCAACTTCCCATTAAGCTGACTAATTTTGATTGGCAATTCACTGGGCTCCTCCTTGAGACCTCAGCACAGCTGGCAGTTTCTCTTGCAGAGTAAAATAAAAAGAATAAAAAGGAACTTGGGGAGGCAAAAAGGAAATTCCTTGTAGCCCTTCTGCGGGGCAGCAGCTCATTTCTTATTGTTTCTACTCTGTATCATCAAAATCAAGCAGTGCAGGAGTTTGTTTTACTTGTGGAAAACCAAGTCATGGGAGGAAAAAATGTAAAAGGGAGCTGGAGGAGATGCTGCAAAGAAAAGAGAAAGGCCCCAGACAACTCTGAAGGACCCGCACTCTATTCCCATTCACTCAGCATGATACATCTCCAAGGAGGGGCTGCAGGAGGGCTGGCACAAGGAGGGGGATACTCAGGCCACCGTGCTGCTGACTCCTGTTGGAAGTGGCTCCTTGCTCATACAGGGCCAAGAAGGGTCTGTCCTAGTTGACACTGGTGCCACATTCTCAGTGTTAAACCGGGCTTCTTTCCCCACTCTCCTCCCCCCAGAGTCAAGAGTGTATCTCAGCTGGGGAGATTGCTAAGAAGACCATTCCAGCCTATATCTCAGAACATCTCTCCCCTTTTATGGTAGGATCAGTACCTTTCTCCCTTTTGTTTTAGTCCTTGAGACCCTTAGCCACTCACTAGGACGTGACCTGCTCCATAAATTACAGGCCATTATTTCTTTTGATTGTAAAGGAACCATTACCTTGTGCCTTTTATCCCTGACACCCTCCATCTCTGAAAGTGTCCCCATTCCTTTAGGTCTCTTTCCCTTCACCCTTTCTGAACATCCAGCACTTAATCAAAACCCCTTTCTCTTGGGATTTTCAGAGGCTGCTGATATGGGGTTAGTTAGTAGTATCATTGTTGTGCAGCTGGACTCATCTCAATCCTTATCCTCCAGGGGTCAATTTCTCCTCAGCACTGAAGACATTGAAGGATTGTGACCCCTTATCAATGCCTCTCTATTTAAGGGCTTCATTATTTTCTGTACTTACCCAGTGAGCACACCCATCTTTCTGAAGGGGACTCATCATGAAGTATTTCTCAGCATTGTCACATGATCCCTGTTCCCATAACTTTGGGACCTTGAGAGGTCATTTGTTCCCGGAGGAATGGACTTTGAACCTGGAGATGTAGGAAGTTGCAGGAAGTGACATGACCTGTGGGAGGCAGCCAGCATTAGTGCTCCTTGGTCAAGGATGGTTACATCCTGTTAGTCTATCCAATGAGAAGGCTCAAGCCTTTTGCTTTTAAATCCTGGACAAGCCAGAAGCAGGTCAGCTTCCAGGAGCAAATGGCGGAAGCATAGGATGGCTCCGAGGTGTGTGTGTCTGGGCCTCTCCCTGCAGGGATTAAATAAATGCTTTCTCTTTGTACCTGATATCTCTGATTGAATTGAGAAGGGGGTCTTGCACCCTATCAGTCCCACATATTTCTAATCCATAAGTCTGGTGGATAGAGTTGGAAGAAAATAACTCCTTGGAAATTAGAATTGGGCAAGTGGAATAAAATTGTGTTAAAAGTTTAAAAAATTAAGAAAATCTGATAGAAAAAGAAGTGATCTGAAGAACAGATTGAGAAGAGACAACATAATAATTGTCAGACTACCCAAAAGTTATAATAAAAAAAAAATCTGGGTGTTTTATTGCAAGAAATTATTAAGGAAAATTGTCAAAAGTTATTGAATAAGAAAGTAAAGTAGAAATAGAATGAACCCACTGATCATCCTCTCTGAGAGAACCTATAAAGAAAATTTACAGTAATGTTATAGCCTCGTTTCAAAGTTTACATATAAAAGAGAAAATATTGCAAGCAACAACAGCAACAACAACCAAAAAAACCCCAAAACAAAACAAATTAAATACTGGTGAATGAGATGAGGTGAGATCTTTTAAGACAGTTGTGAAAATCGAGTAAGGCTTCATCTACTTGAGAGTTGGAGTAGGCCTGAAGGTCTTTGAGCATTGATTCAATGGCATACTTAAGTCCCCTTTCTGCTATACTCCCATGGCATCATTTTCTCCCTATTTCAATCAAATAGGGGCAACTATGTACTTATTGGCCAAGTTCAATTTCTTGGGTAGTTCCTCAGTTTAGAAATGTAAGACTCTCAGCCAATGAGGATGAGGGTCAGTGGTGGGAGCATTATTTGCTTTAGGGATTATTTAAAGTGTTAATCCTGTACAAAAAGGTGCTTCCTCCCTTTGATTGACTGCTTGAGGGTGTCACAAGAACAGTACAATAAACTTTTACTTTGCTCCTAGAGATCTCTCCAGCTTTTTTTCAAAATGGTGACCCCTCACCATTTCTGACACACAACAGGGGAAAATAATTAGGATTTCATAAAATCTGGCAGGTTCTATACTAAAAGAACGTAGATTTTGGAACATATTTCAAAGAACAAAGTAACGCGATTGTATCCAAGAATAACCAATGTTGGGTATAATTCTGAATGAAAATGTCTATGAAATAAACTGAATTTGATATAAAACTTCTGGAAGAAATAGAAGGAAATCATTAAAGGCTAATTATAAAGTACTGAAAGGGGTTAATATGTTTACTCATGGTATATAAACATGCTATCACCATTCTTAAAACTGTTATCATTCCTAAGGTAGTTTGAAAGATTGTGACTGAGTTTTGTATGGTGAGATTATTCAAAAAAACAAAAAAAGAATCCATAAAAATAAGGCATGAAAGGAAGAATTGATACAGAGAGATAGGTGGGAGGTGGGGAGCAGATGATGTTGGAACCTTCTCTCATCTGGTTGAAGAGACAATGTCATCTGAAAAATTAAGAAGTCTTCTGATTTCTTAGGTGAAATCCTGGGAGAGGATGAGCAAAGGATTTTCTAAAGGATGTATAAAATAAGATTAGGAGGGTGGGGAAAGAAGATAAGGCAAGGCATTTGAGAAGAGTAGGTAAAATAAGGAATAAAAGAGTAAGGAGGGAAGATAAAGGAACAAGATAGTGAATAAAAATAAGATGGAGAGAAAGAAATACACAAGTTGTAATGAAAACTTTGTCCAATTTATAACAATATGAGTCATTCTTCAGTTGATAAAAGGTCAAAGTTATGAATGGGCAGTTTCCCAATGAAGAAATCCGAACAATTTATTGTCACATAAACATACTCTAAATCAGCCTTGATTGGCAAGATACAGATTAAAAGAATCTTGAGATATCATTTTATATCTCCCAGATCAGTAAAATGATAGAAGGAAAAAGTGACAAAAGTTGGAAAAGACATGAAAAAACTGGGACATATTCAATGTTTGTGGAATTATCAAATGTTGGAGTCCAGCTCCCATAGTGTGTGAATCAAGGGTATGAAAACATTTCAGGGCCAGGCTAAGATGTTAGAATTAAGAACTCTTCAAAGTTTATTGATCAGGGAGATAAATATATATACCTCAAATGCTCAGACTTGATACAAAGTACACTCTTTGAAGTTCCAATAATTTTCTCTAACAAACAAGTTCTACTGATTTGTAAATGACTAAGCCCTGGATCTTGGTTACTTAGACAGAAATGCAAATAATTGAGATACACAACAGGGTAAAATTTATCATACAATTGTCTCAATTATCTTTCTCCCAAATGCCTTTAATAGCTATTATGGGCTGTTTTTCCTGTCCTGAGTTCAAAGGTTTGCCTTTAATCCAAAAGGTAGTGTTTGCATTAGGAAAATATGGCAAGACTTACAAAGAACAAAATGAGCAGAACCAAGAGAACACTGTATACAATGACAGCACTTTGCTTTAAGAAAAATTATGAAGAATTTTTTCTATCATAAACACCCTAAGTTACTCTTAAGGACATATAAAGAAAGACATTATCTGCATCCAAAAAAAAAAAAAATCAGATAAATAGAAGTATGTGTAGGATAATTTTACACACACACACATACACACACACACACATACACACACACCTATTTATGTCTAATGACAACCATCGTTGAGGGAATAAAAAATTACTTAAGTTCATTATGTATTTGAAAGGAAAAAGCATGTTGTGCAGAGTACATATGCTATTTCATGTACAATTGTCTTTTTACTGTTTTATGTTATGTAAATGCCTGTTTTATTCCATAAATTTAAAAAATAGCAAAAAGAAAATTGGTGTGAGATTTTGGAGCATTAATCTCATTGGTCCTATGGGGTGGAAGCAGCTAGATCACAAGGCATCAGAGGAAAAGAAACATGATCAGCATTGGGGGAAAATGCTGAGATTATCTTCCACAAGGGACTATTTTCCAATAATTCTGTGCCCTGACTAGGAAATCCTGCTGCACAGGAAACTATAAAGACTTCTCCAAACTCTTGACATCACTTACTGTAGCCTCAGTTTCAGAGCAGAAGATCCTGCAGACAGTTTCAAGACCAGAGAAAAGAGCATCATCTCCAGGTCAGTCACTCAAGAAATTGATATTCATTGTCTTTGGAACATTGTTCCTCCTGTCCCCGATGGGAATGGGAGAAGAGAGAAGGGCAGGTGTCCCCTGTCACCTTTTGGGAATATAGTATTTGATAGAGGGCTGGAGTCTCTGGAGCAACTCTAAGGGGATCATAGATAGAAAAGTAAATTTACCTGCCCTTTCTTTCTCCTTTTTAAAATCTCAACAAAAATTCCTATTTCATTTTTAACTTTGTGGTCTATGCTTCCACCATCCCTTCCTGGTCTGACTGTATCTGATTAGAGAAATTAGTTTAGCAGGGAGGTGAAAGAGATACCTTCAGACCTACAGACACAAAAAATGAATAATCTGAAGTTAGGGCTTTTTAAAACTGATCTATAATCAGGTGAACAAACAAGATATTTCTCTAGTTTCTACTCCTTTTGCTTACTCCAGGAAACAGTTTCCCTCTAAACACTTTGTCTTCTGAGAAGTATAAAAGGTCAGAATGAGCAGGGACCTCAGTAAAGCCTTCCCATAACTAAGATATTCCATTCAAGAGGAAGCTGTAGCCAAAGAAAAACTAGAGAACATCATGAAATGCAAAATGGACAATTGAAGTGCAAAAAGTATATTTTATTAAAAACTTTTTGCACAAACAAAACCAACACAAACAAAATTAAAAGAGAAGAACAAAGCTGGGGGAAATTTTACAACCAGTGTTTATAATAAAGGCCTCATTTCTAAAATATATAAAGAACTGTGTCAAACTGAAACAACACAAGTCATTCCCCAAATGATAAATGATCAAAGGATATACACAGATAACTTTCTGATGAAAAACTTAAAGTCTTATTGAAGAGAGTTGTGGTCCCTTTAAGAAACTGTATTTCCTATTGAGCTGTGATTCCTTTCAGATTCCCAGCCCCTCCTGGCTGAAGCATGTCCTCCCCAGACAAGTTGTCTCTTCATGATGCCAGGGCCTTTGATTCAATTACAACTCCTAGTCAAAAGCATCCCTTTGAATTCCAATAGGAGATCCAGGCTTGTCCCAGCCCCCATTCTGACTTGCTTGGGCTGCCCAGCCCCCACTGATTCTGATCTGCTGGGACTTCCCAACCCCACTAAGATACCCAATATAATAAGCTTCTATCAACTAAAGTCTTTGCAAATGGACCTTGCCAGCCCTCTTTGCTGCCAGGACTTTCTGTCCACTGAGAACAGCATTCTTAGTGTAAAACTGTATTTTCCATAGATCTGCCACCATAGAAGTCAGTCTCTGGGTAAACTGATTTCTATCTAACAATAAACTTTCATTTTGTAACTAATACTTGGGAATGAGGGAATTCTTTCACTCCTGAAACCTGTGGCCGATTTAATGGGGATTCTTAATAACTCTCTCATAGCCACTAATCTCTAGAGTACCAGGAATCTAAACCACTCTAAACCTCATCACAATGATATGTCATCCATTCCAACTGTCTCTCTTAATTTTTTTTTTCACACATTATTGTTGATAGGAATTCTATGCTCAAGATGTAGCTTTAATTGGGTATTGTGCAGAAGGGCTCTACTTTAGTATTTAAAAATCGATCAATTATTATTTTGGCAAGACAATTGTGGTTATGTGGCTTGTTCAGATTCACACACCTATTAAATGTTAAATGTCTGGGGGCAGATTGGAACTCAGGTCCTCCTGAGTCCAGAGCTGGTAATCTATTCCCTGTGCCATCAAGATGCTCTTCTTGAAAAATCTTATCACCTGGAAGAGGAATTAGTCTTCTTATTTTAACCCAAAGATAGAACAAAGATGAATGGTTACAAGATCCTAACAGAAAAACAAGGCTTGCTATCAAGAAACATTTCCTAACATTAAGATCTCTAATGACTTCTCTGGTAAATAGAAGATCCCCCTTCATTTCTTTTCTTCAAGAAAACAAGACCATTCTTAAAACTTAGAACAGATTTTAAACTTCACTTCACTTTGTTCATGAGATTCTCTAAAGTCTAATTAAAAGTTCCAGACAAACTGAATTGCCATTTGGTTATTTCCCAGTTCACACAAACACTTTCTCTTTTGTGGTCCAAGAAAGGGTGAAGATGTCAGTTTTGTTTTTGTTTTTGTTTTTTTAGCTGAAAGGGCCCTTAGAAGTCTGACTCTTAATAACTCAAAAGCAGGACTTTTGTTACCAGGGTTGTCAAGATAGCATCTAACTGCTTTTTTGTTTTCTTAAAAGTTTACAAACTCTTAAAATCTTCTGTTAAAACAATTAGTGCAAAGAAATTACAATTTACATATCTCTTTATTGGGCTTTGATTAAAGCTCCTTTAAAACTGCTTTTACTATCCTATCTCAAATAACAAATTTCACTGAACTCAGTGAATGTGTTTTCTTTCCCTCCCTCTCATCCCTTTGTCCAAATATCCCTGGTGCAGTCAGGAAAGGAGGGAAGGGGGAAGAAAGAGAAAGAGACTCTCTTTCCTCTATGTACTATCCTTCTAGTCCTGGGAAGGGCTTAATTTGGTTAAATTTCTTTCCAAATTACTGTACACATAAAAAAATATATCATTACTCTTTACATTGACATTGCATGTTGGTCACATCTAAAAACCCACATAGTTATTAAATATGAAACAATCATATACAATATAGCAGTTTCATATAGAATTTGTTCCATGCTAAGCACTTTTGCAATCATGTGACCTTCACAACAACCATTACTAGTTCTCTTGAAATAGCCCAGACAATAAAATTCAAGACGGTCATAGTAATTCATAATTTAAACATAAATTTATTTCTTACCTGCCTAGATGCCTACATGGCCAGGAAGGACCTCCAGTAGGATTCTGGCATGTTTCCGTGCCCAACTGAAGTAGGGACAGCCTTAGAAGCATTCTTGTTCACCCTTGCTGGCACATTTTGACATTAAACAGTGACTTGACTTTACAGGACAAAAGATACAATGGCAGATGTTTAACCTAGTTTATAGGTCAGGGTTATCGAACAGATACCCCTCAATATAGAGCAGGCATTTTGAAGTACAAAATACCTCCTTTTAATTCTAGCTGAGCAGACATTTCTCTGCCAGCCCCAGGCCCTTTAACCTAAAACTGAGGGAGGGGAGAGGAGGCCAGTCATTTGTCCATTTCACTCTTTACAAGTTAAAAATTGGGCAGAGATAAAATAATTTGCCATAAATTAGGTAGCTAACACACATCTACAACTGAAACAGAGAACGGTGGGCTCACCAAAAGACTGCTTGGCTTTCTCAATTCACATCACTATATTGGGGGGTGCCAGGGGCACCCAGATTCTTCCCAGGCAGTTACTGGACAGAACCTGCCAAAGACCGGGGTGACTGGTTCCATGATCTTCAGATACAAATAGAAAGCATTTATTCCATCATTGCAAGAAGAGGTTCAAACACATCAACTGAACAGTCCAGCATGAGGTATGGCACATGACAGAAAAAGACAATGAATTATATAGCAGAAAAAACAAGGGTACAGGTCCTCTTTCCTGTTGATTTTTAAATACATTGGATGGACTGAAAAGGAAGTAACCATTGATCAATAGTCAACAATGCTGTCTACTTCCTGGAGGTGATGTGACTTCCTGAAAACTAGATCGAAGGTTTGACCCTATAGACTCTAAGGAATCTTCACTAATACCATTCACTTTGATTTTAAAATATTGATTTTCTGTGGAGGACACCATATACCATAATATAAATTATGTGCAAGGAAAAGTTAGTGATAAATAATTTAAAATGTAAATAAATAGTTGAATGGATGAATTTATTAACCTATCAAAGAGTAAGGAAACAAAAAATCCATGCATACATCCAGCAAGTGAATAAACTAATGTCCATTGTTTTAAACTAAGTGGTCCAGCCCAGCCTTAGACCTGTCCACATTAGTAGAAGGAAGCCAAACCCCCATATACTAAAGAAAGAGAAGAGAGAGGGAAACAAAGGGTGAATTTGAGTGTGGTCAGAGAAGAAAGGTGAAATGCATGTACCCCCAATCTTCTCAAAAAGACTCATTTCTATATCTCTCTGTCACATCAGGACAAGAGGGAGATGCAAAGGCGAAAATGAAACCAGCTTTTTCTAATGACCTACTCGTGTCCTAGGCACAATGTTAGGCACACCACAAATACTGCCTCATTGGATCTAAAGATTTCTGTGAGGTTCCTGCTATTTTTGGTCTCATTTGGAACCCGAGGGACACAAATGTTGAATAATACGTCCAGGGTTACACAGCCAATGGAAGTAATGACAAGTCCTGGAGACAATTTGGGGGTAATAATCAGTTTTTTAATGATGGGTTAGGAAATAAAACCTTGAGATCAGGATCTTGGCTGGAAGCCAAAAATACCTCTGGAGAGCATTGAATTCTTTAAAAGTCTTTAGAAAGGAGGCTATACCTGAGGGTGGAAACCAACAATTCCACTGAGAGTGGAAACCTACAATTTGAGGAGGTGAACCAAGAGCTGGACAAGAGCTTTCCTTTCCACCTGCTGAGGGCATGAGGAACTTAACTGCCTCCAGGTATCTGGACAAAGGCATCCATTTCTTTTTTTGATTTCTTTTTTTTTCTTTTTTAAAAATTTATTTTATAATAACTTTTTATTGACAGAACCCATGCCAGGGTAATTTTTTTACAACATTAGCCCTTGCACTCGCTTCTGTTCTGATTTTTCCCCTTCCTCCCTCCACCCCCTCCCCCAGATGGCAAGCAGTCCTATATATGTTAACTATGTTGCAGTATATCCTAGATACAATATATGTTTGCAGAACCGAACAGTTCTTTTGTTGCACAGGGAGAATTGGATTCAGGAGGTAAAAATAACCCGGGAAGAAAAACAAAAATGCAAACAGTTTACATTCATTTCCCAGTGTTCTTTCTTTGGGTGTAGCTGCTTCTGTCCATCATTGATCAATTGAAACCGAGTTAGGTCTCTTTGTCAAAGAAATCCACTTCCATCAGAATACATCCTCATACAGTATCGTTGTTGAAGTGTATAATGATCTCCTGGTCCTGCTCATTTCACTTAGCATCAGTTCATGCAAGTCTCTCCAAGTCTCTCTGTGTTCATCCTGCTGGTCATTTCTTACAGAACAATAATATTCTATAACGTTCATACACCACAATTTATTCAGCTACTCTCCAACTGATGGGCATCCATTCATTTTGCAGTTTCTAACCACTACAAACAGGGCTGCCACAAACATTTTGGCATATACAGGTCCCTTTCCCTTCTTTAGTATCTCTTTGAGATATAAGCGCAGAAGTGACACTGCTGGATTAAAGGGTATGCACAATATAATTGGATTTAAATCCAATTAAAGGGAATTCCCTTTAATCTGGGCATAATTCCAGATTGCTCTCCAGAATGGCTGGATTCATTCACAACTCCACCAACAATGCATTAGTGTCCCAGTTTTCCCACATCCCCTCCAACATTCATCATTATTTTTTCCTGTCATCTTAGCCAATCTGACAGGTGTGTAGTGGTATCTCAGAGTTGTCTTAATTTGCATTTCTCTGATCAATAATGATTTGGAACACTCTTTCATATGAGTGGTAATAGTTTCAATTTCATCCTCTGAAAATTGTCTGTTCATATCCTTTGACCATTTATCAATTGGAGAATGGCTTGATTTCTTATAAATTTGAGTCAGTTCTCTATATATTTTGGAAATGAGGCTTTTATCAGAACCTTTAACTGTGAAGATGTTTTCCCAGTTTGTTGCTTCCCTTCTAATCTTGTTTGCATTAGTTTTGTTTGTACAAAGGCTTTTTAATTTGATGTAATCAAAATTTTCTATTTTGTGATCAGTAATGGTCTCTAGTTCATCTTTGGTCACAAATTTCTTTCTCTTCCACAAGTCTGAGAGATAAACTGTCCTATGTTCCTCTAATTTATTTATAATCTCGTTCTTTAGGCCTAGAGCATGGACCCATTTTGATCTGATTTTGGTATACGGTGTTAAGTGTGGGTCCTTGCCTAATTTCTGAAAAGCATCCATTTCTCCCCAGCCAATGAACCACGAACAGTGATCGGGTCATAATATCTACATAAACTTCTCTTTCCTGATGAAAAATCATGTACCTCAAGGACTGGAGCAAATTCATGTATCGGGAATGTCCTTTAGAGACCAAGGAATAACCTACTAGGGACTGGTTTCTGAAGGAGGAAATAGGAAGGGGAAGTCTTAACCCTAATTGAATAATTAGTTAGTAATATCCGTGAAATAATGATTTTGCTAAGTTTCCAAGACAAGATTAGAATTCATTTTTTCCCTAGACTCACACCTCTATGCATGTGGCGCCCCCTAAGGGCATCCCAGAAAGAGGCAGTGAAAAAGAGGAGCCTTGAAGGTAGAGAGAGGTATAAGTGGCGGGAAACTCCCTGATGTCCTTCTATGTCTCTGTGTCCCCAGGGTGTCCGAGAGGAGCAGGGCGTCATGGAGCGCGGACCCGCCAATATGACTGTGTTCCCCACGCCTGGATATGCAGGATTTGGTTCTGACAATTCAATGCAGAATAGTAGTTCATCTGGAAGCCTTAATTTTTATGACCGGATGCGGATCCTCTCTCTGCTCATTGCCCCGCTTGGGCTGGTTGGGAACGGCGCCGTCCTGTGGCTCCTGGGCTTCCGCATCCGGAGGAACCCCTTCTCGGTCTACATCCTCAACCTGGCGGCGGCCGACGCCCTCTTCCTTTGTAGCTCCTTTCTTAGATCCACACTTGCACTTTCTAGCGTTTTCGATTTAACGTGGGAAATACTGTCAGACTTCAAATTCATTTTCTACACTACCGGCATGAGCCTCCTGGCGGCGATCAGCACCGAGCGCTGTCTCTCCGTGCTCTTCCCCGTCTGGTACCGATGTCGCCGCCCCAAGCACACGTCGGCCGCGGTCTGCGCCGGGATCTGGGCTCTGGCCGGGGTGTTCGGGCTACCGTCTCTTGTATTTACGTATTGTTTTTATCGTAGCTTTTTCAACTTCACCATCCAGGGTGCGTGGTTCCTCCTCCTCACCTGCATCCTGTGTGTGTCCAGCCTGACTCTGCTGCTGAGGGTCCAGTGCAGCTCCCGGCGCCGGCGGCCCCCCAGGCTCTACCTCCTGGTGCTGCTCACGGTCCTGGTGTTCCTGCTCTGCGGCCTGCCCCGGGGGGTCGTGGTTGTCCTATATTTCCACTTCCACAAACTTTTCATACCTTATTGGCTCTGTGACCTCCTGGCCTGTGTGAACAGCAGCGTGAACCCCCTCATTTACTTCTTCGTGGGCAGACTAGGGAACAGGAGGAGGGAGCCTCTCAGGGTGGTGCTCCAGAGGGCCCTTGGGCATGAGCAGGAGTTAGGAGGTGGGACAACAAGCACTCCCCACACCAGCAGCCAGGAGACTACACTCGGAGCCTAAGAAGAAGATGTTCAGACACAGCAGCCTGTGAAATGAGCCCCCTGCCCCAGACCCAATAGCAGCTCCCCCCTCCCTGGGAGGAAAATCAGGATTTCCCTTCCATTATTTATGTGGATACCTAAGATGTGAACTTTAGGCAATGAACATTTATTAGGTGCCTGTTGTATACCAGGCAGCTGGATAAACAAAAAGAACAGAACTCCAAGGCTGGAATGGGAAGACGTGAGGTCACATCTAGTCTAAGAATGTAGCTGTATAACCCTGCACAAGTCACTCAACTCTGCCTCAATTTCCTTATCTGTAAAAAGAAATGCAAAGCTCTCAAGTATCTTTGTCCAGATAAGCCCAGATAGGGTCATATGACTGAACAAGAAGACTATACCAGGCTGTACTAAGCTGTTCAAAACATCTCATTTAGGGGCTGAACATCTAATTAAAATATCACAAAGTAAAGTACTGATTTTTAAAATAACTCTTTTTAAATTAGTTTATATGTTAAAATTAGAAAGGATTGTAAATTACATGAGATTCCTTTCCATTTTTGTGATAGGCTATGCTATGTCTTATTTGGCTGTCACTTGTGAAAATTGTGACATTGCTAATTAAATTAAATTATTAAAAATGCTTATTGTAATAACATTGAAATCTAAAATTGTTAGGTATGATGTGGGTTCAGCAGGCACTACATGATGATGGACACCAAATTGGGGGTTGGGGTCATCATGTAAAGAATTCACATTGGCCCTTGTCTGTGGCAAAAGGTAGATTTATGATGGACAGGGCAAGCTCCTAGTGAAACTTGCCATTTGCCAGGAGAAAGGGACATGTCCTAAGCTGACAGGCCAAATCCTGAAAAGAACTTAGCTCCTAAAGGATTAACTCTAAGGAGGAGAAGTGGGGTTGAGAAGCCTAGTGGAGTTAGGAGAGATATCATGTGGCATGGGGGAAGGGACAGACATCACAAAGCAGAGTGCTGTGGTGGGCTAAGCCAGGGGAGGGCAGCAGCCATGGGTAGATTTTGTGGGGAGGATTTGACCCCAGGGACATGACTGGGATTTCTGGGGTTGGACAGGCAAAGGGAAGCAGACTTCAGACCCTACTTTGTGAAATTGCTGGGTTTGGGGCAGGAATGAGAGTGAACCTCCATTCCAACTCCTAATATGCCTTTCATGTTTGCATGCTCATGGGCCTAAATGGAAAGAAAGGGGATTTATTTATGTTGACAGCCAAACAAGCATACCCAGTAAGTGTGCAGGGGACCAATTACTGCAAGCTGTGCATGGACCTGGAGAAGTTTCTGATATGACTTGTAGAGGACACCAGAAGCAGGATTCACTTCAGCCCAAGAGACACAGGCTTGCAAATTCAGCCTCTTGTGCTACTGCTTATTTGTCCCTGACCATGGCACTTTTCCTTCCCCAACAACTGACTCCTACATTCCCTAGTTATAGCTCCCAGGAAAGTAAATTCTGAAAAGACTGTTAAACCCTCCCACCCTGAGGTCTATCCAGAGGAGGGATACATACTTAGGAGAGGATTGGCAGGTGGATTTTGTACCTATGTTCTCTGGCAGGGTTTCAAACTGCTTTTAATTTTTCTTAACACTTGTAAAAGTAAAAGCTTTGTCTTGTGTGACTGAAAAGTTTTTGTTAAAACAGATCCTACTCCCTTAAGGCCACACTGTTCTACACATTGTCCCTATTCCTTTGAGGAAACAAAAGCAGGAATTCGGGGAAAATATTCAAACAGGAAAACTGTTTGGATAAAAGATATTCATGATAACCTCAACTTCCTCCCAGTCTTTCTCTGGGTGAGGTTCCTAGTTATGTCTCTAGTAATCCCCATACTGACGCCACTTTCATTTATTCTTTTCTTTTTTCTTATATTTTGTCCTTGCAATTTTAATCCATTTGTGAGAGGTGTTTCTTCCAGACTCCATGCCATGAAATCCAACTACTGGATCTCTCGGAAAACCCCTGAGACCTGACTCTGACATTCAGCACCCCCTAGATACTTCTGACACCACCTACAATGTCCTTCAGAGACTGAGTGAATAATCTACAGTGGGCTAGTTTCTAAAGGAGGAAATGGGAAGGTAAAGTCTTAATCCTAATTGAATAATTAGTTATTAATATCCATGAAATAATGATTTTTCTCAGTAATAAGTTTCCAAGACAAGATTATAATTAATTTTTTTCCCTAGACCCATAGCTGTATGCACTGTGGCACCCCCTAGGGACATCCTAGAAAGAGGCAGTGAGGAAGAGGAGGCTTGAAAGGAGAGAGGCATAAATGGCCGGGAAACCCCCTGATGTCCTTCTACGTCTCTGTGTCCCCAGGATGTCTGAGAAGAGCAGGGCGTCATGGAGCGCAAACCCCCCAACATGACTGTGACTCCGCCCGAACATCGGGTAAATGAGTTTCACAATTCAATGGAGCATAGTGAAAATGAGAGTTCATTTGGAAGATTTGACATTGATAACTGGGTTCACATCCTCTCTCTGATCATTGCCCCCCATGGGCTGGTGGGAAACAGCGCAGTCGTGTGGCTCCTGGGCTTCCGCTCCTGGGCTTCCGCTCCTGGAGGACCCCTTTCTCCGTCTACATCCTCAACCTGGCGGCGGCCGACGCCTTGTTCCTTTGTTTCTCCTTTCTTAGATACATACCTACATTTTTTGTATATGTTTTTGATAATTTAACATGTGAAATACTGTCGAACTTCAAATTCATGTCCTACACTGCGGGCATGAGCCTCCTGGCCGTGATCAGCACCGAGCGCTGTCTCTCCCCGCTCTTCCCCATATGGTGTCGATGTCGCTGCCCCAAGCACACGTCTCGGTCTGCACCGGGCTCTGAGCTCTGACCTGGATGGTCTGGCTGCTCTCTTTTGTCTTTTGGCAATATTTATCTCCTCACCGTTTCGTCTTCATCGCCATCCAGGGTATGTAGTTCCTCCTCCTCACCTGCGTCCTGTGCGTGTCCAGCCTGACTCTGCTGCAACTCCCGGCGCCGGCGGCCCCCCAGGCTCTACCTCCTGGTGCCGCTCACTGTCCTCGTGTTCCTGCTCTGCGGCCTGCCCATGGAGGTGTGAGATTGCATGTCTTTTCACTTCAACATAAGTTTCAAGCCTTATTGGCCCTATGACCTCCTGGCCTTTGTAAACAGCAGCGTGAACCCCCTCATTTACTTCTTCGTGGGCAGGCTAGGGAATAGGAGGAGGGAGCCTCTCAGGGGGGTGCTCCAGAGGGCCCTTGGGGACGAGCAGGAGTTAGGAGGTGGGACAACAAACACCCCCAACACCAGCAATGCAGAGACTACACTCTGAGCTAAGAACAAGATGTTCAGACACAGCAGCCCTTGAAAGGAGTCGCCTGCCCCAGACCCACTAGCAGCTCCCTCTCCCTCAAAGGAAAATCAGGATTTCCCTGACATTTCTTATATTGGTACCTAGGGTGTGAACTCTAGGTGATGAACATTTATTAGGTGCCTTTTGTATGCCAGGCAGCTGGATATCCAAAAAGGACAGAACTCCAAGGCCTGGAATGGGAAGAACTCAGGTCACATCTAGTCTGAGAAACAAAAGATAGTAGTCACACCATCTAGGTCAGAGCCCAGAGGCCGGCTGAGAAACTGCACAAGTCACTCAACTCTGCCTCAGTTTCTCCATCTGTAAAATGAATGATCAAGAGAAATGGCAAACCTTTATAGTATCTTTACCCAGAAAACCTCAGATAGGGTCATATGACTGAACAACAAAAGCATACCAGAAATTGTACAAAGCTCTTCAAAATATCTCATTAAATCCTTACAATACACTAGGGGGGTATGTGTTCTCCAGATACCCATCTTACACTAGAGGAAACTGAGGCAGGTAAAGGCCCAATGACTTGCTCAGGTTCCCAAAACAAATAAGTATCTGAGACTGGATTTGAACTCAGATCTTCCTAATTCCAGGCCCAATCAATGATCTGTGTACTCTGGAGCTCCATAGCTTGCTGTGGCTTCTTTACTAGGGACTAAGGTCCAAGAGTTCATGGGTCAACAGCCCAGAGGAAGATTTCCACAACATATGGTCACTATCCCTGTCCTGAAGAGTAAATGAAGAGAAACACACACACAAAGAGAGAGAGAGAGAGAGAGAGAGAGAGAGAGAGAGAGAGAGAGAGAGAGAGAGAGAGAGAGAGAGAAAGAGAGAGAGAATGAATAACAATTTCCTGTGGAATATCTTGAAAAAATCATTCATCCTCCATTTGATTTCTCCAGTGGTAATGACCATACTCTTTCCTCAGTCCTTTTTAATCCCATATTTAACTTGTCTAGACACAGAATAGGGTGAACACATGATATTTTAATACTTTTATTATTTATATAATCGATCATATTGATAATGTTCTTTAGGTTAAAAAATAAAAAACCTGTATTTCTGATACAAAGTCCAACTGGTCATAAAGTATAATCTTTGTAATATATTGTTATAATTTTTAGCCAATATTTTATTTAGTATTGTTGCCTCCATATTCATTAATGAAATTAATCTATATTTTTCTTCCTCTGTTTTTACTTTGTGAGGGTGGGTATCCATATCTTATTTATTTTTAATAGTTTTTTTTTTACTTTATTTATTTTTTAAAAATCCATTCAATTATTTATTTAATACTAATACTAGTATTTTTAATACTAAAAATATAAAAATATATTTTAATAATAATTTATTTTTAATAGGTTGGATCCCAGCTTTGCCTATTATTCTAAACTAATTTTTTAATATTAGAATTAGTTAATTTTAAATGTTAGATAAAATTCACTTATTAATCTGCCTACAGATGGCTTTTTTCCCTCTAGAAGTTCATTTGTGGCCTGTTCAATTTCTTTTTCTAAAATAGGTGTATGCATGGCACCCAATACTAAGATCAGTTTAAAATGAGTTCATGATTTAGACATAAAGGATGATACCATAAGCAAATTATGAGAACAACAAATAGTCTACCTCTCAAATCTGTAGAGAAAGAAGGAATTTATGGCCAAAGAATAACTAGAGAGCATCATGAAAGGCAAAATGAATAATTTTGATTACATTAAATTAAAAAGGTTTTGCACAAATAAAAAACCAACACAACCACGTTGGAAAGCTGAGGAAAACCAG
Organism: Antechinus flavipes; assembly: GCF_016432865.1. Lineage (NCBI taxonomy): Eukaryota > Metazoa > Chordata > Mammalia > Dasyuromorphia > Dasyuridae > Antechinus > Antechinus flavipes. The sequence goes on from NC_067403.1 coordinate 261,318,374, forward strand.
CAAGTGTTTCTGAGAAAAGCCTCATTTCTATTATATACAGAGAGAATTGCTTCAAATTTGTAAGAAAACAAGCCATTCTCCCACTCATAAATGATCAAAGGATAGAAACACAATTTTCAGATGAAGAAATTAAGGCCATTTGTAATAATGTGAAAAAAAACATTCTTAATCACTGTTGATTAAAGAAATGCAAATTACAGACAACTCTGAAGTACTATCTCTGAGTATCAGAGATACTTCATATCTTTCAGATTGGCTAAGATGGCAGGAAAAGATAGTGATTAATGTTGGAGGGGATGGAGGAGGACTGGAACATTGGTGTATTGTTAGTGGGATTGCGAATTGGTCCAGCCATTTTGGAGAGCAATTTAGAACTATGCTCAAGGGACTATAGAACTGTACATGCCCTTTAATCCAGCAATATCTCTACTGGATCTATAGCCTATGAAGATCATGGAGGTAGAAAGGGGACCCACATGTACAGAAATTTTTGTATCTTCCCTTTTTGTAGTGGCAAGGAACTGGAGATTGACTGGATGCTCAGTCAGAGAACACCTAAATAGGTTGTGATATATGAATGTGATGAAGTATAATTGAACTATCGGAAATGATGAGCAGGCTAGAAAGACTTGCATGGAATACTAATGGGTAAAGTGAGCAGGAACAAGACAACTTTGTGCACAGTAACATCAAAATTATATGATGATCCATTGTGATAGACTTAACTCTTTTAAACAGTGTGATGATTCAAGGAAATTCCAATGTATTGTGATGGAAAATGCCATCTGCTTCCAGAGACAGAATTATAGATGCTAGTTCTGGATTAAAACATAGTATTTCTACATATTTGTTGTTTTTGTTTGTTTGCTTTTTTTCTTTCTCAACACTTTGTTCCTCCCTTTTGATCTGGATGCAGCATGCAGCATGATACATGGGGAAGTATGTTTGGAGGAATTTGCACACGTTGAACCTATATCAGATGGCTTGCTATTTGGGGGATGGAGGGAGTGGGAGAAAAATTTGTGAAAGGTGAGTGTTAAGAATTATCTTTGCATGTATTTGGAAAAATAAAAAAAATATTTATACATACATACACACATAAATAAAATATGTTTATGTACCTATTCTATTTCTATTTCTAATCTAGACAATTTATATTTTTGTAAATATGCTTCCACTTCACTTAAATTAATAAATTTATAGACATATATAAGTGGACAAAATAGCTCCTTATAACTGATTTCATTTCATCTTCGTTAGTGGTAGCTTAACACTTTTATTTTTAATGTTAGTGAATCCTCTTTTTTTAGAATTAAAATAGGTAAATAATTGGCTAATTTGATTGGGGACTTTCGATTTTTTCTTTTTCCAGTTTTAATTGCATATCCAATTCACTGGTCTGTTCTTTCTCTATTTTACTGATCCAAATATTTAAGGATATACATTTTCCTGTGATTCTGGCTTTGCCTGTATCCCATAAATTTTTACATGTTGTTTCATTAATGGTATTTTCTTTAATCAAGTTATTGTTTTTTAATTTCTTTTTTTTTAACCCACTCATACTTTAAGATTAGGTGGTTTCATTGCCAATTAGCTTTTAATCAATGTTTTTGTGGTCTCTTATTAAATGGTCTCTTATTACATTGTGATCTGAAAAAAATACTTTAAATATTCCAGATTTTAACTATGAAATTTCATATCCTGATAGATGGTGAATCTTTGCAGAGATAGCATAAAGTGCTGAGAGGAAAATGGTTTATTTATTTCTTTTCAATTCTTTCAAGATAACTATCATATCTAGCTTATTTAAAATTCTATCCATTTCCTTAACGTTGTTCTTATTTTCTTCTGGTTAGATTTAGCAGTCACAATACTGAAGATTGAAGACTCATATTATTAAAGTATTAATATCTATCTCCACCAATAATTTGTTAACTTTTCAAAAGTTTCTAGAATGGCATGTGTTTAATATTTATTAATTACTTGTTGTCTAGGGAAAGGAGTGAGAGAAAGAGAAGAATAAAACTTTGGTACACAAGGCTTTGCAAAGGTGATTGTTAAAAGCTGTCTTTTCAAGTGTTTTGAAAATAAAAAGTTATTATTAAAAAATAAAATAAAAATCACTTTTCAGCCTCATTTCCAAAATATATAGAGAACTGACTCAAATTTATAAAAAATCAAGCCCTTCTCCAATTGATAAATGGTCAAAGGATATGAACAGACAATTTTCAGATGATGAAATTGAAACTATTACTACTCACATGAAAGAGTGTTCCAAATCACTATTGATCAGAGAAATGCAAATTAAGACAACTCTGAGATATCATTACACACCTGTCAGATTGGCTAAGATGACAGGAAAAAATAATGATGAATGTTGTAGGGGATGCGGGAAAGCGGGGACACTGGTGCATTGTTGGTGGAGTTGTGAACGAATCCAGCCATTCTGGAGAGCAATCTGGAATTATGCCCAAAAAGTTATCAAAATGTGCATATCCTTTGATCCAGCAGTGTTTCTATTGGGCTTATACCCCAAAGAGATACTAAAAAAAGGAAAGGGACCTATATGTGCCAAAATGTTTGTAGCAGCCCTGTTTGTAGGGCTAGAAACTGGAAAATGAATGGATGCCCATCAACTGGAGAATGGCTGGGTAAATTGTGGTATATGAATGTTATGGAATATTATTGCTCTGTAAGGAATGACCAGCAGGATGAATACAGAGAGGCTTGGAGAGACCTACATGGACTGATGCTAAGTGAGATGAGTAGAACCAGGAGATCATTATACACTTCGACAATGATATTGTATGAGGATGTATTCTGATGGAAGTTGATTTCTATGACAAAGAGACCTAACTGAGTTTCAATGGATAAATGATGGACAGAAACAGCTATACCCAAAGAAGGAACACTGGGAAACGAATGTGAACTATTTGCATTTTTGATTTTCTTCCCGAGTTATTTTTACCTTCTGAATCCAATTTTCCCTGTGCAACAGGAGAACTGTTCGGTTCTGCAAATATGTATTGTATCTAGGAGATACTGCAACATATTTAACATATATAGGACTGCTTGCCATCTTGGGGGGGGGGGAGGTGGAGGAAGGGAGGGGAAAAATCAAAACATAAGTGAGTGCAAGGGATAATGTTGTAAAAAATTACCCTGGCATGGATTCTGTCAATACAAAGTTATTATTAAATAAAATAAAATTTAAATAAAAAAAAATCACTTTTCATTGTATTTGGTGTATATAGTTCAGTATAGATGGTATCTCATATCAAAATATAGTTACTCCATTTAACTTTTTAAAATGAATCTATTTTAGCCACAACTTTGTTTGATATCATAATTGCTCTGCCTGCCTTTTTTCCCTCAGTTAAAGCACAGTAAATTGTTTGTCACTCTCCATTTTAGTTCAGTATATATCTCCCACTTATAAGTGTGTTTCTGGTAAACTACATGTTGTTAGGTTCTGATTTTTACTTCATTTTTTATCTGCTTTTATTTTGACATGCCAGCAAAGTTAAATGTATTTTTTCATTTTAAAAATTAACATTTAATAAACTAAAAGAATTTTAGGTATTTGTGACAACAGTACCAGAACTGGATGGAAATTTTAATAGAGAAGATTCACAAGAAATATAGAGAAAACATTAAAGACTGATTCTTAAATGCAAACATTATATTCAAAATTCTAATCTATGAAAATGTTATCAGTATTATTCTTGGGACTGTCATCATTACCAGATATTTTGAAACAAAGTTTAAGGATGGATTAAATATTATGAAGTGAGTCTAAAAATCAAAATTCGGAGGAAAGGGTAAAAAGGAGGAATTATTTCATACAAAAGGGGCAAAAAGGAAGAATTGATACAGAGGAAAGAGATGGAGGGTAAGATTTGTAGTATTAGAACCTTATTCTCAAGAAATCTGTGTTAAAAGGGAAAGTAACAACATGTACATCTAAAAGGATATTCAAAGAAAGCCATTCTAAATTTATAAAGCAATGAAGATAAAAGAAGTTGATAAGGGAGGGGCTTTTAGAATAGCATATAAATTAAGAATTAGGAGCATAGAAGAAGATGATAAGGAAGGGTCTCTTAGAAGGGTGACTATATGGCCAAGGTAAAGTAAAGAAGATAGAGTAAAAAGAAAGCTGAGAAAGGCAATAGTGAATAAATACATGATTGAGGGAAATTCAGAAAGAGTAATTATAATTTGGAATGTGAAATACTCTATTTTCATGTATGTAACTAAGGGGAGGGTGGGACAAAAGCTCCACATGCGGAACAAATCAATTTAGAATGCCTTTGGCTGCTTTGAGAGATGATCAATAAAGTTCTCTAGCCAGAAGCATTTCCTGTAACTTCTTTCATGGTTCCAGTGACCCCTGAAAGTAAGGGGAGCATAGAAACAACAGATTTACTTTGAAATCTGGACCCAGAAGAAGATAGTTTGACCAAGGCAAGAAGCCCAAGGAGCAGCCAATAGGAGATCAGAAAGGGCTTGGAAATTACTTGGCGAAGGGTTCCTTCATAAATTGGATTTCTGAAGAGCAGTTTGGTAAAAGTTGTTGAAGCTTTGCACATCATTTTGTGTAGCTTGAAAGTGGGCCAATTCCTTAGAGCATCCAGAGTATCCTCTGTATAGTACCAATGCAGAGAACTGACACAAGCCAAAAAGGGAATTTCATCATAAGCCAAGACCTACTTGAGGAATCCCTGCCCATGTTCTGAGACAGACAGATAATGATCTCTGCTCCATCAGACACAGAGAGAAGCAGCCTCACCAAGTCTCTGAATGATTTGTCAAAAGACTGTATTCCCTCATTGTATCTAGAATGTAGATGCTATTGGTTTTCCCATTTTGAACATTAAGAAACTCAGAAAGGCTTAAAGAAGCTTCATTAATTGACTAGAGTCACACATTTAGTAAGAGGCAGAAAATTAATCCAGATTTTCCTGATTCTGAGTTTAGGAATCTACTCATTATCCCAGAGTCCCTCAATAATCCAAGGGAACACTGGTGTTGAGGTATTGTACCACTTCTCTGCTAATAGTTCCTTTGCTGAGGAAGATTTCCTTGCTCACAGTCAGATCCACTCCTTGGACTCTGAACATTAGGAAATCAAGAGAGTGCTTTATACCTCGACACATTTGCTGGAAGGTTGGTGTTTGACCATCTCATCAGGGTAAGAGAAACAGAAAAGGCTACCAAGGTAGCTGGTGCAAAGGCGTCCAACTGAAGCTACTTTCCACATGAGAACAGCTGTAAGATAGAAGCAAAGAACACATGTCCATTACAATGGGAAATCTGGAGACAGAGTGCATGATTTGTCTCAAAGGGGATTTGAATCAACAGTCTAAGATAAAAGTACTTTTTCTCTCCTTAGATGTCTATGGAGTATCAAAGACTCCCCATCTATACCCAGAGACAATGGCTTCATTTCAAAGCATTGTGCTCCTTCAGCACTGAATCACTTCATGCATAAAAGCAGCTGAATTCATCATGTCTGAATTAGCCATGAGATAAGGGAGAAAGTAAGCAGGGAGGAGCAACGTGAACATGTTCTGTGGAATGACTCAGCAAGGGGTCACATGAAAGCAAACGCTCTCTTCAAATCTTGGCCATTCAGCTGCATCCTCCCTCCCAGAAAAGGCAGATTCTAGAACCATTCCCAATAAAATCAGGGGTGAAAGAAGGTTTCCCTCTATCACCATTACTATTCAATATTGTATTAGAAATGTTAGCTTTGGCAATAAGAGAAAAAAAGGAATTAAAGGAATTAGAGTAGGTAATGAGGAAACCAAAATATTACTCTTTGCAGATGATACAATAGTATTCTTAGAGAACCCTAGAGAATAAACTAAAAAACTAGTAGAAACAATTCACAACTTTAGCAAAGTTGCAGGATACAAAATAAATCCATATAAATCATCAGAAAATTTATATATTACCAATAAAGCCAACAGCAAGAGATACAAAGAGAAATTCCATTCAAAATAACTGTCTATAATATAAAATATTTGGGAATCTATCTGCCAAGAAAAGTCAGGAACTATATGAACACAACTACAAAAGACTTTCCACATAAAGTCCGAACTAATCAGTTGGAAAAATAGCAAGTGTTCATGGGTAGGCTGAACAAATATAATAAAATTGACAAAATTACTTAAATTAATCTACTTATTTAGTGCCATACCAATCAAACTCCCAAGAAATGCTTTTGCAAAGCTAGAAAAAATAATAACAAAGTTTATCTGGAAGGACAAAAGGTCAAGAATTTCCAGGGAATTAATGAAAAAAATTACCATTGAATTTGGCCTAGTTGTGCCAGACCTAAAAGTATATTATAAAGCCGTGGTCATCAGAACTATTTGGTACTGGATAAGAAAGAGAGTAGTCGATCAGTGGAAAGGGTTAGGTTCATAGGACAAAACAGTCAAGGACTATAGTGATCTAGTGTTTGACAAATCCAAAGACCCCAGCTTTTGAGATAAGAATTCACTATTTGATAAAAACTGCTGGGAAAATTGGAAACTAGTATGGCAGAAACTAAGCATTGACCCATGCCTAACATCACATATCAAGATAAGGCTAAATAGGTTTGTGATCTAGACATAAAGAGTGATATTATAAGCAAATTAGAAGGGCACAGGATAATTAACCTCTCAGATCTGTGGAGGAGGAAGGAATTTGTGATCAAAGAAGAACTGGAACCAAATAGATCATTTTGATTGTATTAAATTAAAAAGGTTTTGTACAAACAAAATTAATGCAGACAAGATTAGAAGGGAAGCAACAAATTAGGAAAACATTTTTATATTTAAGTGTTCTGTTAAAGGCCTCCTTTATAAAATATAGAAAGAATGGACTCAATTTATAAGAATTCAAGCCATTCTCCAATTGATAAATGGTCAAAGGATATGAACAATTTTCAGATGAAGAAATTAAAGCCATTTCTAGTCATATGAAAAAGGGCTCTAAATTGCTATTGATCAAAGAAATGCAAATTAAGACAACTCTGAGCTACCACTACACAGCTTTCAGATTGGCTAAGATGACAGGAAAAGTTAATGACAAATGTTGCAGGGGATGTGAGAAAATACATTGCTTTGGGAATTGTGAATGGATCCAACCATTCTGGAGAGCAATTTGGAACTATGCTCAGTTATCAAACTGTGATCCAACAATGTTTTTACTGGGCTTGTATGCCAAAGAGATCTTAAGGGATCAAAGGGGACCCACATGTGCAAAAATGTCCGTGGCAGCCTTTTTTGTAGTGGCAAGAAACTGGAAACTGAGGGGATGCCCATCAGCTGGAGAATGGCTGAATAAGTTATGGTATATAAATGTTATGGAATATTATTGTTTTATAAGAAACGATCAGAGGGATGATTTCAGAAAAGCCTGGAGAGACTTACAGGAACTGATGCTGAGTGAAATGAGCAGAACCAGGAGGTCATTGTACATGGCAACAACAAGATTATGTGAGGATCAATCCTGATGGGCGTAACTCTTTCTAACAATGAGATGTTTGATGCTAGTTTCAATGATCTTGTGATGAAGCAAGCCATCTGCACCCAGAGGGAGGACTGTGAGAACTGAATGTGGATCACAAAACATCATTTTCACTCTTTTTGTTGTTTGCTTACATTTTGTTGTCTTTCTCATTTTTTTCCTTTTAGACTTGATTTTTCTTGTGCAGCAAGATAATTGTATAAATATGTGTATATATATTGCAATTGACATATATTTTAACATATATTGGATTACCTGCCATCTAGAGGAGGAGATGGGCAAAAGGAGGGGAAAATTTGAAATGCAAAGTTTTGAAAGAGTCAAGGTTGAAAAATTATCCATCATTATGAACACATCCAGCCATTCTGGAGAGCAATTTGGAACTATGCTCAAAAAGTTATCACACTGTGCATACCCTTTGATCCAGCAGTGTTTCTAGTGGGCTTATACCCCAAAGAAATACTAAAGAAGGGAAAGGAATGTGTATGTGCCAAAATGTTTGTGGCAGCCCTGTTTGTAGTAGCTAGAAGCTGGAAAATGAATGGATGCCCATCAATTGAAGAATGGTTGAGTAAACTGTGGTATATGAATGTTATAGAATATTATTGTTCTGTAAGAAATGACCAGCAGGGGCTTATACCCCAAAGAGATACTGAAAAAAGGAAAGGGACCTGTATGCGCCAAAATGTTTGTGGCAGCCCTGTTTGTAGTGGCTAGAAGCTGGAAAATGAAAGGATGCCCATCAGTTGGAGAATGGTTGAGTAAATTGTGGTATATGAATGTTATGGAATATTATTGTTCTGTAAGGAATGACCAGCAGGATGAATACAGAGAGGACTGGCGAGACTTACATGAACTGATGCTGAGTGAAATGAGCACAACCAGGAGATCATTATATACCTCAACAACGATACTGTTTGAGGATGTATTCTGATGGAAGTGGATCTCTTCGATAAAGAGAGCTTTAATTGATCAAAGATGGACAGAAGCAGCTACACCCAGAGAAAGAACACTGGGGAATGAATATAAACTGCTTGCATTTTTGTTTTTCTTCCTGGGTTATTTATACCTTCTGAATTCAATTCTCCCTGTGCAACAAGAAAACTGTTCGGTTCTGCACACATATATTGTATCTAGGATATACTGTAACCTATTCAACATGTAAAGGACTGCTTGCCATCTGGGGGAGGGGGTGAAGGGAGGGAGGGGAAAAATTGGAACAGAAGTGAGTGCAAGGGATAATGCTGTAAAAAAAAATTACCCTGGCATGGGTTCTGTCAATAAAAAGTTATTTAAAAATATTAAAAAAAGAAAAAAGAAAAATTATCCATCATATGGATATTTCAAAATAAAAAGCTTTAAATCCAAAAAAAAAAAAAAAAAAAAAGATTTAGACTTGAAGAGAACTTTCCAGATGTAGTCTACGGTGATCATTCATCATTCAAGTTGATCCTTAGACTTCTGCTAATTTTCACTTACATTAAATAGTTTTCTTCTATTTCATGCCTTGACATAAATGCAGCTCTCACATGATTTGAAAAAATTCAATGTAACATTGTTGTTGAAATAAATATCTTACCCTTCAAAAGAAAGAAAGAAAGCAACATAGTACCTTAAATATATTTCATTTTATTAAGAGATACACATATGTGGCCTCCTTAGGTACATTACCAGACAACTGTTTTAATATCCATTTTTTAATGGATTTTTAAAATCAAATCAAATACAAAGTTAAATTTCTAGTAGCAATACTTCAATATTAATGCACACATATTTCCAAAATCTTTTCCCCAAATGTATCAACTGAAAGTAATTCTATCAAATACAATTTAAATTTAAACAAACACAGAAATTTGGGTCACATTTTTTGGAAGAAAACTCCTATTGCTTTTCAAACATCCATAATTTTAGACCCCTCCCCCACCCCAAATGTTGAATTAGTAAACTCTCTTAGACCTGACATGGAGACATAGGCCTCTGGGCACAAAGTGGCAATGACTCCTATCTCTCCCCCACCTAAATTTTGCATTCTTCCCTATAACCACATGGATTGCTGTAGAGGGAAGAGAGAAAGATTTTGAAATATAAAGTGGATTTCCCTAGATTTCGCCAAGTCAAGTGGAGATAGACCAAACCCTTTTACAGAATCCAGAGTCTCCTGAGAAGAATTTTGGGACCCTGGGGAGATTAGGGAATGCAGGGACACATCTAGAGAGAAACTCAGGCTTCTTGCAGAGCATGGGGTAAAAGTTTTTGGAGAGCCTATCATTCTTTGGAGAGGCTGAACTGGACACAAGTTCAAATACATTGATCCTGGCCATTCCCCAGTCCACATTGGAAGAAAAGTTTGAAAGCTTAAGAAAAATTCATCTTAGTTTGCATCAAGATGCCTGACAGGCAAACAGAGACTTACAGACTTACCAAATAAAGTTTTTAAAACCTAAAATGGCTAGAGCATTATCATTGTAATTCAGCTGACTGAGAGAAACACAGACTCACACTCACGCACAAACAAAACTGTCTAGTACAAAGTTATTCCTTCCCTACTTCCTGGAGAAGAAACTCTTCTCTTCTAGAATTGGAATGCTGGAGAAACTGAGGCAAGACAGAGATTAATTTTTAATATTTTAAGAGTGAAGAATTTGGACTACTCGAACCAACAGGACTCACGTCCAAAACATGTTCAACCCCTCAGCAATTAAGGCACAGACCTTTCATATGTTCTTTTTGGTACACAGGATATATGGCCTGAGTAAGGCAAATAAGGAAGGGGAAAGAAAACTGGGTGGGAGACAAGCCATAATTCCAGGAAAGGGTCATAACTTAGTCGTGACAGGATGGGGGTCAATATGAGAAGGTTGAGGGCAGGAGACATTGAAGTGAGAGGCAATACTCAAATGGAGGGGGAATTATCCCAGAAAGGATTGAGATAAATCACCTGGAGTTTTATGATACTATGGAATGCAAATTGGTAGGGTCACAGGACAAAATAGTCAATAACTATAACAATCTAGTGTTCGACAAACCCAAAGGTCCCAATTTTTGGGATAAGAACTCGCTATTTGACAAAGACTGGTCAGAAAATTGAAAACTAGTATGAAAGAAATTAGGTCTTGACACACACCTAACACCACATACCAAGATGACATCTAAATGGGTTTATGATTTAGACATACACAGTGATATTATAAGCAAATTAGAAGAACATAGGATATTTACCTCTCAGATCTGTGGAGAAGGAAGGAATTTGTGGCCAAAAAAGAACTGGAGCTCAGTATTGAACATGAGATAGAGAATTTTCTTTATATTAAATTAAAAAGCTTTTGTACAAACAAAACAAATGCAAACAAGATCAGAAGAGAAGCAATGAGCTGAGAATCATTGTTACATTTAAGGGTTCTGATAAAGGCCTCATTTCTAAAACATAGACAGAATTGACTCAAATTTATAAGAATTCAAGCCATTCTCCAATTGATAAATACTCAAAGGAGATGAACAGACAATTTTCAGATGAAGAAATTAAAGCCATTTCTAGTCATATGAAAAGGGACTCTAAATCATTATTGATAAGAAAAATGCAAATTAAGACAACTCTGAGATATCACTACACAGATTGGCTAAAATGACAGGAAAAGATAATGACAAATATTGCAGGGGATGTGGGAAAACTAGGACACTTATAAGACAAATAATTGGAATTGTAAATGGATACAGCCATTCTGGGAAGCAATTTGGAACTATGCTCAAACAGTTATCTAACAGTGTACATCCTTTGATCCATCAGTCTTTCTACTGGGCTTGTATCCCACAGAGATTTAAAGGAGAACAAGGGACGCACATGTGCGAAAATGTTTGTGGCAACTCTTTTTGTAGTGGCAAGAAGCTAGAAATTGAGGGAATGTCCATCAGTTGGAGAATGGATGAATAAATCGTGGTATATGAATGCTATGGAATGTTATTGTTCTGTAAGAAATGACCAGCAGGATGATTTCAGAGAGGTCTGGAGAGACTTAGAGGAACTGATGCTGAGGGAAGTGAGCTCATTGTACACAGCAAGAGCAAGATTTTATGATGATCAGTTCTGATGGACGCAGCTCTTTTCAGTAATGAGATGATTCAGGCCAGTTGCAATAGCTTGTGATGAAGAAAACCATCTGCACCAGAGACAGGACTGTGGAAACTGAGTGTGGGTGACAACATAGCATTTTCCGGTTTTTTTTTTTTCTTGTTGTTTGTTTGCATTTTGTTTCCTTTCTGATTTTTTCCTTTGTGACCTGAATTTTCTTGTGCAGCACGATAAGTGTGGAAATATGTGTAGAAGAATTGCACATGTTCAACATATATTGGATTTCTTGCCATCTAGGGAAAGAGGTGGGGGAAGGAAGGAAAAAAATTTGCAACACAAGTTTTTGCAAAGGTGAACGCTGAAAATCATCCATGCATATTTTTTGAAAATAAGAAGCTTTAATTAATTCAACAAATAAATAAAGTGAAATCAACATCTACTTCTATTCACTAATTGAGTATGATTTTATTATCAATGTAACTTGTCTCATCTTTAATTTTTAGGATTTGCAATTTCTTGTTTATTGGAAATTTTTCCTTTGTTCTTTTTCTAGTTATTTTTTATTGTATACTTAACTCATTGGTCTGCTTTTCTTTATTTTATTGGTGTAAGTGTTTGGAAATATATATTTTCCTCTCATTTTTGCTTTCATCATATCCCATAGATTTTGGCATGACTCATTATTGGAATTTTCTTTAAAGAAATTATTGGGGTGTTTTAATTTTTTCTTTAACCCACTCATACTTTAAGATTAGATTTTTTTTATTCTCCAACTACATTTTAAGCCGTTTCCTTGGTCATTTATCAAATATAATTTGATTGCATTGTGATCTGAAAAGCGTTTTTTCAATTTTTCTGCTTTTAATTATAAAATGATGGACCCTGATGTACCAGCAGTTTTTGTAAAGGAATCATAAGCTGCTGAGAAAAGTGGTGACTCTTTCTATTTCTTGTCAATTCTCTCAACATAGCTATTATATCTAGTTATCTAAAAGTCTATGTATTTTCTTAAAGTCTTTCTTGTTTATTTGTGGTTGAATGCACCAAGTTCTGAGAGGTAAAAATTAAAGCCCCTCACTATAATAGTAGTACTACCTATTACTAATTATAATTCATTTAACTTTTTAAATTTAGATGCTATTATATTTGATGCATATATAAGCTCACTATAGATATTTTCTTATTGTTAATTGTATTTTTTATCAAAATATAGCTGCCCTATTTATCTCTTTTAACTAAATTCATTATAGCCTTAATTTATCTGATTGAGATGATGATTGCTACCTCTGTCTTTTTTGAATTTTGAATTAGGTAAATTATATGCCATTCCTCCATTTTAATTCTGCATATCTCCCATTTTAAAATGTGTTTCTTTTATACAACATATTGTTGGATTCTAATTTTTACTTCATTCTGCTGATTTCATTTTAACTTACTCAGCATACTAAAGAGTTAAATGTGATAATAGCATTTAACATATGGCGCCTAGACATGAGGGTATAATAATATATTGCTGAGCCTTGAAATATTAATTAATATTCAAGAAGGCATAACAGTTCCTCATCCGGAAGAGAAGATAGAGATACATTGGGGGTCAAACTGTGACCAGACCTGAGAGTAGAAAATCTAAGCTTGTCTGCTAAAACTCTCAGGTGCTCTGTTGTGCTCAAACTGCATCCATATGAGATAGCAGCCAGAGGATTTCTGAAGGCCTCAAGAAGAGCTACTAGAGTTTCTCTGATAAGACCTGGGACTTAGGATCAATTGGCTGTAGTAAAATGTGATAACAGCATTTAACACTTAAGCATAATCTTTTATTTTGAAAAAAAAAGGATATTTAATAAACTAAAAGAAGAAACAAGAGTTTGCTTGTGGACTGTGCTCTAGAAACTCAGGTGCCTGCTCTTCCCTCTGCTTCTGAGGAGAGTTTCCAAGTCTCATATCTAGTTTCAGTTCCCCTTCCTCCTTCCCAGAATTACTTCCACTCTATTACAGCACAGGAAATGATTCTTTACATCTCACCAGCAATGCTGAAGTGTGATGTCATTTCTCCCTTTCTGATTTCACTCTGCATGATCTAATTCTAGATCTGATCATTGTTTATGTAGTTCAGCTGATATGTTACAAATGACCTTATTGTAGTCAAAAAAAGAGACAATCACCTTTCTCATTTCTCATTTCTCAAGCATATGAATCTATCTCTCTGTGTGTCTTGTTCTCTCTTTCTCTCTGCCTCTGTCTCTCTGTCCTGGTTTTAGAGATGAAACAATAGAAAATGTAGAAGGCTAGTGATTGGCCCACAGGTGACTAGCTAGCGTCACCTGCCAGGCTGGAATCCTGGGCATCCTCACTGTCAGACCAACATTCCATTCAGTCCTGCTCAGAAAGGATCTGGCAAGATCTTTGCAATAAACTCTACCATGACAGGACACTGGGCTAACATACTTAGACTCAACTGCCTCATGGGCAGCACCTGAAATGGCACAAAGAAAAGGAACTCCTCAAGAAGTTCTGAATCAGAGTGAATTTACACAAAGGAGATCAGTTTTGTAGGAAACATGACATTGAGGATTCTGTCAAAGCAATCCCCCATGAATCTCAGTGTTGGAAATATTCCAGATATTTGGGGGGAAACATCATTGGAACATTTGTATCTAAAAAGGGAATTGAGGGAATACCACTAGCTATTGCCTCACAGGTTGACTTTCTCCTCTAAACAGAATATTTAGGAAAATGATGTACAGACACATGAAAACAAATTTTTTTTAAAAATAAAAACAAGGCAAGGTAGGAGCAGAATTAAAGGAAAAGCTAGCAAGGATAGGAACGAAATGTGTGTGTCTATGTGTGGGGGTATGTGTGTGTAATTTATGTGTATGTATAGATCTACATAAGAATATATAAATATATCCTTTTTTAACAATATAACAATAACAAAAAGAATAAAGTAAAAAACATTCACAGCAAAGAACAAAAGAACAATTTATAAGGAAATAAAGAAAAGATAGACATTCATTAATATTGTTTCTTCTACTAATATATATATATACTTTCTTGAACTGGCATTTGTTGTTATATATTTTGACTCCATCCTGATAAGCACATCTCAATGCTCTCTTTTCTTTTGTTTCATTTTGTTTTGTATTCCTTTTCTGTTTTTCTTTTATCTTATTTTGTTTCTTTAAATAAAACATATTTTAAAAAATTAAAAGTAAAGACAAGGCAATAGGACCACCATCCAAATACTATCTCTCCATGTTAATAGTCTCTCACAATCAATAGATTAAAAGTTGGGGCTAGTAAACCAGGAGGCAAACTTCCTTATAGTGTTACAGGAACAAAACAACTGGAAAAGTGCCTACATATCTAGGCAGACAAAATGCCTTACTGTAATAGCAGTAATGGGTAAGGTGGCATTACAGTACACATTTATGTAAAAATAATTGTGATTTTCATAATTATTGATATGACTTGTGTAATTAACATACTGATAATCTAGATGTTTAAGAGTGAACATTTCCGAGAAGACTCTGACCTGGAAGTCAGACTCCTACAATGTAGCTTAAAATAATCAATTATTGACAACAATTTCCTGTGAATGTTAAAAGATTGCAGATCCTACTCATATCACAGAACTCTGTACCCCCACCAAGTTACAACCCCAAGGATGTCAAACCATCAATGAAGAACTGGTCCTACAGAACTGGAGAATACCCATATTTCCTTGCACTAGTGAGAAATTGATCAAACACAAGAAATAACTGTATTGTCATCTGCCTTCTCCCTTCCTTCCCATTCATAGTTTTGCATAAAATCTCCACTTTCTCTGCAACAGGAGGAGATCTGCCTGGGAGAGCTTTCAATTTGCAAACTGCAGCCTTTACTTTGAAAGTGATGAATTAAACTTTGGTCAGGACCTATGCTTTGAAGATCTGTCTGCATGGAGAATTCCAGTTTTTTACCAAGGAGTATCCCTTCCCCAGGGAGGATCCCACAGGCTTTGTTGAGCCGTTTCCATTCACCCTTTATTCATACACATTCGGGTATCTAGAAGATATCAACTCATGGTTACCTTGGTTAGGAAACGGGGAAATTGGAGCCAAAAAGCTACTTGGGAAGCTCCAGAGGAGAATCTTAAGATATCTTGGGACTCAGAGGCTGAGGAAAGGAGCCCTACCATTTCAAGTTGTGGGTGAAAAGCTCCTTGAAGCCACACCCTTATGGTCCCTTCACCCAGTGATTTAACAAAGCTCCCAGAAGCTTCCAGATTCCTGGGAATCTATTGCTCCATTTTTTCATAGACTCACACAAGCTTTTGTTGCCAACTCAGGTCTCAGTGAGGCAGCTCCAGCTTCTTTTTTACTTTGTTAATAATCTTCACCTTCCCATTAAGCTGACTAATTTTGATTGGCAATTCACTGGGCTCCTCCTTGAGACCGCAGCACAGCTGGCAGTTTCTCTTCCAGAGCAAGATAAAAAAAGTAAAAAGGAACTTGGGAAGGCAAAAAGGAAATCTTTCCTTGTAGCCTTTCTGCGGGGCAGCAGCTCATTTCTTATTGTTCTTACTCTGTATCATCAAAATCAAGCAGTGCAGGAGTTTGCTTTACTTGTGGAAAACCAAGTCATGGGAGGAAAGAATGTAAGAGGGAGCTGGAGGAGATGCTGCAAAGAAAAGTGAAAGCCCCCAGACCACCCTGAAGGACCCCCACTCTATCCCCATTCACTCAACCTGATACACCTACAGAGAGGTGCGGCGAGAAGACTGGCACAAGGAGGGGGATAGTCAGGCCACCATGCTGCTGACTCCTGTTGCAAGTGGCTCCTTGCTTGTAGAGGGCCAAGAAGGGTCTGTCCTAGTTGACAATGGTGCCACAGTCTCAGTGTTAAACCAGGCTCCTTTCCCCACTCTCCTCCCCCCAGAGTCAAGAGTGTATCTCAGCTGGGGAGATTGCTGAGAAGACCATTCCAGCCTATATCTCAGAACCTCTCTTTCCTTTTATGGTAGGATCAGTACCTTTCACCCTTTTGTCTTAATCCTTGAGACTCTTAGCCACTCACTAGGATGTGACCTGCTCCATAAATTACAGGCCACTATTTCATTTGATCGTAAAGGAACCATTACCTTGTGCCTTTTATCCCTGACACCCTCCATCTCTGAAAGTGTCCCCATTCCTTTAGGTCTCTTTCCCTTCACCCCTTCTGAACATCCAGCACTTAAAACCCCTTTCTGTTGGGATTTTCAGAGGCTGCTGATACCGGGTTAGTTAGTAGTGTCATTGTTGTGCAGCTGGACTCATCTCAATCCTTACCCTCCAGAGGTCAATTTCTCCTCAGCATTGAAGACACTGAAGGATTATGACTCCTTATCAATGCCTCTCTATTTAAGGGCTTCATTATTCTCTGTACTTACCCAGTGAGCACACCCATCTTTCTGAAGGGGACTCATCATGAAGTATTTCTCAGCATTGTCACATGATCCCTGTTTCCATAACTTTGGGACCTTGAGAGGTCTTTTGTTCTCTGGAAGAATGGACTTTGAACCTGGAGATTAGGAAGTTGCAGGAAGTGACATGACCTGTGGGAGGCAGTCAGCAATTAGTGCTCCTTGGTCAAGGATGGTTACATCCTATTAGTCTATCCAATGAGAAGGCTCAAGTCTTTCTTTGGCTTTTAAACCCTGGACAAGCCAGAGGCAGGTCAGCTTCCAGGAGCAAATGGAGGAAGCATAGGATAGCTCCCAGGTATGTGTGTCTGGACCTCTCCATGCAGGGATTAAATAAACGCTTTCTCTTTGTACCTGATGATATCTATGATTAGTTAATTGACTTGGGAAGGCACCCTATCAGTCCACACATTTCTAATCCATAAGTCTAGTGGATAGAGCTGGAAGAAAATAACTCCTTGAAAATTAGATTTGGGAAAGTGGAATAAAATTGTATTAAAAGATTAAAAAATTAAGAAAATCTGACAGAAAAAGAAGTGATCTGGAGAACAGATTGAGAAGATACAACATAAGAATTGTTAGACTACCCAAAAGGTATAATAAAAAAAAAAAATCTGGGTACGTTATTGCAAGAAATTATTAAGGAAAATTGCCAAAAGTTATAGAATAAGAAAGTAACGTAGAAATAGAAAGAACCCACTGATCATCCCCTCTAAGAGATCCTATAAAGAAAATTTACAGTAATGTTATAGCCTTGTTTCAAAATTTCCATACAAAATAGAAAATATTGCAAGCAACAACAACACCCAAAATAAACAAACAAACAAATTAAATACTGGTGAATGCGATGAAGTGAGATCTTTTAAGACAGTTGTGAAAATCGAGTAAGGCTTCATCTGCTTCAGAGTTGAAGTAGGCCTGAAGGTGTTTGAGCATTGATTCAATGGCATACTTAAGTCCCCTTTCTGCTATACTCCCATGGCATCATTTTCTCCCTATTTCAATCTAATATGGACAACTATGCACTTATTGGCCAAGTTCAATTTCTTGGGTAGTTCCCCAGTTAAGAATGTAAGACCCTCAAACAATGAGGATAAGGGTCAGTGGAGGGAGCATTATTTGCTTTAAGGATTATTTAAAGTGTTAATCCTGTACAAAAAGGTGCTTCCTCCCTTTGATTGACTGCTCGAGGGAGTCACAAGAACAGTACAATAAACTTTTACTTAGTTCCTAGAGATCTCTCCAGCTTTTTTTCAAAATGGTGACCCCTCACCATTTCTGAGCCACAGAATAATCAGGATTTCATAAAACCTGGCAGGTTCTACACTAAAAGATGGTAAATTTTGGAACATAATATTTCAAAGAACAAAGTAACGGGATTGTATCCAAGAATAATCAATGGTGGGTATAATTCTGAATGAAAATGTCTATTCATAAATTGAATTTGATATAAAACTTCTGGAAGAAATAGAAGGAAATCATTAAAGGCTAATTATAAAGTACGGAAAGGGATTAATTTACTCATGGTATATAAACATGCTATCAGTATTCTTAAAACTGTTATCATTCCTAAGGTAGTTTGAAAGATTGTGCCTGAGTTTTGTATGGTGAAATTATTCAAAAAAACCCAAAATTAATCCATAAAAATAAGGCATGAAAGGAAGAATTGATACAGAAGAGATAGGTGGGAGGTGGGGAGCAGATGATGTTGGAACCTTCTCTCATCTGGTTGAAGAGACAAAGTGTATATCTGAAAAATTTAGAAGTCTTATGAAGTCGTAGAGAGGTGAGAAAACTGGGAGAGGATGAGGAAAGGATTTTCAAAAGGATGTATAAAATAAAATTAGGAGGGTGGGGAAAGAAGATAAGGGAAGGCATTTGAAAGGAGTAGGTAAAATAAGGAATAAGAGAGTAAGGAAGAAAGATAAAGGAACAGGATAGTGAATAAAAATAAGATGAAGAGAAATCCACAAGTTGCAATGAAAACTTTGTCCAATTTATAACAATATGAGTCATTCCTCAGTTGATAAAAGGTCAAAGATTTGAACAGGCAGTTTCCCAATGAAGAAATCTGAACAATTTATTGTCACATAAACATGCTCTAAATCAGCCTTGATTGGCAAGATACAGATTAAAAGAATTTTGAGATGTCATTTTATATCTCCCAGATTGGTAAAATGATAGAAGGAAAAAGTGACAAAAGTTGGAAAAGACATGAAAAAACTGGGACATATTCCATGTTTGTGGAAGTCCAGCTCCCGTAGTGTGTGAATCAAGGGTATGAAAACATTTCAGGGTCAGGCAAAGATATTAGAATTATGAACTCTTCAAAATTTATTGATCAGGGAGATAAATATATATACCTCAAATGCTCATAGACTTGATACAAAGTACACTCTTTGAAGTTCCAATAGTTTTCTCTAACAAACAAGTTCTACTGATTTGTAAATGACTAAGCCCTGGATCTTGGTTACTTAGACAGAAATGCAAATAATTGAGATACACAACAGGGTAAAATTTATCATACAATTGTCTCAATTATCTTTTTCCCAAATGCCTTTAGCAGATATTATGGGCCGTTTTTTTTCCTATCCTCAGTTCAAAGGTTTGCCTTTAATCCAAAATGTAGTGTTTGCATTTTGTTTCAGTCGCTAGATTATTAATTTATTATATTGACAAGAAATTTCAATAAGAAAGGGCGTTTTGGAGAGCCAAGTTATTGCAAGATTCAAGACCTGCAATGGATTCTTATTTCCTGGTCCTCTATAATAAAATAATTAAAGATTGTAGAGAGCAATCTTAAGTTAAGCTAAAAGACTTTGTAAACTGTCTGTGCTTCTTCACTCAGCAATACTACTATTTGGTTCTGATCTGCTCTGATCTATTTCCAAAGATAATTAAAGAAAAAGAATATTCTAGAATTTTTATAGTAGCTCTCTTTTTGGTGGCAAAGAACTGAAAAGTGCAGAGAGGCCCTTCAATTGGGGAATGGCTGACAAATTGTGATATATGATGGTGATGGAATACTACTGTCCTACAAAGAAATGATGAGCCCTATGACTTTAGAAAAATATGGCAAGACTTACAAAGAACCAAATGAGCAGAACCAAAAGAACACTGTATACAATGATAGCACATTGTTTTAAGAACAATTATGAGGAATTTTTTCTATCACCCTAAATTATTGTTAAGGACATATGAAGAAAAACATTATCTGCATCCAAAAAAAAAATCAGATAAATAGATGTATGTGTAGGATAATTTTATGCACACACACACGCATACACACACATACATTTATGTCTAATGACAACCATTGTTGGGGGAAAGAGGGAGGGAATAAAAAAATTACTTAAGTTCATTGTGTATTTGAAAGGAAAAAGTGTGTGCAGAGCACATATTTTATCTACAATTGTCGTTTTACTGTTTTATGTTATGTAAATACCTGTTTTATTCCATAAATTTAAAAATAACAAAAAGAAAATTGGTGTAAGATTTTAGAGCATTGATCTCATTAGTCATATGGGGTGGAAGCAGCTAGATCACAAGGCATCAGAGGAAAAGAAACACGATCAGCATTGGGGGAAAATGCTGAGATTATCTTCCAAGAGGAGCCATTTTCCAATAATTCTGAGCCCTACTGCACAGGAAACCACAAAGACTTCTCCAAACTCTTGACATCACTTGCTGTGGCCTCAGTTTCAGAACAGAGGATCCTGCAGACAGTGTCAAGACCAGAGAAAAGAGCATCATCTCCAGGTCAGTCGCCCAAGAAATTGATACTCATTGTCTTTGGAACATTGTTCCTCCTGTCCCCAATGGGAATGGGAGAAGAGAGAAGGGCAGGTGTCCCCTGTCACCTTTTGGGAATATAGTATTTGATAGAGGGCTGGAGTCTCTGTAGCAACTCCAAGGGGATCATAGATAGAAAAGTAAACTTACCTGCCCTTTCTTTCCCCTTTTTCTTATCTCAAAAACAATTCCTATTTCATTTTTGACTTTGTGGTCTATGCTTCCACCATCTATTCCTGGTCTGATTGTATCTGATTAGAGAAATTAATTTAGCAGGGAGGTGAAAGAGATACCTTCAGATCTACAGACCCAAAAAGTGAATAATCTGAATTTAGGGCTTCATTTAACTGATTGATAAGCAGGTTAACAGACAAAATATTTCTCTAGTTTCTATCCCTTTCACTTACTCCAAGAAGCAGTTTCCTTCTAACCACTTTGTCCTCTGAGAATTATAAAAGGTCAGAGTGAGCAGAGACATCAGTAAAGCCTTCCCATAACTAAGAAATTCCATTCAAGAGGAAGCTATAGCCAAAGAAAAATTACAGAACATCATAAAGTGCAAAATGGACAACTGTGATATTTTATTAAAAACTTTTTGCACAAATAAAATCAACACAAACAAAATTAAAAGGGAAGCACAAAGCTGGGAGAAATATTACAACCAGTGTTTCTGATAAAGGCCTCATTTCTAAAATAAATTTCTAAAATTTATTTAAAAATAATTTCTAAAATAAAGAACTATGTCAAACTGATAAGAACACAAGTCATTCCCCAATTGATAAATGATCAAAGGATATAAACAGATAACTTTCTGATGAAAAACTTAAAGTCTTATTGAAGAGAGTTTTGATCCCTTTAAGAAACTGTTTTCCTATTGATCTGTGATTCCTTTCAGATTCCCAGCCCCTCCTGGCTGAGGCATATTCTCCCAGACAAGTTGTCTTTCCAGGTTGCCAGGGCCTTTGATTCAATTACAACTCCTAGTCAAAAGCATCCCTTTGAATTCCAATAGGTGATCCAGGCTTGTCTCAGCTCCCACTGGTTCTGATCTGCTCAGGCTTCCCAGTCCCCACTAAGATACCCAATATAATGAGTTTCCATCAACTAAAGTCTTTGCAGATGGACTTGGATGGCTCACTCAGCTGCCAGGACTTTCTGTCCACTGAGAACAGCATTCTCGGTGCAAAACTTCATTTTCCATAGATCTGCCACCATAGAAGTCAGTCTCTGGGTAAACTGATTTCTATCTAACAATAAACCTTCATTTTGCAAATAATACTCAGGAATGAGTGAATTCTTTCACTCCTGAAACCTGTGGCCGATTTAATGGAGATTCTTAATAACTCTCTCATAGCCACTAATCTCTAGACCACCAGGAATCTAGACCACTCTAAACCTCCTCACAATGATATGTCATCCATTTCAACTGTCTCTCTTAAGATAATGTGTTTTTCATACATTATTGTTGATAGGAATTCTATGCTCATGATGTAGTTTTAATTGGGTATTGTGCAGAAGGGCTCTACTTTAGTATTTAAAAATCAATCAATTATTATTTTGGCAAGACAATTGTGGTTACATGACTTGTTCAGATTCACACAACTATTAAATGTTAAATGTCTGGGGGCAGATTGGAACTCGGGTCCTCCTCAGTTCAGAGTTTGTGCTCTATCCCCTGTGTCTTCAAGATGCCCCTGTTTAAAAATCTATCACCTGGAAGAGGAATTAGTCTTCTTATTTTAACCCCAAAGGTAGAACAAAGATGAATGGTTAGAAGATCCTAACAGAAAAACTGAGGCTTGCTATTGGGAAACATTTGCTAACACTAAGAGCTCTAACGACTTCTCTAGTAAATAGAAGATTCCCCCTCATTTCTTTTCTTCAAGAAAACAAGATCATTCTTAAAACATGGAACAAATTTTAAATTTCACTTAACTTTAGTTCATGAGATTCCCTAAATTCTAATAAAATTTCCAGACAAACTGAATTGCCATTTGGTTATTTTCCAATTCACACAAACACTTTCTCTTTTGTGGTCCAAGAAAAGGTGAAGATGTCAGTTTTGTTTTTGTTTTTGTTTTTTTAGCTGAAAGGGCCCTTAGTAGTCTGACTCTTGATAACTCAAAAGCAGGACATTTGTTGCCAGGGTTGCCAAGATAGCATCTAACTGCTTTTTTGTTTTCTTAAAAGTTTACAAACTTTAAATCTTCTGTTACCACAATCAGTGCAAAGAGATTACAATTTACCTATCTGTTTATTGGGCTTTGATTAAAGCTCCTTTAAAACTGCTTTTACTATTCTATCTCAAATAACAAATTTCACTGAACTCAGTGAATATATTTTCTTTCTCTCCCTCTCACCCCTTTGTCCAAATAGCCCTAGTGCAGTCAGGAAAAGAGGGAAGGGGAAGAAAGAGAAAGAGACTCTCTTTCCTCTTTGTACTCTCCTCCTAGTCCTGGGAAGGGCTTAATTTGGTTAAATTTCTTTCCAAATTACTGTACACATAAAAAAATATTATTACTCTTTACATTGACATTGCATGTCGGTCACATCTAAAAACCGACATAAAGTTATTAAATAGGAAACAATCATATACAATATAGCAGTTTCATATAGAATTTGTTTCATGCTAAGCACTTTTGCAATCATGTGATCTTCACAACAATCATTACTGTTTCTCTTTACAAGTTAAAAACTGGGCAGAGATAAAATAATTTGTCATAAATTAGGTAGCTAACACATATCCACAACTGACACACAGAATGGTGCACTTGACAAATACAGAGACTGAACGGCTTTCTCAACTCACATCACCATGCTGGGGGGTGCCAGGGGCAACCAGATTCTTCCCAGGCAGTTACTGGACAGAACCTGCCAAAGACTGGGGTGACTGGTGACATGATCTTCAGATACAAATAGAAAGCATTTATTCCATCATTGCAAGAAGAAGTACAAACAGATCAACTGGACAGTCCAGCATGGGGTATGGCACATGACAGAAAAAGACAATGAATTATATAACAGAAAGAGATTATATAGCAGAAAAGACAAGGGTACATCTCCTCTTTCCTGCTGATTTTTAAATACTTTGAATGGACTGAAAAGGAAGTAACCATTGATCAATGGTCAACAATGCTGTCTACTTCCTGGAGGTGATGTGACTTCCTGAAGACTAGATCGAAGGTTTGACCTACTTTACCCTATAGACTCTAAGGAATCTTCACTAATCCCATTCACTTTGATTTTAAAATATTGATTTTCTATGGGGGACAGCATATACCATAATATAAATTATGTGCAAGGAAAAGTTAGTGATAAATATGTTTAAATGTAAATAACTAATAAGATGAATGAATTTATGAATTAATCAAAGAGAAAAGAAACAGAAAATGGCATGCATACATCCATGAAATGAATTAACTAATGTCCATTGTTTTAAATGAAGTGGTTCAGCCCACTCTTAGGCCTGTCCACATTGGGTTTAAAAGGAAGCCAAACCCACATATACTAAAGAAAGAGGAAGAGAGAGGGAAACAAAGGGTGAATTTGAGTGTGATCAGAGAAGAAAGGTGAGACACATGTACCTCCATCTTCTCCAAAAGACTTAGTTCTATACCTCTCTGTCACATCATGACAAGAGGGAGATGCAAAGGGAAAATGAAACCAGCTTTTTCTAATCACCTACTTGAGTCCTAGGCACAGTGTTAAGCACACCACAAATACTGCCTCATTGGATCTAAAGATCTCTGTGAGGTTCCTGCTCTTTTTGGTCTCATTTTGCAATTTGGAACCCGAGGGACACAAATGTTGAATACTATGTCCAGGGTTACACAGCCAATGGAAGCAATGACAAGTCCTGGAGACAATTTGGGGGTGATTAATAATCAGTTTTTTAATGATGGCTAGGAAATAAGACATTGAGATCAGGATCTTGGTTGGAAGCCAAAGATGGATCTGGAGAGTATTGAATTCTTTAAAAGTCTTTAGAAAGGAGGCTATACCTGAGGGTGGAAACCAACAATCCCCGAGGTAGTGGATCAGGAGCTGGGCAAGAGCCTTCTTCTCCAGCTGCTGAGGGCATGAAGAGTTTAGCTGCCCCCAAGTACCTGGACAAAGGCATCCCTCCCTCCCCAGCCAATGAACCACGAACAGTGATCGGGTAATAATACCTACATAAGCTTCTCTTTCATGATGAAAAATCATGTACCTCAAGGACTGGAGCAAATTCATGCATCAGCAATGTCCTTTAGAGACTGAGGAATAACCTACAAGGGACTGGTTTCTGAAGGAGGAAATAGGAAGGGAAAGTCTTAACCCTAAATGAATAAATAGTTATTAATATGGGTGAGATAATGATTTTTCTCACTAGTAAGTTTCCGAGGCAAGATAATAATTCATTTTTTCCCTAGACCCATACCTCTATGCACTGTAGCGCCCCCTAGGGGCATCCCAGAAAGAGGCAGTGAGGAAGAGGAGCCTTGAAGGGAGAGAGCGCCACAAATGGCCGGAAAACTCCCTGATGTCCTTCTATGTCTCTGTGTCCCCAGGGTGTCTGAGAGGAGCAGGGCGTCATGGAGCGCGGACCCCCCAACATGACTGTGTCCCCCACGACTGAATCTACAGGATTTGGTTCTGACAATAGTAGTTCATCTGGAAGCCTTGACTTTTATGACTGGATGAACCTCCTCTCTCTGCTCATTGCCCTACTTGGGCTGGTCGGGAACAGCGCCGTCCTGTGGCTCCAGGGCTTCCGCGTCCGGAGGAACCACTTCTCTGTCTACATCCTCAACCTGGCGGCGGCCGACGCCCTCTTCCTTTGTTTCTCCATTCTTCAATACATCCTTATTCTTTCTAGGGTTTTCAATTTAACATGGGAAATACTGTTTAACTTGAAATTCATATTCTACACTACCGGCATGAGTCTCCTGGCGGCGATCAGCACCGAGCGCTGTCTCTCCGTGCTCTTCCCCATCTGGTACCGATGTCGCCGCCCCAAGCACACGTCGGCCGCGGTCTGCGCCGGGCTCTGGGCTATGAACGGGATGTTCTGGCTACTATTTCTTGTTCTTTGGTATCATTTTAATCATAACTTTCTCACCTTCATCACCATCCTGGGTTTGTGGTTCCTCCTCCTCCCCTGTGTGATGTGCGTGTCCAGCCTGACTCTGCTGCTGAGGGTCCAGTGCAGCTCCCGGCACCGGCGGCCCCCCAGGCTCTACCTCCTGGTGCTGCTCACGGTCCTCGTGTTCCTGCTCTGCGGCCTGCCCATGGGGGTCGAGAATTTTATGTATTTTTACTCTCACTTAGACCTCATGCCTTATTGGCTCTGTGACCTCCTGGCCTGTGTGAACAGCAGTGTAAATCCCCTCATTTACTTCTTCGTGCGCAGAGTAGGGAATAAGCGGAGGGAGCCTCTCAGGGTGGTGCTCCAGAGGGCCCTTGGGGATGAGCAGGAATTAGGAGGTGGGACAACAAACACCCCCCACACCAGCAGACTGGAGACTACACTCCGAGCCTAAGAAGATCTTCAGACATGCAGCCCCTAAAAGGAGCCCCCTGCCCCAGACCTAGCAGCTTCCCCCTCTCTGGGAGGAAAATCAGGATTCCCCTGCCATTATTTATGTGGATACCTAAGATGTTTACTCTAGGCAATGAACATTTATTAGGTGCCTATTGTATACCAGGCAGCTGGATATCCAAAAGGACAGAACTCTAGGGTCTGGAATGGAAGAACTGAGGTCACATCTAGTCTAAGAATGTAGCTGTATAACCCTGCACAAGTCACTCAATTCTACCTCAATTTCCTCATCTGTAAAATGAACTATCAAAAGAAATGCAAAGCTCTCAAGTATCTTTGTCCAGAAAACCCCAGATAGGGTCATATGACTGAACAAGAAGCCCTTTAAAACATCTCATTTAGAGGCTAATGGGTGGCACACTGGATAGAGCAGCAGCCCTGAAGTCAGGAGGACCTGAGTCTCACACACTTAAAACTTCCTAGCTGTGTGACTCTGGGCAAGTCACTTCACCCTAATTGTCTCAGCAAAGGAAAAAAAATCCTGTTTTATAATCATAATACAATGTGTTCTCCACACATGCATTTTACACTTGAGGAAACAGAGGCAGGCAGAGGTTCAATGACTTGCTCAGGCGCCTAAAACCAAGAAGCATCTGAGGCTGGATTTGAACTCAGACTTGCATGGACTGCTACTGGGCGAGTAGAACCAAGACAACATCATACACAGTAACAACCAAATTATGGGATGATCCATGGTAATGGACTTATCTCTTTTGAAGTGTGGTGATTCAAGGAAATTCCAATGGACTTGTGATGGAAACTGCCTTCTGCATCAAGAGACAGAATTAGGGATGTTAGGTCTGGATAAAGCATAGTATTTTTACATATTCGCTGTGGTTTTTGTTTATTTGCTTTTTTTTTCTCTCTCACATTTTTTTTTCTCCCTCTTGACCTGGATTTCCTCATGTAGCATGATGAATATAGAAGTATGTTTGGAGGAACTGCACATGTTGAACCTGTATTGGATGGCTTGCTATTTGGTGGATGAAGGGAGAGGAAGAAAATTTTGGAACACAATGTTTACAAACTCTAATAATAAAACTTATCTTTGCATATATTTGAAAAAATAAAATATTTATTTAAAAAATTAAATGTAAAAACTATTTATACATACTTGTACACATACATACATACATAAAGTGTGTGTCTATAGCTATTCTATTTCTACTTCTAGGCAATTTATATTTTTATAAATATGCTTCCATTTCACTTAAATTACTAAATATATTGACATATATCCAACAGCAAGAGATACAAAGAGAAATTCCATTCAAAATTACTGTTGACAGCATAAAATATTTGGCAATCTATCTACCAAAGGAAAGTCAGGAATTACATGAGCAAAATTACAAAAAACTTTCCACACAAATAAAGTCAGACTTAAATAATTTGAAAAATATTAAGTGCTCTTGGATAGGCCGAGCAAATATAATAAAGATGGCAATACTCCCTTAACCAATCTATTTATCTAGTGATATACCAATCAGACTTCCAAGAAAATATTTTAATGATCTAGAAAAAATAACAACAAAATTCATATGGAAGAAAAAAAGATCAAGAATCTCAAGGGAATTAATAAAAAAAAATAAAATAAAATGAAGGTGGCCTAGCTACCTGATCTAAAACTATATTATAAAGCAGCAGTCACCAAAACCATGTGGTATTAGCTAAGAAATAGATTAATTGATCAGTGGAATAGGTTAGGTTCACAAGACAAAATAGTCAACTATAGCAATCTAGTGTTTGACAAACCCAAAGATCCTAACTTTTGGGATAAGAATTCATTATTTGACAAAAACTGCTGGGATAACTGGAAATTAGTATGGCAGAAATTAGGCATGGACCCACACTTAACACTGTATACTAAGATAAGATCAAAATGGGTCCATGATTTAGGCATAAAGAACGAGATCATAAATAAATTAGAGGAACATAGGATAGTTTATCTCTCGGACTTGTGGAGGAGGAAGAAATTTGTGCCCAAAGATGTACTAGATTGATCACAAAATAGAAAAGTTTGATTATATCAAATTAAAAAGCTTTGTACAAACAAAACTAATGCAAACAAGATTAGAAGGGAAGCAACAACCTGGGAAAACATCTTCACAGTTAAAGGTTCTGATAAAGGCCTCATTTCCAAAATATAGAGAGAATTGACTCTAATTTATAAGAAATCAAGCCATTCTCCAGTTGATAAATGGTCAAAGGATATGAACACACAATTTTCAGAGGATGAAATTGAAACTATTTCCACTCATATGAAAGAATGTTCCAAATCACTATTGATCAAAGAAATGCAAATTAAGACATCTCTGAGATACCGCTACACACCTGTCAGATTGGCTAAGATGACAGGAAAAAATAATGATGAATGTTGGAGGGGATGTGGGAAAACTGGGACACTGATGCAATGTTGGTGGAGTTGTGAACGAATCCAACCATTCTGGAGAGCAATCTGAAATTATGCCCAAAAAGTTATCACACTGTGCATACCCTTTGATCCAGCAATGCTACTACTGGGCTTATACCCCAAAGAGATACTGAAGAAGGGAAAGGAACCTGTATGTGCCAAAATGTTTGTGGCAGCCCTGTTTGTAGTGGCTAGAAACTGGAAATTGAATGGATGCTCATCAATTGGAGAATGGTTGGGTAAATTGTGGTATATGAATGTTATGGAATATTATTGTTCTGTAAGAAATGACCAGCAGGATGAATACGGAGAGGCTTGGAGAGACTTACAAGAACTGACGCTAAGTGAAATGAGCAGAACCAGGAGATCATTATATACTTCAACAATGATACTGTATGAGGATGTATTCTTTTTTTTTTTTAATTTTTTATTTAATAATTACTTTATATTGACACTCGTTTCTGTTCCGATTTTTTTTCCCCTCCCTCCCTCCACCCCCTCCCCTAGATGGCAAGCAGTCCTTTATATGTTGGATATGTTGCAGTATATCCTAGATACAATATATGTTTGCAGAACCGAACAGTTCTCTTGTTGCTTAGGGAGAATTGGATTCAGAAGGTATAAATAACCCGGGAAGAAAAACAAAAATGCAGATAGTTCACATTCGTTTCCCAGTGTTCTTTCTTTGGGTGTAGCTGCTTTTGTCCGTCATTTATCAACTGAAACTCAGGTCTCTTTGTCAAAAAAATCCACTTCCATCAAAATATGTCCTATGAGGATGTATTCTGATGGAAGTGGATTTCTTTGACAAAGAGATCTAACTCACTTTCAATGGATCAAGGATGGACAGAAGCAGCTACACCCAAAGAATACACTGGAAATGAATGTAAACTGTTTGCATTTTTGTTTTTCTTCCCAGGTTATTTCTACCAATTCTCCCTGTGCAACAAGAGAACTGTTTGGTTCTGCACACATATATTATATCTAAGCTGTACTGTGACATATTTTAACATGTATAGGACTGCTTGCCATCTGGTGGAGGAGGGGGAAGGAGAGAGGGGAAAAATCGGAATAGAAGTGAGTGTAAGGGATAATATTGTAAAAAATTACCCTGGCATGGATTCTGTCAACAAAAAGTTATTAAAATAATAATAATAAATATATTGACATATAATTGGACAAAATAACATCTTACAATTGATTTCATTTCATCTTCATTAGTAGTAGCTTAACACTTTGCATTTTTAGTATCAGTGATGCAGTTTCCTTCTCTATTTTTTTATAATTAAAATAGACAAATAATTGGCTAATATGACTGGGGATTTTCAGTTTGTTCTTTTTCCCATTTTAATTGCATACCCAATTCACTGGTCTGTTCTTTCTCTACTTTATTGAGGCAAGTATTCAAGGATTTAAATTTTCCTGCGATTTTTGCTTTGTGTGTGTCCAACAGGTTTTGATATGTTGTCTCATTATGGTATTTCTTAAATCAAGTTATTGTTTCTTTGATTTCTTCTTTAATCCACTCCTCCTTTAAAATTAAGTGGTTTCATTGCCAATTAATTTTTAATCTGTGTTTCTGTGGTCTCTTATTAAATGTACCTCTTATTGCATTGTGATCTGAAAAGGATACTTTTAATATTTTTGATCATAACTATAAAATTTTATGTCCTAATAGCTGGTGAATCTTTTGAAAGGTATCATAAAGTGCTGGGGAAAAATGATTTATTTATTTCTATTTCTAGTCAATTATTTCCAGATAACTATCACATCTAGTTTATCTAAATTTCTATCCATTTCCTTAACGTTTTTCTTATTTACTTTTAGTTAGATTTACCATTCTCAATGCCAAATATTAAAGATTCACACTATTAATGTATTAATATCTCAAATTCATTAATTGTTTAAAAGTTAGTTTCTAGAATTTCATATACTTAAATATTGATTACTTCTTGTCTAGGGAAAAGAAGAGTAAAATTTGGAACACAAGGCTGTGCATGGGGTAAATGTATTTCAAAAATAAAAAGTTATTATTAAAAAATAAAATAAAATAAAAATCAGTTTCCACTGTACATATAGTTCAGTATAGAACTCATTATCTCATATCAAAATATAGCTACTGTATTTATCTTTTTTAATTGAATTTATTTTAGCCTTAACTTTGTTTGATGATTGCTATTCCCCTCTTTTTTCCTTACCATGAAGCACAGTAAATTGTTTACCACTCTCCATTTTAACTCTGTCTGTGGGGGGTCAACACTAATCTAGGAGTGAAGGCCACATTCCTAAGACTACTCTAACCTTGGATAGGCAGACTTCTAGGCGCCGCTCTAATCACATCCTTGAGCTTCCTACATTACCAAAGACCCCCAGTCAACTCCTCCTTGGTGGGAAACTAATCCTTTGTCTAAGGCCACCTCTGTACTGAGTTTGTGTGACCCCTACTTCCTTTCTTCTTGCTATAAATACTCATACTTTTGCCCACAATAAACGAGACTTGATCAGAAAGCCTGTCTTGTCTCCATTCTTCACGTTTCTTGTCCCTTGCTCCCTCTTCTTTTCTTTCAGGGTCCACACTCTGGTCCTGCAAATGCGGACATCTGTCTATCTCCTCCTTATAAGAGTGTTTCTGGTAAACAACATATTGTTGGGTTCTGATTTTTACTTCATTTTCCTATGTGATTTTATTTTAATGTAACAGAAAAGTTATATAGATATATTTGCTGATAGGATGGGGGTTAAGTGAGTTGCCCAAGGTCATACAGCCAGGAAATGTTAAGTATCTGAGGCTAGATTTGAACTCAGGTCCTCCTGAGGGTTGGGCTGGTGCTCTATCCACTACACCAACTAGCTGCTCCCTAATTTTTCATATTAAAAATTGACATTTAATAAACTTAAAGACTTTTAGATATTTGTGATGATAATATCAGAATTAAATGGAAATTTTGCTATGGAAGGTTCAGAAGAAATATAGGGAAAACATTAAAGACCAATTATAAGGGACTCATTAAATTCAAACATTAAATGAATGCTTCTAATCAATGAAAGTGTTATCAGTATTATTCTTAGGGCGATTGTCATTACCAGGTACTTTGAAACAAAGATTGAGCCTGGATTAAATATTATGAAGTGAGTCTAAAAATCAACATTGGGAGGAAAAGATAAAAAGAAGGCATTATTCCATACAAAAGAGGCATAAAAGGAAGAATTGATACAGAGATGGAACAGAAGATTTATTAAAATGACCCAAAGCTTGTACCACTTCTCTAGTTAATAGTTCCTTTGCTGATGAAGAAGGTTTCCTTGCTCACAGTCAAGTTTACTCTTTGTCCTCTGGACCTCAGGAAAGCAGGAGATTGCTTTACATCTGGACATATTTGCTGCTAATCAGTAGTCTCTGAGTAAGAGATTACAAGTGGTGGCACTTAGTGAGCCAGAAGGAAGTCCTGATAAATGGCACAGAGCAGGGGGGCTCTGGAAGACTGCTGGATAGGCCAGCCCCTCTAGGCTTAGGGGTCCGAGGTGAGAGGCTCTGTGTGTTATAGGATCTCAAGCCATGAGAATGCAGCTGCTCTCCCCAGCAGGGAAAGGGGAAGGAGAAGTCCAAACCCAAACCTTCAGAGCAGAAATCTAACACACCACCAGAGAGTGCACTTGGGGAGAGATTGCTATTTGTGTGGGGAAGGGACGGCCCTCTTCCATGTAATTTTTGTCTGGGTGTTTCTGCAGAATGTCTGCATCATGCCTGCTCTGTGAGCTAGATTTTGTTACCTGGAAAGATTTAAAATGCAGCCAGCGAGAAGAAGAACTTCTAAGCTGCAGTTAGAACACTGGGGAAGATGCTCTTGGTTCTTGCCTTAAAAGGGAAAAAAAGCCTAACTTTTTCAGTGGACCCCAACTCTGGCCAAACTGGGGGCTACAGAAATGAAGTTATCTAATCGTGGAGAGCAGTCACTGGGGAGCTTGGCAATTGGTGGTTTCCAGAGTGCAAAAGTGCTCAGCATAAAACAGATGCTCTCTGAGTGTAACTTCTTTATTGGATTTAATTGCTTCATATCGGGTGGCCTTATATGGATTTTTAGATATGATCAACATACAATGCCAGTGATGAGATAAATGATTTTCTTTGCGTGTAATTTGGAAGCAAATTCAAGGAGGATAGTGTATAGAGTAAAGAGAATCTCAGTCTCTTTCTCCCTCCTTCCTCCATTCCCTGACGGTAGTAGGAATGCATGGACTAGGAGTGAGAGCATGGGAATATGCAAATAGTTCAGTGAAATTTCTTAATTGGGATATAATAGTAAAGCAGTTTTGAAAGAACTCTAATCAAAGTCCACAAAAGGGACATGAAAAATTGTAATCCCTTTGCACTGACTGTGTTAATAAAAGATTTAAGGGTTTGGGAATTTGGGGAAAAACAGAAAAGCACTTGGCTGCTCTCAAAAGCTGGCAGCAAATAGTCTAATCCTCAAACCTTTTCTGATTGGCGGAGGAAAGGAAAAAAGGTTTGGGTGGACTGGCAAAAACAATCAAAAGGGAATGGTGTCTTTCTAAAATTGTAGAACGAAGATTTGGCTTATAACTAAGTTTGTATCTAGACCAAAAAAATAAATAAATAAACCTTATCTGGATCAGGTTTGCATTGTAAAAGCTTGGAGACCTGAGAGTATGCAGCTTTGAATTTGAGGGGCTGAAGGTGGGGGGAGTAGATGAGAAAAAAGAAAGCTGATGACAATAAAAAAATATATACAGATAGCAAGTGAAGAGGAGCTTTTTTCTGGAATTCCTCCTAAAATATAAGTTCGTTAGGCTTCTTAAAACTACGTTGTGAGTAAGGTTATTATCCCTGAGAAATAACTAGGGTTTCATTGGTCCTACTGAAGGATGAGTTTACTGATAATCTCCAACTTTGGTAAGTAGGAACAACTTCTAACGATTTAGACTGGGAATGCTGAGCTGATATCAAGATGAGTTTTAATTTTCATATGATGAATCTCTTACAATGACAATTACATGAAATGATAATTATTGAATGGTATGTGCTAGAATTGTTAATTTGTTTACTTTAAGCACGAAATCTTAGAAATTTTTGTGCAAATATTGAAACAAAATTTAACCATGTATTTGATTGGATTTTAGCTTTAAAAATGAGTTATTAAAACAGAGGTCGGGTAACAATTAAAGAAGTCACATGTTTGTATTGTCTAATTGGATGAAATATAGTGCTTTCTAAAATGCACTGGCTAATTTGTATAAATTGTGAGCTATACTTTGAAATTTGGTCAGCTCTGCTGGAAATATGTATAAGTTTTATGAAATTATATCCAAAAGCTATTTACTTATTGTGAATCATTATTTATATTTATACTGTGAATTTTTTTTAAAAAAGTGATTTGAAAAACAAGGGACAAGAAAGATTGCTTTGCAAAAGCAAGTGATAGTTTTAACGGAACATCTAATTAGAATATCACATAATAAAACATTGATTTTTAAAATAACTTTTTTAAAAATTAGGTTATATGTTAAAATTGGAAAGGATTGTAAATTACATGATATTTCTTTTCATTTTTATGATAGGCTATGCTATGTCTTATTTGGCTGTCACTTGTGAAAAGTGTGACATTGCTAATTAAATTAAATTATTAAAAATGCTTATTGTCATAATATTGCATTAGGTATGATGTGGGTTAGGTAGGCATTAGATGATGATGGACACCAAACTTTGGGGGTTGGGGTTCATCATGTAAAGAATTCACATTGGCCATTGTTTTTGGCAACAGGTAGATTTATGATGGACAGGGCAAGCTCCTAGTGGAACTTGCCATTTGCCAGGAGAAGGGGACATGTCCTAAGCCGACAGGCCAAATCCTGAAAAGAACTTAGTTCCTAAAAGGATTAACTTTAAGGAGGAGAAGTGGAGTTGAGAAGCTTAGTGGAGTTAGGAGAGATATGTGGCATGGGGGAAAGGGAAAGACATCACAAAGCAGAGTGCTTTGGTGGGCTAACCCAAGGGAGGGCAACAGAGATTTTGTGGGGAGGATTTGGCCCCAGGGATATGACTGGGATTTCTGGGGTTGGACAAGCAAAGGGAAGCAGACTTCAGCCTCTACTTTGTGAAATTCCTGGGTTTAGAGCAGAATGAGAGTGAATCTCGATACTGACTCCAAATATGCCTTTCATGTTTGCATGCTCATGGGTCCAAATGGAAAGAAAGGGGATTTATTTATTTTGACAGCCAAGCAAATATACCCAGTAATTGTGCAAGGGACCAATTACTGCAAGTTGTCCATGGACCTGGAGAAGTTTCTGATATGACTTGTAAAGGGATTCACTTCAGCCCAAGGGACACAGGCTTGCAGGTTCAGCTCCTTGTGCTGCTGCTTGTTTGCCCCTGACCATGGCACCTTTCCTTCCCCAACTACCGACTCCTACATTCCCTAATTATGGCTCCCAGGAAAGTAAATTCTGAAAGGGCTGTTAAACCCTCCCACCCTTTGGTCTATCAGGAGGAGGGATACATACTTAGGAGAGGATTGGCAGGTGGATTTTGCACATCTTCCCTGGCAGGGTTTCAAACTGCTTTTAATTTTTCTTAACAATTATAAAAGTAAAAGCTTTGTCCTGTAGGACTGAAAAGGTTTTGCTAAAACAGATCCTACTCATTTAAGGCCACACTATTCCACACATTGCCCCTATTCCTTTGAGGAAACAAAAGCAGGAATTTGGGGAAAATATTCAAACAGGAAAAACTGTTTGGATAAAGGATATTCATGAAAGCCTCAACTTCCCCCCAGTCTTTCTCTGGGTGACATTACTGGTTATGTCCCTAGTAACCCCCATACTGATGCCACTTTGGTTTATTCTTTTCTTTTTTTCCCATATTTTGTCCTTGCAATTTTAATCTTTTTGTGAGAAGTGTTTCTTCCAGACTCCATGCCATGAAACCCAACTACTGGATCACTCTGAAATCCCCTGAGACCTGATTCTGACATTCAGCACCCCCTAGATGCTTCTGACACCACCTACAAGTCCCTTGTCTCCCGTCCTCAGTCTGGGCCCCCCTGGGCATGGCCAGCTCTATGCCCCTTATCAGCCTGAAGCTACTCCAGAAGATGAGACCTTCATCTCTTTGGCCCAAATAAATGTAGGTCTGGACTGCTTGAGTGGGGATGATGGGATAATGGCCCTGAGGCCCTGGACCTTGACAATGCTGTAGTTCTATGGATGACACCCGCTGCCAGATGCCAATCTGTTGCTCTGTGATGACTGGATGTCAGTTGGTGGAAGCCGGGTCTGATTCTTGTTCATTTCTTTAAGCAGCAATGTCCTATTACCCGCTTGCTTATGCACCAAATCACTACAATAGTTCAAGATTTCTCAGCTGAAATGGGCCCTGAAAGCTCCCACTGGTGTGCTGGTGCTGGTTCTAAATGGTAGAAGGTGGGTCACAGTTAATACTGGAGAGAGGGACCAGCCTGAAGGCCTGGATAACAAAGATGTCCTACGGGAAGAAATGTATCAGGATTTGTGAGAGAAATCTTCAAATGTATGAACTAAAGAGGAGGGACTGAATGGGGACAGGTGAAGATTGCTCAGAGGCTAGAGGACCTTGGGGCTGAGTTTCAAGAAGTCCTGTGATCCCTGTTCTCAGAGGGCTGTAGGACAGAAAAAGGTCAGACCCTAGGTCTAAGCTTCATGAAGTTATGTGTTCCACAGGAAGTAGACAACACTGCTGACCACTGATCAATGATTGCTTCCTTTTCAGTCCATCCAGTGAACCCAAGGCTTTTGCTATATTATTCACTCCCTATTTACAGCCCAGGGCCACACACCATGGTGGACGGTTCAGCTGGTGTGCTTGGACCTCTCCTTGCAAGGTCCAAATTCTCCATTATTAAAGTATTAAAAACCTAATCTGTGTCTTGCCTCAGTTTCCCCGGCATTACAAAAGGAGAAGCAAGAGTTTGCTTGTGGAGTGTGCTCTAGAAACTCAGGTGCCTGCCCTTCCCTCTGCTTCTGAGGAGAGTTTCCAAGTCTCTTTTCCAGTTTCTGTTCCCCTCCCTCCCAGACTTACTTCCCCTCTATTACAGCACAGGAAACAATTCTTTACATCTCACCAGCAATGCTGAAGTGTGATGTCATTTCTCCCTTTCTGATTTCACTCTGCATGATCTAAGTCTAGACCTGATCATTGTTTATGTAGTTCAGCTGGTATGTTACAAATGACCTTATTGTAGTCAAAAAAAGAGCCAATCACCTTTCTCATTTCTCAAGCATGTGAATCTATGTCTCTGCGTCTTTTTTCTCTGTCTCTGTCTCTGTGTCCTGGTTTTAGAGATGAAACAATAGAAGATGTAGAAGGCTAGTGATTGGGCCACAGGTGACTAGCTAGCGTCACCTGCCAGACTGGAATCCTGGGCATCCTCACTGTCAGACCAACATTCCATTCCTTCCTGCTCAGAAAACATGTGGCAAGATCATGTGATCAATTCTGATGGATGTAGCCATCTACATCAGTGAGATGAACCAAATCAGTTCCAATAGAGCAGTAATGAATTCAACCACCTACACCCATTGAAAGAACTCTGGGAGATGACTATGAACCTACATAGAATTCCCAATCCCTCTATTTTTGTCCCACCTGCATTTTTGATTTCCTTCACAGGCTAATTGTACAATATTTCGGAGTCCAATTCTTTTTGTACAGCAAGGACATGTATATTTATATTGTATTTAATTTATACTTTAATATATTTAACATGTATTGGTCAACCTGCCATCTGGGGGAGAAGATAGGGGGAAAGAGGAGAAAAATTGGAACAAAAGGTTTGACAATTGTCAATGCTGTAAAATTACCCATGCATATGACTTGTAAATAAAAACCTATAAAAATAAAATAAAATAAACTCTATCATGATAGGACACTGGGCTAATACACTTGGACTCAACTGCCTCGTGGGCAGCACCTGAAATGGCACAAAGAAAAGGAACTCCTCAAGAAGATCTGAATCAGAGAGAATATACACAAAGGAGATCAGTTTTATAGGAAACATGACATTGAGGATTCTGTCAAAGCAATCCCCCATGAATCTCAGTATTGGAAACATTCCAGATATTTGGGGGGAAACATCATTGGAACATTTGTACCTAAAAAGGGAATTGAGGGAATACCACTGGCTATTGCCTCACAAGTTGACTTTCTCCTCTAAGCAGAACCTTTAGGAAAATGATGTACAGACACATGAAAAGAAAAAAATTTTTAAAATAAAAACAAGGCAAGTTAGAAGCAGAATTAAAAGAAAAGCTAGCAAGGATAGGAAAAATCTGTGTATGTCTATGTGTGGGGGTATATGTGTGTATGTAGTGTACGTATATATCTACATAAGTATATATAAACACAAATGTTGAATAATGTGTCCAAGGTTACACAGCCAATGAGAGCAATGACAGGGCATGGCGACACTTTCTGGGTAATTAGGAATCAGTTCTTTAACAATGGCTAAGAAATAAGATATTGAGATCAGGATCTTGGCTAGAAGCCAAAGATGCCTCTGGAGAACATTGAATTCTTTAAAAGTCTTTACAAAGAAGGCTAGTGACAGAGGGTGGAAATCAATCATTCCTGAGGGGGTGGACCAGGAGTTGGGTAAGAGGCTTCCTCTCCACCTGCTGTGGACCTGAGGAGCTTTGGGGGCTGCCAGGTTTCTGGGCAAAGGCATCCTTCTCTCCCCACATAATGAAGCAAGAACAGTGATTGCGTAAGAATAATATCTATATAAACTACTCTTTCGTGATGGAAAATCATGTGCCCTGAGGATTTGGGCCAATTCAAGCCCCTGCAATGTCCTTCAGAGACTGAGTGAATAATCTACAATGGGCTAGTTTCTAAAGGAGGAAATGAGAAGGTAAAGTCTTAATCCTAATTGAATAATTATTTATTAATATCCATGAAATAATGATTTTTCTCACTAATAAGTTTCCAAGACAAGAGTATAATTCATTTTTTCCCTAGACCCATAGCTGTATGCACTGTGGCGCCCCCTAGGGACATCCTAGAAAGAGGCAGTGAGGAAGAGGATGCTTGAAGGGAGAGAGAGGCATCAATGGCCGGGAAACTCCTTGATGTCCTTCTCTGTCTCTGTGTCCCCAGGGTGTCTGAGAGGAGCAGGGCTTCATGAAGCACGAACCACCCGCCGTGACTGTGACTCTGCCTGAACATCGGGTAAATGATTCTCACAATTCAATGGAGCATAGTGAAAATGAGAGTTCATTTGGAAGATTTGACATTGATAACTGGGTTCACATCCTCTCTCTGATCATTGCCCCCCATGGGCTGGTGAGAAACAATACAGTCCTGTGGCTCCTGGACCCCCTTCTCCGTCTACATCCTCAACATGGCGGTGGCCGACGCCTTGTTCCGTTGTTTCTCCTTTCTTAGATCCATACCTACATTTTGTGGATATGTTTTTGATAATTTAACATGTGAAATACTGTCATACTTCAAATTCATGTCCTACACCGTGGGCCTGAGCCTCCTGGCAGCGATCAGCACCGAGCGCTGTCTCTCCGCGCTCTTCCCCATCTGGTGCCGATGTTGCTGCCCCAAGCACATGTTGGCCGCAGTCTGCACTGGGCTCTGGGCTCTGGCCGGGATGTTCTGGCTACTATCATTTGTTCTTTTTTTTTTTAATTTTTATTTAATAATTACTTTATATTGACAGAATCCATGCCAGGGTAATTTTTTTTACAACATTATCCCTTGCATTCGTTTCTGTTCCGATTTTTTCCCCTCCCTCCCTCCACCCCCTCCCCTAGATGGCAAGCAGTCCTTTATATGTTGGATATGTTGCAGTATATCCTAGATACAATATATGTTTGCAGAACCGAACAGTTCTCTTGTTGCATAGGGAGAATTGGATTCAGAAGGTATAAATAACCCGGGAAGAAAAACAAAAATGCAGATAGTTCACATTCGTTTCCCAGTGTTCTTTCTTTGGGTGTAGCTGCTTTTCTCCGTCATTTATCAATTGAAACTCAGGTCTCTTTGTCAAAGAAATCCACTTCCATCAAAATATGTCCTCACACAATATCGTTGTCGAAGTGTATAATGATCTCCTGGTTCTGCTCATTGCACTCAGCATCAGTTCATGTCAGTCTCGCCAGTCCTCTCTGTATTCATCCTGCTGGTCATTTCTTACAGAACAATAATATTCCATAACATTCATATACCCCAATTTACCCAGCCATTCTCCAATTGATGGGCATCCATTCATTTTCCAGTTTCTAGCCACTACAAACGGGGCTGCCACAAACATTTTGGCACATACAGGTCCCTTTCCTTTCTTTAGTATTTCTTTGGGATATAAGCCCAATAGAAACACTGCTGGATCAAAGGGTATGAACAATTTGATAATTTTGGGGGCATAATTCCAGATTGCTCTCCAGAATGGTTGGATTCGTTCACAACTCCACCAACAATGCATCAGTGTCCCCGTTTTCCCGCATCCCCTCCAACATTCATCATTATTTTTTCCTGTCATCTTAGCCAATCTGACAGGTGTGTAGTGGTATCTCAGAGTTGTCTTAATTTGCATTTCTCTGATCAATAATGATTTGGAACACTCTTTCATGTGAGTGGTAATAGTTTCAATTTCATCCTCTGAAAATTGTCTGTTCATATTCTTTGACCATTTATCAATTGGAGAGTGGCTTGATTTCTTATAAATTTGAGTCAGTTCTCTATATATTTTGGAAATGAGGCCTTTATCAGAACCTTTAACTGGGAAGATGTTTTCCCAGTTTGTTGATTCCCTTCTAATCTTGTTTGCATTAGTTTTATTTGTACAAAGGCTTTTTAATTTGATGTAATCGAAATTTTCTATTCTGTGATCAGTAATGGTCTCTAGTTCATCTTTGGTCATAAATTTCTTTCTCCTCCACAAGTCTGAGAGATAAACTATTCTATGTTCCTCTAATTTATTTATAATCTCGTTCTTTATGCCTAGGTCATGGACCCATTTTGATCTTATCTTGGTATATGGTGTTAAGTGTGGGTCCATGCCTAATTTCTGCCATACTAATTTCCAATTATCCCAGCAGTTTTTATCAAATAATGAATTCTTTTCCCAGAAGTTAGGGGCTTTGGGTTTGTCAAACACTAGATTGCTATAGTTGACTATTCTGTCTTGTGAACCTAACCTTTTCCACTGATCCACTAATCTATTTCTTAGCCAATACCAAATGGTTTTGGTGACTGCTGCTTTATAATATAATTTTAGATCAGGTACAGCCAGGCCACCTTCATTTGATTTTTTTTTCATTAATTCCCTTGAGATTCTCGACTTTTTATTGTTCCATATGAATTTTGTTGTTATTTTTTCTAGATCATTAAAATATTTTCTTGGAAGTCTGATTGGTATAGCACTAAATAAATAGATTAGTTTAGGGAGTACTGTCATCTTTATTATGTTCGCTCAGTCGATCCAAGAGCACTTAATATTTTTCCAATTATTTAAGTCTGACTTTATTTGTGTGGAGACTTTTTTATAATTTTGCTCATATAATTCCTGACTTTCCTTTGGTAGATAGATTCCCAAATATTTTATGGTATCAACAGTTATTCTGAATGGAATTTCTCTTTGTATCTCTTGCTGTTGGGTTTTGTTGGTGATGTATAAAAATGCTGAGGATTTGTTCTTTCTGCTCCTAACTTTCTCACCTTCATCACTATCCTGGGTGCGTGGCTCCTCCTCCTCACCTGTGTGATGGGCGTGTCCAGCCTGACTCTGCTGCTGAGGGTCCAGTGCAGCTCCCGGCGCTGGCGGCCCCCCAGGTTCTACCTCCTGGTGCTGCTCACCGTCCTCGTGTTCCTGCTCTGTGGCCTGCCCATGGGGGTGTGAGATTTCATATCTTTTCACTATATAAGTTTCAAGACTTATTGGCCCTATGATCTCCTGGACTTTGTAAACAGCAGCGTGAACCCCCTCATTTATTTCTTTGTGGGCAGACTAGGGAATAGGAAGAGGGAGCCTCTCAGGGTGGTGCTCCAGAGGGCCCTTGGGGACGAGCAGGAGTTAGGAGGTGGGACAACAAATACCCCCAACACCAGCAGCCTGAACATTACACTCTGAGCCTAAGAAGAAGATGTTCAGACACAGCAGCCCTTGAAAGAAGCCCCCTGCCCCAGACCCACTAGCAGCTCCCTCTCCCTCAAAGGAAAATCACGATTCCCCTGACATTTCTTATATTGGTGCCTAGGGTGTGAACTCTGGGTGATGAACATTTATTAGGTGCCAGACACCTGGATATCCAAAAAGGACAGAACTCTAAGGCCTGGAATGGGAAGAACTCAGGTCACATCTAGTCTGAGAAACAAAAGATAGTAGCCACACCATCCCGGTCAGAGCCCAGAGACCGGCTGAGAAACTGCACAAGTCACTCAACTCTGCCTCAGTTTCTTCATCTGTAAAATGAATGATCAAGAGAAATGGCAAACCTCTACAGTATCTTTACCCAGAAAACCTCAGATAGGATCATATGACTGAACAACAAGAGTATACCAGGAATTGTACTAAACTCTTCAAAATATCTCATTAAATCCTCACAATACACTAGGGGGGTATGTGTTCTCCAGATACCCTTCTTACACTAGAGGAAACTGAGGCAGGTAAAGGCCCAATGACTTGCTCAGGTTCCCAAAACAAATAAGTATCTGAGACCGGATTTGAACTCAGATCTTCCTAATTCCAGGCCCAATCAATGATCTGTGTACTCTGGAGCTCCATAGCTTGCTGGTGGCTTCTTTACTAGGGACTAAGGTCCAAGAGTTCATGGGTCAACAGCCCAGAGGAAGACTTCCACAACATGTGGTCACTATCCCTATCCTGAAGAGTAAATGAAGAGAAACACACACACACACATACAGAGAGGGAGAGAGAGAGAGAGAGAGAGAGAGAGAGAGAGAGAGAGAGAGAGAGAGAGAAAGAGAGAGAGAGAGAGAGAATGAATAACAATTTCCTGTGGAATATCCTGAAAAAATCATTCATCCTCCATTTGATTTCTCCAG
Organism: Antechinus flavipes; assembly: GCF_016432865.1. NCBI lineage: Eukaryota > Metazoa > Chordata > Mammalia > Dasyuromorphia > Dasyuridae > Antechinus > Antechinus flavipes. Next base: position 261,361,249 of record NC_067403.1, read on the forward strand.
TGGTAATGACCATACTCTTTCCTCAGTCCTTTTTAGTCCCATATTTTATCTTGTCTAGACACAGAATAGGGTGAACACATGATATTTTAATACTTTTATTATTTATATAATCAATCATGTTGATAATGTTCTTTAGGTTAAAAAATAAAAAACCTGTATTTCTGATACAAAGTCCAACTGGTCATAAAGTAGAATCTTTGTAATATATTGTTATAATTTTTAGCCAATATTTTATTTGGTATTATTGCCTCCATATTCATTAATGAAATTAATCTATATTTTTCTTCCTGTTTTTACTTTTTGAGGGTGGATATCCATATCTTATTTATTTTTAATAGTATTTTTAATATGAATAATAGCATTTTTAATACTACAAATATAAAAATATTTTTAATAATAATTTATTTTAATAGGTAGGATCCCAACTTTGCCTATTATTCTAAACTGTTTTTTAAATATTAGAATTAGTTAATTTTAAATGTTAGATAAAATTCACTTATTAATCTGCCTATATCAGATGGCTTTTTCCCCCTAGAAGTTCATTTGTGGCCTGTTCAATTTCTTTTTCTAAAATAGGTGTATGCATGGCACCCAATACTAAGATCAGTTTAAAATGAATTCATGATTTAGACATAAAGGATGATACCATAAGCAAATTATGAGAACAACAAATAGTCTACCTCTCAAATGTGTAAAGAAAGAAGGAATTTATGGCCAAAGAAGAACTAGAGAGCATCATGAAAGGCAAAATGAATAATTTTGATTACATTAAATTAAAAAGGGTTTGCACAAATAAAAAACCAACACAACCAAGTTGGAAAGCTGAGGAAAACCAGCAAGTGTTTCTGAGAAAAGCCTCATTTCTATTATATAAAGAGAGAATTGCTTCAAATTTGTAAGAAAACAAGTCATTCTCCCACTCATAAATGATCAAAGGATAGAAACACAATTTTCAGATGAAGAAATGAAGGCCATTTGTAATGATGTGAAAAAACATTCTGAATCACTATTGATTTTTTTAAATAATTTTTTATTGATAGAACGCATGCCAAGGTAATTTTTTACAGCATTATCCCTTGCATTCATTTCTGTTCCGATTTTTCCCCTCCCTCCCTCCACCCCTTCCCCTAAATGGCAAGAGTCCTTTACATGTTGAATGGGTTGCAGTATATCCTAGATACAATATATGTGTGCAGAACCAAACAGTTTTCTTGTTGCACAGGGAGAATTGAATTCAGAAGGTAGAAATAACCCAGGAAGAAAAACAAAAATGCAAGCAGTTTATCTTCATTTCCAGTGTTCTTTCTCTGGGTGTAGCTGCTTCTGTCCATCTTTGATCAATTAAGTCTCTCTTTATCAAAGAGGTCCACTTCCATCAGAATCCATCCTCAAACAGTATCATTGTTGAGGTATATAATCATCTCCTGGTTCTGCTCATTTCACTCAGCATCAGTTCATGTAAGTCTCGCCAGTCCTCTCTGTATTCATCCTGCTGATCGTTCCTTACAGAACAATAATATTCCATAACATTCATATACCACAATTTACTCAACCATTCTCCAATTGATGGACATCCTTTCACTTTCCAGCTTCTAGCCACTACAAACAGGGCTACCACAAACATTTTGGCACATACAGGTCCCTTTCCTTTCTTTAGTATCTCTTTGGGGTATAAGCCCAGTAGAAACACTGCTGGATCAAAGGAGATGCACAGCTTGATAACTTTTTGAGCATAGTTCCAAATGCTCTCCAGAATGGCTGGATGTGAATCACTGTTGATTAAAGAAATGCAAATTACAGACAACTCTGAAGTACTATCTCTGAAGTATCAGAGTTACTTCATATCTTTCAGATTGGCTAAGATGGCAGGAAAAGACAATGATTAATGTTGGAGGGGATGGAGGAGGACTGGAACATTGGTGCATTGTTAGTGGAATTGGGAATTGGTCCAGCTGTTTTTGGAGAGAAATTTAGAGCTATGCTCAAGGGACTGTGCATGCCCTTTGATCCAGCAATGTCTCTACTGGATCTATAGCCTATGAAGATCATGGAGGAGGAAAGGGGACCCACATGTACAGAAATTTTTGTATCTGCCCTTTTTGTAGTGGCAAGGAGCTGGAGACTGACTGGATGCTCAGTCAGAAAACAGCTAAATAGGTTGTGATATATGAATGTAATGAAATATAGATGATCTATCGGAAATGATGAACAGGCTAGAAAGACATGCATGGAGTGCTACTGTAAAGTGAGCCAAACCAAGACAACATTGTGCACAGTATCATCAAAATTATATAATGATCCATTGTGGTGGACTTAACTCTTTTGAACAGTGTGATGATTCAAGGAAATTCCAATGTATTGTGATGGAAAATGCCATCTGCTTCCAGAGACAGAATTATAGATGCTAGTTCTGGATTAAAACATAGTATTTCTACATTTGTTGTTTTTGTTTGTTTGCTTTTTTTCTTTCTAACACTTTTTTCCTCCCTTTTGACCTGGATGCAGCATGCAGCATGATGCACGGGGAAGTATGTTTGGAGGAATTGCACATGTTGAACCTGTATCAAATGGCTTGCTATTTGGGGGATGGAGGGAGTGGGAGAAAAATTTGTGAAAGGTGAGTGTTAAGAACTATCTTTGCATGTATTTGAAAAAATAAAAAAATATTTATACATACATACACACATAAATAAAATATGTTTATGTACCTATTCTATTTCTATTTCTAATCTAGACAATTTATATTTTTGTAACTATGCTTCTACTTCACTTAAATTAATAAATTTATAGACATATATAAATGGACAAAATAGCTCCTTATAATTGATTTCATTTCATCTTCGTTAATGGTAGCTTAACACTTTTATTTTTAATGTTAGTGAATCTTCTTTTTTTTAGAATTAAAATAGGTAAATAATTGGCTAATTTGATTGGGGAGTTTCGGTTTGTTCTTTTTCCAGTTTTAATTGCATATCCAATTCACTGGTCTGTTCTTTCTCTATTTTACTGATCCAAGTATTTAAGGATATACATTTTCCTGTGATTCTGGCTTTGCCTGTATCCCATAAATTTTTACATGTTGTTTCATTATTGGTATTTTCTTTAATCAAGTTATTGTTTTTTTAATTTCTTTTTTTTAACCCACTCATACTTTAAGATTAGGTGGTTTCGTTGCCAATTAGCTTTTAATCAATGTTTTTGTGGTCTCTTATTAAATGTAACTCTTATTACATTGTGATCTGAAAAAATACTTTAAATATTTCAGATTTTAACTATGAAATTTCATATCCTGATAGATGGTGAATCTTTGTAGAGGTAGCATAAGGTGCTGAGAGAAAAAATAGTTTATTTATTTCTATTCAATTCTTTCAAGATAGCTATCACATCTAGCGTATTTAAAATTATATCCTTTTCTTTAACTTTTTTCTTATTTTCTTCTGGTTAGATTTACCAGTCATAATGCTGAAGATTGAAGACTCACACTATTACAGCATTAATATCTATCTCCACCAATAATTTGTTAACTTTTCAAAAGTTTCTAGAATGGCATGTGTTTAATATTTATTAATTACTTGTTGTCTAGGGAAAGGGGTGAGAGAAAGAGAAGAATAAAACTTTGGAACACAAGGCTTTGCAAGTGTTAAAAACTGTCTTTTCAAGTGTTTTGAAAATAAAAAGTTATTATTAAATAATAAAATAAAAATGACTTTTCATGTATTTGGTGTATATAGTTCAGTATAGATGGTATCTCATATCAAAATATAGTTACTCCATTTAACTTTTAAAAATGAATCTATTTTAGCTACAACTTTGTTTGATATCATAATTGCTCTGCCTGCCTTTTTTCCATCAGTTAAAGCACAGTAAATTGTTTGCCACTCTCCATTTTAGTTTAGTATATATCTCCCACTTATAAGTGTGTTTCTGGTAAACTACATTTTGTTAGGTTCTGATTTTTACTTCATTTTTTATCTGCTTTTATTTTGACATGCCAGCAAAGTTAAATGAAATTTTTCATTTTAAAAATTAACATTTAATAAACTAAAAGAATTTTAGGTATTTGTGACAACAGTACCAGAACTAGATGGAAATTTTAATAGAGAACATTCACAAGAAATATATAGAAAACATTAAAGACTGATTATAAGGTACTTATAAAGGCAAACATTAAATACAAAATTCTAATCTATGAAAATGTTTTCAGTAGTATTCTTAGGGCTCTCATCATTACCAGATACTTTGAAACAAAGTTTAAGGATGGATTAAATATTATGAAGTGAGTCTAAAAATCAAAATTCGGAGGAAAGGGTAAAAAGGAGGAATTATTTCATACAAAAGGAGCAAAAAGGAAGAATTGATACAGAGGAGAGAGATGGAGGGTAAGATTTGTAGTATTAGAACCTTATTTTCTGTTGGAGGGGATGCGGGAAAACTGGGACACTAATGCATTGTTGGTGGAGTTGTGAACGAATCCAACCATTCTGGAGAGCAATCTGGAATTATGCCCAAAAAATTATCAAATTGTGCATACCCTTTGATCCAGCAGTGTTTCTATTGGGCTTATATCCCAAAGAAATACTAAAGAAGGGAAAGGGACCTGTATGTGCCAAAATGTTTGTAGCAGCCCTGTTTGTAGTGGCTAGAAACTGGAAAATGAATGGATGCCCATCAATTGGAGAATGGCTGGGTAAATTGGGGTATATGAATGTTATGGAATATTATTGTTCTGTAAGAAATGACCAGCAGGATGAATACAGAGAGGACTGGCGAGACTTACATGAACTGATGCTAAGTGAAATGAGCAGAACCAGGAGATCATTATACACTTCGACAACGATATTGTATGAGGACATATTTTGATGGAAGTGGATTTCTTTGACAAAGAGACCTGAGTTTCAATTGATAAATGACGGAGAAAAGCAGCTACACCCAAAGAAAGAACACTGGGAAACGAATGTGAACTATCTGCATTTTTGTTTTTCTTCCCGGGTTATTTATACCTTCTGAATCCAATTCTCCCTATGCAACAAGAGAACTGTTCAGTTCTGCAAACATATATTGTATCTAGGATATACTGCAACATATCCAACATATAAAGGACTGCTTGCCATCTAGGGGAGGGGGCGGAGGGAGGGAGGGAGGGAAAAAAAATCGAGTGTCAATATAAAGTAATTATTAAATAAAAATTAAATTTAAAAAAAGAACCTTATTCTCAAGAAATCTGTGTTAAAAGGGAAAGTAACAACATGTACTTCTAAAAGAATATTCAAAGAAAGCCATTCTAAATTTACAAAGCAATGAAGATAAAAGAAGTTGATAAGTGAGGGGCTTTTAGAATGGCATATAAATTAAGAATTAGGAGCATAGAAGAAGAGGATAAGGAAGGGTCTTTTAGAAGGGTGACTAGAGGGCCAAGGTAAAGTAAAGAAAATAGAGTAAAAAGAAAGGCTGAGAAAGGCAATAGTGAATAAATACATGATTGAGGGAAATTCAGAAAGAGTAATTATAATTTAGAATGTGAAATACTCTATTTTCATGTATGTAACTAAGGGAAGGGTGGGACAAAAACTCCACATGAGGAACAAATCGATTTAGAATGCCTTTGGCTGCTTTGAGAGATGATCAATAAAGTTCTCTAGCCAGTAGCATTTCCTATAACTTCTTTCATGGTTCCAATGACCCCTGAGAGTAAGGGGAGCATAGAAACAACAGATTTACTTCTAAATCTGGACCCAAAAGAAGATGGTTTGACCAAGGCAAGAGGCCCAAGGAGCAGCCAACAGGCGATCAGAAAGGGCTTGGAAATTACTTAGCAGTTTGGTAAAAGTTGTTGAAGCTTTGTACATCATTTTGTGTTGCTTGAAAGTGGGCCAATTCCTTAGAGCATCCAGAGTGTGCTCTGTATAGTACCAATGCAGAGTACTGACACAACCCAGAAAGGGAATTTCATCATAAGCCAAGACCTACTCAAGGAATCCCTATATCTAGAATGTAGATGCTATTGGTTTTCCCATTTTGAATATTAGGAAACTCAGAAAGGCTTAAAGAAGTTTCATTAACTGACTAGAATCACACATTTAGTAAGAGGCAGAAAATTAATCCAGATTTTCCTGATTCTGAGTTTAGGAATCTACTCATTATCCCAGAGTCCCTCAATAATCCAAGGGAACACTGGTATTGAGGCATTGAACCTACCACTTCTCTGGTTAATAGTTCCTTAGCTGATGAAGAAGATTTCCTTGCTCACAGTCAGATCCACTCCTTGGACTCTGGACATTAGGAAATCAAGAGAGTGCTTTATACCTCGACACATTTGCTAGAAGGTTGGTGTTTGACCATCTCATCAGGGTAGGAGAAACAGAAAAGGCTACCAAGGTAGCTGGTGCAAAGGCGTCCAAATGAAGCTACTTTCCACATGAGAACAGCTGTAGGATAGAAGCAAAGAACACATGTCCATTACAATGGGAAATCTGGAGACAGAGTGCATGATTTGTTTCAAAGGGGATTTGAATCAACAGTCTCAGACAAAAGTACTTTTTCTCTCCTTAGATATCTATGGAGTATCAAAGACTCCCCATCTATACCTAGAGACAATGGCTTCATTTCAAAGCATCCTGATCCTTCAGCACTGAATCACTTCATGCATAAAAGCAGCTGAGTTCATCATGTCTGAATTAGCCATGAGATAAAGGAGAAAATAACCAGGGAGAAGCAATGTGAACATGTTCTGTGGAATGACTCAGTAGGGGGTCCCATGAAAGCAAACGCTCTCTTCAAATCTTGACTATTCAGTTGCATCTTCCCTCACAGAAAAGGCAGATTCTAGAACCATTCCCAATAAAATCAGGGGTGAAAGAAGGTTTCCCTCTATCACCATTACTATTCAATATTGTATTAGAAATGTTAGCTTTGGCAATAAGAGAAAAAAAGGAATTAAAGGAATTAGAGTAGGTAATGAGGAAACCAAAATATCACTCTTTGCAGATGATACGATGGTATTTTTAGAGAATCCTAGAGAATAAACTAAAAAACTAGTAGAAACAATTCACAACTTTAGCAAAGTTGCAGGATACAAAATAAATCCATATAAATCATCAGAAAATTTATATATTACCAAGAAAGCCAACAGCAAGAATAGAAAGAGAAATTCCATTCAAAATAACTGTCTATAATATAAAATATTTGGGAATCTATCTGCCAAGGAAAGTCAGGAACTATATGAACACAACTACAAAAGACGTTCCACATAAAGTCAGAACTAATCAGTTGGAAAAATATCAAGTGTTCATGGGTAGGCTGAACAAATATAATAAAATTGACAAAATTACCTAAATTAATCTACTTATTTAGTACCATACCAATCAAACTCCCAAGAAATGCTTTTGCAGAGCTAGAAAAAAACAATAACAAAGTTCATCTGGAAGGACAAAAGGTCAAGAATTTCCAGGGAATTAATGAAAAAAATTACCAGTGAATTTGGCCTAGCTGTGCCAGACCTAAAACTATTATTATAAAGCTGTGGTCATCAGAACTATTTGGTACTGGATAAGTGTAATGGGCTGAGGCTTGAGTTGCTGCACTGAGGTCCCAAGCACGTGAGGCTAAATAGTAATTGGATCATACTCTATTAATATATATGCTTGGAGAAAAAATGGCCCCCACCCACTCTTTATGCAAGTCCTGATGTGTTGTATAGGAAATGATGATTTTGGTGAGTGGAAGCAGGGGAGTGGAGAGGGAAGCAGAAGGAGAGACTGCTGGCTAGCGTCTTCACACAGCTGCTCGCATTGCTATTGCGACTGCCCTTCACCTCCAATCCCCTTCTGATAGCTGGCTTCCTATCTGCCCATATTGCTATCCTTCTTCACCTCTTCACTTCAATAAAGATTGAAGATTTTTCCCTTAACCTGAATTCCTCACTCTGGCTGACTTTAAATACGCAGTCATCACAGATAAGAAAGAGAGTAGTCGATCAGTGGAAGGGGTTAGGTTCACAAGACAAAACAGTCAAGGACTATAGTGATCTAGTGTTTGACAAATCCAAAGATCCCAGCTTTTGAGATAAGAATTCACTATTTGATAAAAACTGCTGGGAAAATTGGAAACTAGTATGGCAGAAACTAGGCATTGACCCACGCTTAACACTACATATCAAGATAAGGCTAATAGGTTCGTGATTTAGACATAAAGAGTGATATAAAAAGAGTGATATGTCCTTATTAGAAGGGCACAGGATAATTTACCTCTCAGATCTGTGGAGGAGGAAGGAATTTGTGACCAAAGAAGAACTGGAACCAAATAGATCATTTTGATTGTATTAAATTTAAAAGGTTTTGTACAAACAAAACTAATGCAGACAAGATTAGAAGGGAAGCAATAAATTTTTACATTTAAGTGTTCTGTTAAAGGCCTCATTTATAAAATATAGAGAGAATGGACTCAATTTATAAGAATTCAAGCCATTCTCCAATTGATAAATGGTCAAAGGATATGAACAATTTTCAGATGAAGAAATTAAAGCCATTTCTAGTCATATGAAAATGGGCTCTAAATTACTATTGATCAAAGAAATGCAAATTAAGACAACTCTGAGCTACTGCTACACATCTTCCAGATTGGCTAAGATGGCAGGAAAAGATAATGACAAATGTTGCAGGGGATGTGAGAAAATACATTGCTTTGGGAATTGTGAATGGATCCAACCATTCTGGAGAGCAATTTGGAACTATGCTCAAAAAGTTATCAAACTGTGATCCAGCAGTGTTTTTACTGGGCTTGTATGCCAAAGAGAGCTTAAAGAAAGGGACCCACGTGTGCAAAAATGTCTGTGGCAGCCTTTTTTGTAGTGGCAAGAAACTGGAAACTGAAGGAATGCCCATCAGCTAGAGAATAGCTGAATAAGTTATGGTATATAAAGGTTATGGAATATTATTGTTTTATAAGAAATGATCAGAGGGCTGATTTCAGAAAGGCCTGGAGAGACTTACATGAACTGATGCTGAGTGAAATGAGCAGAACCAGGAGGTCATTATACATGGCAACAACAAGATTATGTGAGGATCAATCCTGATGGGCGTAACTCTTTCTAACACTGAGATGTTTGATGCCAGTTCCAATGATCTTGTGATGAAGAGAGCCATCTGCACCCAGAGGGAGGACTGTAGGAACTGAATGTGGATCACAAAACAGCATTTTCACTCTTTGTTGTTTGCTTGCATTTTGTTTTCTTTCTCATTTTTTCCTTTTAGATTTGATTTTTCTTGTGCGGCAAGATAATTGTAGAAATATGTGTACATATATTTCAATTGACAAATATTTTAACATGTTTAACGTGTATTAGATTACCTGCCATCTAGAGGAGGAGATGGGCAGAAGGAGGGGAAAATTTGAAATGCAAAGTTTTGAAAGGGTCAAGGTTGAAAAATTATCCATGCATATGGATATTTCAAAGTAAAAAGCTTTAATTACAAAAAAAAAAAAAAAAAAAGATTTAGACCTGAAGAAACTTTCCAGATGTGGTCTACAGTGATGATTCATCATTCAAGTTGATCCTTAGACTTCTGCTAATTTTCATTTACATCAAATAGTTTTCTTCTATTTCATGCTTTGACTTATATAAATGCAGCTCTCATATGATTTGAAAAAATTCAATATAACATTGTTGTTGAAATAAATACCTTATCCTTCAAAAAAAGAAAGAAAGAAAGCAACATAGTACCTTAAATATATTTTATTTTATTAAGAGATATACACATGTGGCCTCCTTAGGTACATTACCAGACAACTGTTTTAATATCCATTTTTAATGTATTTTTAAAATCAATTCAAAGTTAAATTTCTAGTAGCAATACTTCAATATTAATGCACACATATTTCCAAAATCTTTTCCCAAAATGTATCAACTGAAAGTAATTCTATCAAATACAATTCAAATTTAAACACACAAAAATTTGGGTCATATTTTTTGGAAGAAAACTCCTCTTCCTTCTCAAACTTTTAGACACCCCAAAATGTTGAAGTAGTAAACTATTTTAGACCTGACATGGAGACATAGGTCTCTGGGCACAAAGTGGCAATGACTCTTACCTCTCCCACCTAAATTTTGCACTCTTCCCTAAAACCATATGGATTGCTGTAGAAGGAAGAGAGAAAGATTTTGAAGTGTAAAGTGGATTTCCCTAGATTTCGCCAAGCCAAGTGAAGATAGACCACACCCTTTTATAGAATCCAGAATCTCCTGAGAAGAATTTTGGGACTCTGGGGAGATTAGGGAATGCAGGGACACATCTAGAGAGAAACTCAGGCTTCTTGCAGAGCATAGGATAAAAGTTTTTGGAGAGCCTATCATTCTTTGGAGAGACTGAAGTGGACACAAGTTCAAATACATTGGTCCTGGCCATTCCCCAGTCCACATTGGAAGAGAAGTTTGAAAGCTTAAGAAAAATTCAGCTTAGTAGACATCAAGATGCCTGACAGGCAAACAGAGACTTACAGATATACTAAATAAGGTTTTTAAAACCTAAAATGGCTAGAGTTTTATCATTGTAATTGAGCTGACTGAGAGAAACACAGACTCACACTTACACACAAACAAAACTGTCTAGTATAAAGTTGTTCCTTCCCTACTTCCTGTAGAAGAAACTCTTCTCTTCTAGAATTGGAATGCTGGAGAAACTGAGGCAAGACAGAGATTAATTTTTTTTCATGGCCAAACATAACTATTTATTCATTTTTTCTCTTATAAACAGCATTCAGTTTCTTACTGGGAAAAAAATCCTAAAATCTAAATATTTCCTCATCTCATTACATAACACAATCTGTATATATTATTTACATCTCTCAAATAAAACATGTTATGAATCTTTTTGATATTCATTTTCCCCTCTCATTTAGAATCAATATGATGTATTGTTATAAGCTAAGATAATAACCATTAATAACTACAAACTGAAGTAAGATTGGCACAGTTAGCTTATAAATTCTCATAATGTATTTCATATTTTACATCTATTTTTTTCTTCAAGCTGCTTTAATATAAAGTGGATATGACTCTCTCCATGACAACAGGGATCATATCCTTATAGATTTTATAATTGTCTAACATACTGTAAACATAACATATATGTTGAAATAAGAATGACCTTGCATTTTTATTATTCTTGTTTTCAACTAAAGAAATTTTCATTTATTCAGAAACTGCCATGTGCATTTACTACATTCTTTTCTTGTCTCATATTTTGAGAGCTAGTGGTAACAGAGTAAATACACCCTCCAAGCACAGAAGAATTCAAAGAGAATCATTCCTGGACAAATAGTGCCCCCTGAATCCTAGGTTGGACATGTACAAAAATAACAAACTACAGTTAGTGGATGCCTTAAAAAAAAAAAAACTCTCAAAAATACAATGATCTATGAAGAACAATTTTGAGAGAAAGTGTTCTTAAAATGAAAATGCACTTCCTAAAACTTATTTTGAAACATTCAGAAGAACTGCATTTCAGCTAAAGGAAAAAATATGTGCAAACCAAGAATCATCCAGCCAGAGTTCGATGTTATTCCTTTCTCTATTAAGAGAAGTAAGTATTTTCTTAAAGAATAACAACAAAACAAAACAAAATACCATTTCATCACTAGCAATCTAATCATCAGTGATTGGTACTTCAATGACAAAGACTTTAAAGAGCTCCCAATAGAGCTCTTTAAATAAGTCGTCTTTATAAACATTGGTAAAGATGTTAATTTTCCAACACAACAACCCAAACCTTTGTATCAATAATGGTTCAAAATCACCAAGAATGTTGGCTATCATGACCCAAATATCTAATGGGAGGAAAGTTGGGGAAGAAAGTTGGGGTGTATTTACTCTGTTACCACTAGCTCTCAAAATATGAGACAAGAAAAGAATGTAGTAAATGCACATGGCAGTTTCTGAATAAATGAAAATTTCTTTAGTTGAAAACAAGAATAATAAAAATGCAAGGTCATTCTTATTTCAACATATATGTTATGTTTACAGTATGTTAGACTATGTGCCTAGCAGCACATAGGCAACTTTACCTGAAAAAGGAGTGGGGAGGAAAAGAGAAAGTGTAAGAATACATTAAGATTAGTCAATGCTTCTAATTTTTTTAAGGAAGTGAAATTTTCCAAGTTCTCTTTTGTGTCAGATAGAAAAAGGAACTTTTGTGACACTACTGGAACTCGAACCTGTATTATCTTTTTCTCCCTTCAAAGCTATTTAAATATAACTTCAGTTACCAGTAACAAAAATATAAAATAATCTGTGTTCAGAATTGTGTTTCATCTTTACAATTACAATGTAAAGGTTCCTCTTCAATCATGAGGTATATTCACCTCTAAATGTTGGCATCCAAAACTTATGGACAAATTTGGTGGTAGCTAAAAGACAATAATTTCAAGACGGAGATTAATTTTTAATATTTTAAGAATGGAAGATTTGGCCTACCCGATCCAACAGGACTCATGTCCAAAACATGTTCAACCCCTCAGCAATTAAGGCACAGACCTTTCATGTGTTCTTTTAGGTACATAGGATATATGGCCTGAGTAAGGCAAATAAAGAAGAGGCAAGAAAACTAGATGGGAGACAAGCCATAATTCCAGGAAAGGGTCATAACTTAGTCGTGACAGGTTGGGGGTCAATATGAGAAGGTTGAGGGCAGGAGACATTGAGGCGGAGAGGCAATACTCAAATGGAGGGGGAATTATCCCAGAAAGGATTTGAGATAAATCACCTGGAGTTTTATGATACTATGGAATGCAAATTGGTAGGGTCACAGGACAAAATAGTCAATAACTATAACAATCTAGTCTTTGACAAACCCAAAGACCCCAACTTTTGGAATAAGAACTCGATATTTGACAAATACTGGTCAGAAAATTGAAAACTAGTATGAAAGAAATTAGGTCTTGACATACACCTAACACCACATACCAAGATGACATCTAAATGGGTTTATGATTTAGACATACACAGTGATAGTATAAGCAAATTAGAAGAACACAGGATAGTTTACCTCTCAGATCTGTGGAGAAGGAAGGAATTTGTGGCCAAAAAAAGAACTGGAGCTCAGTATTGAACACAAGATAGAGAGTTTTCTTTATATTAAGTTAAAAAGCTTTTGTAAAAACAAAACTAATGCAGACAAGATCAGAAGGGAAGCAATGAATTGAGAATCATTGTTACATTTAAGGGTTCTGATAAAGGCCTCATTTCTAAAACATAGACAGAATTGACTCAAATTTATAAGAATTCAAGCCATTCTCCAATTCATAAATGCTCGAAGGAGATGAACAGACAATTTTCAGAAGAAGAAATTAAAGCCATTTCTAGTCATCTGAAAAGGTGCTCTAAATCATTATTGATCAGAAAATGCAAATTAAGACAACACTGAGATACCACTACACAGGTTGGCCAAAATGACAGGAAAAGATAATGACAAATGTTGCAGGGGATGTGAGAAAACTAGGACACTTATAGGACAAATAATTGGAATTAAAAATGGATACAGCCATTCTGGGGAGCAATTTGGAACTATGCTCAAACAGTTACCAAACAGTGCATATCCTTTGATCCATCAATCTTTCTACTGGGCTTGTATCCCACAGAGATCTTGAAGGAGGACAAGGGACGCACATGTGCGAAAATGTTTGTGGCGGTTCTTTTTGTAGTGACAAGAAGCTAGAAATTGAGGGAATGCCCATCAGTTGGAGAATGGATGAATAAATCGTGGTATATGAATGCTATGGAATGTTATTGTTCTGTAAGAAATGACCAGCAGGATGATTTCAGAGAGGTCTGGAGAGACTTACAGGAACTGATGCTGAGGGAAGAGAGCAGAACCAGGAGATCATTGTACACAGCAAGAGCAAGATTTTATGATGATCAGTTCTGATGGACGCCGCTCTTCTCCCTAATGAGATGATTCAGGCCAGTTGCAATAGCTTGTGATGAAGAAAACCATCGGCACCCAGAGAGAGGACTGTGGAAACTGAGTGTGGGTGACAACATAGCATTTTCACTTTTTTGTTGTTGTTTGTTTGCATTTTGTTTCCTTTCTGATTTTTTTCCTTTGTGATCTGATTTTTCTTGTGCAGCATGATAACTGTGGAATTATGTGTAGAAGAATGGCACATGTTCAACATATATTGGATTTCTTGCCATCTAGGGAAAGAGGTGGGGGGAAGGAAGGAAAAAAATTTGCAATACAAGTTTTTGCAAAGGTAAATGTTGAAAATCATCCATAAATATTTCTTGAAAATAAGAAGCTTTAATTTAAAAAATAATAATAAAGGAAAATCAACATCTACGTCTATTCATTAATTGAGTGTGATTTTATTATCAATGTAACTTGTCTCATCTTTAATTTTTAGGATTTACAATTTGTTGTTTATTGGAGATTTTTCCTTTGTTCTTTTTACCCACTCATACTTTAAGATTAGATTTTTTTTAATCTCCAACTACATTTTAAGCTGTTTCCTTGGTCATTTATCAAATATAACTTGACTGCATTATGATCTGAAAAGTGTTTTTTTTATTTTTCTACTTTTAATTATAAAATTTTGGACCCTAATATGCCATCAGTTTTTGTAAAGGAATCACAAACTGCTGAGAAAAGTGGTGATTCTTTCTATTTCTTGTCAATTCTCTCAACATGGCTATTATATCTAGTTTATCTAAAAGTCTATGTATTTTCTTAATGTCTTTCTTGTTTATTTGTGGTTGGATGCACCAAGTTCTGAGAGGTAAAAATTAAAGCCCCTCACTATTATAGTAGTACTATCTATTGCTACTTATAATTCATTTAACTTTTTAAATGTAGATGCTATTATATTTGATGCATATATAAGCTCACTATTGATATTTTCTTATTGTTAATGGTATTTTTATCAAAATATAGTTGCCCTATTTATCTCTTTTAATTAAATTTATTATAGCCTTAATTTATCTGATTGAGATGATGATGGCTACCTCTGTCTTCTTTGAATTTTGAATTAGGTAAATTATATGCCATTCCTCCATTTTAATTCTGCATGTCTCCCATTTTAAAATGTGTTTCTTATATACAACATATTGTTGGATTCTAATTTTTACTTCATTCTGCTGATTTCATTTTAACTTACTCAGCATACTAAAGAGTTAAATGTGATAATAGCATTTAACATATGGCGCCTAGACATGAGGGTGTAATAATAAATAGCTGAGCCTTGAAATATTAATTAATATTCAAGAAGGCATAACAGTTCCTCATCCGGAAGAGAAGATAGAGATACATTAGGGGTCAAACTGTGACCAGACCTGAGAGTAGAAAGTCTAAGCTTGTCTGCTAAAACTCTCAGGTGCTCTGTTGTGCTCAAACTGCATCCATATGAGGTAGCAGCCAGAGGATTTCTGAAGGCCTCAGGAAGAGCTACTAGAGTTTCTCTGATAAGACCTGGGACTTAGGATCAATTGGCTGTAGTTAAATGTGATAACAGCATTTAACACAAGCATAATTTTTGTTTTTCTTCCCGGATTATTTCTACCTTCTGAATCCAATTCTCCCCGTGCAACAAGAAAACTGTTTGGTTCTGCAAACATATATTGTATCTAGGATATACTGTAACCTATTCAACATGTAAAGGACTGTTTGCCATCTCGGGGAAGGGGTGAGGGAGAGAGGAGGAAAATCGGAACAGAAGCGAGTGCAAGGGATAATTCTGTAAAAAATTACCTTGGCATGGGTTCTGTCAATAAAAAGTTATTTTAAAAATAAATAAATAAATGAAAATAAAAAGAAAGTTTAAAAAATGACTTAAAGGTTAACATTTTAAAAAATGTTAAGATTAAAAAACATTTAAGCATAATCTTTTATTTTGAAAAAATGGATATTTAATAAACTAAAAGAAGAAACAAGAGTTTGCTTGTGCATATGCTCTAGAAACTCAGGTACCTGCCTTTCCCTCTGCTTCAGAGGAGAGTTTCCAAGTCTTCATATCTACTTTCAATTCCCCCTCCTACTTCCCAGAATTACTTCCCCTCTATTACAGCACAGGAAATGATTCTTTACATCTTACCAGCAATGCTGAAGTGTGATGTCATTTCTCACTTTCTGATTTCACTCTGCATAATCTAATTTTAGAGCTGATCATTGTTTATGTAGTTCTGCTGTTATGTTACAAATGACCTTATTGTAGTCAAAAAAAGAGCCAATCACCTTTCTCATTTCTCAAGCATGTGAATCTATCTCTCTGTGTGTCTTGTTCTCTCTTTCTCTCTGCCTCTGTCTCTCTGTCCTGGTTTTAGAGATAAAACAATAGTAGAGGCAGAAGACTAGTGATTGGCCCACAGGTGACTAGCTAGCGTCACCTTCCACAATGAAATCCTGGGTATCCTCACTGTCAGACAACATTCCATTCACTCCTGCTCAGAAAGGATCTGGCAAGATCTTTGCAATAAATTCGACCATGACAGGACACTGGGCTAACACACTTGGACTCAACTGCCTCATGGACAGCACCTGAAATGGCACAAAGAAAAGGAACTCCTCAAGTAGTTCTGAATCAGAGAGAATATACACAAAGGAGGTCAGTTTTGTAGGAAACGTGACATTGAGGATTCTGTCAAAGCAATCCCCCATGAATCTCAGTGTTGGAAATATTCCAGATATTTGGGGGGAAACATCATTGGAACATTTGTACCTAAAAAGGGAATTGAGGGAATATCACTGGCTATTGCCTCACAAGTTGACTTTCTCCTCTAAACAGAATGTTTAGGAAAATGATGTACAGACACATGGAAACAATTTTTTTAAAATAAAAACAAGGCAAGGTAGGAGCAGAATTAAAGCAAAAGCTAGCAAGGATAGGAACGATATGTATGTGTCTATGTGTGGGGTTATGTGTGTTGTATTTATGTGTATGTATAGATCTACATAAGAATATATAAATATATCCTTTCTTAACAATATAACAATAACAAAAAGAATAAAGTAAAAAACATTCACAGCAAAGAACAAAAGAACAATTTATAAGGAAATAAAGAAAAGATGGACATTCATGAATATAGTTTTTTCCATTAATATATATATACTTTCTTGAACTGTCATTTGTTGTTATATATTTTGACTCCACCCTGATGAGCACATCTCAATGCTCTCTTTTCTTTTGTTTCATTTTGTTTTGTATTCCTTCTCTGTTTTTCTTTTATCTTATTTTGTTTCTTTAAATAAAACACATTTTACAAAATTAAAAGTAAAGACAAAGCAATAGGACCACCATCCAAATACTATCTCTCCATGTTAATACTCTCACAATCAACAGATTAAAAGTTGGGGCTAGTAAACCAGGAGGCAGACTTCCTTACAGTGTTACATGAACAAAGCAACTGGAAAAAAGCCTACATATCTAGGCAGACAAAATGCCTTGCTGGAATAGCAGTAATGGGTTAAAGTGGCATTACAGTACACATTTATGTAAAAATAATTGTGATTTTCACAATTATTGATATGACTTATGTAATTAATATACTGATAATCTAGATTTTTAAGAGTGAACATTTTCCCAGAAGATTCTGACTTGGGAGTCAGACTCCTACAATGTAGCTTAAAATAATCAATTATTGACAACAATTTCCTGTGAATGTCAAAAGATTGCAGATCCTGCTCATATCATAGATCTCTGTATCCCCACCAAGTTATAACCCCAAGGATGTCAAACCATCAATGAAGAACTGGTCCTACAGAACTGGAGAATATCTAAATTTCCTTGCACTAGTGAGAAATTGATCAAGCACAAGAAATAACTTTCTCTGCAACAGGAGAAGATCTCCTGCCTGGGAGAGCTTCCAATTTGCAAACTGCATCCTTTACTTTGAAAGGGATGAATTAAACTTTGATCAGAACCTATGCTTTGAAGCTCTGGCTGCATGGAGAACTCCAGTTTTTTACCAAAGAGTAACCCCCCCCCCCCCCGGGGAGGATCCCACAGGCTTTGCTGAGCAGTCCCCATTCACCCTTTATTCATACACATCCGGGTATCTGGAACTATATCAACTCATGGTCCCGTTGGTTAGGAAATAGGGAAATTGGAGCCAAAACGCTACTTGGGAAGCTCCAGGGGAGAATCTTAAGATATCTTGGGACTCAGAGGCTGAGGAAAGGAGCACTACCATTTCAAGTTGTGGGTGAAAAGCTCCTTGAAGCCACACCCTTATGGTCCCTTAACCCACTGATTTAATAAAGCTCCCAGAAGCTTCCAGATTCCTGGTAATCTATTGCTCCATTTTTTGATAGACTCACCCAAGCTTTTGTTGCCAACTCAGGTCTCAGTGAGGCAGCTCCAGCTTCTTTTTTACTTTGTTAATAATCTTCACCTTCCCATTAAGCTGACTAATTTTGATTGGCAATTCACTGGGCTCCTCCTTGAGACCGCAGCACAGCTGGCAGTTTCTCTTGCAGAGTAAGATTAAAAAAGTAAAAAGGAACTTGGGGAGGCAAAAAGGAAATCTTTCCTTGCAACCCTTCTGCAGGGCAGCGTTTCATTTCTTATTGTCTCTACTCTGTATCATCAAAATCAAACATGTTACTATGATTTTGTTTTACTTGTCGAAAACCAAGTCATGGGAGGAAAGAATGTAAAAGGGAGCTGGAGGAGATGCTGCAAAGAAAAGAGAAAGCCCCCAGACCACCCTGAAGGACCCCCACTCTATCCCCATTCACTCAGCATGATACATCTCCAGGGAGGGGCTACAGGAGGGCTGGCACAAGGAGGGGGATATTGAGGCCACCATGCTGCTGACTCCTGTTGGAAGTGGCTCCTTGCTCATACAGGGCCAAGAAGGGTCTGTTCTAGTTGACACTGGTGCCACATTCTCAGTGTTAAACCCGGCTTCTTTCCCCATTCTCCTCCTCCCAGAGTCAAGCTGGGGAGATTGCTAAGAAGACCGTTCCAGACTATATCTCAGAACCTCTCTTCCCTTTTATGGTACGAGCAGTATCTTTCACCTTTTTGTTTTAGTCTTTGAGACCCTTAGCCACTTACTAGGATGTGACCTGCTCCATAAATTACAGGCCACTATTTCATTTGATTGTAAATGAACCATTACCTTGTGCCTTTTATCCCTGACACCCTCCATCTCTGAAAGTGTCCCCATTCCTTTATGTCTCTTTCCCTTCACCCCTTCTGAACATCCAGCACTTACTCAAAACCCCTTTCTCTTGGGATTTTCAGAGGCTGCTGATACCGGATTAGTTAGTAATGTCATTGTTGTGCAGCTGGACTCATCTCAATCCTTACTCTCCAGAGGTCAATTTTTCCTCAGCACTGAAGACACTGAAGGATTGTGACTCTTTATCAATGCCTATCTATTTAAGGGCTTCATTATTCTCTGTACTTACCCAGTGAGCACACCCATCTTTCTGAAGGGGACTCATCATGAAGTATTTCTCAGCATTGTAACATGATCCCTGTTCCCATAACTTTGGGACCTTGAGGGGTCATTTGTTCTCTGGAGGAATGGACTTTGAACCTGGAGATGTAGGAAGTTGCAGGAAGTGACATGACCTGTGGGAGGCAGTCAGCATTAGTGCTCCTTGGTCAAGGATGGTTACATCCTGTTAGTCTATCCAATGAGAAGGCTCAAGTCTTTCTTTGGCTTTTAAACCCTGGACAAGCCAGAGGCAGGTCAGCTTCCAGGAGCAAATGGAGGAAGCATGGGATAGCTCCCAGGTGTGTGTATCTGGGCCTCTCCCTGCAGGGATTAAATAAATGCTTTCTCTTTGTACCTGATATCTCTGATTGAATTGGGAAGAGGGTCTTGCACCCTATCAGTCCCACACATTTCTAATCCATAAGTCTGGTGGATAAGAGCTGGAAGAAAATAACTCCTTGGAAATTAGAATTGGGCAAGTGGAATAAAATTGTGTTAAAAGATTAAAAAATTAAGAAAATCTGAGAAAAAGAAGTGATCTGGAGAACAGATTGAGAAGAGACAACATAAGAATTCTAAGACTACCCAAAAGTTATAATTTTTAAAAATCTGGGTACATTATTGCAAGAAATTATTAAGGAAAATTGCCAAAAGTTACAGACTAAGAAAGTAACGTAGAAATAGAAAGAACCCACTGATCATCCTCTCTAAGAGATCCTATAAAGAAAACTTACAGTAATGTTATAGCCTCGTTTCAAAATTTACAGATAAAAGAGAAAATATTGCAAGCAACAATAACAACAACAACCAAAAAAAGAAAACAAAACAAAACAAAACAAATTAAATATTGAATGAGATGAGGTGAGATTTTTTAAGACAGTTGTGAAAATCAAGTAAGGCTTCATCTACTTGAGAGTTGGAGTAGGCCTGAAGGTCTTTGAGCATTGATTCAATAGCATACTTAAATCCCCTTTCTGCTATACTCCCATGACATCATTTTCTCCCTATTTCAATCAAATAGGGGCAACTATGTACTTATTGGCCAAGTTCAATTTCTTGGATAGTTCCCCAGTTTAGAATGTAAGACCCTCAGCCAATGAGGATGAGGGTCAGTGGTGGGAGGATTATTTGCTTTAGGGATTATTTAAAGTGTTAATCCTGTACAAAAAGGTGCTTCCTCCCTTTGATTGACTGCTTGAGGGTGTCACAAGAACAGTACAATAAACTTTTACTTTGCTCCTAGAGATCTCTCCAGCTTTTTTTTAAAATGGTGACCCCTCACCATTTCTGAGCCATACACTGGGGAAAATAATCAGGATTTCCTAAAACCTGGCAGGTTCTATACTAAAAGAACGTAGATTTTGGAACATATTTCAAAGAACAAAGTATCAGGATTGTATCCAAGAATAATCAATGGTGGGTATAATTCTGAATGAAAATGTCTATTACGTAAGCTGAATTTGATATAAAACTTCTGGAAGAAATAGAAGGAAATCATTAAAGGCTAATTATAAAGTGCCGGAAGGGGTTAATATGTTTACTCATGGTATATAAACATGCTATCACCATTCTTAAAACTGTTATCATTCCTAAGGTAGTTTGAAAGATTGTGGCTGAGTTTTGTATGGTGATATTATTCAAAAAAAAAAAAAAGAATCCATAGAAATAAGGCATGAAAGGAAGAATTGATACAGAGGAGATAAGTAGGAGGTGGGGAGCAGATGATGTTGGAACCTTCTCTCATCTGGTTGAAAAGACAAAATCACCTGAAAAATTAAGAAGTCTTCTGATCTCTTAGATGAGAAAACTGGGAGAGGATGAGGAAAGGATTTTTAAAAGGATGTATAAAATAAGATTAGGAGGGTAGGGAAAGAAGATAAAAGAAAGCATTTGAGAGGAGTAGGTAAAATAAGGAATAAAAGAGTAAGGAGGGAAGATAAAGGAACAAGAGAGTGAAGAAAAATAAGATGGAGAGAAATTCACAAGTTGTAATGAAAATTTTGTCCAATTTATAACAATATGAGTCATTCCTCAGTTGATAAATGGTCAAAGATATGAACGGGCAATTTCCCAAGGAAGAAATCCGAACAATTTATTGTCACATAAACATGCTCTAAATCAGCCTTGATTGGCAAGATACGGATTAAACGAATCTTGAGTTATCATTTTATATCTCCCAGATTGGTAAAATGATAGAAGGAAAAAGTGAAAAAAGTTGGAAAAGACAGGAAAAAACTGGGACATATTCCATGTTTGTGGAAGTATCAAATGTGGGAACCCAGCTCCCGTAGTGTGAGAATTAAGGGTATGAAAACATTTCAGGGCCAGGTTAAGATGTTAGAATTATGAACTCTTCAAAGTTTATTGATCAGGGAGATAAATATATATACCTCAAATGCTCACAGACTTGATACAAAGTACACTCTTTGAAGTTCCAATAGTTTTCTCTAACAAACAAGTTCTACTGATTTGTAAATGACTAAGCCCTAGATCTTGGTTACTTAGACAGAAATGCAAATAATTGAGATACACATCAGGGAAAAGTTTATTATGCCCTTGTCTCAATTATCTTTTTCCCAAATGCCTTCAGTAGTTATTATGGGCTGTTTTTCCTATCCTGAGTTCAAAAGTTTGCCTTTAATCCAAAATGTAGTATTTGCATTTTGTTTCAGTCCCTGGATTATTAATTTATATATATATATATATATATATATATATATATATATATATATATATATAATATATATATATATATATTATATATATATATATATGTATATATATATATGTATGTATGTATATATATATATGTATGTATGTATATATATATTATATATAGAAAAGAAATTTCAATAAGAAAAGGGTGTTTTGGTGAGCCAAGTTGTTGTAAGATTCAAGACCTGGAATGTATTCTTATTTCCTGGCCCTCTATAATAAAATAATTAGAGATTGTAGAGCGCAATCTTAAATTAAGCTAAAAGAGCTAGTGAACTGCCTGTGTCTCTTCACTGAGCAATACTACTATTTGTTCTATTTCCAAAGATAATTAAGGAAGAAGAATATTCTAGAATTTTTATACTAGCTCTCTCTGTGGTGGCAAAGAACTGAAAACTGCAGGGCGGCCCTTCAATTGGGGAATGACTGAACAAATTGTGACATATGATGGTGATGGAATACTACTGTCCTACAATGAAATGATGAGCTCTATGACTTTAGAAAAATATGGCAAAACTTACAAAGAACAAAATGAGCAGAACCAAGAGAACACGGGATACAATGATAGCACTTTGCTTTAAGAACAATTATGAGGAATTTTTTCTATCATAAACAACCCAAGTTATTGTAAAGGACATATGAAGAAAGACATTATCTGAATCCCCCCCCCAAAAAAAATCAGATAAATAGAAGTATGTGTAGGATAATTTTACACACACACACACACACACACCTATTTATGTCTAATGACAGCCATTGTTGGAGGAAAGAGGGAGGGAAAAAAAAATTACTTAAGTTCATTGTGTATTTGAAAGGAAAAAGCATGTTGTGCAGCTAGATCACAAGGCATTAGAGGAAAAGAAACATGATCAGCATTGGGGGAAAATGCTGAGATTATCTTCCACAAGGGGCCATTTTCCAATAATTCTGCGCCCTGACTAGGAAATCCTGCTGCACAGGAAACTATAAAGACTTCTCCAAACTCTTGACATCACTTGCTGTGGTCTCAGTTTCAGAACAGAGGATCCTGCAGACAGTTTCAAGACCAGAGAAAAGAACATCATCTCCAGGTCAGTCACGCGAGAAATTGATATTCATTGTCTTTGGAACTTTGTTCCTCCTGTCCCCAATGGGAATGGGAGAAGAGAGAAAGGCAGGTGTCCCCTGTCACCTTTTGGGAATATAGTATTTGATAGAGGGCTGGAGTCTCTGGAGCAACTCTAAGGGGATCATAAATAGAAAAGTAAATTTACCGGCCCTTTCTTTTCCCTTTTTCTTATCTCAACAAAAATTCGTATTACATTTTTGACTTTGTGGTCTATGCTTCCACCATCCCTTCCTGGTCTGACTGTATCTGATTAGAGAAATTAGTTTAGCAGGGAAGTGAAAGAGACACTTTCAGATCTAGAGACCCAAAAAGTCAATAATCTGAATTTAGGGCTTCATTTAACTGATCTATAAGATGGTTAAGAGACAAGATATTTCTCTAGTTTCTACCCCTTTTGCTTACTCCAGGAAGCCGTTTCCCTCTAAACACTTTGTCTTCTGAGAATTATAAAAGGTCAGAGTGAGCAGGGACATCAGTAAAGCCTTCCCATAATTAAGAAATTCCATTCGGGAGGAAGTTACAACTAAAGAAGAATTAGAGAACATCATGAAGTGCAAAATGGACAACTGTGCTTATATTTTATTAAACACTTTTTGCACAAACAAAACCAACACAAACAAAATTAAAAGGGAAGCACAAAGCTGGGGGAAATCTTAAAAACAGTGTTTCTGATAAAGGCCTCATTTCTAAAATATATAAAGAACTGTGTCAAACTGATAAGAACACAAGTCATTCCCCAAATGATAAATGATCAAAGGATATAAACAGATAACTTTCTGATGAAAAAATTAAAGTCTTATTGAAGTGACTTGTGGTCCCTTTAAGAAACTGTATTTCCTATTGATCTGTGATTCCTTTCAGATTCCCAGCCCCCTCCTGGCTGAGGCATGTCCTCCCCAGACAAGTTATCTTTCCAGGTTGCCAAGGTCTTTGTTTCAATTACAACTCTACTCAAAAGTATCCCTTTGAGTTCCTATAGGAGATCCAGACTTGTCCCAGCCCCCATTCTGACTTGCTTGGGATGCCCAGCCCCCACTGGTTCTGATCTGCTGGGGCTTCCCAACCCCAACTCAGATACCCAATATAATGAGCTTCCATCAGTTAAAGTCTTTGCAGATGGACCTCGATGGCTCACTCACCTGCCAGGACTTTCTGTCCACTGAGAACTGCATTCTCAGTGCAAAACTCTATTTTCCATAGATCTGCCACTCTAAAAGTCAGTCTCTGGGTAAACTGGTTTCTATCTAACAATAAGCTTTCATTTTGCAAATAATACTCGGGAATGAGTGAATTCTTTCACTCCTGAAATCTGTGGCCGATTTAATGGGGATTCTTAATAACTCTCTCATAGCCACTAATCTCTAGAGCACCAGGAATCTAAACCATTCTAAATCTCATCACAATGATATGTCATCCATTTCAACTGTCTCTCTTAAGATAATGCGTTTTTCATACATTATTGTTGATAGGAATTCTGTGCTCATGATGTAGCTTTAATTAGGTATTGTGCAGAAGGGCTCTACTTTAGTATTTAAAAATCGATCAATTATCATTTTGGCAAGACAATTGTGGTCATGTGGCTTGTTCAGATTCACACACCTATTAAATGTTAAATGTCTGGGGGCAGAGTTGGTAATCTATCCCTGTGCCATCAAGATGCTCCTCTTTAAAAATCTATCACCTGGAAGAGGAATTAGTCTTCTTATTTTAACCCCAAAGGTAGAACAAAGATGAATGGTTAGAAGATCCTAACAAAAACTGAGGCTTGCTATCAGGAAACATTTCCTAACACTAAGAGCTCTAATGACTTCTCTGGTAAATAAAAGATCCCCCTTCATTTCTTTTCTTCAAGAAAACAAGACCATTCTTAAAACTTGGAACAGATTTTAAATTTCACTTAAGTGTAGTTCATGAGATTCCCTAAATTCTAATTAAATATTCCAGACAAACTGAATTGCCATTTGGTTATTTTCCAATTCACACAAATGCTTTCTCTTTTGTGATCCAAGAAAGGGTAAAGATATCAGTTTTGTTTTTGTTTTTGTTTTTTTAGCTGAAAGAGCCCTTAGTAGTCTGACTCTTGATAACTCAAAAGCAGGACATTTGTTGCCAGGGTTGCCAAGATAGCATCTAACTGCTTTTTTGTTTTCTTAAAAGTTTACAAACTTTAAATCTTCTGTTAACACAATCAGTGCAAAGAGATTACAATTTACATATCTCTTTATTGGGCTTTGATTAAAACTCCTTTAAAACTGTTTTTACTATCCTATCTCAAATAACAAATTTCACTGAACTCAGTGAATATATTTTCTTTCTCTCCCTCTCACCCCTTTGTCCAAATAGCCCTGGTGCAGTCAGGAAAGGAGGGAAGGGGGAAGAAAGAGAAAGAGACTCTCTTTCTTCTATGTATTCTCCTCCTAGTCCTGGGAAGGGCTTAATTTGGTTGAATTTCTTTCCAAATTACTGTACACATAAAAAAAATATATCATTACTGTTTACATTGACATTGTATGTTGGTCATATCTAAAATCTGACATAAAGTTATTAAATATGAAACAATCATATACAATATAGCAGTTTCATATAGAATTTGTTTCATGCTAAGCATTTTTGCAATCGTGATCTTCACAAAAATCATTACTGTTTCTCTTTACAAGTTAAAAACTGGGCAGAGATAAAATAATTTGCCCTAAATTAGGTAACTAACACACATCCACAACTGACACACAGAATGGTGCACTTGACAAATACAGAGACTGAACGGCTTTCTCAACTCACATCACCATGCTGGGGGGTGCCAGGGGCAACCAGATTCTTCCCAGGCAGTTACTGGACAGAACCTGCCAAAGACTGGGGTGACTGGTTCCATGATCTTCAGATACAAATAGAAAGCATTTATTCCATCATTGCAAGAAGAAGTACAAACACATCAACTGGACAGTCCAGCATGGTGTATGGCACATGACATTAAAGGACAATGAATTATATAACAGAAAGAGATTATATAGCAGAAAAGACAAGGGTACATCTCCTCTTTCCTGCTGACTTTTAAATACTTTGGATGGACTGAAAAGGAAGTAACCATTGATCAATGGTCAACAATGCTGTCTACTTCCTGGAGGTGATGTGACTTCCTGAAGACTAGATCGAAGGTTTGACCTACTTTACCCTATAGACTCTAAGGAATCTTCACTAATCCCATTCACTTTGATTTTAAAATATTGATTTTCTATGGGGGACACCATATACCATAATATAAATTATGTGCAAGGAAAAGTTAGTGATAAATATTTTTAAATGTAAATAACTAATAGGATGAATGAATTTATGAATTAATCAGAGTAAAGAAACAAAAAATGGCATGCATACATCCATGAAATGAATTAACTAGTGTCCATTGTTTTAAATGAAGTGGTTCAGCCCACCCTTAGGTCTGTCCACACTGGGTTTAGAAGGAAGCCAAACCCCCATATACTAAAGAAAGAGGAAGAGAGAGAGAGAAACAAAGGGTGAATTTGAATGTGGTCAGAGAAGAAAGGTGAGACACATGTACCTCCGTTTTCTCCAAAAGACTCACTTCTATACCTCTCTGTCACATCATCACAAGAGGGAGATGCAAAGGGAAAATTAAACCAGCTTTTTCTAATGATCTACTTGAGTCCTAGGCACAATGTTAAGCACACCACAAGTACTGCCTCATTTGATCTAAAGATCTCTGTGAGGTTCCTGCTATTTTTGGTCTCATTTTGCAATTTGGAACCCGAGGGACACAAATGTTGAATAATATGTCCAGGGTTACACAGCCAATGTAAGTAATAACAAGTCCTGGAGACAATGTGGGAGTAATTAATATCAGTTTTTTAATGATGGCTAGGAAATAAGATATTGAGATCAGGATCTTGGCTGGAAGCCAAAGATGGCTCTGGAAAGTATTGAATTCTTTAAAAAGTCTTTAGAAAAGAGGCTATACCTGAGGGTGGAAACCAACAATCCCCGAGGTAGTGGATCAGGAGCTGGGTAAGAGCCTTCTTCTCCAGTTGTTGAGGGCATAAGGAGCTTTAGCTGCCCCCAGGTACCTGTACAAAGGTGTCCATTTCTCCCCAGCCAATGAACCACGAACAGTGATCGGGTCATAATTCCTACATAAGCTTCTCTTTCGTGATGAAAAATCATGTACCTCAAGGAATGGAGCAAATTCATGCATCAGCAATGGCCTTCAGAGACGGAGGAATAACCGACAAGGGACTGGTTTCTGAAGGAGGAAATAGGAAGGGAAAGTCTTAAACCTAAATGAATAATTAGTTATTAATATCCGTGAAATAATGATTTTTCTCACTAAGTTTCCAAGGCAAGATTATAATTCATTTTTTTCCTAGACCCATACCTCTATGCATGTGGCGCCCCCTAGGGGCATCCTAGAAAGAGGCAGTGAGGAAGAGGAGCCTTGAAGGGAGAGAGAGGTATAAATGGCGGGAAATTCCCTGATGTCCTTCTATGTCTCTGTGTCCCCAGGGTGTCTGAGAGGAGCAGGGCGTCATGGAGCGCGGACCCCCCAACATGACTGTGTCCCCCACACGTGAATATCCAGGATATGATTCTGACAATTCAACGCAGAATAGTAGTTCATCTGGAAGCCTTAATTTTTATGACTGGGTGAAGATCCTCTCTCTGCTCATTGCTCTACTTGGGCTGATCGGGAACGGCGCCATCCTGTGGCTCCTGGGCTTCCGCAGCCGGAGGAACCACTTCTCAGTCTACATCCTCAACCTGGCGGCGGCCGACGCCCTCTTCCTTTGTTTCTCCATTCTTCAATACATAGTTACGCTTTCTAGAGCTTCCGATTTAACATGGGAAATACTATTTAACTTCAAATTTATATTCTACACTGCGGGCATGAGTCTGCTGGCAGCGATCAGCACCGAGCGCTGTCTCTCCGCGCTCTTCCCCATCTGGTACCGAAGTCACCGCCCCAAGCACGTGTCGGCCGCGGTCTGCGCCGCGCTCTGGGCTCTGAACGGGATGTTCTGGCTACTAGGTCTTGTTCTTTGGTATCGTTTTAATCATAACGTTCTCACCTTCATCACCATCCTGGGTTCGTGGTTCCTCCTCCTCACCTGCGTCCTGTGCGTGTCCAGCCTGACTCTGCTGCTGAGGGTCCAGTGCAGCTCCCGGCGCCGGCGGCTCCCCAGGCTCTACCTCCTGGTGCTGCTCACGGTCCTCGTGTTCCTGCTCTGCGGCCTGCCCATGGGGGTCGGGGATTTCGTGTATTTTTGCTCTGAATTAGACTTCTTGCCTTATTGGATCTGTGACCTCCTGGCCTGTGTGAACAGCAGCGTGAACCCCCTCATTTACTTCTTCGTGGGCAGACTAGGGAATAAGCGGAGGGAGCCTCTCAGGGTGGTGCTCCAGAGGGCCTTTAGGGATGAGCAGGAATTAGGAAGTGGGACAACAAACACTCCCCACACCAGCAGCCAGGAGACTACACACTGATCCTAAGAAGATGTTTAGACACAACAGCCCTTGAAAGGAGCCCCCTATCCCAGACCAAGTACCAGCTCCCCCTCCCTCAAAGGAAAATCAGGATTCCCCTTCCATTATTTATGTGGATACCTAAGATGGGAACTCTAGGCAATGAACATTTATTAGGTGCCTATTGTATACCAGGCAGCTGGATATCCAAAAAGGACAGAACTCCAAGTTCTGGAATGGGAAGAACTGACATCACATCTAGTCTAAGAACGTAGCTGTATAACCCTGCACAAGTCACTCAACTCTGCCTCAATTTCCTTATCTGTAAAATGAACAATCAAAAGAAATGCCAAAGCTGTCAAGCATCTTTGTCCAAAAAACCCCAGATAGGGTCATATGACTGAACAACAAAATTATACCAGGAACTGTACTAAGCCCTTCAAAATATTTCATTTATACCCTTCATATGCCTTGGATGTATGTGTTCTCCAGATTTCCATTTACACTTAAGGAAATTGAGGCAGGCAGAGTTTCAATGACTTACTCAGGCTCCCAAAACATGTAACCATCTGAGACTGGATTTGAACTCAGATCTTCCTAATTCCAGGCCAAGTAATGCTCTGTGTACTTTGGAGCTCCATAGATTGCTTGAGGCTCCTTTTCCTAGGGACTGAGGTCCAGAGACTCATGTGTCAACAGCTTCGAGGAAGATTTCCACAACAAATGGTCATTGTCCCTATCCTGAAGAGTAGAGGGAAAAGAAACACACACACACACACACACACACACACACACACACACACACACACACATACACACACATACTGAACAACATTTTCCTGTGGAATATCTTGGAAGAAATCATTCAGCCTCCATTTGATTTCTCCAATGATAATGATCCTACTCCTTCCTCAATCCTTTCAGATATCATATTTTATCTCATCTAGCCACAGAACACAGAATACAGTGATGACATGATGTTTTTAAACTTTTATTATTTATATAATCTTTCATATTGATAATTTTCTTTACATTAAAATATCCTGTATTTCTGATATAAAAGCCACCTGGTAATAAAGTATAATCTTTATAATATGTTGTTATAATTTTTAGCCAATATTTTATTTAGTATTTTTGGCTCCATGTTCATTAGTGAAATTAGTCTATATTTTTCTCCCTCTGTTTTTACTCCTTGTGGGTTAAGTATCAATATCATGTTTATTTCTTAATAAGAGATTGGTAGGATCTCAACTTTTCCCATTATTCCAAACAATTTTTTTAATATTAGAATTAGTTAATTTTAAATGCTGGATAAAATTCTCTTATAAATCCATTCTAGTCCAGATGGTTTTTTCCCCCTAGAAACTCATTTATGGCATGTTCAATTTCTTTTTCCAAAATACTTCTATTTATAGCACCCTATACCAAGAAAAGTTTAAAATGTACAAGATTTAGACATAAAGAGTATACCATAAGCAAATTGAATGAATGAATAGTCAACCTCTCAGATCTGTGGAGAAAGGAGGAATTTATGGCCAAAGAAAAACTAGAGAGCATCATGAAAGGCAAAACTGATCTTTTTGATTACATTAAATTAAAAAGGTTTTTCACAAATAAAGCCAACACAGCAAAGTTTAGAAGGGAAGCTGAAAGCTGAGGGAAAACAGCCAGTGTTTCTGAGAAAAGCCTTATTTCTAATATATATGGAGAGAATTGGCTCAAATTGGCTCAGCATTGAAGATGTTGAAGGATTGTGACCCCTTATCAATGCCTATTTATTTAAGGGCCTCATTATTCTCTGTACTTATCCAGTGAGCACACCCATCTTTCTAATCCATAAGTCTGGTGGATAAAACTGGAAGAAAATAAATCCTTGAAAATTAGAAAATGAAAAAATCCAAACAATATAATGTCACATAAACATGCTCTAAATCAGCATTGATTGGCAAGACACAGGTTAAAACAAGCAAGTGGAATAAAATTGTGTTAAAAGATTTAACTATTAAGAAAATCTGACAGAGAAGCAAGTAATCTGGAAAACAGATTGAGAAGAGACAATATAAGAATTGTCAGACAACCCAAGAGTTATAATTTTAAAAAAGAATCTGGATACACTATTGCAAGAAATTATTAAGGAAAATTGCCAAAAGTTATAGAATAAGAAAGTAAAGTAGAAATAGAAAGAACCCACTGATCATCCCCTCTAAGAGATTTTATAAAGAAAATTTATAGGAATGTCATAGCCACGTTTCAAAATTCCCAGATAAAAGAGAAAATATTGCCAGCAACAAGAAAAAATTAAATACTGGGGAAAATAATGAGGATTTCATAAGACTTGGCAGGTTCTATACTAAATAAAGGTAGATTTTGGAACATAATATTTCAAAGAGTAAAGTAAGAAGATTGTATCCAAGAATAATCAAAGGTAGGTATAATCCTGAATGAAAATGTCTATTTGATAAACTGAATTTGTTATAAAAATGTCTGGAAGAATTATAAGGAAATCATTTAAGACTAATTATAAATCACTGAAAGGGGGTTAATATGTTTACTTATGGTATATAAACATGCTATCAGTATTCTTAAAACTGTTATCATTCCTAAAGTAGTTTTAAAGAAAGCTTGTGACTGAGTTGTGCATGGTGAGATTATTCTAAAAAACAAAATGAACCCACAAAAATAAGGCATTAAAGGAAGAATTGATACAGTGGAAACAGATGAAGGTGGGGAGCAGGTGATATTGGAACCTTCTCATCTGGGTTGAAGAGGAGATAGTGTACATCTGAAAAGGTTAGAATTCTTCTGAACTCTTGGAGAAGTGAGAAGACTGGGAAATAAAGTGAGGAAAGGATTTTCAAAAGGATGTATAAAATAAGATTAGGAGGATAGGGAAAGAAGATAAGGGAAGGAATTTGAGAGGGGTAGGTTAAATAAGGAATAAGAGGGTAAGGACGGAAGATAAAGTAACGGTATAGTGAATGAAAATAAGATGGAGAGAAATTCACAAGTTGTAATGAAAACTTTGTCCAATTTATAACAATATGAGTCATTCCTAGTTGACAAATGTCAAAGATAAGAACAAGCACTCTCACAATGAAGAAATCCAAATAATATAATGTCACATAAACATACTCTAAATCAGCATTGATTGGCAAGACACAGATTAAAAGAATCTTGATATAGCATTTTATATCTCCCATATTGGCTAAAATGATAGAAGGAGAAGGTCACAAAAGTTGACAAAGACATGGAAAATCTGGAACATGTTCAATGTTTGTGGAATTATAAAATAAAGTTTGTAGAGAATAATCTGAAATTAAGCTAAAAGAGAAAGTAAATTGCCTGTACTCCTTCATTCAATAATACTACTATTTGTTCTATTTCCAAAGATTACTAGGGAAGAAGTATATTCTGGAATTTTTATAGTAGCTGTCTTTGTGGTGGCAAAGAACTGGAAACTGCAGGAATGCCCCTCCATTGGGGAATGGCTGAACAAATTATGGTATATGATGGTGACGGAATACTACTGTGCTACAAGAAATGATAAGCTCTATGATTTAGCGAAAAACAAACAAATAAACTTACAAAGAGCAAAATGAGCAGAACCAAGAGAACATTCTTATACAGTAATAGCACTTGTTTTAAGAACAACTTTGAATGATTTTGTCTTTCATAAATACCCAAAGTAACTTAAAAAGATATATGAAGAAAGCCATTATCTGTATCCAAATAAAAAGATCAGATAAATAGAAGCATGTGTAGGATACTTTTATACACACACACTCCTACTTATGTCTTTGAGATGCAGCCATCTCTAGGGGAAAGGGCAGGGAATTAAAAAAAATTACATGATACATTTGTTGTGTATTTGAAAGGAAGAATCAAATTGTGCATAATACATATACTCTTTCATGTACAATTGTCTTTTTACCTTTCTATGTTATGTAAATACCTGTTTCATTTCATAAATTTTAAAAATAGCAACCAAAAAAATTGGTATGAGTGTTGAGGTTTGGAAGGGAGGACCCAAAAGTCCCAGACTGGTGTCATGAGGTATCTCAAAAGAATTTGCAGGCTTGGACCCATCTCCTAGTCAAGGGGGAAAGTTTTATTGAAAGTAATGGTATGCCATTACTAAGGAGACTGAATTGTACGGAATTCAGTAAAGAAACTGAAGCAAGGAGATAAACTCATACAACTTTCAATCCTAGATATGCAAATTCTCAGAAGGAGTAGTTTTCTGTTGACCAGATTATTAATGACAAAATTAGAGTGATCTTATTCACTATTGTCTCAGGAGTTTGATCCATGGGAATTTCCTGAGGCCAGAAGCTATCTGGCTAAGGACTGCTCAGAATCAAATAGATCCAGTGTGTGAGTTTCCAGAGGCAAATCCCAAAGCCAGAAGACCCAGGATCACTGACTTATTAGACCAAAAGGGCCCAAGGTCAGGGGAACACAAAATCATATTACACCATGAGTGTAATGGGCTGAGGCTCGAGTTGATGCACTGAGGTCCCAAGCATGTGAGGCGAAATAGTAATTGGACTATACTCTATTAATATATATGCTTGGAGAAAGAATGGCCCCCGCCCACTCTTTGTGCAAGTCCTGATGTGTTGTATAGGAAATGACGATTTTGGTGAGTGGAGGCAGAGGGGCAGAGAGGGAAGAGGAAAGAGGACTGCTGGCTGGTTTCTTATAACAGCTGCTCACATTGCTATCTCGACCCCACCCCTTCACCTCCGATTCCCCTTCACCTTCAATCCTTCTTCGAATAAAGATCGACGATTTTCCCCTAACCTGAATTCCTGACTCCGGCTGATTTTAAAATAAGCAGTTATCACACATGAAGACAGAGGTCTCTTAAGAACTTGAGAATTGATTGTATAATATGGGAGGCACTAGCACAAGATGAACCAGCATGGTGTGCTCTCATCAGAGAAGGGGCTGTGTTCTATGAGAATTGCATTAGTTTAGAAAAAAACTCAAGATGCACAGTTAGAGAAGCACACCAAATGTTCATAGGGACTATTTGTGTTCAACCTGCAGCAGAGCACTCTGAATTCATATTGGTCTGATCAGTCACAGTCGGACATAATGTATGTAATTTGACTACTAAATAAAGATGTCATTTTGGTCCTCTTCAAGAATGAAGAAAATCAACCTAACCTAACTTCTTCCTGGGCAGCTAAAAGCATAAAAGGAGGAAGCCCTTAGGGATGGTCCTCTAGAGGGTCATGGTGGACATCCAGGAGTTAGCGGTGGGAAGAGCAACACCCTACACACCAATGCCTTTGGCTTCATCTTGATCCTAAGAACAAGATGCTCAGACACAGTAGCCTATGAAATAAGTTCTCTATCCTAAGTCCAGATGCCTCTCCCTCCCACTTGCCTAGAAGGGAAGTCATAGTCCCTCCCCTCCCTATTCCTTATGTAAATGTCTATTTTTTGATTTTAAGTTTTAGGCTTAGGCTAAGTTTTAGTCTTAAAGAGTCTAAGTAAATTAAAATTTTAAGTTTAAGAGCAAACATTAATTAATCACCTGCCATATGCCAGACATTGTACAAATATGTCATTATATCTTCACACTATCCCTGGGAAGGAAGTAGTCTCATTATCACCATTTTACATTTAAGGAAACTGAGACAGGCAGAGAGTTAGAGACTAGCCCAGGGCCCCAAATTACTCTCTTACTATCTCAGACAGGATTGGAACTCAGGTTTTCCTGACTCCAGGTCCAATGCTCTGTGCACTCTGGAACCCCCTTGCTGGCTGGAAGCTCCAGGATTTACTTGTCCACTGAGGTCCAGGGCCTCATGTGTCAGCAGTCTAAAGGAGTCTACTTTAATAGATAATCTCTATCCCTGTCCTGGAGAATAGAAGAGGAAACATGTCCTCAAAGGCCTTAGATCGCCCTGTCCTCTCCTTGTCAATCTCATTAAATGAAGGCAGAGGTCATGTATCAGAGCCCTCAAGTTCTTGGGGTCATGTTCCTCCACCTTACCTTCTCTCAGACTTAACCCCCAGGTTCCCCCAGATCTCTTCCCCTACTCCTTCCCTAAGAGAGGAGATTCCAGCTTCTCTGCCAGGGGTTCTTTCCCTTCCTGCTTCTTCTCCTATCACAGAGGGAGCCAAATACTTACTTTCTCTCTCTCTCTCTCTCTCTCTCTCTCTCTCTCTCCTCTCTCTCTCTCTCTCTCTCTTTCTCTCTCTCTCTCTCTCTTTCTCTCTCTCTCTGTCTCTCTCTCTCTCTCTTTCTCTGTCTGTCTCTCTCTCTCTCTCTCTCTCTCTCTCTCTCTCTTCTCTCTCTCTCTCTCTCTCTCTTTCTCTCTCTCTGTCTCTCTCTCTCTCTCTTTCTCTGTCTGTCTCTCTCTCTCTCTCTCTCTCTCTCTCTCTCTTTCTAGAGGTCAAAGCTGGGGCTCAGCATCCTCTCATTTCTAGTCTCTTTCTCCACATCTCAATCTCTCTGAGTCTCTGTGATTCTCTGTCTCTGGGACTCTATTCCAATCCCTCCATTTTTCATTACCCTATTCCTGATGAGGTTCCTGTGTGCAGAAGGTAGTGTCAGGGTGTTATGTGACTTGGAGCACCCCATTGAAACCAAGGCAGGGGAAGGGGACCCAGCATCTCACACACATAAATATCATACAACACAACACTATACACATCGCACACCCTGCAGAGTTAACACACACCCAAAACATGTCATACAATAGACACAGACAGGCAATTACACATTCACACACACCATCACAATCTCCTCCAGAATATCCTGACTAGGAGAAACCATCCAGCCCCAAAGAATCCTCCAGGGACAATGACCTCCCTCTCTCCTCCAGTAGTTTCAGGTCCCATGTTTCACCTGGTCCAGGAGCAGAATGGTGACGGGGCATCCTAAGGTCCTCTTGTCATTGCTTATGATGATGAGCATCAACCAGTCACCAAAGCATGGAGTATCATGGGATGTACATGGCACCCAACTTTTCTTGCTTGTATTGTCATTAATCACTAATTGGCTGTAACTTCAGCCCCTCCCATAGTTAGAGATATGATTGACACCTTGCTAGATGTAACCAAACCCTCAACATAGAAAATCTAGAGGATGGGAGATCCTTGTTCAAAATTGGAAACAGAGAAGGGAATAAGCACTTATATAGTGCTTATGATGTGCCCTGGCATTATGCTAAGGACCTTACAAATATTATCACATTAGATTTTCACAACAATGTAATGTCAGTGCTATTATTAACCCCATTTTACAGTGAGGAAACTGAGGCAAATAGATTTAAAATGACTTGCTTGGGGTCACACAAATGTTCAAGGTGGCACTATCTAGCCATCAGCTAATATTTCACACTTTCTGGTCACTGGAAAAGGGATTCCTGACTAGGTCATGATTAAGGGGACATTTCTTTTTTATTATTATTAAAGCTTTTTATTTTCAAAACATGAATAATTTTCAACATTCACCCTTGCAAAACCTTGTGTCCTTTCCTCCCACCCCTTCCCCTAGATGGCAAGTGATCCAATATATGTTAAACTGTGCAATTCTTCTATACATATTTCCACAATTATCATGCTACACAAGAAAAATCAGATCAAAAAGGAAAAAAAAGTTAAAAAAGCAAAATACAAGCAAATAATAACAAAAAAAGTGAAAATACTATGTTGTGGTCCACACTCAGTCCCCACAGTCCTTTCTCTGGGTGCAGATGGCTTTCTCCATCACAAGACATTGGAATTGGTCTGAATCATCTCATTGTTGAAAAGAGCCATGTCTATCAGAAATGATCAGCATATAATCTTCCTGGTTCTGCTCACTTCCCTCAGCATCAGTTCATGTAAGTCTCTCCATGTAAGGGGACATTTCAATCACAGAATCATAGACATACCTTAGGACTCTACTTGACTAAATGCTGTTCAGAAACAGAAGTCTTGTTCCTTAATTTGGACCAGACTTTCAAATTCTTCTGCCAAAGACTTGAAGAGAAAAAGATCTGGAAAGTAATGAACATCGTGTTTGGCCCAAACAATTAATAAATTCTTCTTCTACCTCTCTACCTCTCTTATATTCCCCTCCCTCTTTTCCCAATTTCATAGACCTAGACAAAAAGATTTTCTACTTGCTTTCAGACAGAAAGGGTGAGCATTTCCCAAACACTGACCTCAGGTAATTTGAATTCCCCAAAGTCTTCAAGTTCAAACAAAGCTTCCCAATGCAGTTTCTCCAATAAAGACTTTGATTCTCTCTTAACGCCATCTGTATACTAAGGTATAATAGGAATTACCGTTAGATTGGTGTGGTCCATTATCTCCAATTTACTGGTCCCTCCCATTATCCTTGTATACTTATCACTCAAGCTTCCTGAAATTTATGGAAGAAAAGTTCCCTGTGGACCACCTGGTCCATCAATTCTCTTTCTAGCTCTCACAAAATGTTTCTGAAAGAGAAATGATTACTCTTCTCTTGCCCCAGCTTCCCATGGAGATCCAAGAACCTCAGATTTCCCTCGAATACAGATGGAGTGAGACTTGGATTGGCATGATCTCTGAATTTTAAAGTTATAACAAAGAAAATTAACACATAGACATTTAGGAAGACATACACACATACATATATAGACTTATATAGTCACAAAATATAAATATATATACATTATATACATATATGACCATCTAAAAATGTACACACATGTGCACACAATATAATATGCATATTTATACCCATTTACATGAAGCACAATTCAGTCCAAAATTTATGATCCTATGAATGTATCCAGATTCTTCCACATGAGGAAACTCATTCTTCAGTCTATCTCCATGAGCACCGGAGTCATAAAAAGATGTCAAACACATAACTCCTAGGTCCAGGGTTCTGCACTGCAGACCGGAACCTCCTAGCTGCGATCAGCACTGAGCTCTGTCTATCCATTCTCTTCCCCTTCTGGTATAGGGGTCACAGCCCCAAGCACATGCCTGCTGCTCTATGTACTGTGCTCTGGGCTCTGCTCAGGCTGAATGGGATAACACGTTTTATCTTTTGTCCCCATGTGCTATATGAGAAGTATGAGAAATAGAGGGAAAAAAGGGATTTTTTCTCTTATTAGGCTTTTTTGGAAGTCTATTTTTTCACAGCCTGTTTCTTTTCCTTGATGAAATCAAAGGAAAAGACATAAGTAAAATACATATTAGCTATGAGATATTATAAAGTATGAACAAATATTTGGCCCAAATAAATCTGGGTCTGGACTGCTTGAGTGGGGATGATGGGATAATGGCCCTGAGGCCTCAGACCTTGACAATGCTATAGTTCTATGGATGGGAAAAAAAAAAAGAAAGAAAGCAACGTAGTACCTTAAATATATTTCATTTCATTAAGAGATACACACATGTGGCCTCCTTAGGTGCATTACCAGAGAACTGTTTTAATATCCAATTTTCTATGGATTTTGAAATCAAGTCAAATACAAAGTTAAATTTCTAGTAGCAATACTTCAATATTAATGCACACATATTTCCAAAATCTTTTCCCCAAATATATCAACTGAAAGTAATTCTATCAAATACAATTTAAATTTAAACACATGCAGAGATTTTGGAATAAAACTCCTCTTCCTTCTCAAACATCCATGCTTTTAGACCCCACAAAATGTTGAAGTAGTAAACTCTCTTAGACCTGACATGGAGACATAGGCCTCTGGGCACAAAGTGGCAATGACTCCTATCTCTCCCCCACCTAAATTTTGCACTCTTCCCTAAAACCATATGGATTGCAGTAGAGGGAAGAGAGAAAGATTTTGAAGTGTAAAGTAGATTTCCCTAGATTTTGCCAAGCCAAGTGGAGATATACCACACCCTTTTACAGTATCCAGAGTCTCCTGAGAAGAATTTTGGGATTCTGGGGAGATTAGAGAATGCAGGGACACATCTAGAGAGAAACTCAGGCTTCTAGCAGAGCATAGGGTAAAAGTTTTTGGAGAGCCTATCATTCTTTGGAGAGGCTAAACTGGACACAAGTTCAAATACATTGATCCTGGCCATTCCCCAGTCCACATTGGAAGAAAAGTTTGAAAGCTTAAGAAAAATTCAGCTTAGTATGCATCAAGATGCCTGACAGGCAAAGAGAGACTTACAGACTTACCAAATAAGGTTTTTAAAACCTAAAATGGCTAGAGCATTATCATTGTAATTC
Source organism: Antechinus flavipes (assembly GCF_016432865.1). Classification (NCBI taxonomy): domain Eukaryota; kingdom Metazoa; phylum Chordata; class Mammalia; order Dasyuromorphia; family Dasyuridae; genus Antechinus; species Antechinus flavipes. The sequence continues at coordinate 261,400,165 of NC_067403.1, forward strand.
AGCTGACTGAGAGAAACACAGACACACTCACACACAAACAAAACTGTCTAGTACAAAGCTGTTCCTTCCCTACTTCCTGGAGAAGAAATTCTTCTCTTCTAGAATTGGAATGCTGGAGAAACTGAGGCAAGACAGAGATTAATTTTTAATATTTTAAGAGTAGAGGATTTGGACTATCCTAACCAACAGGACTCATGTCCAAAATGTGTTCAGCCACTCAGCAATTAAGGCACAGACCTTTCATATGTTCTTTTAGGGACACAAGATATAGGGCCTGAGTAAGGCAAATAAGGAAGGGGCAAGAAAACTGGGTGGGAGACAAACCAGAATTCCAAGGAAGGGTTATAACTTAGTCCTGACAGGATGGGGGTCAATATGAGAAGGTTAAGGGCAGGAGACATCGAGGTGTACATCGAGGTCTTTATTTTATTGGTGTAAGTTACACAATGGTGTAACATTGGAAATATATGTTTTCCTCTCATTTTTGCTTTCATCATATCCCATAGATTTTGGCATGACTCATTATTGGAATTTTCTTTAATGAAATGATTGGGGTGTTTTAAATTTTTTTCTTTAACCTACTCATACTTTAAGATTAGATTTTGTTTTAATCTCCAACTACATTTTAAGCTGTTTCCTTGGTCATTTATCAAATATAATTTGCATTGTGATCTGAAAAGTGTTTTTTTTTAATTTTCTGCTTTTAATTATAAAATTTTGGACCCTAATAGGCTATCAGTTTTTGTAAAGGAATTATAAACTGCTGAGAAAAGTGGTGATTCTTTCTATTTCTTGTCAATTTGCTCAACATGGCTATTATATCTAGTTTATCTAAAAGTCTATGTATTTTCTTATTGTCTTTCTTGTTTGTGGTTGGATGCATCAAGTTCTGAGAGTTCTAAAGCCCCTCACTATTATAGTAATACTACCTATTACTAATTATAATTCATTTAACTTTTTAAATGTAGATGTTATTATATTTGATGCATATATAAGCTCACTATTGATATTTTCTTATAGTGAATGGTATTTTTTATCAAAATAGAGTTGCCCTATTTATCTCTTATAATTAAATTTATTATAGCCTTAATTTATCTGACTGAGATGATGATGGCTACCTCTGTCTTTTTTGAATTTTGAATTAGGCAAATTATATGCCATCCCTCCATTTTAATTCCCATGTCTCCCATTTTAAAAACATATTGTTGGATTCTGATTTTTACTTCATTCTGCTGATTTCATTTTAACTTACTCAGGATACTAAAGAGTTAAATGTGATAATAGCATTTAACATATGGCACCTAAACATGAGGGTGTAATAATAAATCGCTGAGCCTTGAAATATTAATTAATATTCAAGAAGGCATAACAGTTCATCATCCAGAAGAGAAGATAGAGATACATTAGGGGTCAAACTGTGACCAGACCTGAGAGTAGAAAGTCTAAGCTTGCCTGCTAAAACTCTCGGGTGCTCTGTTGTGCTCAACCTGCATCCATATGAAATAGCAGCCAAAGGATTTCTGAAGGCCTCAGGAAGAGCTACTAGAGTTTCTCTGATAAGACCTGGGACTTAGGATCAATTGGCTGTAGTTAAATGTGATAACAGCATTTAACACTTAAGCATAATCTTTTATTTTGAAAAAAAAAGGATATTTAATAAACTAAAAGAAGAAACAAGAGTTTGCTTGTGCAGTATGCTCTAGAAACTCAGGTGCCTGCCCTTCCCTCTGCTTCTGAGGAGAGTTTCCAAGTCTTCATATCTACTTTCAGTTCTCCTTCCTCTCTCCCAGAACTACTTCCCCTCTATTACAGCACAGGAAATGATTCTTTACATCTCACCAGCAATGCTGAAGTGTGATGTCATTTCTCCCTTTCTGATTTCACTCTGCATGATCTAATTCTAGATCTGATCATTGTTTATGTAGTTCAGCTGGTATGTTACAAATGACCTTATTGTAGTCAAAAAAAGAGCCAATCACCTTTCTCTTTTCTCAAGCATGTGAATCTATCTCTCTGTGTGTCTTGTTCTCTCTTTCTCTCTGCCTCTGTCTCTCTGTCCTGGTTTTAGAGATGAAACAATAGAAAATGTAGAAGGTTAGTGATTGGCCCACAGGTGACTAGCTAGCGTCACCTGCCAGGCTGGAATCCTGGGCATCCTCACTGTCAGACCAACATTCCATTCAGTCCTGCTCAGAAAGGATCTGGCAAGATCTTTGCAATAAACTCTACCATGATAGGACACTGGGCTAACATACTTAGACTCAACTGCCTCATGGGCAGCACCTGAAATGGCACAAAGAAAAGGAACTCCTCAAGAAGATCTGAATCAGAGAGAATATACACAAAGGAGATCAATTTTGTAGGAAATGTGACATTGAGGATTCTTTCAAAGCATTTTTTTTAATGCTCAGTGTTGGAAATATTCCAGATATTTTGGGGGAAACATCATTGGAACATTTGTACTTAAAAAGGGAATTGAGGGAATATCACTGGCTATTGCCTCACAGGTTGACTTTCTCCTTTAAACAGAATGGTTAGGAAAATGATGTACAGACACATGAAAACAATTTTTTAAAATAAAAACAAGGCAAGGTAGGAGCAGAATTAAAGCAAAAGCTAGCAAGGATAGGAACGATATGTGTGTGTGTATGTGTGGGGGTATGTGTGTGTATTTATGTGTATGTATAGATCTACATAAGAATATATAAATATATCCTTTCTTAACAATATAACAATAAGAAAAAGAATAAAGTAAAAAATATTCACAGCAAAGAACAAAAGAACAACTTATAAGGAAATAAAGAAAAGATGGACATTTATGAATATAGTTTCTTCTACTAATATATTTATATACTTTCTTGAGCTGTCATTTGTTGTTATATATTTTGACTCCACCCTGATGAGCACATCTCAATGCTCTCTTTTCTTGAGTTTCATTTTGTTTTGTATTCCTTCTCTGTTTTTCTTTTATCTTATTTTGTTTCTTTAAATAAAACACATTTTAAAAAGTTAAAAGTAAAGACAAGGCAATAGAACCACCATCCAAATACTACCTCTCCATGTTAATCCTCTCACAATCAATAGATTAAAAGTTGGGGCTAGTAAACCAGGAGGCAAACTTCCTTATAGTGTTACAGGAACAAAACAACTGGAAAAGTGCCTACCTATCTGGGCAGACAAAATGCCTTGCTGGAATAGCAGTAATGGGTTAAAGTGGCATTACAGTACACATTTATGTAAAAATAATTGTGATTTTCACAATTATTGATATGACTTATGTAATTAATATACTAATAATCTAGATTTTTAAGAGTGAACATTTTCCCAGAAGACTCTGATTTGGGAGTCAGACTCCTACAATGTAGCTTAAAATAATCAATTATTGACAACAATTTCCTGTGAATGTTAAAAAACTGCAGATCCTACTCATATCACAGAACTCTGTACCCCCGCCAAGTTACAACCTCAAGGATTTCAAACCATCAATGAAGAACTGGTCCTACAGGACTGGAGAATACCCACATTTCCTTGCACTAGTGAGAAACTGATCAAACACAAGAAATAACTGTATTGTAATCTGCTTTCTCCCTTCCTTCCCATTCATAGTTTTGCATAAAATCTCCACTTTCTCTGCAACAGGAGGAGATCTCCTGCCTGGGAGAGCTTCCAGTTTGCAAACTGCATCCTTTACTTTGAAAGGGATGAATTAAACTTTGGTCAGGACCTATGCTTTGAAGCTCTGGCTGCATGGAGAACTCCAGTTTTTTTTACCATGGAGTATCCCTCCCCCGGGGAGGATCCCACAGGTTTTGCTGAGCAGTTCCCATTCACCCTTTATTCATACACATCCGGGTATCTGGAATTATATCAATTCATGGTTACCTTGGTTAGGAAATAGGGAAATTGGAGCCAAAAAGCTACTTGGGAAGCTCCAGAGGAGAATCTTAAGATATCTTGGGACTCAGAGGCTGAGGAAAGGAGCACTACCATTTCACTCAAGTTGTGAGTGTTCCTTGAGGCCACACCCCTTATGGTCCCTTAACCCACTGATTTAACAAAGCTCCCAGAAGCTCCCAGATTCCTAGGAATCTATTGCTCCATTTTTTGATAGACTCACCCAAGCTTTTGTTGCCAACTCAGATCTCAGTGAGGCAGCTCCAGCTTCTCTCTGTGTTAATAATCTTCAACTTCCCATTAAGCTGACTAACTTTGATTGGCAATTCACTGGGCTCCTCCTTGAGACCGCAGCATAGCTGGCAGTTTCTCTTGCAGAGCAAGATTAAAAAAAAAAAGTAAAAAGGAACTTGGGGAGGCAAAAAGGAAATCTTTCCTTGCAACCCTTCTGCGGGGCAGCAGCTCATTTCTATTGTTTCTACTTTGTATCATCAAAATCAAACATATTACTATGATTTTATTTTACTTGTGGAAAACCAAGTCATGGGAGGAAAGAATGTAAGAGGGAGCTGGAGGAGATGCTGCAAAGAAAAGAGAAAGGCCCCAGACCACCCTGAAGGACCCCCACTCTATCCCCATTCATTCCGCATGATACACCTACAGGGAGGAGCGGCAGGAGGGCTGGCACAAGGAGGGGGATAGTCAGGCCACCATGCTGCTGACTGCTTCCTGTTGGAAGTGGCTCTTTGCTCATACAGGGCCAAGAAGGGTCTGTTCTAATTGACACTGGTGCCACATTCTCAGTGTTAAACGGGGCTCCTTTCCCCATTCTCCTCCTCCCAGAGTCAAGAGTGTATCTCAGCTGGGGAGATTGCTAAGAAGACCATTCCAACCTATATCTCAGAACCTCTCTTCCCTTTTATGGTAGGATCAGTACCTTTCACCTTTTTGTCTTAGTCCTTGAGACCTTTAGCCACTTACTAGGATTTGACCTGCTCCATAAATTAAAGGCCATTATTTCATTTGATCTTAAAGGAACTATTACCTTGTGTCTTTTATCCCTGACACCCTCCATCTCTGAAAATGTTTCCCTTCACCCCTTCTGAACATCCAGCACTTAATCAAAACCCCTTTCTCTTGGGATTTTCAGAAGCTGCTGATACCGGGTTAGTTAGTAGTGTCATTGTTGTGCAGCTGGACTCATCTCAATCCTTCCTCTCCATGGGTCAATTTCTCCTCAGCACTGAAGACATTGAAGGATTGTGACCCCTTATCAGTGCCTCTCTATTTAAGGGCTTCATTATTCTCTGTATTTACCCAGTGAGCACACCCATCTTTCTGAAGGGGACTCATCATGAAGTACTTCTCAGCATTGTCACATGATTCCCTATTCCCATAACTTTGGGACCTTGAGAGATCATTTGTTCCCTGGAGGAATGGACTTTGAACCTGGAGATGTAGGAAGTTGCAGGAAGTGACATGACCTGTGGGAGGCAGCCAGCATTAGTGCTCCTTGGTCAAGGATAGTTACATCCTGTTAGTCTATCCAATGAGAAGGCTCAAGTCTTTTGCTTTTAAACCCTGGACAAGCCAGAAGCAGGTCACCTTCCAGGAGCAAATGCCTGGAGCATGGGATAGCTCCCAGGTGTCTGTGTCTGGGCTCTCCCTGCAGGGATTAAATAAGTGTTGTCTCTTTGTACCTGATACCTCTGATTAGTTAATTGAATTGGGAAGGGGGTCTTGCACCCTATCAGTCCCACATATGTCTAATCCATAAGTCTGGTGGATAGAGCTGGAAGAAAATAACTCCTTGAAAATTAGAATTGGGCAAGTGGAATAAAATTGTGTTAAAAGATTTAAAAATTAAGAAAAATCTGATAGAAAAAGAAGTGATCTGAAGAACAGATTGAGAAGAGACAATATAAGAATTGTCAGACTACCCAAAAGGTATAATAAAAAAAAAAAAATCTGGGTACATTATTACAAGAAATAATTAAGGAAAATTGCTAAAAGTTATAGAATAAGAAAGTAAAGTAGAAATAGAAAGAACCCACTGATCATCCCCTCTAAGAGATTCTATAAAGAAAATTTGCAGGAATGGTATAGCCTTGTTTGAAAATTTATAGATAAAAGAGAAAATATTGCAAGCAACAACAACAACCAAAAAAAAAAAAAAAAACCCAAAACAAAACAAATTAAATACTGGTGAATGAGATGAGGCGAGATCTTTTAAGACAGTTATGAAAATCGAGTAAGGCTTCATCTGCTTCAGAGTTGGAGTAGGCCTGAAGGTCTTTGAGCATTGATTCAATAGCATACTTAAGTTCCCTTTCTGCTATACTCCCATGGCATCATTTTCTCCCTATTTCAATCAAATATGGGCAACTATGTACTTATTGGCCAAGTTCAATTTCTTGGGTAGTTCCCCAGTTTAGAATTAGAATCCAATGAAGATGAGAGTCAGTGATGGGAGGATTATTTGCTTTAGGGATTATTTACAGTGTTAATCCTGTCCAAAAAAGTATTTCTTCTGCTCCAGGGTAGGTTACCTGATTCTCACAAGAACAGTACAATAAACTTTTGCATTGCTCCTAGAGATCTCTCCAGCTTTTTTTTTAAATGGTGACCCCTCACCATTTCTGAGCCACACACTGGAGAAAATAATCAGGATTTCATAAAACCTGGCAGGTTCTATACTAAAAGATGGTAGATTTTGGAACATAATATTTCAAAGAACAAAGTAATCAATGGTGGGTATAATTCTGAATGAAAATGTCTATTACATAAACTGAATTTGATATAAAACTTCTGGAAGAAACAGAAGGAAATCATTAAAGGCTAATTACAAAGCACTGGAAGGGGTTAATATGTTTATTCATGGATAAACATGCTATCAGTATTCTTAAAACTGTTATCATTCCTAAGATAGTTTGAAAGATTGTGGCTGAGTTTTGTATGGTGAGATTATTCAAAAAAAAAAAAAGAATCCATAAAAATAAGGCATGAAAGGAAGAATTGATACAGAGGAGATAAGTGGGAGATGGGGAGCAGATGATGTTGGAACCTTCTTCCATCTGGTTGAAGAGACAAAGTCATCTGAAAAATTAAGAAGTCTCCTGATCTCTTAGGTGAGAAAATTGGGAGAGGATGAGGAAAGGATTTTCAAAAGGATGTATAAAATAAGATTAGGAGAGTAGGGAAAGAAAATGAGGCAAGGCATTTGAGAGGAGTAGGTAAAATAAGGAATAAAAGAGTAAGGAGGTAAGATAAAGGAACAAGAGAGTGAATAAAAATAAGATGGAGAGAAATCCACAGGTTGTAATGAAAACTTTGTCCAATTTATAACAATATGAGTCATTCTTCAGTTCATAAATGGTCAAAGATATGAATGGGCAGTTTCCCAAGGAAGAAATCCGAACAATTTATTGTCACATAAACATGCTCTAAATCAGCCTTGATTGGCAAGATACGGATTAAAAGACTATTGAGATATCATTTTATATCTCCCAGATTGGTAAAATGATAGAAGGAAAAAGTGACAAAAGTTGGAAAAGACATGAAAAAATTGGGACATATTGCATGTTTGTGGAAGTATAAAATGTGGGAACCCAGCTCCCGTAGTGTGAGAATTAAGGGTATGAAAACATTTCAGGGCCAGGTTAAGATGTTAGAATTATGAACTCTTCAAAGTTTATTGATCAGGGAGATAAATATATATACCTCAAAGGCTCACAGACTTGATACAAAGTATACTCTTTGAAGTTCCAATAGTTTTCTCTAACAAACAAGTTCTACTGATTTGTAAATGACTAAGCCCTGGATCTTGGTTACTTAGACAGAAATGCAAATAATTGAGATACACATCAGGGAAAAGTTTATCATACCCTTGTCTCAATTATCTTTTTCCCAAATGCCTTTAGTAGATATTATGGGCTGTTTTTCCTGTCCTGAGTTCAAAGGTTTGCCTTTAATCCAAAATGTAGTGTTTGTATTTTGTTTCAGTCGCTAGATTATTAATTTTCATATATATATATATATATATATATATTGACAAGAAATTTCAATAAGAAAAGGGCGTTTTGGTGAGCCAAGTTGTTGTAAGATTCAAGACCTGGAATATATTCGTATTTCCTGGCTCTCTATAACAAAATAATTAGAGATTGTAGAGAGCAATCTTAAATTAAGCTAAAAGAGCTAGTGAACTGCTTGTGTCTCTTCACTGAGCAATACTACTATTTGTTCTCTTTCCAAAGATAATTAAGGAAGAAGAATACTCTAGAATTTTTATACTAGCTCTCTTTGTGGTGGCAAAGAACTGAAAACTGCAGGGAAGCCCTTCAATTGGGGAATGACTGAACAAATTGTGATATATGATGGTGATAGAATACTACTGTCTTACAAAGAAATGATGAGCCTATGACTTTAGGAAAATATGGCAAGACTTACAAAGAACAAAATGAGCAGAACCAAGAGAACACTGGATACAATGATAGCACTTTGTTTTAAGAACAATTATGAGGAATTTTTTCTATCATAAACAATCCAAGTTATTGTAAAGGACATATGAAGAAAGACATTATTCTGCATCCAAAAAAAAAAAAAAAAGATCAGATAAATAGAAGTATGTATAGGATAATTTTACACACACACACACACACACACACACACACACACACACACACACCTATTTATGTCTAATGACAGCCACTGTTGGGGGAAAGAGGGAGGGAATAAAAAAATTATTTAAGTTCATTGTGTATTTGAAAGGGAAAAGCATGTTGTGCAGAGTACATATGCGATTTCATGTACAATTGGTTTTTTACTGTTTTATGTTATGTAAATGCCTGTTTTATTCCATAAATTTAAAAATAGCAAAAAGAAAATTGGTCTAAGATTTTAGAGCATTAATCTCATTGGTCCTATGGGATGGAAGCAGCTAGATCACAAGGCATCAGAGAAAAGAAACATGATCAGCATTGGGGGAAAATGCTGAGATTATCTTCCACAAGGGACCATTTTCCAATAATTCTGCGCCCTGATTAGGAAATCCTGTTGCACAGGAAACCACAAAGACTTCTCCAAACTCTTGACATCACTTGCTCTGGCCTCAGTTTTAGAACAGAGGATCCTGCAGACAGTTTCAAGACCAGAGAAAAGAGCATCATCTCCAGGTCAGTCACCCGAGAAATTGATATTCATTGTCTTTGGAACATTGTTCCTCCTGTCCCCGATGGGAATGGGAGAAGAGAGAAGGGAAAGTGTCCCCTGTCACCTTTTGGGAATGTAGTATTTGATAGAGGGTTGGAGTCTCTGGAGCAACTCTAAGGGGATCATAGATAGAAAAGTAAATTTACCTGCCCTGTCTATCCCCTTTTTCTTATAACAACAATTCCTATTTCATTTTTGACTTTGTGGTCTATGCTTCCACCACCCCTTCCTGCTCTGATTGTTTCTGATTAGAGAAATTAGTTTAGCAGGGAGGTGAAACAAATACCTTCAGATCTAGAGACCCAAAAAGTGAGTAATCTGAATTTAGGGCTTCCTTTAACTGATCGATAAACAGGTTAACAGACAAGATATTTCTCTAGTTTCTACTCCTTTTGCTTACTCCTGGAAACAGTTCCCCTCTAAACACTTTGTCTTCTGAGAATTATAAAAGGTCAGAGTGAGCAGAGACATCAGTAGAGCCTTCCCATAACTAAGAAATTCCATTCAGGAGGAAGTTATAACCAAAGAAGAATTAGAGAACATCATGAAGTGCAAAATGGACAAGTGTGATTATATTTTATTAAACACTTTTTGCACAAACAAAACCAACACAAACAAAATTAAAAGGGAAGCACAAAGCTGAAGGAAATCTTACAACCAGTGTTTCTGATACAGGCCTCATTTCTAAAATATATAAAGAACTGTGTCAAACTGATAAGAACACAAGTCATTCCCCAAATGATAAATGATCAAAGAATATAAACAGATAACTTTCTGATGAAAAACTTAAAGTCTTATTGAAGTGAGTTGTAGTTCCTTTAAGAAACTGTATTTCCTATTGATCTGTGATTCTTTTCAGATTCCCAGCCCCTCCTGGCTGAGGCATATCCCCCCAAAGAAAGTTGTCTTTCCAGGTTGCCAGGGCCTTTGATTCAATTACAACTCCTAGTCAAAAGCATCTCTTTGAATTCCAATAGGAGATCCAGGCTCGTCCCAGCCCCCATTCTGACTTGCTTGGGATGCCCAGCCCCTACTAGTTCTGATCTGCTCAGGCTTCCCAACCCCAACTCAGATACCCAATATAATGAGCTTCCACCAACTAAAGTCTTTGCAGATGGACCTCGATGGCTCACTAAGCTGCCGGGACTTTCTGAGAACTGCATTCTTGGTGCAAAACTCTATTTTCCAAAGATCTGCCACCATAGATGTCAGTCTGGGGTAAAGTGATTTCTATCTAACAATAAACTTTCATTTTGCAACTAATATTCAGGAATGAGTGAATTCTTTCACTCCTGAGACCCGTGGCCGAGTTAATGAGGATTCTTAATAACTCTCTCATAGCCACTAACCTTTAGACCACCAGGAATCTAGACCACTTTAAACCTCATCACAATGATATGTCATCCATTTCAACTGTCTCTCTTAAGATAACGTGTGTTTTTCTCACATTATTGTTGATAGGAATTCTATGCTCGTGATGTAGCTTTAATTGGGTATTGTGCAGAAGAGCTCTACTTTAGTATTTTAAAGTATTTTAAAATCGATCAATTATTATTTTTGCAAGACAGTTGTGGTTATGTGACTTATTCAGATTCACACTCCTATTAAATGTTAAATCTCTGGGGGCAGATTGGAACTCGAGTCCAGAGTTGGTAATCTATCCCCTGTGTCATCAAGATGCCCCTGTTTAAAAATCTATCACCTGGAAGAGGAATTAGTCTTCTTATTTTAACCTCAAAGGTACAAAGATAAATGGTAAGATCCTAACAAAAACTGAGGTTTGCTATCAGGAAACATTTGCTAACACTAAGAGCTCTAATGACTTCTCTGGTAAATAAAAGATTCCCCTTCATTTCTTTTCTTCAAGAAAACAAGACCATTCTTAAAACTTGGAAGAAATTTTAAATTTCACTTAACTGTAGTTCATAAGATTCCCTAAATTCTAATTAAATATTCCAGACAAACTGGATTGCCATTTGGTTATTTCCCAGTTCACACAAACATTTTCTCTTTTGTGGTCCAAGAAAGGGTGAAGATGTCAGTTTTAATTTTGATTTTGTTTTTTTTTTTTTTTTAACTGAAAGGGTCCTTAGAAGTCTGACTCTTGATAACTCAAAAGCAGGACATTTGTTGCCAGTGTTGCCAAGATAGCATCTAACTGCTTTTTTGTTTTCTTAAAAGTTTACAAACTTAAAATCTTCTGTTAACACAATCATGCAAAGAGATTACAATTTACATATCTCTTTATTGGGCTTTGATTAAAGCTCCTTTAAAACTGCTTTTACTATCCTATCTCAAATAACAAATTTCACCGAACTCAGTGAATATATTTTCTTTCTCTCCCTCTCACCCCTTTGTCCAAATAGTCCTGGTGCAGTCAGGAAAGGAGGGAAGGGGGAAGAAAGAGAAAGAAACTCTCTTTCCTCTATGTACTCTCCTCCTAGTCCTGGGAAGGGCTTAATTTGGTTAAATTTCTTTCCAAATAACTGTACACATAAAAAATATATATCATTACTCTTTACATTGACATTGTATGTTGGTCACATCTAAAAACCGACAAAGTTTTTAAATATGAAACAATCATATACAATATAGCGGTTTCATATAGAATTTGTTTCATGCAATCATGTGATCTTTACAACTATCATTACTGTTTCTCTTTACAAGTTAAAAACTGGGCAGAAATAAAATAATTTGTTATAAATTAGGTAGCTAACATATATCCACAACTGACACACAGAATGGTACACTTGACAAATACAGAGACTGAATGGCTTTCTCAACTCACACCACCATGCTGGGGGGTGCCAGGGGCAATCAGATTCTTCCCAGGCAGTTACTGGACAGAACCTGCCAAAGACCAGGGTGACTGGTGACATGATCTTCAGATACAAATAGAAAGCATTTATTCCATCATTGCAAGAAGAGGTCCAAACACATGAACTGGACAGTCCAGAATGGTGTATGGCACATGACATTAAATGACAATGAATTATATAGCAGAAAAGACAAGGGTACATCTCCTCTTTCCTGCTGATTTTTAAATACATTGGATGGACTGAAAAGGAAGTAACCATTGATCAATGGTCAACAATGCTGTCTACTTCCTGAAGGTGATGTGACTTCCTGAAGACTAGATTGAAGGTTTGACCTACTTTACCCTATAGACTCTAAGGAATCTTCACTAATCCCATTCACTTTGATTTTAAAATATTGATTTTCTATGGGGGACAGCATATACCACAATATATATTATGGGCAAGGAAAAGTTATTGATAAATATTTTTAAATGTAAATAACTAATAGGATGAATGAATTTATGAATTAATCAGAGTAAAGAAACAGAAAATGGCATGCATACATCCATGAAATGAATTAACTAGTGTCCATTGTTTCAAATGAAGTGGTTCAGCTCACCCTTAGGCCTGTCCACACTGGGTTTAGAAGGAAGCCAAACCCCCATATACTAAAGAAAGAGGAAGAGAGAGAGAAACAAAGGGTGAATTTGAGTGTGGTCAGAAAAGAAAGGTGAGACACATGTACCTCCATCTTCTCCAAAAGACTCATTTCTATACATCTCTGTCACATCATGACAAAAGGTAGATGCAAAGGGAAAATGAAACCAGCTTTTTCCAATGACCTACTTGTGTCCTAGGCACAGTGTTAAGCACACCACAAATACTGCCTCATTGGATCTAAAGATCTCTGTGAGGTTCCTGCTATTTTTGGTCTCATTTGGAACCCGAGGGACACAAATGTTGAATACTATGTCTAGGGTCACACAGCCAATGTAAGAAATGACAAGTCCTGGGGGCAATGTGGGGGTAATTAATAATCAGTTTTTTAATGATGGCTAGGAAATAAGATATTGAGATCAGGATCCTAGCTGGAAGCCTAAAATGCCTCTGGAGAGCATTGAATTCTTTAAAAGTCTTTAGAAAGGAGGCTATATCTGAGGGTGGAAACCAACAATCCCTGAGGTAGTGGACCAGGAGCTGGACTAGAGCCTTCCTGTCCACCTGCTGAGGGCATGAGGAGCTTTAGCTGCCCCCAGGTACCTGGACAAAGGCATCCATTTCTCCCCAGCCAATGAACCACGAACAGTGATCGGGTCATAATTCCTACATAAGCTTCTCTTTCATGATGAAAAATCATGTGCCTCAAGGACTGGAGCAAATTCATGCATCAGCAATGTCCTTCAGAGACCGAGGAATAACCGACAAGGGACTGGTTTCTGAAAGAGGAAATAAGAAGGGGAAGTCTTAACCCTAAATGAATAATTAGTTATTAATATCCGTGAAATAATGATTTTTCTCACTAATAAGTTTCCAAGACAAGATTAGAATTCATTTTTTTCTTTAGACCCATACCTCTATGCATGTGGTGCCCCCTGGGGCATCCTAGAAAGAGGCAGTGAGGAAGAGGAGCCTTGAAGGGAGAGAGAGACATAAATGTCCGGGAAACTCCCTGATGTCCTTCTATATCTTTGTGTCCCCAGGGTGTCTGAGAGGAGCAGGGCTTCATGGAGTGCGGACCTCCCAACATGACTGTGTCCCCCACGCCTGAATCTGCAGGATTTGGTTCTGACAATTCAACGAAGAATAGTAGTTCATCTGGAAGCCTTAATTACTGGGTGAAGATCCTCTCTCTGCTCATTGCTCTACTTGGGCTGATTGGGAACGGCGCCGTCCTGTGGCTCCTGGGCTTCCGCAGCCGGAGGAATCACTTCTCAGTCTACATCCTCAACCTGGCGGCGGCCGACGCCCTCTTCCTTTGTTTCTCCATTCTTCAATACATAGCTATTTTTTCTAGAGCTTCCGATTTAACATGGGAAATACTGTTTAAATTCAGATACATATTCTATACTGCGGGCCTGAGCCTCCTGGTGGTGATCAGCACCGAGCGCTGTCTCTCCGCGCTCTTCCCCATCTGGTACCGAAGTCGCAGTCCGAAGCACACGTCGGCCGCGGTCTGTACTGGGCTCTGGACTCTGAACGGGATGTTCTGGCTACTAGGTCTTGCTCTTTGGTATCGTTTTAAACAAAGCTTTGTCACCTTCATCATCATCCTGGGTGCGTGGCTCCTCCTCCTCACGTGTGTGATGGGCGTGTCCAGCCTCACTCTGCTGCTGAGGGTCCAGTGCAGCTCCCGGCACCGGCGGCTCCCCAGGCTCTACCTCCTGGTGCTGCTCACGGTGCTCGTGTTCCTGCTCTGCGGCCTGCCCTGGGGGGTCGGGGATTTCATGGTTTTGTTTTGCCCTGAATTAAACCTCATGCGTTATTGGTTCTGTGACCTCCTGGCCTGTGTGAACAGCAGTGTGAACCCCCTCATTTACTTCTTCGTGGGCAGACTAGGGAATAGGAGGAGGGACCCTCTCAGGGTGGTGCTCCAGAGGGCCCTTGGGGATGAGCAGGAGTTAGGAGGTGAGATAACAAACACCAGCAGCCAGGAGACTACACACTGAGTCTAAGAAGATGTTTAGACACAACAGCCCTTGAAAGGAGCCCCCTGCCCCAGACCAAGTACCAGCTCCCCCTCCCTCAAAGGAAAATCAGGATTCCCCTTCCATTATTTATGTGGATGTCTAAGATGGGAACTCTTGGCAATGAACATTTATTAGGTGCCTATTGTATACCAAGTAGCTGGATATCCAAAAAGGACAGAACTCCAAGTTCTGGAATGGGAAGGACTGACGTCACATCTAGTCTAAGAACGTAGCTGTATAACCCTGCACAAGTCCTTCAACTCTGCCTCAATTTCCTCATCTATAAAATGAACAATCAAAAGAAATGCCAAAGCTGTCAAGCATCTTTGTCCAGAAAAACCCAGATAGGGTCATATGACTGAACAACAAAATTATACCAGGAACTGTACTAAGCCCTTCAAAATATTTCATTTATACCCTTCATATGCCTTGGATGTATGTGTTCTCCAGATTTCCATTTTACACTTAAGGAAATTGAGGCAGGCAGAGTTTCAATGTATTACTCAGGCTCCCAAAACATGTAACCATCTGAGACTGGATTTGAACTCAGATCTTCCTAATTCCAGGCCAAGTAATACTCTGTGTACTTTGGAGCTCCATAGATTGCTTGAGGCTCCTTTTCCTAGGGACTGAGGTCCAGAGACTCATGTATCAACAGCCTAGAGGAAGATTTCCACAACAAATGGTCATTGTCCCTATCCTGAAGAGTAGAGGGAGAAGAAACACACACACACACACACACACACACACACACACACACACACACTGAACAACATTTTTCTGTGGAATATCTTGGAAGAAATCATTCAGTCTCCATTTGATTTCTCCAATGATAATGATCCTACTCCTTCCTCAATCCTTTCAAATAGCATATTTTATCTCATCTAGCCACAGATACAGTGATGACATGATGTTTTTAAACTTGTATTATTTATATAATCTTTCATGTTGATAATTTTCTTTACATTTCTGATATATTGTATTTCTGATATAAAAGCCACCTGGTAATAAAGTATAATCTTTATAATATGTTGTTATAATTTTTAGCCAATATTTTATTTAGTATTTTTGGCTCCATGTTCATTAGTGAAATTAGTCTATATTTTTCTCCCTCTGTTTTTACTCCTTGTGGGTTAAGTATCAATATCATATTTATATCTTAATAGGAGATTGGTAGGATCTCAACTTTTCCCATTATTCCAAACTATTTTTTTAATATAAGAATTAGTTAATTTTAAATGCTGGATAAAATTATCTTATAAATACATCTAGTCCAGATGGTTTTTTCCCCCTAGAAGCTCATTTATGGCATATTCAATTTCTTTTTCCAAAATGCTTCTATTTGTAGCACCCTATGCCAAGAAAAGTTTAAAATGGGTACAAGATTTAGACATAAAAGGTGATACCATAATCAAATTGTGAGAACAATGAATAGTCAACCTCTCAGATCTGTGGAGAAAGGAGGAATTTATGGCCAAACTATCCCAGCATCGTGAGTAAGCCACCAGGACTTGAGGACCCAGTGCTTAAAGCCAGTGACCAAGCTCCTAACTCCCCACACAAAAAAACTTGGAACAGTGCCCTTTGTGACCACAGGAACAGAGGACAACATTAAAAACTATAAAATAGCACACACACACACACACACACACACACACACACACACACCCCCCAAATGAGCAAGAAACAAAAAATTACCTTGACCATAGAAAGCAACTACAATGGTAGGAAGATCAAAACACTAATAGAGAAAAAGACAAAATGCCTACATGCAAAACCTCTACTATGAATTGGTATCAAATCCAAAAAGCCTTGGAAGTACTCAAAAAAGATTTTAAAAGTCAAATAAGAGGGGTAAGAAAATGAGGAAAGAAATGAGAGATATGCAAGAGAGACTCAACAGCTTGGAAAACAAAGAACAGAAACTGACCGACAATGTATCAGTGTCCCTGTTTTCCTACACCCCCTCCAACATTCCGCATTGTCTTTCCCTGTCATTCTAGCCAGTCTGGCAGGTGTGTGATGGTATCTCAGAGTTGTCTTAATTTGCATTTCTCTGATTAATAATGATTTGGAGCAGATTTTCATATGGCTATGGATAGTTTTAATTTCTTCATCTGAGAATTGTCTGTTCATATCCTTTGACCATTTATCAATTGGAGAATGGCTTGATTTCTTATAAATTAGAATCAATTCTCTATATATTTTGGAAATGAGGCCTTTGTCAGAACCTTTGACTGTAGGAATGTTTTCGCAGTTTATTGTTTTCCATCTAATCTTGTCTGCATTAGTTTTGTTTGTACAAAATTTTTTCAATTTGATATAATCAAAGTTTTCTATTTTGTGGTCAAAAAGAAAAAAGAAAAAAGAAATGGTACACTTTATTCTTTAATGGGTGTTTTCATAAGTACATTAAAGTACAGGTTTATGTGTACCCGCTCTACTTAGTTTGGAACAAGGACAATGAGTGGGCATAGGGATTAAACCTCTAAATTTATTAATATAGAGACCTACAAGATAGACATGGCTTCTGCCAATATAAGTTGTTGAGTCCTTCTCTGTAATTTACAATCTTAGCTGTGTTGAACAGTGACAGATTAAAATATTTGTATAACATCTGAAAAAAATATACAATTGGACAAATTGGAGGGGGGAGAATCCACTGAAGAAAACAATACTTTAAAAAGTAGAACTAGACAAATGTAAAAGGAGGTACAAAAGCTAAATGAAGAAAATAATTCCTCGAAAATCAGAATTGAGCAAATGGAAGCTAATAACTTTATGAGACATCAAGGATCAGTAAAACAAAAACAAAATAATGAAAAAATAGAAGAAAACATAAAATATCTCTGATAAACAACCAACTTGGAAAACAAAGATAAGAGAGATAATTTAAGAATTATTGGATTACGATCAAAAAAGCTTGGACAGCATCTTTAGAGAAGTAATAGGGGAAATGGGGGGAAAGACAAGGGAGGAGGGTAAAAGAAGGGAAGACAGATTGAGGGAGGCAGTGGTCAGAAGCAAAACACTGGTGACAGGGACATAGTGAAAAGAGAGGGGGGGAAATGTATAAACAAGGAAAAATTAGTTTGGAGGAAAATACACAGTTGGTTATCATAACTGTAAATGGGAATGGGATGAACTCTCCCATAAAGCAGAAACAAATAGCAGAGTATATTTTAAAAAAACATAATCCTACAATATATATTTTTATGAGAAACACATTTGAAGCATAGAGATACACATAAGATAAAGATAAAAGATTATAGCAGAATATATTATACTTCAGCTTTAGTAAAAAAAAAAAAATGCAGGGGTAGCAATCCTTATTTTATTTATTTATTTATTTTTGGCTGAGGCAATTGGGGTTAAGTGATTTGCCCAGGGTCACACAACTAGAATGTATTAAGTGTATGAGGCCAAATCTGAACTCAAGTCCTCCTGACTTCAGGGCTGATGCTCTATCCACTGCACTAGCTGCCCTAGAAATCCTTATTTTATACAAAGCAAAAGCAAAAATGGGTCTAATTAAAAGGGATAAGGAAGAAAACTATATCTTGTTAAACTATACTATAGACAATAAAGTTGGTTGGAGTCGTGAAATGATACAGCCATTCTGGAGAGCAATTTGGAACCATGCCCAAAGGGCTATCAAACTGTGCGTACCTTTTGATACAGCAGTGTCTCTATTGGGTCTATATCCCAAAGATATCATAAAAGAGTTAAAAAGGACTCACGTGTTCAAAAATATATGTAGCATATAGTCATAGACAGAAAGGTGAGGGAAACAGGCTCCAATCAATAATTTTTTATTAAATGCCTACTATGTGTCAGGCACTGTGCTAAGCGTTAGGGATACAGAAGAGACAAAAGAAACAGTCTTTTTGCCCTGAAGGAACTTACTAATGGGAAAGACATGCAAACAAATATATACAAAACAAGCTATATCCAAGATAAATAAGAAATAATTAAAAGAAGAAAAGCACCGGGATTAAAATATAGATGGTGGGACTTTAACTGGGACTTAAAGGAAACTAGGGAGTTCAGTAGTAAATGAGAGGACAATCAGAAAGAAGCTGGAACTAAGAGATTTATTGTTCTCAAAATCAGCCAGGAGTTCATTATCACTGGATTGAAGAGTATGTGTTAGGAAGTAAGATCTTCCACAAGAACTCATAATCGACAGTGTCAAAGTCCTTGGCAAGATCAACATATATAGTATACAAGCCTCTGTTCTGCCCCTAGCATTTCTTTTGGAGTTCTCAAAGAACAAACACCATGTCAAACTTCTTTGACCCTTTCTAAAGCTATACTGGCTCTTGGATAGATGGCCATCTTCCAGATGAAGAATCCGCTGACCAAGGAGGACTCCAACAAGAATTTTGCCAGCAATGACTAAAAGAGAAATCTCCCTTTGGTTGTCCTAGAAAAGTTTATTTCTTTTTCCTTTATAGAGACAGACAATGGAGGCATTTGAGAGAAATGATTATTAAAAAACAACCATTTGGGAAGATCCAGAGCTATCCCCTTCTTCCTAAAGTCCTCAAGGCTCAGCCTTTGGAGTACAAGGCTGAGGATAATAAATAGGATGAACATTCTCCTCAATCTAGCTATTAATATCACATCCAACTTTACAAGAAATTTAATCTAAAGCTGGGAGTGATTTGGATGTAAATGACATGATCAAAGTCATGTCCCCAACCCTTCATTAGAATAGGTCCACCTTTCATTATAATATTCAGTCTCTCATTAATTGTTAATCAATTAGAGTTGGTTGCTACCCTGAGGAACACCTACTTTCCAAGTGACAAATTGTCCTCATCTGCCCGTTCCTCAGGAGGAAAGTCTTCACATGCCTGGTATAGACATCCCCCTAACTGACTGACGGTTTGAGGTCTGTCAGATATCTTCAACCTGGGTTAGCCCATCTGCCAAAACGTTTTTACTGGGCTGTGACTGCTCCACATGCTTCAGCTTTTTGGAGCCACAGGTGAGAGCTGGATGACAGGTCAACCTCACAGATAGATGAGAAACCTTGAAAATGGCTCAGGAAGCCCTCACACTAGAGGTGCTAGTCCTCCCTTAAACACTCCTTATTTGCCTTCTGAATGGTAAAGTCAAGATAAAGTCACAGTGAGTCATTTATTTCATTTTTACCCTAAGGAAATTCGGGAAATAGGGAGGAAGAGAGCTGCTAATCTTGAGTTTGGGGTGGCCAGAAGCACACAGCATCCCAGTGCCAAGAGACAGAAACAGGGAAGCAAATGGAGCCAATGGATAGAGACACGATTCTACAGGAAAACAGTTCAGCTCCGCAGCAGAGGTCCATCAATGACCACGCAGTCTCCTCTACCCTTCAATTCCACACACTGACTGTCTCTTCAGTGAAAAAGGTCAGTGAGACCCAGCTGTTCAAAGATTCAAGCTGCCTTAGCCACATGTTTTTCTCGGTAGGTCCCTTTTATATTTCATATTCACAATATTAAACACTCCATCTCCAAATCCTGCTGATTGTGTGTCTCAGGTTTGGAGGGAGGATGCCCTACAGCTACTATTCTTATGATACCTTTTAAGGAAATGTCTTTTAAAGAACTACTTGAGTGTACTGGCTGATTGGAAGTCATACCACTGGAGGTTTATAAATTACAGTATAAGGAAGAATCATCAATGTTCTATGGTTATCTTAGAACCCAAGGAAACAATTAGGAGACCATTAGGCCTCTTCATTCAAGAATGGAGAATGTTGGGACAAGGAACTCAAAGAGGGAATGAGTTCGAATGTAAAGGAAACGATTTTTAAAATGTTGCTCCAACAGCTCATGTGACCTACTCATTCCCTTGATAGAAGTATGATATTCAGGCAGTTTGTTCCCTAGAATATGAAGCTTAGCATCAAGAAGACCAGCATTCAAATCTGTCCTCAGACACTATTTCTATGATTCTGGGCAAGTCATTTAACTTCTGTTGGTCTCAGTTTCTTCATCAAACCCCACATGCCTCACAGAGTTGTAAGACTCAAATGAGGTAGTATATATTTGAAAAAAAAAAAGCTCTTGGCACAGTATCTGACACATAATAGGAAGTATATAAATGCTTGATCCTTTCCTTCCTCTTTCCTCTGTGCAGGAAGGACACCTTGGCGTGGCCTAATATTATAGGAACAGAGACATAAATAAAGTTGTGTATTTCCAAGCAAAATAGGAACAAATGATCACCAACATGATCAAAGGGAAATAAAATCTGGATACTTTTTCGTTTTTTCAGTCTGAAGCACCTCTAAGAGAAAGCTTCAGGGCACTCTAAGTTTCTGCACTAAATCATTGCAGAGATGGTCCACTTAAACAGTCTGATATTTTAAAAAATTCTAAACAAAATCCTTTGGCAAACTTTCTTAACTGGAAAATTGGGAAACTTAAATTCCACTTTTTTCCCCTCCTTTCTGGGGGGGATGGGTTGGGATTGGGGGAACAGTAGTGTAGGGACTAGAAAGGTGCCAGGCTGCCAACATACATACATGACATCCTAATTTTAACCTGCTTTAACATATGACTACCCTTCTGTATAAAGGCATCATTCAGTTTGCCTTTGTAAGTGAAACAATAGGAATCTGATCAACAGGACAGGGGTAAATGACCTGGTAGCTTTGACTACAAGTTGCAGACATGTCCCACTCTACAGCCTTATAAGATCTCCACTCTACTGGCAAAGAGGTAGAGACAAGGACTGAGAAACAGCTACTGACTGAGAACTTCATTGAGAAATAGGGGGCTTGGACAATAACTCCATAATGTTATGGTGGGTGCTTACTGTTTTCTTTTATAGCACACATTGAGCTTTGAATTACCTGATCTAACTGTGAAGGATTTGGCTCTTTTCAACAATGAGGGATTCAAGGTAATTCCAATAAACTTGTGATGGGAAGAGCCATCCACATCCAGAGAGAACTGTTGAGACTGAATGTGAATCAAAGCATAATATTTTCAGATTTTTGTTGTTGTTTGTTTGCTTATTTTTTCTTATTTTTTTTCTTTTTTCCCTTCTGATCTGATTTTTTTTTTGCTTAGCATGACCAATATAGAAATATGTTTAGAAGAATTGCACATGTTTAACCTATATTGGATTGCTTGCCATCTAGAGGAGGGTAAAGGGAAGGGTGGAGAAAATTTGGAATAAGAGATATTTTAAAGGTGAATGTTGAAAACTATCTTTCATGTATCTGAAAAGAAAAGTTATTTTAAAAGAGAAGGAAAAAAGAAAAAAGAAAACCACACGATCTCTTCCAGGTCTCACAGATCCTTGTGAGGGAGGTGCAATGGATGCAATGGAGACTAGTTTTACAAATGAGACAATAGCAAGTAGGCTTAGACAGAGAGTGTTATTTGCCCACATTGGACTAGTTAATATCAGATGCAGAATTTGAATCTGGATCCTCCTGATTACCAAGCCAGCACTCCATTCACTGGTGTCCAAGAAAGATCTGTCTAGAGCTTTATAATAAATTCCGCCATCTTAGACAGCAGGACCCCACTAGAACTCAAATGCCTTTGGGGAAGGAAATAAAAATGACAGTTAAAAAAAAAAGGAACTCATATCCAACTTCCAATTCTCTAAAACCATAAGATTTTTTTAGATAAATTGATGTCTAGCCATTTTCTAAATCCTATATCCTGAAGTATCCCTATATTCTTTGCTAGAGGATTAGAACCACCAATTTTGCTATCTTCTTGGAAGAGATTAAACAAGGACAGGCAACACATCTTTTGGGGATGGTACCAAATTAACTTGGTGAAGCTTAAAGATAACAAACATATGCCCTGGAAGTATCTCAGTGGCTTCCAGTATGAGATTTAACAACTTTTTTAAAATTATAACTTTAAACTAAGATGGAAATCTAAATTCTTGAACTCAAGAATATAGAAAGGGTACTTAAGCACATACATAATCAATTAAATATGACTCAAAACAAAGAATCATTTACAAAGTTGAACTAATTTCAATTTCTGAGATTCAAGTGTACAATCTTGCAATTAAGTCTGAGTTTGAAATTCTTTCCCAATCTAGCTCCAATCAACCTACCCAACTCATGTCTCTTCTCTCCCATGCTAAACACCTGAGCTGCCAGCCTTCTTTTGACTCCTCGTATAGAATGCTTCATCTCATACCTTGAAGTCTTCTCACTTACTGTCCTAAATGTCGAGAATGCACTACAACTTCACCTTTACCTCTTATGTGATAGAAATTTTTATTTTTTTCCTTTTGTTAATCTTTATTAATTTATTAATTTAATAATTAATTTATCAAAGCTCAGGATCCTTCAGCTTTTTATTACTGAAAACCTATTTTCTGTTTACTGTGTTTTGTCTACTGAAAACTTAGCCAAAACCTGAGTTGTGGAATAAAAGTATTAAGGGAAGACTGTCTGGCATTATTCAAATAAAAATCAAAGACAAACCAAAGTGATATAAATTATTAAAGAAATTACAACTGTCCCCAATTTCTTGATTATTTGGGAACGTGTAAATTCCTTTCCCCTCCAATCATGCCACTATTAAACCTCTAAGACTAATTTAATCTATAACATGACTTAGTTTACAGATAGGTCTGTTTTCTTAGATTTGTTTTCTTAGAGGATGTATGAAGTTGTTTTTGTTGTTGAGTTTTTGTTCTCAAAGAGGACTAATGAGATCATGAGAATGATATCTGTCTTGTCTGTAAGTTGGATTTAAATGAGGCAAAAATGTGCATTAGCCTCTCTCTCTCCTCCAGAATGATTGGAGTTCAGTGACAAGACAAAAGTTAAGTTAACAGGTGATGACCCAAGATGCAGTGAGTGATCTTGGTTTTTCTAAATTAAGGTCTTTCCTGGGTCTTTTTTTTTTTGAGACTTTGACTAGGATCTATTATTGGCCATTCAATAAAAGTCAGTGCTTTGAATTTAAAGGCATAAAATTAAGACAACTCTGAGATACCACTACACACCTGTCAGATTGGCTAAGATGACAGGAAAAAATAATGATGAATGTTGGAGGGGATGCGGGAAAACTGGGACACTAATGCATTGTTGGTGGAGTTGTGAACGAATCCAACCATTCTGGAGAGCAATCTGGAATTATGCCCAAAAAATTATCAAATTGTGCATACCCTTTGATCCAGCAGTGTTTCTATTGGGCTTATATCCCAAAGAAATACTAAAGAAGGGAAAGGGATCTGTATGTGCCAAAATGTTTGTAGCAGCCCTGTTTGTAGTGGCTAGAAACTGGAAAATGAATGGATGCCCATCAATTGGAGAATGGCTGGGTAAATTGTGGTATATGAATGTTATGGAATATTATTGTTCTGTAAGAAATGACCAGCAGGATGAATACAGAGAGGACTGGCGAGACTTACATGAACTGATGCTAAGTGAAATGAGCAGAACCAGGAGATCATTATACACTTCGACAACGATATTGTATGAGGACATATTTTGATGGAAGTGGATTTCTTTGACAAAGAGACCTGAGTTTCAATTGATAAATGATGGACAAAAGCAGCTACACCCAAAGAAAGAACACTGGGAAACGAATGTAAACTATCTGCATTTTTGTTTTTCTTCCCGGGTTATTTATACCTTCTGAATCCAATTCTCCCTACGCAACAAGAGAACTGTTCGGTTCTGCAAACATATATTGTATCTAGGATATACTGCAACATATCCAACATATAAAGGACTGCATGCCATCTAGGGGAGGAGGTGGAGGGAGGGAGGGGAAAAAAAATCGGAACAGAACCGAGTGTCAATATAAAGTAATTATTAAATAAAAAATTTAAATAAAAAAAATTTTAAAAAAAAGAATTTAAAGGCATAGTCAAGTGGCTCCACGTTGACTCACAATGGGTTTTTTCAAAACCTGTTTTTTCTGCACTGTATTTCAAGAAATCGTAAATAAAAATGTATAAGACAAAGAGCTAATTGTCCCAGCTTTTTGAAAAAATAATAACATAAATATGAAATTTTCAAAAATTCAACCCCCCCAAAACCCCAAAATATCTTATAAAATATGTGACTGATTATTATATTCTTTTGGACAGAGCATGCACATGTAAAGTTATGACTCCACATTTATACTGAGCTACCAGATAAGAAGGAAGAGGAGGAGGAGGAGGAGTGGGAAGGGCAAAGAAAGGGGAAGGGGAAGGGGGAGGAGAAATAGCAACATTGCCCAACTCTGAAATGGCAGAGGTTGAATCCCCAGAGAGCAGCTACTACTACTTAGATTGTTGTTCAAAGACCAATGATACCACAATGTCTAATTCTAAAGATGCAAGTGTGAAAAATCTTTCAAATCTGGCCTCGGGTCCTTTGAAACATTTTCCCTTGAAGATTCTGGAACAGCCTCATTTCCAGGGCAATTCAGATCACAGAATCAGAGCCAAAAGGGATCTCTGAAAGAGAATTCATTTCTCTAATGATCATCCATCATTTGTCAGTAGAGCTTCTTTGAGAATGAACCATACCCCCACTCCTGCCCCACCAAGACAACTTAGTCTGCCCTGGGAAGCATTCAATAGTAGAAAGCTTTTCCAAAGATTTTGGACTAATTCGGACTTTTCATAACATCCCCTACAGCTTCTAGCCCCTTCCTCTGGGGCCCAAAGGAACAACACTAATTGTCTTCCATCAAATGATTAAAAACAGCGCTCAAGCCTCCCTCCATGGGAAAAGTGGGCATTTCATAGAGATTAGTTGACAGATAGTCAGGTGTCAGAAGCAGGGAGTGCTGGCAGGGTGCTCTTAAGAGCCTCTGAGGTCAGCTCAGGCCTTCCTGTGATAGGGACTTAAGAAACACTTAATAAACAGGGAGAGCAGCGCTGCTGGATCTTAGTTTGTCTCACTTTCAGTAGATCTAATAGCTCCACAAATGCAAACAAAAATGAAAGTACAGGCAGGACCTTTCAGGACCAAGGGCAGCTCCCAAATTTGACCAGAATAGTTAAAGCAGAAGGGGCGGAGTAATTTGTTCCCCAAAGGAGAAAAAAGACCATTCTGCAATCCTGACCCGGCCTGTGTTACCCTCTGGCTTCCAACAAGATTTCTTCGAGGACCCCTGAATTGCACTGGTTTGAAGAAAGGGGTACTTGTTCTGCATTGGGGAAGGGGAGGAATCCTGAGGATTCCTGGGCATGGGACCTGTGAGAAGTGATTCCTGAGAGCTTGAGACCAGAAGAAACCTAGCTTTCTTTTTGGTAACTATGTGACCCATGACAAACTACTTCACATGCAGTTGCCTCCGTTTCCTCATCTAGAAATGTAGGGTCTGCTTTCCTGGTTCCCCCATTACAGGAGCGTCATAAGGAGCAAGAGAGACCTGGAGCCCGGAAACTGGGGCGACCATGAAGAGTTGTTTGTCCAAAGCCAGGCAGGAGATTTGCCCAGATTTCCTCTCCCCCTCCCCCTTACCCCTATCCCCACCCAGCCAAGCCTTACTTCACTTCTGGGCCCCTCGGGAGCAAGCTGGAAGAAACAGAAGATGGTTCTGGAGAGGCGGTGATGGTGCGGGCCCCAGTAATGTAGCTGGAAGGCGGAGGCGGAGGCAGCTAAGGGCTGGAGCCTCTGACAAGTGGATCGACACCACGTGACACTCCCCTGCCCCACTCCCCAGCATCCTGGGGATGCCAGAGGCTGCAAACAACTGTCCGGGAGCCGCCCTGATCCCGCGGCTCGCTGGGCCGGGAAGGAGGTGCCTGCAGCTGGAACTTCCCCGTGTGGGCCAGCAGTTCAAAGCCCCCTGCACCCAGGAAGGTGAGAATGAGAGCGATGGCCTGCAGGCAAAGCCCTCCTTGGGGGGAGGGGGCGCTCACCCCTGAGCTTTCTGTCTCCCATTCTTGCTCTTCTCTGCTAGGAGAAAGTGTTCGAGAGGAAGGGAGTGGTGTTAGGGCACCAGAGGAAAAAGCTGGTGGAGGAAGGGTTGGTGAGGGTTATCATCTCCATCCCCCACCTCCAAGGTAGGTCAGCCTCTAATCTAACAGCCTTGAAATGGGTTTAGCTTACTTTCCTTGGCAATGTTTACCTTCACTAGAGCATCTGTTCCTAAATTGGATTTAAGTCTATCCCACATCCTTCATGCTGCAACATGAGCTCACTTCCTTGGGTTCTGGGCTCTGGGGATATAAAGATCAGCTGCTTCCCATGGACCCTGTTTCAGGCAGCTGGGTGGCTATCACCTTCTCCTCTGCCCTCCCCACTGCCCTCAAGGGCAGATAATGAAGTGAATCCCACTCCCTTTGGACCAAGAAAGGTGGAAGAAATCGCTGTTCCCAGGCATAGCTTTGCAGAAGCTGGGGCCCCTGGGTTCTCCCTCCTGATTTCCTACTACAGGTGGATGGAGTCCAAGACAGAGCTGGGTGCTGCCCGAAGCCACTGGGCTGACAGAAGAGGCTCCTTAGGATCCTTGACTGCCCAAGGGGTAGGCAAGCTCTCCTCTCTTTTTTTCCATGCACATGCCATCCAGCTTCCCCATAGGCAAGTCCTGTCCTCCCTGAACACCTTCTTGGTTTTCCCCTCTCCTCAACCATCTCCCAACTTCCAGGGCTTCCTGGCTATACCTTTTGTGGCTACATGGATTTGGGTTCTTTCTGGAGCTCAGGCTGCTGAGCTGATGGTGCAGCCCAGGGAACCTTAGATCTGGGAGGTGGGGGGAGAGAGAGAGAACTGGTATGGGAGCCAAGGAGCCTTTCCCTGGGAGGAGGGTTGGGGTGAGCATCCTAGCCTCCTTTAATTATCTGTACTTCTTCACCTTAACTGTCTCCTTTTCCCCATCCTTTCTTTGTCCCTCATCTCTCCCTTACTGTCTCCCACAATGTCTCTATCCATTGGAGTAGAAAAGGAAGATCTAATTGTTAGTATATTAGGCCCCTCCCAGCCCTGTAATTCCAGCCTCACCCTGTGGGCGAAAGGGAGGCAAGGCCCAGGTAGATAAGTTATAAGGCTGAGAGGTTTGGACAGAGGGAGAAGGGAGGCAGAAGCTTTGGGAGAGATCAAACACCAATGGATTTGGGGAAATAGAGTCATGGGTCCTCAATGTGGAGTGTGGCTCCTCGTGTATTTTACAAAGGAACAACCTAAGACCCTGAGAGGGGAAATGTCTTGCCAACATTCATATTGACTGTACAAAGCAGAGAGAGAGTTTGAAAGCAGGCCTCTGAAATAAGAACATCTTAAAATTAGTGGTATCTGAAAGTAGAATAAACTACCTCTGAGGCATATAGCAATCCCTGGAGGCCTCCCAAAGACCAAGAGGGAGGGAGGAAGGAAGGAGGGAGGGAAAGAGGTCCTCACTAGCTGCATTTTATCACAACCCAGTGGACGGTTATTAACTATTTCCCATAGGCTGGGCACGGAAGCTGCAAAGATGCTGGTTTTCATGGCCTCTGGTTAGTGGCACTAGTGTCCATGCTCAGGAACTCACTTGGGTTCTACCTTGGGGACATAGTCCACTTTACAGGTTGTTCAGCAGGGTCTTTGATGGCCTTTCTACCTCAGGCCTTTGGGGGTTTGGTGATTCCAAATTCAGGTTTCCTTACTCAGCCACAGCTGGGGCCAGCTAGAGTAGGACTTCCTCAAGAGGCATTACAAAGACATTAACAGGACTCTGGGAGGTGGAATGGACAGACAGCTCAGAGAGCAAAGGCAGCATAGCCCTGAGGACCTCGTGGAAGTCCCTTGAGCAAGGTCCAGAGGAACTGGGGGGAGAGGAGGGGGAGGATAGCAATGGGACTTAGAAAAAAGTTCCTGAAAGATGGAGTTTGAGCTTTCTTTGATACCAAGATGGGCAAGGGAGCAGGAAGACATGAAATCTCCCAACAAGTCCCTAACTACACAAGGGCACATCCAGGGTCCAATATACAGCTTTTATGAGGAAGAATCAGAAAGAACAGAGTAGGGGGAGCTAGGTGGTACAGTGGATAGTGCATCAGCCCTAAAGTCAGGAGGACCTAAGTTCAAATATGGTCTCAGTTATTTAACACTTCCTAGTTGTGTGACCCTAGGAAAGTCACTTAACCCCAATTGCCTCAGCAAAAATAAATACATAAATGGCTGAGCAAATAAATAAATATTTAGAAAGGACAGAATCAGGGAGAAGTAAGCTTTGGGATGTCCTAGGATGCCATCACCCTCCTTTCAGTCCCCAAGTCAGAGAAACCCAAACAATAGCCAGAGTCTGAGCAATCCCTGAAGATCGAGTAATAAAAGCCTCTTTCCTCCCTCTACTCCCAAAAAGACCATCCCCACCTACCAAAAGTCTCATACTCATCAAGAAATTGAAAAGGAGAGAAAAGGCTGGCCTGGGCAAATAGCCTTTTCAGAGGGCCACCTCTTCTTAACCCCTAAAGAACACCAAACAATTATTGCAGTTTTCCTCTAAGAGCCAGCACCCAATTGGTTCTAACATGGAACTGTTGCCCAGTGATTCCGAACTTTAGTGGCAATCTGCATCCCAGAAAACCAGAATGCATCTCTCTTTGAGAAATGGTGCCCCAAAGTCCCAGTTCCAGCTGAGAAGCTTCTCTGGGCTGCTCATTAAAAGCACTTTCAGCTTTTCCATGCATTAACTTCTAAGGAAAGCTGAGTCTCTCCAGCCTTCTGCAATTACCGTAGCTCCCGGTGACCAGCTGTGTCCCCTGCTGCCTTAAAAAGTGAAAGGAGTGATCATTCCAGCAATTGCATCATAGATGGGATGGAGTCCTTCCATGGGAAAAGGCTTCTTGCTTCCTATGGCTCATGACTCTGACCTCTGTTTTGACTCCCCTGGGTGTCACTGAGAGTCTGAGGTCAAAGGCATGTGAAGTCCAGCCCCCTCCCCCCTCTCGAGTTCCTGGTGCATCACCATGTTATCCTTGTGTTTGCAGGGACATTGGGTGGCAGCAGAGTCCCACGGAGGATTCCTGAGCGCAGAGACAGGCACGGGAGAGTTCTCAGCCTGGGATCGTGGTCAGACTAACTTGTCGAAGGGCATGGGGCATCTCAACATAAGCAGAAGCAAGGACGAAGGGCTCGTCTTCCGCATCATCATCCTCGTGCTGACAGAGGCCGTGGGGCTGGCCGGGCTGGCCGGGAACGGCATCGTTCTGTGGCTCCTGAGCAGCCGCATCCATCGGAACAACTTCTCCATCTACCTCCTCGACTTGGCCAGTGCCGACTTCCTCTTCCTTTGTTGCCACCTGGTGATGGTCATTCCCGAAACTCTAGACATTTTCTTCGCCTTCCCCAGTTATATCTCCGACAGCCTCCTGGCCCTAAGGTTCTTCTTCTACACGGTGGGCCTGAGCCTCCTGGGCGCCATCAGCATGGAGCAGTGCGCCGCCACGCTCTGGCCCGCGTGCTACCGCCGCCGGCGGCCCCCGCACACGTCGGCCATCGTGTGTGCGCTTCTCTGGGCCCTCTGCCTCTTGCTGCACTTCCTGTCTTATGGGACCTGTGGGGAGCTCTCGGGGGGCAACGGGGGGATGGTGTGCAGCCACGTCGGCTTGGCTCGAGTGGGCTTGCTCTTCCTCCTCTTGTTCGCGATGTGTGTGTCCAGTCTGATCCTCCTGGTCCGGGTGGAGTGTGGCTCCCAGCACCGCTGGCCCCAGAAATTCTACCTGATTATTCTCTTCACGGTGCTCACGTTCCTCTTTTGTGGCCTTCCCTTTGGCATCTACAGGCTCTCCCTCAACTGGCTGACCATCCCTCCCCACTACTATTGCCTGGGCATTCTCCTGGCCTGCGTCAATAGCTCGGCCAAGCCACCAATCTACTTCTGCGTGGGCAGCCTCAGGCAGCGCAGATTCCGGGAGCCCCTCAAGGCTGTTCTCCTGAGGGCTCTAGGTGACGAGGAAGAGCTGGGGGAGGGAGGAGAGATGCTGGACACAGGGCCTGTGGAGATATAGGCCTCGGCCCAGGGGTGCCCCTCAGGACAAGCGCTTCATTTCCCTTGGCCCAGATCCCTTGCCCTTGCCAGTGAGATAGGATGCTACCCTAACTTGGTTCCCAGATCTTTCTTTCTGGGATGGGTCTATCTACTTGTCTTTCTTGGAGTAGCCAGGGCCTGGTTTATTGCATGTAGGGGCTAAAATTCAATATAACCCTCCTGCCCCTTGACTAGGTAGAGGGAAGATGAGGCTTCCCAATCCCCTTCAGGGGAATCAAAATGTGTTCCTCAGTGGGATCGGGTACCTGAAAGCACATGGTTGTGATGTAGAGTTGCTAAAAGCATTTAAACTCCTTCATCAAGTGAGTTCCTAGCTAGCAGGAATCACTCTCCTCAGGCAATCACCCCCAGTGTTGCTGCTCCAGCACAGTCCCACTTCCAAGTGAGTTCCTGGCAGCTACCTCTCTGGATCCCAAGGTGTCTCTGCCCTCCCCCTCATCCCTGCCATGAGGCATTGTCCAGGGTATCTCACTCCATGGAGCCTAATTCAGAAGGCCAGTATTTCTCCCCACAATCCTTCCTGGTCCGCAGGGCTGAGCAGCTGTGCTGTTTCTGTTCTGTGTACACAAGCACATCACAGCTGTACTCTCTCTGGATTCTTCCCTCCCAAGTTAGACTACAGCTGCTGCGAGGAGTCGGTGGATGGGATTTTTATATTAGAGGTTCACGAAATTTAGAGGACACATGAAGAAATCTTGCCACCAAAGATGGAGCAAGAACAATCTCATCAAGATGGCGATGGTTGGCAGGTCCTGGAGCCACTGTGATGGCCAGTCTAATGTACAAAGATTCAAAGGTGAAGGAAGAGAAAGGACTGAGATGACCACTGCCTTTGGGGCCCTGGCTTAGCTTACCTCTGAAGAGACCTCCCTTCCACATGCTCTTGAACTTGGGATTGGAACTTTAAAGCTGAAAGTGACCTGTAAGACCGCCTAGTCTTAAAGGAAACTGGGGCTCTCAAAGCCTACCAACAGTCAATAAGCATCCATTAAGTGCTTACTTAGGTGATTCTCCCAATCTAGCCACTCACTAAATAGAGTCAAGAGCATTTATCATGTTCTTTCTGACTCCCTACCCACAATACAACGTTACCTAATCTGGGAAGGGGGGCAAAAAAGACTAATTGTTCCCTGGATGGTGCTTTGAATATGTGAAACCCTACGATGGTGGGAGTAGGGGAAGGATACAAACTAGTATGAATCTAGGAGAGAGGGAGACGTTATCAGATATGGTGGTCTTAAGATCCCAGGAGGAAGAAAGGAAAAATGGATGACCCTTTTAAAGGCTGCCCCTGGACTTGACCTGTCCAGGTGCAGCTAAGTTCTTATCACTTCCAGTCCATGGCTGGAATGCCTGGGGTCTTCACTTCCCACCTAGGCAATTCACTGACTTTCAGCAGAGTGACTTTAAGCTCTCACTCTAACACAGCAATCATTTTTTTATCTCTGTTGCAACAGACAGATGCTAAAGATTGACTGGCAAGGCCCGTGGTCCCATAGGGCATGGGAATTTCCAGAAAATGGCAGCAGAAAGAGATGGGACCAGAGAGAGGCAGCCTGCCAAATATGAGGCCCATGAATCTCAGGTCGAAGAAATTAAAAACCATTTTTGGACTAATGATTCCTTGACCCAAGCCATTGATAAGCACATCAAATGGCACAGAGATAGTGACTGAGGCTCCACTGGAGAGCTCCATCCAAGTAACAATGCTGATGTTAACAATGACCTCTTGGGTCTGGCCATTCAAGCAGTCCTGAATCCAATTATCTGATACCTTGCCCAAAACCCTTCATCATTTCCATAAGAATAAGCATGAAAGACTGTCAAGTGCTTTGCTCAAACTTAGGTTACCCATATCTGCAGCATTGCCATGAACTACCTGTCTAGTTATCCTGTTAAAAAATAATAATAATAAGATTATTTTCAGCATGGACGATGCTTCACTAAGCCATGCTGTCTGTTAACAATTTCTGTTCTTTCTTGGTTGTTCACTTCGTTATATCCATTCTAGAATATTGCTAAGGCTAGCATTCACACTTAAATAAGGGCACTGGTAAGCAGGATTCACTCTCTCCCCCTTTAGAAATGTGTCATTTATGCTTTCCTAATCTTAAAGTACCATTCTGGTGACGGTTACAGTCATGTCTCCTCTGTTTCTTCTCCAGATTCATCCTCCCTAATTTCTTTACTCGGGTCTCCCTCTTCTGGCTGCTCTGCAGCTTATCTCAAGGCTCTGCTGACAATGGGGTCCCAGAGATGACCACAGTACACCAGATATGGTCTGTCAAGAGCAGATGATGGACACCAGAAACATCATCACCTCCTTCCTGGCCTTTTAAACAACAGATTTTCAGAGTTTCCAAAGACATCACAGAATGTCTTAGGTGAATTTATGAGAAAGTCTTTTTCTGTTTTATAGAAAACAGCTGTTTTACAGCTCTGTAAACTGGCATCATTGCTTTATTATTGGGTGAAAGAGTGATGTCAGGGACTGGCTCAATTTTTCTTATGTTTCTATAACCACCGTATTTGTCCCCAATTACTTTCCTTCTATGATCTCATTTAAAACCACTCCTTTATCTGGAACAACAGGAGAGAGGGTGGGACCCAGGATGTAGAGTTTGGGGTGACAGGTTTAGGTTACTGGATGTTCCCTACAAGTAGATGCTACTATCTGTTTATTTATTAAAGAGAATTGGATCATTCCCTTGTGTGTGCCCCTTCCCATCGATTCAAAGTAACAGCTCACACTCTGGTCTGACAATCAAGCTTCCAACACTTACCTGTGCTCTCTACACACTAAAACAAGACCTTCCCTGTCACTGATAAAGACCAAGGAGATTCCCATAACATCATCTGGAAGTAAGGTCTCATGTGATTGGAGGGAGGCTGCAGTCCCATCTATTGTCATTCAGAATTCATAATAATTGAAAGCTACATGGTGATACTGTGTATCTATAAACATGCATATGAGTGATATAATGTATCTAAACATGTGCACATGGGTAGTACTATGTATCTATATACATGTATGTAGGTGATACTGTATATCTATATGTGTGCACATGGGTGATGCTGTGTATCTAAATATGTGTACGTGGTTGATACAACGTATCTATGTGCATATGGTTGATACCATGCATCTACATATGTGAACGCGGTCAATACAATGTATCTATATATGTGCATGTTGTTGATACAATGTATCTCTATGTGTGCACATGGGTGATATAATGTATTTATATACGTGCATATGGTAGATACGATGTATCTATATCTGTGTGTGTGGTTGATACAATGTAGTTATATGTATATATGCACGTAGGTGATACAATGTATCTATATACATGCACATAGATGATACCATGGATCTATATGTGTGCACATGGGTATATATGTACACCTGTACATCTCTATACTGTATATGCTCCCATACACTGAGAGATAGACATGATCCAAAGGAGGAGCTGCACCAGGGGAGATGAGAGAGGTGTTTGTGCTGGATCCATGCCAGGGCTGATTGATGTTCAGGAGGACCCCAGAAGAAAGGCCTGGAGTAAGTTAACCTGTTAAGAGGGAGTTAATATATTTTTCTATATGTACTTAATATTTGTTGAAACAGGAATAAATGCATGAGGGGTCATGGCCTCAGGCCCACACATCTTCCAGGGCTATAATAGTTATCTAGCACCTATTAGAACATACACAGCACAGAACCTGCAGACTCTGGGGTCTTTGCCCCTTCACAACAAGGCAGACCACAGATTTAGAGGGAGGGAATAAGCTCTCATTCCAACATATCGACCACTTTCCTGCTTATGCTGTCACACAATGATGCTAGGAATTGGCTGGTAAGGCCCTGTGATCCTGCCCTCAGTGAGGGAGTGTCCGGCTACAGTCCAGCCAGAGGAGCTGGAAGGGCTCACAGCTGCTTTGCAGATGCAAAGGCAACAATCAGCTTTGGCCCATGGGTTGGATGTCCCTCAGAGGGCTGACTTGAAAGGAGACCAAATTCCCCCTTTCCCTCCAACCCAGAAATCCACCACTGGGGATTTATATCAACAAATTTTTCCCAGAACCATGGGTCTTCATCACCAACTAGAAGGAATCTTAGAGGTATTGAGTCCAATCCCCTTCATTTTCCAGATGAGGAAACTGAGGCACAGAGAAACTAAATTATTTGTCCAGCATCCCATAGGTAAAAATCATCATAGCATCAGAAACAGTATTGGACCAGCATATAAAACCAATTGCAAAATCCTACAGTTTCTCTTCTCACAATATTCCTTGCATTATCTTGTCCCATTCTCTCCACTGGCATAGCCACTGCCCCCATTCAGGCCCTCATCACCTCTCCTCTGTCTACCATAGTAGCTTCTTAATTGGGCTCCTCGCCTCCCATTTCATTTTCCACAAAACAGCCAAAGGATTTTCCAAAGACTGAACTCAATGATGCGGTTCCTGTGCTGAATGAAATCCAGGTCTCCTCATCATCTCTACGATTAATGAGAAAGTTCCTCTGTCAGACACTTCTGGCTTTTCACAATTTGTTCCTTCATTGCTTCTAATAACTACATATCCTTTTTCCCCCTGAGGCAATTGAGGTTAAGTGACTTTCTCAGGGTCACACAGCTAGGAAGTGTTAAGTGTCTGAGGCCAGATTTGAGCTCAGGCCATCCTGACTTCAAGGCTGGTACTCAATCCACTGCACCACTTGGCTGCCCCAATACCCACATATTCTACAATCCATCTATGCAAGGCTAACTTGCTGGTCTTAATGCACAATGCTCCAACACCCATCTACTTGTCTCTCAAGTGACAATCCCCCATGCTTAGAATGCCCTCCCTCCTCACCTCTGCCTCTTGACACCCTGTGTTCCTGCAAGTCTCAACTCATGCAATATGCAGTGCAGGAAGCCTTTCCTGATGCCTCCTGTCCTTCCCTTTTTCCCTCCAAGTAATGTCTTCCCTCCTAAATTACTTTACATTCAATTTGCATTGTCCCATATACACTTATCTAACAATAGGTGCTGAGTCCAAGAGGCTGAAACACTATCCCCTTTCTCTCCCTATTATGGGGATCCCTCAGCTCTGAAGTCACATACACGGGTATGAGCTTAGTCCTGGGGGAGCCTGACCTCCAAAGGGAAGTGTCAGGTTCTCTTATTTCATTGACTCATTGAACCACACCTCAGTGCACGCAGGTAGCAAGATAAGCCAGCTAAAAATGGCTTTACTAAGAAAACACAGGAAAAAATGAGCCATGAGCCCACGCAAATCTAAGGCATATTCTCCTCCCAAATATATACAGCAGGACTAAAAAAAGGAGAGTACACTAGAAATAGGATATACCTGGAGGAACGCCACATGGCCAGTTAACTTGTCCTTCTGTCGCTGCAGGAACCGATGTCGTTATTATTTCCGTGGTTTCTTCACACTATTCAATTGATAAATAAGCATTTATTAAGCACCTGCTGTATAGTAAGCAATGTACCTATTCTCTAGGGATTCAAAGAAAGGGGAAAAACATAGCCAATAACATCTCTCAATCCATCAAAAAGTACCTCCTCACACACCTTGGAAATGGCTTAGAGGGGACAGATATATCTTCATAACCACTTCATTTAACACTAGAATACTTTGTCTCTGGTACTTTTCACAGCTTCGATTTCATCTCCTGAGCTAAAAGGAAACTCCCTTCCCTTCCAAGTCCACTCACAGCTGCCCTCACCCCCTTCCACCCAACAATAGCATCAAAGCCTGGAGGGGCCATCCCAAGGGCCCTGAAGCCTTCAGATTCTTATCCCTGCTCCCCTGTTTGCCCACAGATAAGGTGACAGTGAGGGAGGGATAGACATCAGTGAGTAAAGACCCAGGATAAAAGAGGCCAGCTGGGCACAGTGTGACTGCTAAGGCAGCCCTGGTCTGCTTAAGAAGCCCCAGAAGGGACCAAACTCTTGCCCAATCACTATGACTGCTGCTGCTGGTCCTGACCCTCAAGCCCAGCTCGCTGGCCTTCAAGATTCCCTCCTCCAGCCCTCCTGGACTTGAAGCTATCTGGCAGCCTGAGTAAGCCCCACCCCTAACTCGCCAGCTCCTTGCCTTCCATTGGCTCTTCAGTTCCAACCTCACCCTCTGTTTTCCAGAGAAATGACCCAGTTACTTCCTTACTTATGAGTCAGCCTCAACCCTTTATGAGATTCGCTTTGTAAATCTGAGCTCAGGGCCATGGAGATTTAATAAGAATACAGTGGTCCCTAGGGAGGTAAGAGCATGAAGCTTCTAAGTCTCTTTATTCTGTCAGCTCCAATGTCTGGGAATCCAAACCCTGGTTCTGTTCTGGACAGGACTCTGTCCATCCAGTCAGCTTCTGGCCAGGGAATAGGGGTGTCACTGCCTGGGGATACCAAGCCATCTTGGAAGTCCTCTAGTGACCTCTGATCTCTCTCCTTAGGCATCTCCTTGAGGTCTCTCTTCTACCCTCAAGCACCACACCCTGGGACTGGATGTCTCCTTGCTTTATGACCTTAGGACTAAAGTGTTTGGCTCACAATGAGCAGTTCTGCTCTAGGAGTCGATGGCCAGGCCAAGAAGAATCCTGCCTGCTGAAAGTGCCCCTCTGCAACCAATTATATTTTAGTTCTGTCCCCCACCCAACCAGTGCATGGATATGTCTGTGGGTCTGAATGTCTACGGGCAGACCATACACAAGTGGGGACCAAACATCAGGCCTGCTTCAACCTAAACCAGCTATTGGACTCGTTTGCAACAGTAGAAGAAACGGACCTTAAAGCTTAGGGTTGGCAAGCTATTATTAGCAGTCATTGTGCCAGGGAGATTGCCAGGGCTCTTGCCACTGGTGGCCCTTTTCTCTTCCCAAAGCTACCTTCTCTTCAACCTCCTCCATGGAAAAATCCAGCATCCTTTGGGAATGGAAACAGTCCAACCTCATCTAATGGGCATAGGGGAAGTAAAACTGGCCAAGGCTAACCTTCCATTACAAATGAGGTATGACTCCTAGGGCGTAGACCGATGAGTCTTCTGCCATAAACTCACTCTAAAAGGAATTCCTCCAAAGCTTCTTTGGACAATGGCAGCAATATTTTTGAAGTCTCAGAATTGCCATCTTTTAGTCAACCAATGAGCATTTACATGTATTAATGAAGGGTCGATCAATAAGCATTTATTAAGCACCTATTATGTACTAGGCCCTGTGCCAAGCACTGAGGATACCAAAAAATAAAAAAAATAGTTCATGGTCTAATGGAGGAGACAACATGCAAAAGACCCACATACAAATGAGATATAGACAGTATAAATTAAAGATGATCTCAGAAGAAAGGTACTAGCATTAAAGGGACTGAAAAAGCCTTCTTGAAGAAGGAAGAAATTTAGTCAGGACTTAAGGGATGCAGGAAAACCCGGTGGCAGAAATGAGGGAGCAAATTCCAGGCATGCAGGACAATCAGTCACAATTCCCAGAGTTAGGAGATGAAATGAAATGTCTTTCTCCAGGAGCAACAAGGAAGGCAGTATCAATCTTAGATTACATGGGAATAAGTCAAATGTAAGAAGATCAGGTCATGAGGAACTTTAAAGGCCAAACAGGACGCTATATTTGATCCTGCAGGTGAGAGGGAGCCACTGGAGATTCATGAGTATGAGGATTTCATAATCATACCTGACCTTTAGGAAAATCACTTTGACAGCTGAATGCAGAATGAACAGGAGAGGGGAGAGACTTGAGACAAGAAGACCAATTTTTCAGATCAATAGCAACAGACAATTGCAAGAGGAAGGGTAATAAGAGCTTCTACCAAGATGGTGGCAGTTGAGACATGCGTACATATACCAAAGATACTTTGAAAGCAAAGTTGGTGGGACTTAGTAACAGATTGGATATGAGGAGTGGGAGCGAGAGAGAGTAAAGAATCCAAGATGATATAAGCATGGATGATCAGAAGGATGGCAGGCTTGTGGTGAATGATAATCAACTGATATTGAATTCAAGATTCTAGGGGACATCTAGCTCAAGATATCCAACAAGTAGTTGGAGATGTGAATCTGGTGACAGGATAAAAGTTAGGGTTCAATAAGTGGATCTGAGAATCATTAGCATAAAGAAGATAACTGAATAGCATCAGAAAATCAGTGTGGGAGTGAAAGATGAAGTGAAACAAAGCTGCCATCTACCAGCTATCACAATTTAAGCAATGAATGCCCATTGACTAACAAATAAGGACCAATAGCTTTGAAAACTAGACCCTGAAGATAGGGGGAGACAAACTTTTATATATTCAAAACAATTAATCAAATAAGGCATTCATTAAAAGGAAACAATACAAGGGCCACTGCATGGTGTAGTGGCTAGAGTACTGGCCCTTGAGTCAGGAGGACCTAAATTTAAATGCAGTCTCAGACACTTAAGATTTTCTAGCTGTGTGGTCCTGGGCAAGTCACTTAACCCTAATTGCCTTACCAAATATATATATATATAATATTAAATAAGCTGGTTTCTAATTGGAGGAAAGATTAGGGACTTTCCAAGTTGGAAAGAAAAGAGTAAACAGATGGAGTTTTCAGAGAAAGAGATGTCTCGCTCCCCTCATCCAAGTATCTATAAATAATCAAAGAAATATGGAAACAATGACTAATTGATCAGTATGGAACCAGTTTTCAAATAAGACAAAAGAGATGCTTGAGATGTACAATTGTGAGAAAATTCCTTGAATCAATCTTAATATTAACCCAGTTTCTGGTCAGCATAGCCAAAGTTCTCAGTTAAGGATCTCTAAGCAGCAGATAGAGGTGGTCCAGCTTCCAGGTCAAGGTCCAAACAATACATAAAGTTTTCTTCCAATTTCCACATTTGAATAAACTTTTCTCACAAGGCAGAATTTGGACTAGATTCATAAGTGAATAGAAGAGGAATTGAGTCACAAAATGGAGTCAGTGTGGTTCCCTCAATTTCCACAATAACCATTTCCTTTCCTAATCCCCTCAATTTGCCCAGTTTTCTCAATGGAGAAGATAGAAAAAATAACCTGCTGGAGAAATGGGATGGAATGGGAGCACTTAGGTTACCCCAGATCATCTGTACAATCCCTTCTACCCTTGACTACCCTTTTTTGGTTCTATATTCTCTCAAAGGGACTGTGAGACATTTCATTACCATTTAATTCAAAAAACATTTACCAGTTACCTACTTAGTGTCACTGAGTTAGGTGCTAGGGATATAGAAATAGCCTCTGTCTTCAAGGACCTTGAATTCTACTAAAGGGGCGCTGCATTGCACCAATAAGGGGACTTGCATTGATCTAGGAGTGTTGAAATCAGGTAGATGAGCTAATGGGAGGGTGGTCCTTAGGCAGAAACCTTGGGCTATATCTCTCTATGGCTTCCCTCAAGGGGAAGGAGCCACCTATCAAACTGGGAGGAAATTTGGATTTTGGAGTCCTAGATTATTTGGTGGATGGAGGCCCAGAGAGAAGTAATTTTATTCTAACTTGTATCATTTTTATTCGTGTACATGCACAAAGATTGAGCCACATAGGCATGCTACGGGATCTATTGATGTGCAAGTCTTTCCCTTCCCTCACTCTTATTAAACTGCAAGCTCTATAAAGGATAGGAAAATGTCATCTTTCACTTTTTTGTGCCAAATACAGCTCATTGTAGCTACTTAATCAATTTTTTAAAAAATAACATTCCCTGGCCCAAAATTTTAACATGTATTACTTAAAATTAGGATTTCCAGAGGCCATTCCACCAATCCACCCTTAGAAACTCAAAGGGTTGGGCCTCCAAAAAATGTGACAAAGAGTTTATCCTATAGTCCTTTTCAAGAATTATCTCCTTCCCAGTCCCAAGATTTGTTTTTCCCTTCGGTGTCCCAAGAATATTTACCATTGTTTATCACCCGGCTCCTCAGACAGTGCTCACACACACTTTTCCAAACATGACCCTTAATCAAATGAGCAAAGTCTAACAATAAATAGCCAAAACTAGGCCCAAAGAGGAAAGGCCCTGCATATATCACCTCTCTCACTATGGGTCCCATTTAAGTAGTCCCATGAACTACTTTTATGTAGTCCAGACCTGACCCAATGCCAGCAGAGCCTCTCTAAAGAGAAAGATTAAGCTCCTCTTTCTCCTACCAGCTCATTCTATTCCTCACATCAGCAAACTAGAGAAAATTTGCTGAGGGCTTAGGTTGGGACTTATGTCTAGCTATTTGATGTACAATCTGAGTTTGGACTAGACTCATAAGTGAATAGAAGAGGAATTGAGTCACAAAATGGAGTCGGTGTGGTTCCCTCAATTTCTACAATAACCATTTCCTGTACTATTTATTTCTGTCCTATTTATTTCTTACAGATAAAAGAATTGTGGATGCCAGAATGATCACAGTCACAGGTGGCCCAAGCAAAAATCCCCTTCCCAGCTGCCATCTATTATAAACCCTTCAAAATCTAGCTCCATCCCACTCTTCTAGAATTTTAGCCTCAGATAGGTTCGGGCCCCTCCCTATCCTGCAAGCTTCTAGAGACCCAAAAGGAAGGAGTTCACAATCTCATGCTCCTTTATCCCCAACTCTTCACAGCTCTTTCCCTGCAGGGAGCTGCCTCATTTGTCCCTGGAAGCTTATAGGGGAAAACTGCCTGATCATCATTTTATTCCCCAGTACCTAGCCCAGTGCCTTGCCTATGGTAGGTGCTTAATAAATACTTGTTGACTGACAATTGATTGAAACTAAGTTGTCCTACTTAGGGTTTCCCTGTGCATGAAATTCTCCACTGTTTGCCTCTAGGATTTTGTACAAACTGTCCCTGATGTCTGGAATGCACTGACTTCATCCCCTCCTCTGGAGCTCCATTCAAGGTTCAGCCTCCCAGCTAACTCCTGTATGAGACCTTCCCAGTTACTGAGCTCTCTCCCATTCCCTGTCGAAGAAATTTAGTATTTTCTTTCAGTATATATCTCCTGCATTTACTCATATGAATTTCTATCCTCTCAATAACTTATCTGATGGCAGAGACTGTTTCACCCAGCACCTAATTCAGCATCCGACCCACAGAGGAAATGCTCCTCAAATTGTCAGAGGCTAGCCTTCAGAAGGCTGGCTATCAGTAATGGCTCTTCTTAACCAGAAAAAAAAACTCAAGAAGTCCTTTTCTTAAAGCAGAAAGGGCCTGAGACCTATGGCTGGGGTGAAGGTGGTCAAGGGAAAGCTCATACTGAAAAACTCATATATCTTGGAAGTGCTAAAGTACTACATATGCTTCCCAAACACTCTCACCTTTCATTCTCATCTGCATTTTAAAAAAAGATATTAGAGAAGTGACCCCTGTGCCCAAAGAAATTAATTTTTGATGGTGAAATTCCAGCGACTGTGTTAGAGTAGTAAGGTGACTAATTGGGGGTAGCAGGCTCTCGCTGGTATTCTTTTCTATGAATAAATCTGGATCTTCCATAGAAGGTTAAGATTTCAGTAAAAACAAATTAAGCACTCATTATGTGCGATCAAAATATGATCTCTAACATGACAGGAAAGGATAACAACAAATGTTGGAGGGGATGTGGGATACTGAATCATTGTGGGTGGAATTGTGAATGGATCCAACCATTCTGGAGAGCAATTTGGAACTATGCTCAAAAAGTTTTCAAACTGTGCATACCCTTTGATCCAGCAGTGCTGCTACTGGGCTTATATCTCAAAGAAATACTAAAGAAGGGAAAGGGACCTGTATGTGCCAAAATGTTTGTGGCAGCCCTTTTTGTAGTGGCAAGAAGCTGGAAACTGAGTGGATGCCCATCCATTGGAGAATGGCTGAATGAGTTGTCGTATATGAATGTTATGGAATATGATTGTTCTGTAAGAAATGACCAGCAGGATGATTTCAGAAAGGCCTGGAGAGACTTACATGAACTGATGCTGAGGGAAATGAGCAGAACCAGATCATTGTACCAGGCAACAAGAATACTATATGATGATCAATTCTGATGGACGTGATTCTTTCCAACAATGACATCCAATGATCTTGTGATAGAAAGAGCCTTCTACACCCAGAGAGGATTGTGGGAACCGAATGTGGATTACAACGCAGCATTTTCACACTTTTTGTTGTTATTTGCTTGCTTTTTGTTTTCTTTCTCATTTTTTTCCTTTTTGATCTGATCTTTCTTGTGCGGCAAGATAATTGTATAAATGTGTATATATATTGGATTTAACATATTTTAACATGATTAACATATATTGGATTACTTGCCAACTAGGGGAGGGGATGGGGGGAAGGAGGAGAAAATTTGGAGCACAAGGTTTTGTAGGGGTCAATGTTGAAAAACTATCCATACATATGTTTTGAAAATAAAAAAACTTTAGTTTAAAAAAAAGTGTAGATACAGTGGTAATTTTGTGCCCAAGATTAGAAACAAACTGTAAAAAAATAAGTCTTGATGTCCAAAATAATAAAAAACATATTAGCAAATTTAAAAAAATATATGGCCTCATGGGTCAATTGATTGCTAAATTGGATTTTTCCCTTAGTTTTCCTGACAGCCCTGGAAGGGACAGCGAATAATAAGGAAAAGTTTTTTTTTTCTTCCAACCTGGAAAATTTCTTTTTTGTTAAATAATGCT
Source organism: Antechinus flavipes (assembly GCF_016432865.1). Taxonomy (NCBI): domain Eukaryota; kingdom Metazoa; phylum Chordata; class Mammalia; order Dasyuromorphia; family Dasyuridae; genus Antechinus; species Antechinus flavipes. The sequence continues at coordinate 261,443,345 of NC_067403.1, forward strand.
GGGCAAGATGCTCAAGAACAAATCATCCAACAACATCCCCACCAAGATGACTCTTGGGAAACGCTCTTCCTAAGAACTCACAGAAATAGTGCCAACCTATCCCAACATCATGTGATGGGAGAGATTTTAGAGCCTGCAAGAGTTTCCCCAACCTCATCTCTGAGCCTGATCTCCCAAAGAAAGGACAGGGTGCTTTCAGCAGGACAAAGGTAGACCCTGGGCTCCAGTAAGTCAGAACAGACTCACGACCCAATTGAGAGCCTGGGAAGGAAGCCCTGCTGACTACAGGACTCCTGGGAGACAATCCTGACCACAGGACCCCTGAAGGCACTGCTGACCACAGGACCCCTGGAGGCACTGCTGACCACAGGACCCCTGGAGGCACTGCTGACCACAGGACCCTTGGGAGGCACTGCTAACCACAGGACACTTGGGAAGTGCTGGTGAGAATAATTGTCAGCTTGCAGAAATCCCCATCCCTTCAATGCTCCTTTTCTCTGCCTTCTCTTCCCAGATGGCCATCTTTGCCTCTGCTAGATACCTTGTTTCCTATCACTGGTCTGAGGGTAGTCCAGGAAAATCCCTTCCCCCATCTCCACTGATTCCACATTGCTTCTCGGGGAGCTTTTGCCATTTTATCCAATCTCTAGGTTTTCTTGGTAGTAAAGAGTTTCTTGAAAATCATTGTGGAGAGAGATGAAAAGCAATGGGAGCTGGGGAGAGACAAGATACATCATCCTAAGGGAGTTTGTGTGTGCATGTTCATATATGAACCTTGGTCCACCTATATTTTGTTTTGTGCCCAGAGATTCCCTGTAGATACCTTTCCTAATAACAGCTAACAGCTATGTAGCACTTGAATTTTTACAAAGTTTATGGCAAAGCTTATTTTATCTGATCTTCACAAAAACCCCGTGAAATAGGTGCTATTGTGATCTCCATTTTAAAGATGGGGAAACAGTTTGAGAGAGAGTAAGTGATTTGTTGTCACACAGCTAGTCAGTGTCTAAAACAGGATCTGAACTCAGGACTTCCTGACTCCAAAGTCAACCCGGTCTGTATCCACTACACCTCCAAGCTGCTCCTCTGCCTCCAATTTTCCTGTGCCCTCAAAAGTCTGGGTTTTCTCCAGCTTCAAAGGTGGAATCAGAAGAGATCATAGGGGATCATTTCAATAGGCCCCTGCCTCCTGCCAGGATAAAACCCAAACAGTCCCTAAGAAATATAGAAATCTCCCTCCTACTATTTATCCTCGGGGGCCAAAATTCCTTGACCTTTGGGGAGAGGATGTAGAGAACAAGAGAGAAGGGCTCCTTCCTTCCTAGAACTCACAGCCTCTTTGGGCTCCCTCCCTAATTCTCTCAGAGGAGTCCTGCTCATCCTTATGCTGCTTTCCTTTAAATCAACAAAGTTTGGAAGGACTTTTAGTGACTGTCTCTGTAGACCAACTCCTTCATTTTTCAGATGGGAAAACTGAGGGCTACAGATGAAAATCATGGCATCATGACCAAAGACCATGGGAGAGCCAAGACCAAAACCCAGGTTCTTTAGGAACAAAGCTCCCCCACCAGGAGCTGCGCTGTCAGCCTTGGCTCCAGAGCCCCTGAGGCATCCTGCTTCTTGCACTCAGCCTGACTAGGTGCTCTTGGGAAGTGAAAAAGCAGAAGGAGGAGGTCATAATCGTATCGAAAGTGGACAGACTGTAGCCTCGGGTTCAATACCTGCTAACCAATAGTGCTCTGTAAATTCCCTAGGATAAGAAATGGTAGGAAGGAGGTTGATCTGCTCTGGGAGAAGGACTTTCCTCATTCAGGAGTCCCCGATGCCAACAAAATCCCAAGTCAAGTTCTTCTCGCTAAGTCTTGAGCTTCCTCCCTCCCAAGGGCATAGTGAGGATCCAATGATGTAAGCTTTGGAAGGATTCCTTAGGAATTCTGCAGGACGTGTGTCCACATCAGCACTCAGCCACCGTCTGTCTCTGGTCTCTCCTGGCAGTGAAGCCCGGGGCCCTAAAGTCGGTCCTCTGTGCAGGTAAGAGGCGCCAGCAGAGACAGCCAAGGCAGGTGCAGGCCCTAAGGCTGCCTTCCTCCTCCCTGAGCTCTCCTCAAGGTAGCCGCAGTGGGATTCTCACCCAATCCCAGAAGGATTGAAGTTTGATCACAAAGGGATAAACAATAAAAGATAGAGAGTTCAGTTTTCCTGGTCCTAATGAATGATCTGGAGAAGCAAGCCATGAGGAATCTCTGGGACTGGAGGAAGGATCAGAACATGATCTATACCTGGAGGGACATGGGAGAAGAGGGGAAGCAGGGAATGAGGAAAGCCAAGTGGTGAGAGTGAAAAGAACAAGAAAAAAATCTAGCCAAACTGGAACAGGGGCTATGTGGAGAGAGAGAGAGGAGGAGAAGAAACATTTTTATATATACCAGACACTGGGCTAAGCACTTTCTACGAGAATTAGCTCTATAGCATCCACTATGGCAGTTTCTACAAGAATTATCTCATTTGACAATATGGAGTAGAGAAGGTAAATAAGCAGGCAGTGTATGTAGTGGAGGCAAAAACAACTGGGTTTGAGGACTAACTGCTGCTTTCTACCTATATGTCCTTGGGTAAGTTCCTAACCTTTCAGGGCCTCCATTTCCTTACTCTGCACTTCCTACACTAGATACCCTTGAAGCTCCCTTCCCCTATTCAAGGTTAGATCTCCTAGTAGATCAGGATGTGGGTCCCCCAAGCAGGCATTTCCCTCCCAAGCCCTCTCAGCCCTACCCCCAGCCCACCCTTCTCTTCGGATACTTTTGCACACAGCATATTGCCTCCAACGTTCCAGGCCATCCGCCATCTTGTGTTTTCATTAAACAATTCCAGGGCTCTCCATCTTTAGCTGAGCACCTCCAACTGAACTGAGGATAAGCACTAGGTTTTTTCCTCTTTGCATCCTCTCAGCACCTGGCTCAGTACAGGTAAATCATGGGTGCTTCCAGATACCTTACTATCCGCAAAGAGTAGCTGCTACCTCCATAACAGGATTTTTTCTGGGAAGTCCATTAGTTGCGCTCTCTTCTTTGAAATGATTTTGTGTCTGTCTATGTTTTGATGTGATTCATTCAACAATCATTTACTAAAAGCCATCCTGTGTGCTGGGTGCACAGGACATAAAGATCCCAAAGTGAGCAATCCTTCCTCCCCAAGAGCTTCCAAATGATTGTGCATGTGCTTGTGTGCTGCTGCAGCTTCATGACAATGCAACCTCCCTGAGGGCAGGGATTATTTCCTTGTCTTTATATAGTTAGTGTCTCCTACACAGTAGAGACTTGGTGAACTTTTGCTGAAGTTCTTGATCAATTCCTAGTGAAGAAATTAGTAAAAGACAGCTAGATAACAGAGCTCTGGATCAGGAATTGGGAAATCCTGAGTTCAAATCTTACTTCGGATTTGATTTCAAACCATACTGTGTGATCTTGGGAACATCACTTAATCTCTGCCTCAATTTCTTCATCTGTAGAATAGGCATACATCTCCCCCTCCCCCCCCCAGGATGGTTGGGAGGATCAGTTGAGGAAATCTTTGTAGAGAGAAGGGGCTAAACATTTATATAGCACCTGATATGTGCCAGATACTGCGTTAAGTGTTTTTTACAATTATCTCACTTGATAAAGCTCTTCGCAAATCTTAAAACAATTTATAAAGATTAGCTGCTATTGTGAATGAGTGGAAGCATGACTGGACTTCCCTGTCATTGTGTTCCCAGGGGTTCCTGGGCTCACCAGGGCTCGGTGAAGTTTGTCCAAAGACCATCCGGGGACTGGGAATCTCTCTCTCCATGATCTCCCCCTCCTGAAGAAAGCCCCACCACCACCATGCTGAGTTTCTGGAACATCATCAGCGGGAGGACTTTCTCCATCATCCTGCTGTCCCTCATGATCCTCATTGGCCTGGGCGGGCTGGTGGGGAACGGCCTCATGCTCTGGCTCCTGGGCTTCAGAACCAAGCGGAACCCCTTCTCGGTCTACATCCTGCACCTGGCGGGGGCCGACTTCCTCTTCCTGGGCTGCCAGACGGTGTTCGCCATCCTCAGCTTCAGCCGGGGGCAGCAGCCGCTCTACCTGGTGGTCGCTTTCCTCTGGTTCGCCGCCGGCCTGGGCCTGCTGGTGGCCGTGAGCCTGGAGCAGTGTCTGGCCGCGCTCTTCCCCCGGTGGGGCGCCCGGCGGCCTAAGCACACGTCGGCCTGCACGTGCGCGCTGGTCTGGGCGCTGTCCCTGCCGCTGGTGCTGGTGCCGGCCCGCGCCTGCGGCTTACTGACCGGGGGCGGCTCGTGGCTTACCTGCTTCCGCTACCACGTGGTGAGCGTCATTTGCATGGGCCTGCTCTTCTCGGCTCTGTGCGTCTCCAGCGTGGTGCTGCTGGTGCGCGTGCAGTGCTGCTCCCAGAGCGGCCCGAAGCCCCCGTTCTACTGCTTCGTCCTCCAGCTGGTCCCCTTGTTCTTCTTCTGCGGACTCCCCTTCCTCATCTACTGGACCGTGAAGAACACCTTGGGCTCCCTGGCGTCTTTTTTTTCTTTTTTCTTGTCCATTGCCGAGCTCCTGGCCTGTGTGAACAGCAGCACCAAGCCCCTCATTTACTTCTGCAATGCGGGCCACAGGCAGGATCTCCAAAGGGCCTGGGCCAGGAGAGGGAAGAGCAGGTTCGCCGAGGCCCTGGAGATGACCGCCTGAGCCCCGCCCCGCCCCCTCTGGGTTACCCAGCAAGCCCACCGGGAACAAAACCGCTTAGGGCAGAATGTAAGCTCCTCGAGGGCAGGGACTGACTTAACTCTCTGGCTCTGTCTCGGGGTCTGAAACAGTAGCCTGGCGCACATAATAAATGGTGAACGGAATTAAACTGAATTGAGTTGAATTGAGGGGAAGATTGATAAAGGATAAACTTCCTAGCAGTGAGAACCCTCCGCGATTAGAATGGAAACCTCCAGAGGCAGTAACCTTCCCCTCAGCGAAGAACTCTAAAGGCAGGCTGATAGATACTTGTGGGGGATTCTGTCCTCAGTCTGGATTAGAGTGGCTTACTGAGGAGGGTCCCCCCCTACCCTGGCAGTGAGTGAATTGAGTGGAATTCAACCCATGGGACAATAATGCCCTGGTGAGTGCCCCTGACACTTACTGCCTGTGTAAACTTTTTTTTTAATAATTATAACTTTTTATTGACAGAACCCATGCCAGGGTAGTTTTTTACAGCATTATCCCTTGCACTCACTCACTTCTGTTCCGATTTTCCCCTCCCTCCCGCCACCCCCTCCCCCAGATGGCAAGCAGTCCTTTACATGTTAAATATGTCACAGTGTATTCTACATACAATATATGTTTGCAGAACCAAAAGTTCACTTGTTGCATAGGGAGAATTGGATTCAGAAGGTAAAAATAACCCGGGAAGAAAAACAAAAATGCAAGCAGTTTATATTCATTTCCCAGTGTTCTTTCTTTGGGTGTAGCTGCTTCTGTCCATCCTTGATCAATTGAAACTGAGTTAGATCTTCTCCTTGTCTAAGAAATCCACTTCCATCAGAATACATCCTCATACAGTATCGTTGTTGAAGTGTATAATGATTTCCCGGTTCTGCTCACTTCACTTAACATCAGTTCATTTAAGTCTCTCCAAGCCTCTCTGTATTCATCCTGCTGGTCATTTCTTACAGAACAATAATATTCCATAACATTCATATACCACAATTTACCCAGCCATTCTCCAATTGATGGGCATCCATTCAATTTCCACTTTCTAGCCACTAAAAACAGGGCTGCCACAAACATTTTGGCACATACAGGTCCCTTTTCCTTTTTAAAAATCTCTTTGGGGTATAAGCCCAGTAGTAGCACTAGTGGATCAAAGGGTATGCACAGTTTGATAACTTTTTGCTGCCTGTGTAAACTTGAGGAAATCATTTAAGTACTTTGGACCTCAGTTTCCTCACCTGTAAAATGGGCTGGAAAAAGGAAATGATAGATGGCTAGAGTCTGACACAACTGAAAAATGACATCCTCTCATTTATAATAGTAGTTAAGATTTATACAGTATTTTAAGGTTTGCAAAAGGCAATGGGAAGTTGGCCCACAGGGCATGGATGGTCCCATCCATCTCTGAATCTCAGATGCTAAAATAGGAATTGAATTGAATTAAAACCTAGGAAGAAATTCCCACTCTCCTAAAAAAAGAAAAATTCAAAAGCAGCTGGATTTGGCCTCCACTCTCTGCCCCAAAACAGATGAACCCCCTCTGGGTTTGTTTCTTCATCTTTCACGGGGAGATAACTTGCTCCCTCCCTCGCTCAGTGGCCATAACTGGAAAGAATGTCTAGAAATGGATGTCATAGATTTTAGTTATCTATGCTCATGAACGCTGAAAAGATGCACAGCCTTGGGCCTCCCTCGACCTCCAAAGCCAACAGAGTAACAAGGACAGGAATGGGCTCTTTGAGAGTTGAGGGATGGGGGAAGATTTGGGAAACAGGATGGGGGAGGGCATTGGCTAATGAGAACAAACAGGGTCAAAGAAATAGTGCTAGGCAGGATGTTAGAAACCCCCAAGTCTCATCCCCTCATTGTATTCAGGAGGAAACCAAGGCTGAAAGGGATTAAGTAACTTCCCCAAGATTATACCAGTAGTAAGAGTGAGAGGCAAGATTTGAATACAAAGCCTGTTAGCTCAAGCTATTTGCAGTGCTGGGAGCCCATGGGATCTTTGCGGGCCTCCTCGGGTCTAAGCTAGAGTTGGGTGGGTGAGTGGTTTTAAGGACAGGAGACATGATGTGTTTCTAGACAGTCAGGAAGCAACCAGGGGACAAGACGAGTTGAGAATTTATGGGACAAGAGATTGGGCGCGGTGCCATCTGCTCCTGAAACAAGGGGATGGGGTCACTTGTGCACCTGGAGGGTTTGTCCTGCCAAAGGAGCCACTTCATGGGGGAGAGGGGGTCAAGAGAGGATATGATGAGGAAGATGTCTGAGAGGGGTGAAGAGTGAATTCCCTACAGGAAACGAAATTACAGGTCTGCTCCCTAACCCCCTCAGGGTCTGCTCCCTAATCCCCAAGAAGCCACTAAGCCTCCACAGTCCACTCCCAAACCCTTCCCTGTGTCCACTCCCAATCTCCCCAAATGTCCACTCTCTAATCCCCCCTAAAGGTCTGCCCTCTAACCACCCAGCCCTAATCTCCTCAAACCTACATCCTGCCCTTTCCTCTGTTGCCCTAGCTCCCACTTCAGAGCTTTGCAGATCCTGCCCATCCTTCTACCGGGCATTTAACTGGTTCCTCCTTTCCCCAAGGCCACTGCAAGAGTCTCTTGCTCCTCTCCCGGCTGCACGCAATGCCTTCCCCTACCTAGCTAACTGATGTTCCTAAAGTGCAGGCCAGATGATGTCACGCAGCCCCATCTAATAAACACCCAGGGCTTCTTCCCACCTCCTGGATCAAATACCGAGGCCCGATTTCATATGTCGTATTCCCCGGGGCCTTTCCAATCTTCCCATACCTCCCGCTTCCCCCCCCCCCCTTATTCTTCCACCCAGTGAGACAGGTCTCTCATTTCATCTTCTACCTCCAGGCATTTTCCCTGACTGTGACCTGAAATTCTCTCTCTTCATCTCCACTTTCTGTCTTCCCTGGTTTGCTTCAAATGCCCCTAAAATCCTGCCTTCTATAAGAAGCCTGCTCCAATTCTTCTCAGAGTTCCATTCTCATTTATTCTGTCACGGGCTTGGTTTGTATATATTTGGTGGCTAGTTGTCTCTCCCTTCTAGGATCCGGGGATTTTCTTTTGCTCTTCTTGGATTCCTGGGTAGTGGGCCTGCCACACAGTAGGTGCTTAATAAGCGCTTGTTGCATCTGGTCTAGCCCCTACAAGTCTCTGGGCCCCAGTTTTTTCACCTGAAAAGTGAAGCATTGGACTATCCGGGAGATGTCTGAGGTTCCTTCCAGGGCTGATCCTCATAAAGCCAAGTGAGTGTTTCATGAACTCTACATCCAGGGATGACCATGGAGCTCTTTCGAGGTCATCTAGGAAGAATTGCCCATTTTCGAGATGAAGAAATGGAGGCCCAGAGAGGCCAAGGAATTTGCCTGGATAGCAAGTGGCAGCGGCAGAATTCTCAACCAGACCCTGTGCCCCTAAGGGTAGCCCTCATTTCCCCACAGCCCATTGCCGGAACAATAGCGAGACACATGCTCGATCACCTCTCTAGCAGGTCTCCGGCCTTTCTGACCAAGAAAACCTGGGCTGTTTCCAAATAAAGCCTGTGACCATCCCTGGGCTGACAGATGTGTGGACTGGAATTCTCTTTTTTTTATTAAAAAAAAACTTACATACTGGCTTTCTAGATAGATAGATAGATAGCTTTTTATTTACAAGTTATATGCATGGGTAATTTTACAGTATTGACAATTGCCAAACCTTTTGTTCCAACTTTTCCCCTCCTTTCCCCCATCCCCTCCCCCAGATGGCAGGATGACAATACATGTTAAATATGTTAAAGTATAAATTAAATACAATATAAGTATATATTGGACTGGAATTCTCAATAGCACCGGAGGCTGCTGGTTTCTCATGGGCAGGGGAAGGTGCTGCTCACCAAATGACGGCTATGAGAAAGGTCCCCGGAGCTCCTCCCAAGAGCCACCTCAGAGGCAGACAGTCCCCTGAATTTTCTCTCTGCGCCCCATTTCCTGCCCCCCCCCCCCAGCCCAAGTCCTCTGCCATGGAGGGCTCCTCCTCTCCAGGAATAACTAGTGACTTATCTTGGTCTTGTCCAGTGGATGCGTTTCTAATTTTTAAAAATCCTAAATCTCCATTATACTGGGTGGGGGAGGGGGAAGTAATCCTATAGAATGAGAAATCAGCCCGTGTTTGTTTAGGGAGGAGTTTAAGAAGTTTTAGGAAGGAGTGTTGCTCTGGGACCAAGATGTCCTGGTTGAACTCTCACCTGTAACACTTACTACTTAAGTAGCTTCCCCGCCCTGGGTCTCACTCTGCTCCTTGGTGAAACAAATGGGCTGCATTTCTCCCAAGTCCTCGGAATGTGGGACCCTCTGCTCCCCAGCACCCCAGGGGCTGCTATCTCAGAAATCAATTACGGCCACTAACCAGGAGACAATCCCGCACAAGGCCACAAGGAGGAGATGTTTCTCCACAAACAAGACAGCCCTTTCTAGTGCAAGTCGTCCAACCTAGTCACTCAGTTATCCAATAAATCCAACCCTAATTCCATGTCTGACCCTGCTCAGCTCTAAGGCCATAAAGAAAGACAAAAACCACAGTCTTTACCTCCAAGAAGTTCACTCTCTAAAGGAGGGGACACCGTGGAAATAGTGCTGTCCTCCCAGATGCCCCCAGAGAAGCTGGGGAGATTTCAGCAGGAGTGTTGGGAGTCACCAGGAAAGGTCTCTTCTGGGAACATTTGAAAGAAACTGGGAAAGTCAGGAGGAAAAAGGGGGGGAGGGAAGGATTCCAGGTATCCATAACATTCAGATCAAATGTGCAGAGATGAGAGAGGGAGCATCCTGCAGGAGCAACAGCAACATGCCGGTGTAGCTGCGTGTGTGTGTGTGTGTGTGTGTGTGTGTGTGTGTTTGAGAGAGAGAGAGAGAGAGAGAGAGAGAGAGAGAGAGAGAGAGAGAGCGAGAGAGAGAGAGAGAGAGAGAGAGAGAGAGAGAGAGAGAGAGAGAGCGCACGAGCAGAAAGTGGGAGGTTACCTGTCATGAAGAGTTTTGAATGTCAAACAGAGGAGTGTGTATTTAATCATGGTTAGGGAGCCATGAGAATTTAGTGAGCGGAGGGGCAATGGAGTCAGACCTGTGTCTCAGGGGAAATCCTTTTGACAAATGAATCAACCATGGACTGGAGTGGGGAGAGACCAGAATGTTCTATACCTGGACCTCAAGATATAAACAATACCGAATCACTATTGCTGTTGTCCAAGATACAGTCCCTGCTTTTGCAATGTGGGAAGATTCTGGAAACCTTGTGGATTAACCAATCGTAACACTACGGGCTATGTTAGTTACAAAAAGATATCAAGCATTTACTATGTCCCAGGCTTTGTGCTAAGCAGTAGGGTGGGTATTCTATCACGAAGAATTGATCAGAACCTTTCTCCCCCAGAGGAAGACCATCCAATACGCAGATAGAGGCCACAGCAGTGAAGTCAGAATGGACTAAGCAAAGTCACAGGGAAATCAAAGATGACCCAAGAGAAGGAGCTCCGGACCAGTGGCTTCCCACTTTTTCAATGTAATGAGCGCCACTGTGTGTCACATGTGTAGTTACTGTCTGGTTCCAGTTGAGCAAGCGGGAGCTTTAGGAATGTTGTGGGTCAAGTGATGACTTCCTGCTAAATGTATTTGGTGCTTGAGTGATGACAGATCCTGATTCCCTGATTGTTTCATAAGGGTAGGGAGTGAAATTCGGCTTCTGTTAAAAGAACATAAAACTTCCAGCTGGGGCTCTCTTGGTTGTAGCTCTCCAGATGCTAAGACAAGCTTCTAGTATAGGGTGATAGAAAGACAGGCTTATTCTCCACCTCAGTTGCATGATGATCCTGCCCTAGGACAGTTAGTGACGGGGACAAAACTAGGTGAGCTTAGTCCTAGATAGCCTGAGTCTTTTTTGTGCATCCCTGCTCCGAAGAGTTAGAAAGTCACTCTTGTAAACAGGAAAGGGCCGGGGGTGTCTGTGCCTGAATGTAGCGGTATCCCCCAGAAGGATCGGTTTGGGTCACAGCAGCAGCAGGAAAAGACTCGGTGCAGAAAAAAAAATCAGCCTAAATATGGCTGTTAGATCCAAATAGTGTCAAAATAAGGTAACATGCCAAATGACTTAACAGCTGCCTTCCAGATTATTTCTATGTACTAAAGAGCTCTGACTACTACAAGCCTACCAGCAGAATCAACAACAGCTGTAAGTTAAGTTACTGAATCCTGCTTAAATCACTCTGCGCATGTGCTTAATGTTCCTGTGATTCTATGTCCAGAACTTCCTTTTGTGTAAGAATAAACCACCTGATCTATACCTGATTCATAGTGTCGATTAGAAGTATCTTTTCCTATTTCCCTTTGGGGAAGAAGCCCTAGACATGAGCCATAAATAAGTGTGACTAGAGTGTTGAAGTTTTTGTTCATAAGCTAACAAGTAAGAAAAAGATCCAGATGGCTCCAGAGAGGAGTGTGAGGCAGGTGACCTTGCCCAGCCCTCCCTCATGTCAATCCAATCCACTTGCATGTCATGGCATCCCCTCTCTAATGATATAGTCCCCTGCGAGAACCAAGGGAAAAAAAGAACGACTATCTTTCTATTCTTCCCTTTGAGGACACCCCGGGCATGTGGCCAAACCTGAGCTTTAAATAATCTCCTCCTGGGTTTTTTCAGTCACAGCAAATTGCTCCGGGACTGATACAGAGTAGGGAAGAGGGCTCTGAGCTTCAGTAAATGTAGTTACCTGGTGCACTGATGCCAGAAAAGTATGAGGGCATCCTTTTAATGCCAAAAAAAAAGTTTCCTTTCCTCACACATAGAATAGAGGCTGCATTATTAGCATCCATCCATCAAGGAAATATGTGATGACAAAAAGTTCCTAGGAATCCAGTCACGTACTAGATAAAATTATATTTTAGGTCACAAGAGTGCCTCGTCAGAGAAATTTCCCTGGTCCTTTAAGTCTTAAAGTCTTATTTCTTTTCAAAAACCCCAATATACATGTATAACCTATATCAGATTGCTTGCTGTCTTGGGGGAAAGGGAAGAGTGGGGGAGGGAGGGAGGAAGGAAAACATTGGAACACAAAATCTTACAAAAATGAATGCTGAAAACTATTTTTCCATGTAATTGGGAAAATACAATACTATTGAGAGAGAAAAAAAAAACAAATTATGAATCCAATCCAAGAGTCAGAAAAAGATTCTGACCTTCGTGGGCTATGATATTTTTTAAACCACATTACCTACATGAAGTATTATTTTTCAGTTTTCCTGGAGATGTGTGCTATGCACCTGAATTTCCCGCCTCATACAAATAGCTCTGCGGCTGCCCCAGGGATCCATCACCCACAGGCTGGAGCTGACAGCACTGCAACAAGAATCTGTCCCCTATTTTGTATCGTGGCCCGTTGGAAGTCTGGTGAAGTTGGTGGACCAGTTCTCAAGAGTATGCTTTTTAAGTGAATAAAATAAAGTACACAGAATTACAAAATAACACAGTTCTATTGAAATACAATGAGGGGAAGGGGAAGGTTTACATTCATGGACCACAATTTAAGGAGGCTTGGTTAAAGGAAGGGGACAGACAAACCTGGGACCTTCTCCTCCCGAAGCTATATGGAGGCCACTTTATGAGTCTTTGCCTCTGGCCTTTTTGTTCATCCCTCCTGCCTAGGATCTCCATCACGCGTCTCCTTTCTCCTCCAGACTCCTTCTCTTCCTTTAAAACTTAGTTCAACAGGTCCAGGAGATCATTCTATACTTCAACAACAATACTATATGATGATCAATTCTGATGGACGTGGCCCTCTTCAACAATGAGATGAACCAAATCAGTTCCAATAGAGCAGGAATAAACTGAACCAGATACATCCAGCGAAAGAACTCTGGGAGATGACTATGAACCATTACATAGAATTCCCAATCCCTCTATTTTTGTCCGCCTGCATTTTGGATTTCCTTCACAGGCTAATTGTACACTATTTCAGAGTCTGATTCTTTTTGCGCAGCAAAATAACAGTTTGGACATGTATACTTATTTTGCATTTAATTTATACTTTAATATATTTAACATGTATTGGTCATCCTGCCATCTAGGGGAGGGGATGGGAGGAAGGAGGGAAAAATTGGAACAAAAGGTTTGGCAATTGTCAATGCTATAAAATTACCCATGCATATAACTTGTAAATAAAAAGCTATTAAAAAAAAAAAAAAACAGCTCAAGTCCCAGCTCCTCCTGGGCAGCAATCCGCATTTCCCATACCCCAGTGTCTTCTGCTGCTCAATGATTCCGAGAAAGAGAGCTTGGGCTGATCCCTTCTTTGTCCCATCACTTTCCATCTTGTGTATTTATCTGCGTTCCAACAGAGATGGAGTGGAGAAAATGACCATAACCATTGCTAGGTCCAGTGCTAGGGGGTGTTATGTCTTCCCCCTCTCTACTGGGAACCTCTCTTCTCTAAACTCGTGCATGCAGTGATCAGGATAGATCTTGGGAGCCTAGCTTCTACCAAAAGTGATCAACTTCCTCTCCTGATTCTCTTTACATTCTCCATCTCAAAACCTAGGAGGAGATTATTTAAAGTTTAGGTTTGGCCACATGCCTGGGGTGTCGTCAAAGGGAAGAATAGAAAGATGGTCGTTCTTTTTTTCCCTTGGTTCTCAAAGGGGACTACATCATTAGAGAGGGGATGCCATGACATGCAAGTGGATTGGATTGACATGAGGGAGAGCTGGGCAAGGTCACCTGCCTCACACTCCTCTCTGGAGCCATCTGGATCCAATGGTTAGAGAGAGATCAGCACACCTGGTCCAGAGATCTTGATTTTTTTTAAGTTAAGGTCTTTTTCAGGTCTCAGTTTGACTGAAGTAATACCCTATCAGTGTTTAAAGCTAGGTAAGAAAATCAGAAAGGCACTTAAAGTATAATGGAAAGAAGATCTAGAACAACTGTGTGTTTCCTCTGCACAAAACAGATGCTTAATACAGAAGAGCCCCAAGTGTGAGTTGAAAGAAAACTGAAGAAACAGTAGCCATAGCATAAGGACCACTATACTCTCCTGGGAGGTTGTTACTGAAAATATCAGGGGTCCAATTTGGGAGATGGTGGGATAGCCATTTCACATTTGACCTTGGCTCTGGGTTGGCCAGATTGACTTTGGGGAGGGAGGACCGAGTTCCTCCTCCTATGAATGGTCCTCCTCCCCAATGCAGAAATGGTTTCTGCCATTTCTGGATCTCCAGACTCTCAGGTTCACAAAGTTGTCTCCAAGACTGGACTTGTCCATCTCAGGATCACCCTCTGGTTGCCAGCTATCCGCAAAGAAGGACAAAATAGGATCGGTGGCCAGAGACCTGGGCTCGAGCTCACTCAGCTAAGCTCTTCTCCAGCTGCTTTTAGAAGCCATATTCCACCCAAAGTGGAATAAGTGCTGACCCTCCCCATCCTTTCCTAAGAAGTTTATGGAGGAAGGGTCATTTCCCAAAGCCCCCACCCCTTCCTTGGCCAGGATGGTATTGCTGCTTCGTTCCAAAGATTTTGTCCTTCAGCAGTGAGATTCAGCACCTGGGAGTGGGTAGCATCCCATTGTGTGTCCAGTAAAAGTCCCTGAAAAGAAGTCTTCCTCCTGAGCCCTTCCTTGCTCCCATAGTCCAGCAGGAGTTTGAAGAGTTTGAAGAGACAGTAGAACTGTTTTTCTGTCACACACACACACACACACACACACACACACACACACACACACACACACACACACCCCTACAAGTCATAACCTTAAATTCAGCAGTTTCCCTCCTCAAACCCAAGCCTCCAAGGGAATCTCCAAGAGTCAAAAACTGAAGGGGGAAAGGGCAAAATATAAGGCTGTGTGTAATGGAGGAGAAGGAGGAGGAGGAAGAAAGAAGAAAGAAGAAAGGATGAGGAAGAAAGGAGGAAGAGGAGGAAAAAAGGTGGGAAAGGAGGAGGAAGAAAAGAAGAGGAGGAGGAAGAAAAGAAGAGGAGGAGGAAGAAAAGAAGAGGAGGAGGAGGGTGCTCATGTAGGTGGCTGAGAAGAGAGGAGAAGAATGTGCCCCATCTACACTGCTGGTCCTTCCCCTGCCTTGCCTCATCTGAGTACAGCTGACAACTTCTAAGGGGGTTCTTTTCCTTGGCTGAGGACCACACCTGGCTGATGTCCTCGGATCCCCACGAACACCCTCGGTTGACTGTGTTCTGTACATTTCCTGGTGTCCCTTTGTAGCCCGAGGGATGCTTCAGTGGGACTCCAGGGCAGGGCTGGGATCCCAACCTCAAGATCAGAGACTTCCTTCTCTAAGGAGGAGCTCACAATGATCTTGTCACTTGTCTTGGAAGCTCTTCTAGGCAGAATGACTATGACCTGGGGCCTTGAAATCCATCCCCCTTAGACCAGGAACCAAAGTGTGTAGCAACGCCCCGTAGTTATGTTTAAAAACGGAGCTGAAAACAAACAGCCCAATAACACGAGATGTGATGGTCATGAAGTGTGAGCAAAAATGTCAGCGCAGGGGCTGGGGGTGGAGAGGGGCTCTCAAGGGTGGGTGCTGAGGGAGAGGAAGCCCCCAAAGCACTGTCTCTGACCTTATAGGGTCTCAGTTCAAATTTCACCTTTGATATTTACCTGCTCCGTGATCTTGAAAAAGTCCCAGATCTCCTCTTGGTCCGAGCCGCCTCTTCCATAAACGAGGGGATTGAATCCCATGACCCCAAGGTATTTTCCAGCGTTCCAGCTCTGAGTTGAGGCTCACTCCAATCCTGTCACTCTACCATGGGCTCCAAGGTCACAAGGATTCCTTGGGCAGCGGAAGCTGTCTCCTGTGCTCTTTGCTGGAAGGCAAGATCTGGGGTTCGGGGAACAGGAGTGGAAATAAATGGTGCCTCTGAAGTCTTAGGGACCTGCCAACCCCACCAGTAATGAACCTTCTTCCTGGGTCCGAGGAGGGGGAAGGGAAAAGGAAAAGAAAGGGGGGTTGTTGGCAATCAAGAACAATCAGCACCAGCTGAGTCTCAGCCAATGAGGAATCTGGAAGATGATTCATGACAGGTGTTTGCAACTATTCAAAAAAGGAGGCTGTTGATTGGCCTCTCCTGAAGCTTGGGAGCCTCGGTGTGGGAAGGGACCTACCAGTGGACAGACCCAGGTGGGTCTGAGTAAGACTAGCTGCGACCTGCCATCTCCTGTCCTTCCCCCTTCCTGGCCATCAGTGCTCAGGGACAGAAATTCTGATGTGACTAGAGACCAGCCTCCCCCCGAAAAGGGGTGGAATCCACAGCTCTCCCTCTAGGAACCACCAGGGCTCCCCACACCCCTCAAAGAGGTGTGGAGAACCAAAGCAATCCCAATTTGTCCCTTAACATGATGCCGAGAAAACTGGGAGGAGAGAGAGAATTTGGAATTTAAAATAATTTTTTTTAATTTTTAAAAAAGAGAGAAAACTTCTCCAGATTCAGTAGCCAAGGAACACTGATGCAGATCCAAGTTCTGCTGCTTACCAGCTCCCTGAGCTCGGCCACATCTTTCAAGTCCTTTGAGCCTTGGTTTTCTAATCTATAAAATGGTAACCATAATACATCTTTACCACAACAGGATTGTTTATAGGAAAGGAAGAAGGAAGAAGATGAAGGTGAAGAGATAGAGAAGAAGACGAAGAGGAGGAGCAAGGAGGAAGAGGTGACTCACATGGAACTTGAAGGTTTGTGGAACACTTTATTTATATTATCTCATATGATCCTCACAATAACCCTGGGAAGAAGATGCTGTTGTTGGCCCCATTTTACAGATGAGGAAAAAGGCTGAGATCAGTGAAAGGATCTAGCCAAGGAGCATTTATTAATTACTCATTGTGTGCTGGCCCCAGTGTTAAGCTCTGGGAACCCAAAGAAAGCCATAAACTGGGTCTCTGCCCTCAAGGAGCTCCCAGTCTAATGGGAGAGACAACCTGCAAACATCTCTGCAGGTAGAAGCTACGAACAGATGAAATGGGAGGGAATCTCTGAGAGAAGATGCTAGCAGTGGCAGGGACCGGGATGGCTTCCTGGAGGAGACCGGCTTTATGCCGAGTCCTGAAGGAACCCACTTAGGGTCACTCTGCTGTGGTTTTCCCAGCTTGGTACTCTGTCTTCCCCTTTGGCACCTAGCTAAAGCCTAGTACAAACCTGAGGGTTGTCATGGCCCTGGGCTATCTGGGGTTTCCTGCTGAGCAAACCTGGGCCTTCTGGGAGGCTTAAGCCCCTCGAGGCCGGGGTTAGGTCTCCTCCTGCATCCGCAGCACGGATTGGGATTCAGATGCTTTCCAGATATGAATGGAATCGAAAGGTTCAAAGATATTTTATCCCGGAGGTCTGCTTGGCTCTAAAAGCCAGCCTGCCCAAGCCTGGACCTCCCTGCTGGAGGCGAGGGGGCCCGGGGTCGATAATGGCAGAGGACTCCTGTGGGGAGGCTGCTATAACCACTGCCTACCAGGGTCCTGCCAACTGGGAAACAGCCTCTCCTAGGAAAATAGAAAGCATATCGGAGAGCATCAATAATTCAGTCCTCAAGGATCTTGTGACACAGAATTAAGGTCTAGACGGTCGCTGTTGTGCATAAGAATCAGTCCGTGGGCATTTATTCAGCATTAACTGTGTGCCAGACTGTGTCAAGTGCTGGGATGGAAGGAGGGGAAAACGGCCCTCCTCTAGCTCACAATCTAATAGGGGAGTTGACAAGCTAACACCGAGCTATAAACAAGCTAGAGACTGGCTAGAGACAGGCTAAATCCGTATTAATCAAGAGAGGGAAATTACTGGAACTATGAGGGACTGGGGAAAACTTCCTGTAGAAGGTGGGATTTTAATTGGGACTTAAGGAAGCCAGAAAACCTGGCAGTGGAGGCGAGTAGAGAGTGCTGCTGGGAGTGTTGAGCCACCCCACCCCCCTTCCTTGCCATTAGTGCTGGAAATTGAGTTTTAAAAAAGAGCCCAGGAAAACCTTGAAGCTCTGACCACTTTTATATACCATTGTGTCCCAAACTCCAGGTGCATCATCTCCATCCTTGCTGGGATAACTCCCCCTCCTTTTGAGCACTGCTCCATACTGTCTCCTGCCCTCAGCCTTCTTATCTTGACCCCTATCCTGTCAGGATTAAGTTATGATCCTTTCCTGGAATTATGGCTTGTCCCTCCCAGTGTCCTCACCACCACCACCCTTATCTGCCTTGGTTTCCCCTATAAGATTGTATATTCAGGTTATGTATTCTGTTTGCAAACCCTAGTTAGCTAAAAACCCTACATAAGTTCCCTGCCTCGGTTTATCTGCATCAGAAGCTTTGGACAAGAGTCCCATGGGGTCAGCTAGCTTAAGCTCCACATTAAAGATTAAAAACCAATCTCTGCTTGCCTCAGTTTCTCGGTATTACAGTAGGAATCCCTGGAGTCAGGAACTAGTCTTTTTCTTTTAGAATGTTTTGATTTACATTCAATCTCTACATTCTTTTTCTGACTACAGATGGCGTTTTCTGTCCAAAGTTTATTGGGATTGCTTTGGATCACTGACCCCTGAGAAGAACCAAATCTTTCTTAGTTGATCATCGCCCATTCTTGCTGTTACTGCATATTCCTGGTTCTGCTCGTTTCATTCAGCATCAGTCCATGTAAATCTCTCCAGGCCTTTCTATAATCGGCTTGTTCATCATTTTTATAAAACGATAATATTCCATACTTTCATGTACCACAGCTTGTTCAGCCGGTCCCCAACTGAAGGGCATCTACTCATTTTCCAATTCTTTGTTACCACAAAAAGAGCGTTTTTGCACCCGTGGGTCTTTTTTCCTCCTTTATGACTTTCTACAGACCCAGTAGGGACACTTCTGGGTCAAAGGGCATGCCCAGTTTGATAGCCCTTTGGGCAGAGTTCCAGATTGCTCTCCAGCATGCTTGGATGGATTATCTTTTTCAAGGAACACCAGAAAGGTCATTGTCAAGGGATCAAAAAGAATATGGGGGACAGTGAGGTATAAGAAGACTGGGGGGGGGGGGGAAGGCACCAGATTATGAAGGGCTTTGAACACCAAGCAGGGGAATTTATATTTGAGCCTGGAGCGTTAAAGAGCTAGCTACTAAGCTCAGGTAGCTCCCAGCACAATCCAAAGCAGAGAATTTCCCCCCAGGGACACTCTCAACACAAACATATCTAAACATTTACAAACATGAAAACCACTTGAGAGCTAAAGAGGCCTCCCCTGACTTTCTGCATCTCCCTTCTTTTAAAACACACCACTAAATCAGTATAATGGGCAATCACAACCCACAGAAGCCCATGATTCCCCTGCTTTTTTTGGCTCCCTAGTAAAATCGAGTTTTCAGCAAACATTTATTAAGTGCCTACTTTGTAGCAGGCACGAAGCTACAAGCTACAAGCCAGGGACATAAAGAAAGGCAAGACCAGTTCCTTCCCTGGAAGTGCTCCCAGTGGGAGAGGCCGGGGTGCTTTCAGTGGGAAGAATCCCCCCAATTGCCCACCTCCCTGAGTTGGGAAACTCATTCCACAAAAACGTTACCCATCCAGTTGTGTTCTCCAGGTCTTGTTCTATTCGTATTCAGGCTGGTTTGGGGTCCATCCTCCTTCCATCCAGAGGGTTGTCCAAGGGAGGACATGTGACCCCTTGCCTCAGTCCTGGAATGTATGTCTGCTGTCATTTCTGCCCAGTGATATTCTCCCCAGTGGTGGAGAGGGGAGTAAAGGAAAGAAAAAAGAAAGAGGATAAAAGTATAAGCTTTCTAAGGGTAAGTAAGTAGGTTTTCCTGACATTGGGTAGCTATTAACTCTTAGGGCACACCACAGTCATGTTCCCTGTTAAGCTTCCATGGGAGGATGCTGTTTGCCCCAACCCTGGGAAGACCTCATCTCCAACTCTTCCCTCCCCTTGGCCTTGTTCCCTGCCTTGGTGTCTGAGCTCCCGGCTGACTGGACTTCCCATTTGGTGAGGATGGGTAACCTTCAAAAAAAGGGTAAGAGATGGATTCCAGCAGGATTGCGCTCACTCAGAGAACATGGCATTCCCATGCATGGAGGGAGCCTAGTTCATCCAATAGAATTTTCTCAAATTACAGCTGGAGAAACTGAGGCCCAGAGAGATGATTTGCTTGAGGAAATACATAAAAGAAAATGACCCAAGCATTCTGAAAAGCAATTTGGAACTCTGCCCAAAGGAGATCAAATTCTGCATGCCCTTTGACCCAGAAGTGCCATTACTGGGTCTGTGTCCCAAGGAAATCACGAAGGAAAAGGACCCACAAGTGCCAAAAATGTTTGTGGAGGCCCTTTTTGTGGTAACAAAGAATTGGAAAATTAGAGGATGTCCATCAGCTGGGGAATGGCTGGATAAATTATGGCACATGGAATATTATTGTTCTATAAGAAATGATGAACAAGCTGATTTTTCAAAGGCCTGGAAAGATTTATATGAACTGAGGCTGAGTGAAACAAGCAGAAGCAAGAATACACTGTACATGGTAACAGCAAGATTGGGTATGATCAACTACAGCAGACTTAGTTCTTCTTAGTGGGATTCAGGGGGATTCTCGATAAACTTTGGATAGAAAATGACATCTGCAACCAGAGAGAATTATGGAGATTGAATGTAAATCAACGTTCACTTTATCTTTTCTCTCATGGTTTTTCTCTTTTGTTCTGATTTTTCTTTCCCAACATAATTCATAAAGAAATGTGAATTAAAAATAAATGTGCATGTATAATCAGAAAAAAAGAAAAAGAAAACAAAAGTATGTTAAAAAAAAAAAAGAAAGAAAGGAAAGAAAGGAAAGGAAAGAAAGGAAAGGAAAGGAAAGGAAAGGAAAGGAAAGAAAGGAAAGGAAAGAAAGGAAAGGAAAGGAAAGAAAGGAAAGGAAAGAAAGGAAAGGAAAGAAAAGAAAATACACAAAAGGCCAGGCAGGCCTCCTGACTCTCCCTAAGAAGCTCTATCTTCTTGAGGCCATTGACTATGGGCTCCACAAAACCAATTTTTAAAAGGTTTAGTCACAAAGTGGGCTATTTCATACCCAGGCACATCCAGACTTTGAGGGACAGTGGAAGCTAGGAGGGCCTGGCTAGGGAGTGACAAAGACTCAGACACTTCTGAACAACTGAACAACAAATAATAAGCATGAGTCTAATTTCTCTGAGCAAAATAAGCCTGTGAAGTAGAAAACGTAAACATTGATATACCCATTTTATAGATGAGACAACTGAGGCTCAAAAAGAGGAAATAACCGACTGGCACAGACAGGAGAGTTCATTTAGTGCAACTTTCTTATCCAACAGGCGAGGTAGGTCAGAGAGAGCTTTATCCAAGATCACTTGAGTCTGGTGTTCATGAGAGGCAGCTCAATGAAAGATCGGGGAAGTTGCAATCAAAGGACCTCGATTCAAAATCCTGCCCCTTATCCCCCAGGTGACCTTTGGCAGCTCCTACACATCCTGCTCTGTTTCTTCATCTGTCAAAAGGAGGCCATTGGGCTTCCTTCACTCTGCTTCTAGGATTCACCTTCCCATCTGCAGCAAGGACTTCCTAGGAGCGTAGGGCTTAGAACTGAGAATCAGAGAACTGGAAGAGAGTCCAGTGGCCATCATTTTATACCTGGACAGGCCCCTTCATGGCCTCCCTGACAAGAGAGTCTTCCCTGGAGACCTCAATGACGCCCAAGGAAGAACATCCCAACTGGCAAGACTGATACTTCTTCCCTGGGGTCACCCTTCAGATCCTTGTGCTCCCCCTGAGTGCTCCCTTCTCCAGCTTAAACATCCCAATCTTTCCATGGGCTGGTGTCGGGCTCCCATTCCTCCCCCACCTCACCGTCCCCTCTAGATGTTGGTTACTGTCCTTCCCAAATATGGTGCCCAAAGGAGGCAGGATCAGACTGCAGACGTGGGCCGACAAGAGCCGGAGACCTTATGTGTTACCTATTTGTCCTCCACACCGTGTTTCTGCTGATTCAGGAGCTTTGAGAGCAGAGCTGTCCAATGCCCTTGGAGGAGGTGGTTCATCAGGCTCTCCTGGGATGGGAGGGGGGGGGGGAGGGCGGGGAGGGTCAGTGGAGACAGATGGCCCAACACATAAAGCCAGGGATCAGCTGGCTGGACGGCTGTGGAGTCTGCAGGTCCCCAGAACAATTAAGAATGGTTGGATTCCTGCTAGGGCACTCTGGGCTTGGGTCCAAGCAGAGAGGAAAGAGGCCCTGGTGTAGACAGATGGACAAGGTTACCACTGTGGAGCCTGTGAACCAGCCTTGGCAAAGTCTTCCTCTCATTAGCATCTATTTAAGAAGACTTACAGAGGGGAAGGCTCCCCCAAGAGCCCCACCCCTTCCAATTGTTCCTCTTCTATCACCAATTCCTCCCCCCACCCAAGCTTGCCTGGCATCTGGGACAAGGAGAAGACTTTTATCTGGCACAGGTTCCCTTAGAGATGGTTTTTCTTGGTGGTTCGAGACAACACTGAGTCAGCCCCTTGGCCCAAAGTTGCTCCTCCACTGGGGGTGGATACAACCCACACACAATCCACAACTCAATGCAATCCAACGGCAGAAAACCATCGAAGGCTCATTGGAGCCCTCTTATTGCAAGCAACATTCCCAACAGGATAATTCCAGCCCCATGGGAAGCACGTGGACACTTCCTCCCCACCCCCATGCCATGACCTCTACCATGACCGCCGCTCTCTGTGAACCCGGATCCACATCCTCACGGCAGCGGCCGGCACAAAGCAGGCCCTCGGCAACTGCTGATGGATTTCTTGGTTTCCTTCTTCCACATACCCCCACTGGCGCCTCCTGGACCACAATCAGTAAGATATTTGTTCTCAGTTGTTCCCACGGGGTAAGGATGGGCCACTTCTGGCCCGGAAGAAGCACAACAGGCAACTGAGGGAACCTCTGTTCCAGCCCTTTTATTTCATCGAAGATACAGCTCTAGTTTCATAGAAGAGGAAGGGGACAGAGCTGCTGTTTGGGTCCGAGTCTTCTGACTGAATCCAGGGATTTTCCCATGATACCCCACTGCCAGCAGTGCAGCCCGTGAGCGTGGAACGGCTCCTCGGCTCCCAGTGGAGCCCGTGGCCTCATTTGAGCCAGGCTCTAAGCGCCTCCAAGTCTGCCAGCCTCTGTAGTTGGAGGTTTCAGAGGAACAGTCAGAGCTCCTCTGGGGGTCCTGAGACAGGCCAGGGAGGAGAAGCCAGGGCCTGGGGAAGGTGATGGGGAGGGGGAACAGAAGTCTCTTCAGCCCGCTAGGATCCTCCTGGCTCCAGACTCACAGGGCATGGCCTGAAGCCCAGCTGAGAAGTGCTTGTTGACTTCCTGCCGGTTACAGCTCTCCTTGCTGTCTCACCAGTCCCCCCTTTTCCTGGTTTTCATGTCCCTTCTTCCTTTTGCCCTCCTCCTCTTTCTATCTGCTTCTAATTTTTGGATCCTGATCTGTGGTTCTTGGAGATTCTCAGGGGCCCAGAACGCAGAGTCAGAAACAATCACCCACCAACCCCCCACCCAGCGCCAATGGCCCACCCAGCTCTGGAAGCCTTCATCTGGGATGGAGCAGAAGGAAGCCAAGTCCCCAGGTCATAGCCAGCCTCCTTCCTCCTCATTCTGCCCTTCCTCCAGCCAGGAGGCAGAAGCTTAGAGCTGGAAAGGGCTTTGTTGTCCAAGTGATCATTCATGTCTGGCTCTTCTTGACCCCATGGGTCATACTGTCCACGGGGCTTTCTTGGCAAAGACCCTGGGGCGGTTTGCCATGGCCTTCCTGACTCAGGCCCAGCTCTCTACCCACGGGGCCATCTGGCTGCCTAGGAAGGGACTTGGGAAGTGACCAAGTATGAGCCCCTCACTTTAGAGACAGTAACTGCCCCAGCCTCCCTGTCAGGCCCCCTCGGGTGTCCAGGCCGGGCAGAGCCATCCCTTCGGGCCCCCTCCCCGTGGCCAGGGCTACCCCGGGGAGCAGGAGGAGGCCCCTCTCAGGAAGGGGGAGCTGACGAGCCAGCAGCGCAGGGGGTACAGCGTGGGCTCTAAATCTCGGCTTTGGTGCAGCCCTGTGCAGCCAGCCCCACCTCCTGGAGCCAAGCCCGGCCGCTTCCCTGCCTCCTGCCTCTGGGGCCAACCTGGCAGTGCCTTTGCTCAGTCCTAGAAACACCTGCTCGGCCGGTTCGCCCGCTGGTCCCAGACACAGCTCGGAATAACCCCACTGCCTGAGCTGCCTAGCCAAGGGCACGAGCGCCGGGGAGCCCCCTCCCCCATTCCCCTGCCTCGGTTTCCCGGGACCGGTGTGTCTGCGGAACAGGCCATTGCCCAGTCTGGTCTCGTCTCCCAGCCCGGAGGCTGCAGTCTCTTTCCTCGCCCCTAAATTAGGCGGAGGAAGGAGGCTCCTGAGAAGTCCGGGCCGCCAGCCGGCCCCGCGCCTTCCAGGTCGCCAGGGGCTGCCCCTGGGAGGAGGATGCGGAAGGGCTGCGGGCGAAGGAGGATTTGCAGCACGCCCGTCCCGGAGCAGCCTCATGCCTTGCTGCACGGTGAGTACCGAGCGGGGGTGGGGAGAGAAGTGCGCCCCCTCCCCCCCCCGCCCCCACCAAGGACGAGACCACTGAGCTCCAGCCCGAGACCAGGACGGGGTCCCGGCTCCCGATCTAGGGCAGGGATCGGGACGGGCTCCGGGCGGAGCAGCTGGCGATCTGCTGGTGGCCCTGGGCGAGGAGCGATAGCGAGAGGAGGACGCCTCTGAGGGGAGGGGCTGGCTCCCGCGGAGTTGGCGCTCCATTTAGGGGTCGCAGCTGGGGGTGGAGGTGGGGAGCAGAGCCTGGAGCAGCCTCCCTTTCCTCGCCCTCTGCCTCCTTCCCTCTGCTCCCCGGGCTCCTGCGAGCTGCCTGCGTCCCGCAGGTGCTCTCCGAGGGTGGGGGCCCCCAGCCGCCCGCCTCTACCTCCAGCAGCCCGGCCAGGGAGCTGGGAGCCTCGCGGTGCCTCCGGGAGCTGGGCTCCCAAACTCGGCGCCGGGATGCTGCATTGCGCTCGCAGAAGCGGCGGCTACGTGCAAAGCGCGCCGGGCTCTGCCCCCATCCCCCGCACCCCCGCCCACCCTCGTCCCAGTTCCGCAGCAGGGACGCGGATTCCGGGGCCGACTGCGGGTCTGGCCACGCATCGAGGTGTCCATCCACCTGTCCCAAGGAGAGGACGAGGATGCCCCCCCAGGGCAAGGCGAGAGCGCCCCACCCCCTCCCAGGCTTCCCTGGACTTTCGCTGGGTCCACCGGCCCCTCCTGGAGCATCCCTACATCTTGTTGGGTTCTTTCTCTTGAGACCCGGAGCTGGGCAGGCCCGGCCTGGGCGCCTGGCCCGACTTGAACCCTGCTGCTCTCTTTCCAGTGCTTCTGACTGAGCCCATCCTAGTTTGGGAACTGGGCAAGATCCCAGAAGCTTTCTAACATCCCAGACGTGGGATCTGAACTCGGGCCTTCAGACTCGCAAATCAGGCCGGTCTTCCTCCCTGGGC
Organism: Antechinus flavipes; assembly: GCF_016432865.1. NCBI lineage: Eukaryota > Metazoa > Chordata > Mammalia > Dasyuromorphia > Dasyuridae > Antechinus > Antechinus flavipes. Next base: position 261,468,603 of record NC_067403.1, read on the forward strand.
CAAGGGAGATAGCCGACTCCTCCTGACAAACAGTCCCAGGCAAGAGAGACATCTCCCTGGCATCTGTGCCGAGATGCGGGAGGAGGGCTGTGAAATGAGGGTGGGTGCCAGTCTGGAGTCAGACAGTGGATGCCACGTGCTCCCGGAGACCTTAACCAAGTTCCTCTCTGAGCCTCAGTTTCCCTACAGGGGAAAGGAGGGAACTAGACCCACTGAGGTGCTTTTCGACTTAATGCTGTGACTCCCGGAAGGTTTTTTTGGTTTGTTTTTGCTGAACTGCTTTTCTCTATTTGGAATTGATGTCAATATCATAGTTACCATTACCCCTTTAAAGTCCAAAAAATGATCTAGAAGTGCATTTCCCAGGAGCTCCTCCTCAGTGCCATTTCCAGGCAGAGGCGGAGGGCAAGGCAGGAGGGGCTGAAGGTGCCAGCTGTCTTTGGCAGAGAAGCGGACTCCCTTTGCCCTCGACAGAGAGGCGAGTACTTCTTTTATTTGTCAACACATAGCAGAGCAAAAAAAAAAAACAAAAAAAAAATCCAATGTTGCCTCTTTATCATAAGTTGAACCAAGCCAAGAACAACAAAGTAGGGAAAGTATGAGAATAGAAAGAAAACAAAATACTCAAGCAAAGGATGGGGCGGATCTTCACTCCCCAGCAGCTACCAGACTGCTGAGGGCTTCTTCCATTACATTCCCCCTCATCTCAGCCTGACCTTTCCTTCTGGGAAGGAGGTTGAGCTTGGACACTTCTGATGTCAGGATGCTTGGGAAAGGACCCTGACCTTGACCCTGACCCAGGTTTAGTGCACTTCTTCTTAAAGTGACCCCATTTAAGATCAGAACATTTCCAGCCTCTCTTATTCTTGCTCCCTTAACGGGAGCCTTGCTGCACCTTGTTGAGAGCCAGGAGGACAGAGGAAGGAAGCTGTCTCACTGGTCACATTCAGCCAAAGCAAAGAAAATGCCTTTCGGGGACCCTCACCCACAAGTTAACTTGGGCAGTGACTCCCAGCTGGTCCAAGAGCAGTCCAAGCTCCCTGCTTTGGTACTGTCCCACCCCAGCAGCTCCCACGGAATGTTCCATTATCACAACAGACGTTCTTGGGTGTAAACACTCGGCTCCAGGAACTTCTCCAAGAGCTGCAGGGGAAAATGCCGGCCCTGCCTCAGACAGAGCCAGTAAGAATCTACAGCAGGTGATTTCAAGGCAAAGGCTAAGTACTCTCAGGAGCCCAGCCCGGCAAGGAGGCCTTCCGTGCTCAGTATTCCAAGGGAACAAATGGGAACAACCCCCCACCCACAGGACAACATGACTCGCTTCTCCAGCTCTTTGTTTGCTGAGACCCAATTTAGAAATAAGACCTCATTGTTCACCTCTGGCTCAAGATCAGCTCACATCTGGAGGATTCCTCTTTGATTTGCCTTTCCCTTTGTGATTCTGGACCCCTGAAGCAAGCAAGCAAGTGCACACATCAGCCAGGCTTCGAGCCTCCATTTCCCCTACTTTCCTTTCTTATCCTTCTCTGTGCTCTGCAGGTTTAATTCAGAGTGGCTAGACTTTTGACTACCAAAAAAAAAAAAATCCCTTTCTAATGCTTGATCCTTTCTCATCTATTTCTGATACAGAGACACTGCCTGTTCTCGCCAAACTGTGAACAGACACTCTCCAGCCATCCATTCCCATTAGATACAATGTCCTGAGGCATCATGGGAAGAGCCGGGATGGGTGGAGTGTGGCATTCATTTCAGCTCCTCCATCATGGTTTGGTAGTAGGTATATCGCCAGTCAGCTACAATTCAGGAAACGCCCTGAGGAAAGGATAGGGCCCTGGCCTGCCAGGCTGGGCACCTGCATCCCAGTCAGCGCCACCCAGGGCTGTTCAAGCTCTCCGAAGGCTCGTGTTTATGTTTGTAAAAATGGCATGGCAGGAAGGAGGGAGGATTGAGAAGGTGGTCTCCCAGACAGCTGCCAGCACCTTCAGGCACCGGTCATTCTATGCTCCAGGGTGTCTCCCACTTCTGCTTTTTGGCCTGTGTCCTGTGGTCCCTGGCATCACGAGCATCCTTTGGTCCAGATTCTAAAGTCTCAATCCTTAACATGGCCTGAGTGTCTCTGAAAGAACCAGACTCCCAGCAATGCACAAAGTGATAGAGTATTTTCTACTTATATCACAGACTTTATGGCAATAGAATATCCCCCTGAGAGTCATAGAGCTCCAGAGAAGAGGGATGAGGTACAAATGATGGCTGTACCAGAGTCACAGTCCCTGTAGGGATAAGTCACCGGGGCAACTGCAACAGGAAGAGAGATGGTGACAGAGATTACCCTCAGACAAATCATCCACAGGCTCTGGGGATCCTCCCACTTTCTGTGGGACCTTCTGTGTTCCAGCTGTGTTCTAGCTCTGCCTTCTATGTTCCAAACACCTTCCCAGCTCTGATTTTCTGTGTTCCAATAGTGTTCTAGCTCTCACGGTCTATGTTCCCTCACATTTCTGATAACCTATGTTCTAATGCCTGCATTCCAATAGTCTATACTCTTATGTCTCTCCACTCTAACATTCTATACTTTATAGTCCCAACTCTTACCCTTCGCGCTGATATTCTATATTTTAATGTCGCTTCCAAATCCGAAATTTCATGTTCTATGTTCTAAGAGCTTTCCTAACTCTGACAAAATAAGATCTAAAACAATCTTTCTTTCCCTTTCCATTCTTTCCCACCTTCTCTCACCCCTCCCAAGGACTTGAATGAGCTTGCTCCAGAATTTTGACCCCTTCCCCCAAGTGTCTTTGAGATCTTCAGTTTTTCCAAAACGTGGTCTAGACTACTATGGTTTACTGAGATATGTCCAGCCCTCTAGTCCCAGCAAGGGGGCCCTGATGTGACCAGATACCAGTCTAGTGGCAGAGGTTGGGATGAAGCTCCTGATAGCTTGGGGAATTCAGGAGGCATGATGGTATTTGGGAAGGGTAAGTTAGCAAGGGAAGTTGCCAGTTGAAAGTCAGCTAGTCTTCCTTGTCTAGGAGAGAATGTGTGGGTAGCATTGATCAGAGGGGAGAAAAGGAAGGAGATAAGCATTTATATAAGGCTCACTGTGTGCCAGGCAATGTATGAAGTGCTTTGCAAATATTGTCTTATTTCATTCTCACAACAACCCTGAGAAGCAGATGCTGTTATTATCCCCAATTTACATTTGAAGAAACTGAGGTAAATAGATTAGGCGACTTGCCTAGTTGACACAACTTGCCTAGTCTGGGCAGGTTACATTTGAACTCAAGTCTTCCTAACTCCAGGCCCAGTGATACCCAGCTGCCTTCACTCCAAATACAGGAGACTCCAAAGAATAATGGTTGTTCAAACATTTAGCAGCTGGATTGGCTATAAAAGCCCCTGATTACATCAGAGAGGAATGAGGGAGGAAAACAGATGTAAGTCATTTATTTTCCTGAAATGGAGATTTCTAGGCCAGGATGCTCCTCTGCCTAGCCTTGTCATGCCGTACATGTAAATGGTACAAGACCCTCCTGTGTAGCAGGCTCAAAATCATGCCCTGGGGAGAAGGGAAAAAGATGGACTTGGACAGGTTGGCCCATGCGGCAGACTTAGGTGTTTTACTTTCTAAGTAGGGGCTCCTGCCAGTGTGGCTGCTGCAGAATCCTGCTGCAGTAACCCCAAAAGCGCTTCATTTGCATAAGAAATGCAAACTAGCAGAATGCAGATATCCTTGGGCTTGCCTAGATTAGAAGGGGCTTGTGGCTTCCTTTCTTTTCCCCTTCTGCAGGGTCCAGAGGTCCCCTCCCAAAGGAACCTGCCATGCCAAGGTCTCTTTTCTGAGTCCCTGTGCCAGCACACATTTACCCAGAGGAGTCTGCCTAAATCCAGCCATAGGAACTCAGTGATGGATCTCAAAACTCTCTAAAGGGTAAGAGGGAAAAACTCGAACCCTTCAAGTAGCCGTCCAAGGAAGAGCAAATTCCCCTTGCTCAGTGTCTTTCTTCTCTGTCATTCTCCCAGTGCCCACTTTGAATGTCCTTCCAAAAACAGAGTCCCTTGGACCCACTGTGTCTCAGCTCCCCAGGCTGAATCCAAAGAGCACCTTTCTCCAGTGCTGGGATTCCTGGGTGGTTCCTCTACCTCTTGCTGGGGTCTCATTGTTTCAGAGGAGAAGGAGGAGGAGGAGGAGGAGGAGGAAGGGACCATTCATTAGTCTGATGAGAATGTAAAATGTTTCAAATACTTTTCTCCTGCGTCCACTGTGAGAAGGAAAAACAAAGACAAGAAGGAAAGGGGGAGAGACTGAGTAGTGTCAGGATGAGGAGCCCCAGAAAGGACTGATGGCTCCTCTCGGAAGAGAAGATAAAGGAGGTGGGAGCAGAGTTTCTTCAAAGTGTACCAGCCACAGCCAAGGACCTATGCAAGGACAGCATTACTTGGGCCACCAATATGGAAGGACCCGGCTGACATCAAATGACTGTTTACCTCCAATGCTATCTCCTCTCTCTTATCCTGCCCATGCCCCCAAAGAGCAGCTGCAAGCTCAGCTCCCATGAAGCCTAGACAGAAGGATAAGTAGTGAAAGGTCTGCCCCAGAGTCCACATTTAAAAGGTGCTGACCATACTGCACTGCTGCAAATAGAAACCACTGAACTTTGGGACTAATACTACAAATAACTAGTTAAATTAGGAATTTCCAAGAGCTTCTAATCTAACCCTAGAGAAGCAACCATACACCCGGCTCTGGCTAGACTACTATTCTGCCCTTCCAGGCCTCCCTTACAGCAGTGCTGTGGTGTCCCAATAGCATCCCTCTCCATACCCTGGAATTCCCCAGAGTCAAAATTGTCTGTGTACTTCTCTGAGGCAGTGAATCTGCAGACACCAGACAGAAGTCCTGGGCAGGGCAGGGGAGAAGAGTCCATTGAATGTGATGTCACCAGAACTAGAGGCATCCCAAGTACCAAAAACTCGATCCTCCAATTAATAAACCTTTGTTAAGTGTCCACTGTGTTCCAGAGACTTTGTTAAGCACTGAAATCCTGTCTTTAATATTTCTCAGGGTGCTAAAAGTCATCCCCACTGAAGGATTTAGGAATTATTTTTCCAGATTGATTTGGAGAGCAGGGTTAGATATGATTCCAGAGATGCCCTAGAATATCCTGAGCTGATGAGACATCAAGCCAGAGCTGTGTCCTCTGAGATTCCTGACCTCTGAATGAAGAAGGGCCTGAGATGTCACCAAGAGGCCTAATTTTAGCCACTCCCTGTCAGGTTTGTATAAAGGACAAAGCAAGATCACAGCAGGTCTTCCTGCCATAGAAGTATCTGTCTCCAGCTGGTTTAAATAAACCCTATCTAACATCTATGGCTCTTTTGCCTCTTTGATCATTTCCATCCACCTAGTTTCACAGCCCCATCACTCTTGTCAGATATCCCTTCCTGTCTGGATACACTCTGTGGGCTGGAGTCAAAAGACCTTTGGATCTGGAGCCATCGAGGTTCACATTCCACCCCTGCTCCTTATTGTCAAGGTCTTTGTGGCCTTATTGTAGAATGAACAGCTCAAGCTTGATCGAAGGTCCTCAGAGTCCACTTCTGCCTTATGTTCAATAAAAGAGGAGAATGAGTTTGAGATGAACAAGTTAGAGGCAAAATGTCAAGACCAACTTACGTCCCATCTTGTCCACAAAACCCTCTCTAGAGCATCTAGCTTTGGCCCCGATCTAACTCTTTGTATGACGCCTTTCTACTGCGCTTTCCAGGTAATGTTAACGCTGTGGGTGTCATAAGTTTTTTCACTCCCTTGGAGTATTCCTCCACTGTAATTTTCCTGTGGATGATCTTAATTAATCATTCCTGCATTCAGAGGCAAGACATGACATGGGAAGAATGTTCCTATACATCCCATCTGGCCTCAGGAAAGGACTCACTGGAAGAGGGCTGTCCTTGAAAATCATGACCTGGCTGAGGGACAGATAAGCTCCTTCTTTCCCTTTGTGTTTTCCTAAGGGGAAAAATTGTTTTAGTTGCTTTATTGGTATCCCTTCATTTCTCAAGGAATTAACAGGTTCAAAAACTAATAATCCCCACATGAGTTAAGTCCCAGAATCAGAAGTCACATAATCTCAGAGTTGGAGGGGACTTTAGCCCTCCAGAAAGGTTACCCTACAGAAACCTTAAATAGTCCTCATCCCTCATCGCTCGCACACACACACACACACACACACACACACACACACACACACACACACACACCTTGTTGAATTATACCTGATGATAGTCTGTGCTTAAAGATCTCCAGAAAGCTTCCACCCATTACAATCCATCCTGGTGTTGGACAGCTCCCATGCCTACAAAATGACACAACCAGTGACTCCTATATCTGCTCTTTAGAATCAAGGAGAACAGTTTTTTCATGAGATGGCCCTTCAGATTTATGATCAGGACTAGTCGTTCTCCTCTTTCCCCCAAGCTAAATATCTCCAATCCCTTCATCCAATCCTCTCAATATGTGGTTTCAAGTTCTCTCAGTGACCCAGTCTACCCATCATTGCCTCCAGAATGGGTAGTGCTTTGGACTGAACTGAAGCCTGGAAAATAAACACAACTTTAACCTAAAATTCATCTCTGAAATCTCAAGAATTTCCATAAATATCAGACTATTAGTACCCACCCACTCACCCCACCCTTCCTCCCCACACACTATAACACTCACTTTCTGTGGACTGAAATCCTCCAAGGAAAGTCAATCTAGATGAAGAGAAGCTCTTAAGAATGATTTTTTTTTCTTTTAAAACTCTAAACATTTCTTTCTTTTTTTTAACCTTCACTTCTCAGTACTTTCTTCTTTCCTCTACTTCCCTCCCCTGTGAATCATCCCTCACAAATAATTACAATAAAAGAACTAGGAAAAGGCAATTTGGCAAAACTAACCAGCACATCAGCCAGGTCTGACAGGGCATGCAGTGTTGTACACCCACAGCATGGCCCCCTCCTCTTGCAAGGAAGCAAGGAAGGTGCATTTCTCATCTCATTCCAGGGCAAAATTATTCCCCATTTAGTTTCAAGTTTGTTTGAAGAATGAAATCATGAAGGTGCACATAGATATTTTCGATGAGGAGAAATTTTGGAGTGGTCTGAAAAGATCGATGGCTGTTTTGTAGACAATTCTGCAAAGAACTTGGAGGGTTTTTAAAAGACATATATAGGAGATGGAGGCAAGGGTAGAAAACAAAGGATGAATATTAGAAATTGTCCTGGGAACTTGTTAGGATTTTGAGAACTCAATGTAAATTGGCTGGTAAGGAAAGCCAAAGGCAACATTAGGGAAGTTTGGGGTTTTTTTAAAGCTATATTGGGGAAAAGAAGATATAAGACCACTGCATGGGGTGTATGGGACAAGAACTGCTGACAAAGAGAAGACAGAGTTTCTCGACTATTGTTATTTTTGTGTTTTCTCAGCAAAGGAAAGTGACCTTTGGACTGGAAAATACAAAACAACAAAATGAGCCACTATCCAAGATAAATAGGGAGATAGTAAGAGAAACCTGGCAGCCTTTGATGAATTCAAGAACTGGCAGGAATGCTGACCGAGCCCCCGTCAGTGGGATCTGAGAGATCACAGAGAACAGGGGAGGAATCACAGGACTGGAAAAGGGCAAGAGATGTCCTGGTTTTCGAAAAGGGAAAGGAACAAATCTGTAAATAATCAGCAAGTGAGCTCAACTCTGACTCTTGGCAGAAATCTAGCCTAGATTTTAATGGACTCCATGGTAAGCTCCACATGAGTCAGCAGTGTGCTCTGGCAGCCAGAAAAGCTGAGGGATGCAAAGTTTCCAGGAATAAGGAGGCTGGTTAGTCCTAATATACAACGTCCTGGTTCTACCACACACGAAGTATGGTCTTTACTTTGGGGCTCATTTTAGAGAGAGAATTTACACGTTGGAAAACATTATTTTACTAATGAGAGTGAAAGAAGATGATCTGTCCAAGATCACAAAGACTAAACTAGAAACCAGATGCCCTGGTCTCAACCCGGGGTGCCTTCTACAAAGTGATTCCTTTGCTTTTAGCTGAGTGTATCATTACTTAACCCTGAACTGCTCCCTCCTCACCTCTACTTCCCAGAATTCTTATCTTCCATTAAGACCCAGCCTAGATGCACTCCTCCATCCTCTCTCCCCTAAACTGTTCAGCTCTTCCCCTCCTCAAATCATCAGTGACTTGCAAAGGAAACTCAGTGTCCTGTGGCCCAAGTAAAATGAAAGCTCCTTTTTTAAAATAATAGCTTTTTATTTTCAAAATACTGCAAAGATCGTTTTCAACATTCACCCTTACAAAACTTTGTGTTGCAATTTTTTTCCCTCTCTTCTCCCATCCCTTGCCCTAGATCTAGTAATCCAATATATGTTAAACGTACAATTCTTCTGAACACATTTCCACATTTATCATGCTGCACAAGAAAAATCAGATCAGAAAGGGAAAAAACAAACAACCAAAAAAAGGTGAAAATATTATGTTGTGATCATTACTACCATTATAATTATTATCCCCAAATCTGAGTGTGGAAGGAGTTGCATTGGAGGACCTCCAGGGAGTATATGTGAGGAGGGGGCTGCAAGGTTGGGAGAAGAGGCGAGAGCATTACTAGCCTCCCCCCACCCTTACCAGTCCATCCCCCACTCCAGCTACTTGGGATCATGGATCATATCTAGAACTTCAAGTTTTGTTGTTATTATTGTTGTTCAGTCATTTTTCAGTCCTGCCTGACTCTTTATGGCCCCATTGGGGGTTTTCTTGCAAAGATAACAAAGTAGTTGCTATTTCCTTCTCTACCTTATTTTACAGGTAAGTAACCTGAGGCCCAAAAGGGTTCCATGGTTTGCCTGGGGTCACGCAACTATCAAATGTCTGAGAGAATTTGAATTCCTGTCTGGGTACACTCCAGGAGTTTTTTGTTCCCCCTGAGCGCTCACACACACACACACACATATTCTCTTTCTCTCTATCTCTGTCTCTGTTTCTGTTTCTCTCTCTCTCTCCCTGCTGCCATTGCCATCGCTGCTGATGTGTCCCCTCTGAGATCCCCTCCCATTTATTCTGTATACATCTTCTATGTACCTACTTATTTACATGAAGTCTCTCCATTAGAATGTGAGTGCCTCGGGGACATAATTTTGCCTTTCTTTGTATCTCAGAATTTAGCACAGTTCACTGCATGGGGTAAGAGCTTACTCAATTCTTGTTGATTGACCAGATTTTCACTATGGGATTTAACTGTTACATATCTTATGTTACTCTATATTGAAGGATTTGTGTTCTGGAATAATGGAGCTTATTGGACTTTTGGTCTCTGGGACAGTAGCACTGGCTGCCTACATCAAAAAGGAGGGGCTGCTTAGATGGGAGAAAGTGTCCATTCAGTGGATCTTGAAGGGAGAGAAAATTTACTTTCATTTTCTTCTCCTAGTCTTTAAAGGTTCCTTACTGGGAAAGGGGACAATCCTAACTCCCTGGGGCCCATGGTTTTGATGGCTACACTCATCTTACCAGTGAGAAAAAAAGAGGCTCAGAGAGGTGGTGATTTGTACATTGTTGGAGAAGAATTTTAACCCTGCTCTTCCTGGCTCCAAGTCCATCCCTCAGAGCCCAATCGATCCAATGGCAGCTTCGCCATTGGCAGTCTTTGTCTACCTTCTACCCTAATGATGGTTGTCCCTGCACTGATCTCTGCTGGTGGACTATGAGGTCCTAGGGCCAGTAAAGGGCCTGGCACATGGCCCATACTCAGTGACTAAGTGAACTAGAATTGTCTCCTGTCTGTGGCTGAACACCCAGCTTTAAGAATAAGGAGTTGGGAGTGAGCCCAGCTGCCATGATTCAGACATTGTCAGCTGCAAGATGGAATTGCCATAAAATCATTTGCCTTGGAGTTATAAGGTACCTTTAGACCAACCCCTTCATTTGATAGAAGAGGATACTGGGGTCCGGAAAGGGGAAAGGAATCCAAGATTCTTCCCACTATACCCTCGTAACTCTCCCAACATTTTAACTCCAATTCTAGTATATGTCATGTCCCTGAATTATGACTAGACAGATAAATATACCCTAAACTTTCATGTTCACTCACCACAGTGATTAAATGAATGAATGAAAACTCAAGGGAGAGAAACCCCAACTGCACAACCTTCAGGACCATATATCCTAAGACTTTCCTGAGGTCTCAAGAGAACTCATCCCATTAATTGCTGCACATGATCCTCTCATTGCTGCACATAATTTATGGGATCCTAGATACCCTTCCTTTGTTTTTTTTTTTTTTTTTTTTGTTTTAGTTTTTTTTTGTTTTTTGTTTTTTGTTTTTTTTTCATGAGGCAATCTGGGTTAAATGGCTTGCCCAGGATCACACAGCTAGTAGGTGTCTGAGACCAGATTTAAACTCAGGTTCTCCTGACTACCCACAGCATCACCTAGCTGCCCCCTTCCCTTTTTCCAGACTCCCTACCTATCCTGACAGAAGTAATCTGTAGTATTTTTTTCACTCTGTCAAATTTGTGTCAGTTTTTTGTAGATTTGATAGAGCAGACTTCTATCAGAAATGCTTGGGGAAACTCCAATTTGTTTTCTTTCTTTTGACTTGGGATTCATCGGGTTTTGTTATAAAAACTTCTATATTTTATATAACCAAATCCAACTATTTTATGTCTTATCATTTCCTCTATGTGTAAAATAATTTAAAATTCTCCTTAATTTATATAATTTCTGTAGGAACAATATTGCAATATATTTTTTAAATGTTTATGTAGATCTGAATGAATAAATTAAAATTTATTTATTAATTATTATTACATGCCAAGCACTATGTTAATCAAAACTCTTTCTTTAATGAATTTATATTCTAATGGAGAAAGAGAAAATATAGGAGAGAAGTGGCCAGGAAGGAGAATTTCAACTTGGAAAATTACAAGGACTGGTCTCCTGTGGGAAGAAGAAATCACTCATCAACTAGCCCTGAAGGATCTGAAGGGGGAAGTTCTAAAGCTTAAAGCAGAAGGATTTTACTTTGTGTCATGGACCCCTTTGGCACTCTGATTAAAACCTAGGGGGAGCTAGATGGCCTGGTGAATACAGCACCAGCCCTGAAGTCAGATACTTAACATTTAACAGCTGTGTGACCCCAATTGCCTCACAAAAAAAAAAAAAAAAAAAAGGAGGAGGAGAAAAATAATTAAAGCTTATGGATCCCTTCTCAGAACAAGGTTTTTAAGAACATAAAATAAATGAACAGAATTATTAAGGAAACCCTTCATATTGAAATGCAGTTAGGAAAAATAAGCAAACAAGTTAGTGGTCACCAGGTTACAATGCTGGTTATAAGGGTCAAGTCCTTAGTGCAAGGTTTCTGATCTAGAGAGCAATGATACGCTGAGAAGGTGATACGGTTCTCCTGGCCAACTTACAAGGTTTAAAAAGGGGCATCTTTGTTTGGGAGGTTGGTGATAGGCTCAGATGTCCCAGTTAGTCTGACCTAGTCTGTCCCACCTAACTCATCCCAGGCTCCTCTCAATCACATTTAATGGGCGAAAATAACTTAACAATTACTCAGGTCAGGAGAGTCCCCACTCCTGTAAAGACTCCTGAGCAACGGGGCCAACCTCAGCAATCACAGCCATGTTTGATTGCCCAAGCTTCCTATTGCTTTCACCCTTTACTTTGGAATAACTGATTCATTTGTAATTCATTGTTTTGTTTTAATTAATTAATTTTAATACACATTGCTTTATAAATTATGTTGGGAGAGAAAAATCAGAAAAAAGAGAAAAACCATAGGAAAAAAAAAAGAAGTGAGCATAAGCATGTGTTGATTTACATTCAATCTCCATAGTTCTTTTTCTGGATGCAGATGGCATTTTCTATCCAAAGTCTATTGAGATTGCCTTGGATAATTCATTATTTTAGGTGGTGTGAAATCTCAATCTAATTTTACTTTCTACCATATTACTACTTAATTTTTCTTTAGTTTTATTGAATAATTAGTTGTATCCCCAGTGAAGTTGGTTTTTTTTAAATCTTCAATTAGTCAATTTGCATTTCTGATTTTCTTCCCGAGTTATTTTTACCTTCTGAATCCAATTCTCCTTGTGCAGCGGGAGAACTGTTCGGTTCTGCAAATATGTATTGTATCTAGGATATACTGCAACATATTTAACATATATAGGACTGCTTGCCATCTTGGGGGGGGGGGAGGAGGGAGGGAGGGGAAAAAATGAAACATAAGTGATTGCAAGGGATAATGCTGTGTAAAAATTATCCTGGCATGGATTCTGTCAATACAAAGTTAGTATTAAATAAAATTAAATTTTAAAAAATCTTCAATTAGTCAGATATTAATCCATTGTCCAGACCCTTAAAATGCGCCTACCACATAAAAACATTGTCTTCTCCAATAATTTTTGTTCCCTGATTTATTGATTATACTCCATGGCAGCCCAATGTGGGTGCTTCCAAGGGAATCTCCCATTCAAGCAGTTGCCTATTTTTTATTATTGTGATACCAGTTATAATAATTATTACATATAATAATAGAACAAATAAGAGAATAAAAATTATAATAGAATTAAGCAGGGCCTGTGGAGAGGGGGCCAGCCATCCCTACCAAGTACTTACCTGCTTCCTGCCGAGAACTTGACCCAATCATCCCAGACATTATCTCTCTTGAACATGGGGTCTGGCCACTGCTTTCTCAGGTAATTCAATCACAGTGACTGAAGAAAAAGACAAGAAAGTACTCACCACTAATGTCATTGGTTTGATAGCAGAAATGGATATAATTAAGAATGAGAATTACAGTAAAGAAGTTACATCATCATCTACCCTAACCCACTCCCTAAGGACCATGGGATTTTCCATCTGATTCACAGCTGAATTGAATTATATGAGAGCAAGAATTGGCTTGTTTTCTCTTTTTATCCCAATCACTTAGTACAGGGCTTCCTATCTAATAAACTTTTGATAAATGATTTTACATTTATTTGTTCATTCTCCACTGATCCCTTTCTGTTTTGTGTTAAATTAATATAGGTCCGAGGTTAGCCCTTTCTAAATGATGAGCTTCTGAGAGCAAATTCTCTTACCTTTTTACTCTGCCCGGCAGAGGCTCTTGACCATGACAGGAGCCCAATGAGAATGGATTGCACATCCCTCCCCCGGCTCCTCTTCTCTAGGATTGGGTTCTTGGAAGTGCTCTGAACTCCTTGCTGCTGATGCTGAAAGTGTATGGAATGGAATGAAATCCATATCTGAAAATAACTGGCTCCAAAGAAGTCATAATTCTATTCTTTCCAGCAGGTGGCAGTACAGGGACAAGCAGTGAATGGGTCGGGGTGACAATGGACCGACGACCAGAGGACTCGTTTGCTTTTCTCAGAACTCTGCCTTTGTCACATTGTTTTCCTCTTTGGATGTCTTGGCCAATGGGAAGATTGGTCCCTGGCTCCTGTGAATCCACCATTTTATCTTGCTAGTATGCGGATATCTGTCTACCAGTCTGGAACTCGGAGCTCTCCAGCTCTCAGGACTGGTCAGTTAGCTCCATCTCCACCATCAGACCTTATTCTTCAATAGAAAACCATGGCAGGGTTTGGTCTAGATATGGGAAATTGAACTGGAATCTTTCTTCTGTGCTTCCATCCTCCCCCCAGTCTAGTTATGTATAAATCTATCCCCATTACAAAGCCACCATTTAGGCTTTGATAAATTTCAATTCAGAGTCATTTCCTCCTTCCCTCCTTCTTAAATATAGTCAAGGAACTGAGCCTCGGTCTGATTACCTTGTCTACGCTTGTCCGGGACCTCCCTGCTATTTTCTAGTCCTTTTATTCTTCCCTAATAGACCATCACACTTCCCTCTGTGTCAATTCCAAAAGTTCTCTACAGCATCTTCACAAGGCACTCAGATTTCACTGAGCTGTCCATCCTGAACTCAGGTCTCTGCCATTCAATGCCTAAAATCTTCCCACTGGTTTCCTCATTCTCTCCTTTTCTGCTCCCGTTTCTCACAGAGGTGGAGTTTCTCTTGCTTAAGTCAGGCTCTCCACTGGAGCCTTTGATCCCATCTCCACTGAGAGCTTGCTCCTTCTATCAACTCTCTTGTCTTTAATCTTTCCTGATTGTCTCTGACATCATCAGCTCAATCCCTTCTCCTTCTTCCCCAGTCTTAGCTGCCAGAGATTAATGTCTTAGTCCAATTAACCAATTAAGATCAATTAGCTCTTTTCAATTGCCAAGATGTAGCAAGAATAGAAGTTTTAGCCCAACACTCAGGGAGACGCCTGATACCATTTGGAAAGATTGGGTTCAGTCTTTAAAAAGCTGCTTACAAATCAATCACTCACCCTACCAAGTTCCCGCCTCAATGGGGCATAGCATATGACAGGAGTCAGTATCTTGGTTTGGGGCCAATTCAGTGCTTGGCCAGGGCCATGGGATTCCTCAGAGAGCCTTGAGCGGGACTGGCCATCTGCAAATTCTAAAATGAACTCTATAAAGTAGTTCCTGGTGGCCCCCCCAACTTTTTGAAGTTCACAAGGCCCCAGCCTTATAGGTTCTATCTCTGGTACTGGACTGAAAGCAAGCCGTGAGCTCGCTCCCATGGCTTTTTAGTGTGATGTTTTTAGAGATGTTATCTTACGCCTTCAATGGGGATAAAAATGACATCAAAGTCAGCACTGATGGTGAATTATTTAACTTGGAAAGGCTAGAAGGCAAGGAGGGAGAATTAGTGACTTTTTATCCACGGATCATTGTGCATTCAATTGCAGCCTCTGTGTATATATCAACTCTCTGATGCTTGTGTTGATTTTTGGCCTGACAATTAACAGCCAAAAAGGAGAGGCTCTCCACCAGCAGCACCGGACCATCCATATGGAGAATTATTGGTTACAGCAAAGGGAGTCATGTTTAAGCAGCAATCTACGTTCCAGGGATGTGCACATAACTCATGAACACATTGCCAGAGATAGTTCAGAGTTTGGGAGACTTAAGAGGAAAATGTGGGAGACAGAAGATGTATCGGACTGCCTACCAAACTGAAGATTTACAGAGCAATCGTGCTGTCCTCATTATTGTCTGCCTCGGAAACCTGGACGGCCTATCAGCTCCACGTCAGGAAACTGAATCGCTTCCATTTGAATTGTCTTAGGAAGATTCTGAAGATCATCTGACAGGAAAAGGTACCAGATACTGAGATCCTTTCTCCAGGTGAACTGTCAACCATTTAAAGGCTACTGCAGAGGATACAACTCCAATGGGCTGGCCATGTTATACCAGTGCCAAATGTAAGTTGATCTTAAGACTTTTATAGAGATCTCATATAAGGCAAGCACTCACAGGTCCAAAAAGAGACCCTCTCGAGATCTCTCTGAAGAACTTTGGTATGGATTGGGAGACATAGGAGACACTGGCACAGTACTGCCAGCATGGCATGCCTACAGTAAAGAAGGTGCTGTGCCCTCTAAGGAAAGTAAAATTGCAGTCGCTCAAAAGAAATGTGAGGTTTGCACATTTAGCGACCTCTCCTCTGCAAACGTTTATATGGACTTTTATGCCCAATCTGTGGTAGAACCTTCTAAGCCACAGTTAAACACATTGTACCTTGGCCCCAACAGAGCAGTAACATGTTGGTCGTCTTTGAGCACGAAGGACAACAACCAATCAGTCAGCTCCTTTACCAAAGACAGGAAGGGATAAACACATCTGAATAGAAACATCCGCAGAGCCACGTGGTTCACATTGACCAAAATGGAGAAAGTAAGCCACTGGTGCTGGTCGTCTCTCCTCACTCCCTTTGCCCCTTCTCCTCCCCAGAAGCTTAAACAGTTTTTGCTTCCTCATTTCCTCACAGAAAAGAGCAATAGAGAATGCATTCCCAGAACTAAGCTAATTTCTGTTAGGCATCTGAAGCCAGGAAAACCTGAATTTAAATCCAGCCTCAGATACCCACAGGTTGTATGACCCTGAATAAGTCACTTAATGCCTCTACCTATTTCCTCAACAGTAAAATATGGATGATAATAATAGCATCTACAATCCAATTCAGGACTGAAGTCAGGAAAACCTGAATTTAAATCCAACCTCAGAAATTCACAAGTTGTATGACCCTGGATAAGTCACCTAACACCCCTATTTCCTAAACAGTAAAATATGGATAATAATAATAGCATCTACAATCCAATTCAGGACTGAAGTCAGGAAAACCTGAATTTAAATCCAGCCTCAGACATTCACAGGTTGTATGACCCTGGATAAGTCACTTAACACCCCTATTTCCTCAACTGTAAAATGTTGATAATAATAATAGCACCTACATTCTAGGGTTGTTGGGAAAATCAAATGAAATGTTTGTCAGTGCTCAGCACAGTTCCTGATCTTAGGTGTTTGATAAATGTCTATTTCCTTCCTAAACATCATTGCACTTTTGGTCTGACCAGGGTAGAGGATATTAGGATCATCACCTTTTTGATCCTGGATACCTTCTCTTCAAGCATCCCAAGATAGCATTGAGTTTCTCAGCTGCCATAGCTTCCATCTGATTCAGGTTGACATTACAATCCACCGAAAACCTTTATCAAGTACCAGCAAGATCTATAAACATGGCAGAAATCTCACCTCCAACGAGCCTAATGAGATCCCCCATTTTGATAGCTTTAGGACATGGCTCCTACGATACCAGCTTTTTGCATCCTCCTGAAGACATTATGAGGTTAATAACAAAGATGTTATCATCCTCTTTTTTTCAGATTTGGGAATTGAGGCTCAGGGGGTGACTTGGCCACAGTCTCACAGCTAATAGGTAGCAAAGCCGGGACTAGCCCCCTGGGTCTTCTGAACTGTCAAGCCAATCAGTCAGTGGGAATTTGTTAAAAACCTCCTATGTGCCAGGGACTAAACTAAGTTCAGTCACCTTTCTGCAGTCCTAAACTCGCTGCCTTTCTGGATGTTTTAGCCCCTACCACTTGGGGGCAACCTCACCTGCTTAATACCTGAGACTCTTCTCTTCACATACAGAGATGGCAGGTAGGAGTTGCCAGCTAGGAGGAAGAGGGCTCTCGGGCACTAAGAAAACGGTCAGAGAGTTAGCCCTGACTATCCTCCTGTCTCTTCTTTCTCCTCACCTCAATCTCAAAACCTGCCACAGCAGGGATCAAGAGAAGACAAGGGAGCTATGGCCCCCACTTGTGCTATCTTCTCGACCTTGAGAGGTGCAAGGAGGGGATGGGAAGAAGACAGGGCCCGGGACCAAAAACTGGCCATGGAGCCCCATGGAGCCCCATGGAGCAGGGCTGCTCTTTTGCACAGGTGGAGTGGGTGGATAATAACCAGAGGTGTGAAGCACATGGCAAAGCCCAGAAATAGCTTTATCTCCAAAGTCAGAGCTTCCCCCCTCCCCTCCTCCCTTCCTCTCTGGCCTGAAATTCCCACAAATGAACTAGACCATGAAGGCCGAAGCGAAACCAGAAGCACCGAAAGGCTGGGCTGAAATGTCGGCAGGGGCCCCTTGGCCGTTCTCTTCAGCTTAGAGAGGGCTCTGGAGTTATGCAACGACACCCCGACAGGAGCCCAAGGGCCGGAGACACAGGAAAAGGCCGTGGGACTGAGAATGGAGAGATGGGGAGCTAAGGCCCCAAACACCAAGGCCCTTTGCCTTTCATCCAGTTTACTGGAGCTAATGGAATATCATTCAGTTGAGCAAGAACACAGAATCCCAGTAGAAAGAACCCAAGGTCAAGAAGCAAAAGATCCAGGTGCCTCCTCCTCACTCTGAGCCTCAATTTACTCCTATGTAAAATGAGGGGCTTTATGGTGGCAAGGAATTAGAAACTGAGTGGGAATGGCTGAACCAACGGGATGTGCCTTGTGAATGGTCAACAGGCCGGGGCGGGCTCTGCCTTGTGCTCTCTATGTCCACAGCTCTGAACACACTGCCTGGCACGCAGCAACATGCTAAATGACCTGACAAGATGGATGCAATGGCACTGTCAGGCAGTAAGAAGGAGGAGCAGAAGGGATTCAGAGAAATATTGGACTGATATGGTACAGAATAAGGAGAGGCAAAAAAACAAACTGACATAAATATATAACAGTGCAAATTAAAAGCTGTCCAGAGAGAAGATGAGCAATGAGTGATGGGAAAGCCTGGGAAAGTCCCACAGCTGCAGGGAGGAAACACAATCTCCTCTGTCTCCTGGCAAAGAGATGGGAGTCTAGTAGGACTGCAGAGTGTAGTATGGTTAATAACAGCAGCAGTAGTACTAGTAGCAGCAATAGTAGTCGCAGTAGCAATAGCAGTGGTAGCAGCTCTTTTATCAATTGATTTTGTTTAATTGATTTTCTTTATCACAAAGAGTTTGATAGAGTTGGGAGGAAATGCTATAAATGGTATAATTACAAAAAGGATTTTTCATTTTGGGGGGAGGCAATTGGGGTAAGTGACTTGTCCAGGACCACACAGCTAGTGAGGCTCTGAGGCTGGATTTGAACTCATGGTCCATCTGATTCTACTGTACCACATAACTGTCTCAACACAAGTTATTTTTAAAATAAAAATAAAAGGGGTTGGAATAGATAATCTCTAATATCCTCCCAGCACTAACTTCTACGAAATTGTTGCCATTGTTCAAGTCTCCATGACCTCATTTGGGCTTTTCTTGATAAAGATATTAGAATGCTTGGCCATGCCCTTCTCCAGTTCATTTTACAGATGAAGAAACTAAGGCAAACAGGATTAAGTACTTGCCCGGGTTAATAAATGTTTGAGGCTGAATTTGAACTCCTAAAGATGAGCCTTCCTGAGTCCATCCATTGCACTATGGAGCTGCCCAAGTCCTACCATACATATTAAGCTTATATTAAGGACATGGCTGTTCACCACCTACCACAGAATCAAATATCTAGATTAGAAGGTACCTCAGAGGTCTGCTTGTTCAACCACTTTAGAGAAGAGGAAACTGAGTCCCAGAGGAGAGAAGTTACATATCTAAGGTGATCCAGGGAGGAAATATTGAGCTCAAAGTAAGATTCAATGCAGAGGTCTCTTACATTCAGCATCCTTTTACTGCCCTTCATTGAATCCTCCCTCAGAGCAGAAGAAAGGAGACTCTGAGGGAACCAAGCTAGGATTCTGAGCCAGATCCAAGGACATGGATCTTCCCTATGTTGCTCAGGGCTGGCCCTATTCCAGGATGGACTGTTCCATTTGTGAACTTGCCCCCTCTGTCAGGTATCAGGAAGAGAGGTCAAGAGGAAACTCTGAAAGTCCCCAGTTGTGGCTGGGCTCAATCCCTCCCCTGGCTGGGTCCTGACTGAGACAGGATGAAAGGTTGGCAGGAACAGGGGGAAAAGGCCTATCCCGTGATTGCCATGGATTCAATGACCACCTCTGCAGACCATTCCTCACTCTCCCAATCCAATCCTAACTCTCTGCTGACCTCCAGTCTCTCAGCTCCAATTGTGGAAAGCTGAATGTCCAAACTCCATGCCCAAAGTGGAAGTCGTGATCTTTCCCCCTCAATGTTCCCAGCATTTCCCGGCTTCCCTAGCACTGTCAAGGGTCCCACCCTTTGCCACCTCCCTTTCTCTCATTCCCTTTGCCAGGACCTGCTGTTTCTGCCTCTATTTTCTTTCTTTTTTTAATTTAATTTTATTTAATAATAACTTTGTATTGACAGCATCCATGCCAGGGTAATTTTTACATTATCCCTTGCACTTGCTTATGTTTCGTTTTTTCCCCTCCCTCCCTCCACCCCCCCCCCAAGATGGCAAGCAGTCCTATATATGTTAAATATGTTTCTGCCTCTATTTTCATAGCAGCCTCCCTCTTTCCTTGGACACAGGCCCTACCCTGGGGAAGGCCTCTGGCCAGACCCGACTACTTGTCTCCCTGCCTCAAATCCCTCGGGATTGCAGACTCCTCCACTCAGCTGTCAATGTGACCTTCTGAAAGCCCACATCATCCCTTATTCAATAAAGTCTAGTAATTCGCTGTCACTTCAAGATCAAATATAAAGCCTCCTGTTTAACATTCAGAGGCCTTCCTGATCCTCCTCACAAGACCCATCCCCCACATTCCCATTCTCCTTACACAGCATTCACCCACACACACTTTGCAACTCAGTGACACTGGCCTCTGGCTGTTCCTCCAAGAAGACACTCTTTCTAAGTTCCCAGTGTTTTTATGGACTGTACTCAGTGCTTGGAATTCTTCCCTTCTCACTTCTGCCTCCTCAGCTTCCCTGACTTCCTTCAAGTCCCCGATAAAATCCCATCTTTGGCAAGGAGCCTTCCCCACCCCACTTAATCCTACTGTCTTCCCTTTAGTCATTTATCTCCGAAAGATCGGGCATACATCTTGTTATAGTTGTTTGAATGTTGTCTCCAGCCGTTAAACTGGGAGCTCCTTGGGGGAAGGAATGGGTCTTGCCTTTCTTGATAGTCTGCCTGTCTTTTATCCCCAGTGCTTAGCACACAGCCAAACAAGCTGAAGGTGTTCAATAAATGGTAACTGACTGACTGACTTGCGCAAACCCAGTACTCTGGAGCTCATTTTCCCAAAAAAAAAAAAAAAAAAGCACAATACAGACCATTTGAGGGTGAGAGAGGTTGGGGGAAGTTTAGGGCTTGGTAGCCATCATAAGTATGAAAGAAAATGGGACTGTCAGCTGGAGAAGACAGGACAAAAAGTTGTCCTGAGAAAGTACAATCTCACAGAGGAGATAAAATAGTTTAAATCATTTTATTTACTTAAAAAAAAAAAAGCAACTTCATCAGCAAAGAAAGAGCCAAGTTGAAGCTGCTGGACAGTATCTGAGGACTCCCAGCTTCGGGCATGATGAGAAAAGGTCCCTGGTCAAGACCATTATACAGCACAGGGTCCCATTAGAGTATGCACAAGAGACAGGAAAGTCAATAACCCATAAAGTCAGAGATGGTTTGAGAAAAGAGAAGCCCAAGTCTAAAACCAGTGCCCTGGAGGCAGGGCCAAGATAAGAAGCTAACAGGATTCCAGGACAACAGACAGCCTCCTAGTCTCTTCCACCAAAAGGGTCTAATATTACTCAGTGTCAATGACCAGAAGAGGGTCCTTAGGCCACTGTAGATGTACAGGCCACACCAAAAAAAAAAAAAAAAAAAAAAAAAAGGCTAGGTAGTCAGAAATGGCCCTTTCTAAATAGAGCCTTCAACCCCAACACATTCAAACTCTACCTCCCTTCCCAACTCAATAGTTCTAGCACTTAATCCTTCCCTCCTCCCTACCAAGTAGGTGGAATCTACATTTATGTGCTTCATGGAGAAGAGGCACATTCACACCCAGGTGCACATGGATGACTTTCCGTCTCAGACATTAACAGAGAGATGCCAGTCAACAGTAAGTATTTAAGGCTAAGTAGTAAGTATCTAAAACTAAAAAGTAAATATCTACAGCTAGATATAAGTATCTATAGCTAGATACTAAGTATCTAAGGCTGGATAGCAAGTATCTAAGGTTAAATGTAACTATCTAAGATTAAATATCTAAGACTAGATAGATATTAAATATCTAAGCAAAGTAAATAGCTAATGGGTCTATCTGTAGATAATAAGTATCTAAAGCTATATAGTAAGACTAAATAGGATCCAAGACAAGATAGTATCTACAGCTAGATATCTGAGACTAAATAGTATCTATCTAAAGCTAGATAGTATCTTATAGCTAGATAGCAAGTATCTAACATCAGATAGTAACTAAGGCTGGCTAGTAAGTATCCGTTTAAAGCTAGATGGTGTCTAATGCCAAATAGTAAGTATCTAAAGTAGAGAATAAGACTCTAAAAATAGAAAGTATCTAAAGGTAAGCTAGTAAGTACTATATGTTAGATGGTATCTAATGTTAGATAGTAAATACAGTCTTAGGATTGGAGAGTATCAAAGACTAGAAAGTGTCTAGGACTAAATAGTAAGTGTCCACGCCTAGAGAATAAGTATCTAAGACTAGCTAGTGAATATCAACACTTGAAAGTAAGTAGCCAAGGCTAGCTAGAATTTAAGTAATAGGGAGCCTTGTTGTGTTCAGGGGTAACTGATGCTCCAGGAAGATGATTTTGTAGGCTTTCTGCAGGTTGCGACAGAGAAAAGAGAAACTTGAAACAAAAGTACTAATGAAGCTATTTAAATAGATGGGTGCCGTCAGAATATGGAGGTAGTGTTGTGAATGTTGAGAAGGGGATGGAGGTGGATAGGAAGAATCAAGGCTCAGCCACCAGTTGGATAGCGGAACAGAGAAGTATCCTGAATTCCATCAATTCATGTGTCACCTTTCAAGGCTTAGGCTCTGGTTGCCCTGGTTTCAGGACTCAGACAGCACTTGTAGCCCACTGTTTTCTTTTTCAATAGGGCTAAAGGTAATTTGGGAGAATAACATCTCTATACCTCTCTTTGTCAGTAATATTGGGGTTCTTGTTCAAAAAGGGATTGGACTAGATGCCTCTGAAATTCTATAACCTTGGAAACCATTTGATGCTCTAGCCCTCTCATTTTACAAATAGAAAAACTGAAACCTAGAAAGGGGAAGCCCTTTCACAACTTCACAACTCCTTCACAACTTCACTCCAAGCTAGGTTTATTATACACTATTTTACCTAAATTCATCTTCTTTAAAATATTCACTTAATATTTTATTTTTCTCCAAATACACATTGAAACGATTTTTAATATTAATTTTGTAAAATTCTAAGTGCTAAATCTTCTCCCTCCCTCCCACTCCCCTCATTGAGAAGGCAAGCAATTTGATACAGGTTATACATGTTCAGTCATGCAAAACATGATTCCATATTCGTCACGTTGCAAAAGAAAAATTCCCCCAACAAAAAAAGAGAAAAGACCGTTTAAAAGTATGCTTCAATCTGTATTCAGAAATATCAGTTCTTTTCTCTGAAGATGGTTCTATGATGACTCCTTTGGGATTGTCTTGGATCATCATATATCCAAGAAGAGAGAAATCATTTCAAGATGATTTTCATACAATAATACAGTGTTCTCCTGGTCAATACCACTAAGTGCATCCCCCCCAAAAAAAATCATTAAAAAAAAAAGGACCTAATATTGCATCATATACCACAACTTGTTCAGAAATTCCCCAATTGATGGATATTTCTTCAATTTCCTATTGCCACCCATCAATTGGGGAATTTCTGAACAAGTTGTGGTATATGATGCAATCTTATTGTGCCATAAGAAATGATGAGCAGGCTGACTTCAGAAAAATCTGGAAAGACTTACATGAACTGATGCTGAGAGAAGAGCAGAACCAGAAGAACATTGTGCACAGTCACAACAACATTGTGAGATTATCAAGTACATAGATTCTGTTCTTCTCAGCAATAAAATGCTATAAGACAACTCCAAAAGACTCATCTTGGAAAATGCTATCCACACCCAGAGAAAGAACCATGGAATCTAAATGCAGATCAGAGCATACTATTTTCATTTTGTGTGTGGTTTTTCCTTTTTGTTCTATTTTATTTTTATGACGTGACTAAGTAGAAATATGTTTAACATGATTGAATATGTATAACATATCAGATTGCTTGCCATCTTGGGGAAGAGGAAGGGAGAGAGGTAGGGATAAAATCTGGAGCTCCAAATCTTGTTTTTTAAAAAGGAATGTTGAAAACTATCTTTACATGTAATTAAAAAAATAAAATACTATTCACCAAAAACAAGCAATTAAAACAAACCAAATAATGTTCTCCTGGCTCTGCTCATTTCACTTTGTATTAGTTCGTTTTGCTGAGGGTATCCTGCTCATAATATTTCATGGCAATCGTATACCACAACTTGTTCAGACATTTCCCAAGCAATAAGCATCCCCTCAATTTGCAATTCTTTGCTACTACAAAAAGAGTTGCTATGAATATTTCTGTACTTATTGGTCTTTTTCCTTTTTTAAAATATCTTTGAGATACAGACCTATTAGTAATATTGCTGGGTCAAAGGGTTTTACAACCCTCTGGGCATAGTTCCAAATTGCTCTCCAGAAAGGTTGAATCAGTTTACAACTCCATTAACAATGTATTAGTGTCCCAGGTTCCCCATATCACCTCCAATATTTATCATTTTCTTCTTTATCATATTAATTAATTTATAGGTGTGGGAAGGTATCTCAGGGTTGTTTTAAATTTTATTTCTCTAATCAGTAGAGTATATTTTTATATGACTATAGATAGCTTTGATTATTTCATCCAAAAATTGCTTGTTCATATCCCTTCATCATTTGTCATATATTGGGGTATATCATATTCCTATAAATTTGACTCAGTCCTCTATTTGGGAAATAAATTTGAGAAATATATATATTATATGTATATATGTGTTTATATATTTTATATTATTATTTATATTATATATATTTGGGAAGTGAATATGAGAAATATATGTTATATTATGCATGTGTATACAAATTTGAGAAATATCAGAGAAACTTGCTGTCAAAAATTTTTTTTACAATTATGATTTCTGTGTATTTTCCTCCATTCTATTTTCCCCCTGTTTATCCTACTCACTCTCACTCTCTCTGCTACTCTTACTCTGTTCATCCTCAAAAGTGTTTTGTGTCTGACTATCATTGTAATACTGGAGAAACTGAGCAAGACAGAGATTAGAGAACGATTTAATCACGTATTTAAAAGGGAGAGATTTACTGGGACCAAATGGATCCAGAGTTTGGTGCCAGGGCTGAATGAGACTCAAAGAATGCAGCAGTGAATGTCAGATACTAGATTCTTTTAAAGAGTAACAAGAACAAATGACATAATGGGGAAGGTACCTTGATGGGGATGACCTAATGGGAGGAGGCACCTAGGATGACATAATGGGAGGTACTTGAGAGTCTCTTGATATTCTAATGATATCTAAAATGGATAAAGACCTTTATCCCATCAAACAATAAGAGGGAATGATTATTGCCTAAGGTCTATCAAACATTAAGAGGGAACGGTTATAACCCGAGGCAGAGTAACTGAATAGGACAATTAGGGAGACTGGGTCAGGCCATTAAAAGAGAACTGTGGCATAACACCACCCCCCCCAACTTGCTTTCTCTTCTATCACAGTCTCTCCTTTCTCTTATTCCCTTCCCCTTCTACTTTCCTTTAGGATAATCTGAATTTCTATACCAATTGCCTCTTTGAGCCAGTTCCAATAACAATAGAGTTCAAACATTCCCTTCCCACTCATCCATCTTCCCCTCCATTGTAAAACCTCTTTTATGTGAAATAATTTACTCCCATTCTACCTCTCCCCCTCCTCCCAGTGCATCCCTCTTTTTCACCCCTATTTTTTTTTAGACGTTACATTATTTTGGTAAATTCACACCCATGCCCTCTGTCTATATACTCCTTCTAACTGATCCAATAATGAGAAAGTTTTTTAGAAGTTACAAATATCATTTTTCATGAAGGAATAGAAATAGTTTAACCTTATTAACTCCCTTGTGGTTTCTCTTTTCTAGTTACCTTTTATGCTTCTCTTGAATTTTGTATTTGAAGTCAAATTTTCTATTCGACTCTGGTCTTTTCATCAGGAATGCTTAAATATCCACCCCCCCACCCCCATTAATACTCGGTAGGTGATTTCTGGTTGTAATTCTAAATTCTTTGCCCTCCAACTATCATATTCCAAGCCTTCTTCTTTTTAGTGTAGAAGCTCTAAATCTTTTCATCTAGACTGTGGCTCCTCAAGAAAACTAACCAGGAGGCTTTTACAAGAGTTCAGACGTGAGATGATGAGTGAGTGAACTGGGAAGGAGCCTGGGTGGGGGAAGAGAGCCAGGATAGACACACACATGCATGTGTGCAAACATACGTACATAAGATGTGGAGGCATGGATATATGCATGGATAGATACGTAGATAGCTGGATAGATCCATCAATGTATAGAGATAGAAGCTTGGGCGGATGGATACCCCTTTTGCGAGGCAATCAGGATTAAGGGACTGGTTCAGTACATCCCATCAGTAAGAGTCAAGAGTCTCAGGCTGGATTTGAATTTAGGTCCTTCTGACTCTAAGGCTGAGAAACCATAAGATTTCAAACTTCCAAACAAAAAGGGGATTTCTGAACAAGTTGTGGTATATGATGCAATATTAAGTCCTTTTCTTTTCTTTTTTTTTTTAAATAGATACATGAAAACATACATACATAGGTACATAGATGGATGGATAGGTAGGTAAGTAGATGGATGGATGGATGGATAGATGAGACGGATGGATGGATGGGATGGATGGATGGATGGATGGGATGGATGGATGGATGGATGGATAAAGAGATTGTATAGTAGTAGAAATGAGAGGACTTGGCAGCTGATCTGGGGTTGGAAAGTCAAGGGTGACTCACTTGTTTTGACTAGGAAGGTAATGGAGTCAGTGGAACAAAAGTGAGTTTGGAGGAGGGGTAGATGGGTTTGGGAGGAGAGAAGACAATTTGTTCTATTGTGGCGATGCTGCATTTGATTACTCTTGTCTCTATATCCCCACCC
Source organism: Antechinus flavipes (assembly GCF_016432865.1). Classification (NCBI taxonomy): domain Eukaryota; kingdom Metazoa; phylum Chordata; class Mammalia; order Dasyuromorphia; family Dasyuridae; genus Antechinus; species Antechinus flavipes. Next base: position 261,495,172 of record NC_067403.1, read on the forward strand.
CTGAGCTGTGGTGTTTATTGTCACTGCCTTCGGGCCCAGAAGAGCCTTGGCAGACCATCGGGTCCAGTCCTCTGAGAAAGACAGAGGTGCCCAGGGTCGTGTAGAGGGGAAGCTGCCCAGGCAGAATCCCGGTCCGCATTGTCTGCTACTTTCCTTCACATTCCCAATATTCCGTACTGTTTCTGTCTTTAATTTGTCCATTCTCTGAAGGGAGCTTTTTGCCTAAATCTCCCATTGCCTTCCCAGAGCCCTCTCTGACCATGATTTTTCAAAATGCAAAGGGTGCTTTATTAGCCCCAGAGAGGGGCCGAGTCAAGTAAAGTGAGAGCCGGCAGGTTGGCAGCTTGACTGCCCCTTTTCCCCTCCAGTCCCCTCCCCCAAGCTCCTTTGGAGCATTCCCCTCCCCCGGCCACTGGGCTGGCTGCTATCTCACCGAAGGTCACATGCAGGTTTGGTACCAAAAATGTCATCCTCACTTCCCTGCTAAGTCTCCAAGGGCTCCCACTAAAGCACAGTCGATTCTAGACTAGTGGCCGGAGGGTTCCGTTTCTCGTTCTTCCCTTCAGCCTTCCCTATTAGGGCCTAGCCCTGCTAAGCCACGGTCTGGGCCCGAGCCGGGAGAGGGTGGAGGCTGCTCCCAGGCTTGGAACGGGGCTCTGGTGCTTCCAGGGAAAGGCCCAGACCGCCAGAGAATTCAGCTGAGCGGGGAGGGCGGGGCCGAAGACAGATTACCGCCGGCTCTCTGGGCTCTTCAGCTCAGCTGTTTACACACCTGGAAAGATGACTCACTCAGTTCAGGAAACAGTGGGGGCAGCTGCCTGACAGTGAAGGTGCCATTGAGTCCCAGCAGTTGCTGCTCTTTCCCAGAGCTGAACCTCACGGCTTAGAGCACTTGCTGCCTCCCCCCTCCCCGGCTTTCCCCCCGGAGCCCTTGGGGGGCCATGGAGCAGGGAGAAGGGGTGCGGTGAGAGAGGGAAGGAGGAAGACCAGGAGAAAGGGCCTTCAGCCCCGATAATGGAGCACAATCCGGCAGAGCGCAGCTGGAATCGCTGTGACTGCGCCCTTTGATCCAAGGTGACGGTCATTTTAAGACCCAGAACGCTTTTGATCAAAAAGGGAGAGATGCCAAGAACAAACACTGAGAGCCTTTGATTAGTGGTTGCATTTAGTTCCAAATAAGGAAGGCTGAAGGACAAGGGCACGAAGGAAAAGGGGCTGGGGAAGAGGAAGTTGGGGAGCGATGAGCTTGGGACACTGGAGGCCTTTGTCACCTTCACATGACAGCGGAGCCCCCTCCCCCCATGGAAAAGGGCAGGCTTCTCGCCCATTCGTTTATTCCATTGCTTTCCTGTCTCTGATGGGGCTGGGATGCGTCGGGCCCAGCACGGCACAAGGATGTGCACGTGCATGTACGTGTGTGTCACGCAGCTGCTGTGCTGGCAGCTAGGGGGCGCCACAACTGATAAAGTCCTGAGCCTGGAGTCAGGAAGACTTGAATTCAAATCTGGCTCAGACGCTAGCTAGCTGTGGGACCCTGGGCAAGTCGCTTAGCCTTGTTTGCCTCGGTTTTCTCTCTTGAAAAATGATCTGGAGACGGGAATGGCAAACCCCTCCAGGAGCTTTGCCAAGAATTCCCAAACAGCCTCACAAAGACTTAAGACATATGACAACAAAGTACAGGACTTTCTTTGATACTTGATGCATCTGTCATTTTAATCAACAACCATTTATTAAAGCGACTACTATGTGCTACCTGCATCAGCAGCTGTTTAGTTATCATTTCAAATTGGAACTCAGTGTGGCCAACAACGAATTTTCCTCCTCCCACTCCGCCCACCTTCAAACTTCCCGCAACTGTCAAAGTCACCTCAGTCCTGACAGCCGGACTTGCACCTCAGCATGATCCTCAACTCAGCCTCGCTCACTCGACCCCTCCAATCAGCCGCCAAATCTGGCCGTTTCTGCCATCAGCATCTCTCCCATCTAAACGTCTTCTTTACTGTGCCCCTCCCTCCTGGCTTCTGACCCTTATCATCTCACAACAATCCTAATTATGGCTGTTATTATCGCTTCCCACCCAGATGATTGCCACAGCCTCCCAATTGGTCTCCCTGCCTCCACTCTCCTCACTCAACTTCAGCCGACACACAGCACACTGCTGCCAGTGGTTTTCCTAGAACACAGGCCTATTCTGCTGGCTTTTTTTTTTTTTTTTGCCTTTAAGATCAAACATAAAGTTCAGCTTGTAGGGCCACCCTGGACCCCGCCTTGGTTTCCAGGCTCATCGTGCATGCTCCTTCCTCCTACTCACTGGGATTCAGCCAAACCAGTCTCCTCTCTCCTCCACCACGGGCTCCTGCCATGCCCTGGACACCCTATGCCTGGGATGAAGGCTCACTTTCCTCCCCGTGGCCTCCTCTTTTTCCTTAAGATGCTGCCCAAATGTTACCTTTTATTCAGATCCCCTTAAGCTAGGGTAGAGGTGGCCCCATGGGGCCTGGAATCAGGAAAACCTCAGCCATTCGCTAGCTGGGTGACCCTAAGCAATTCACTTCATCTGTTTAACTCAATTTCATCCAGCATAAAGTGGGGCTAAGAGCACCTACTTCTCACCTTACAAGATAATATCTGTAAAGTGCCTAGCACTGCATCCGGCACGTAGTAGGTGCTCAATAAATGTATTTTCTTCCTCCTTTCCTCTCTCCCTAACTACTTTGTATACACTTGTAATTATTAAATTCAAATATTCTGGAATTTGTTCATTTTTCTTCCCCATTAAAATGCCATTTTTAAAAATTATTCTTTTTTTATTTAAAATGTGAATTCTCAAGGGCGGGGAGGGCCCATTATGCTTTTATCTCTGTAGCCCCAACGCACAGTAAAAATATTTGTTGATCAACTCCCTGCCAAGCACGGCGCTTCTTGGAAGCAGATTGTTTCCACTGGTTTCGATCACAACTTGCCCACGCCTTCCCCTCCTATGAGCCTCTTTGCCCAGGTCTTGTCATAAATCCAGCACAGAGGACCCAGAAAATAAGCCCCGGGTCTTCTGCTGGGCCTCTCAATATTTCCATGGAATCCAGTGTGATCTTCTGTCTGCCCCACCCAAAGTCCCTTGACCTCCTCCTACCGGGATCAGCACCTCCTCATTTCTGACTGTGCTTGTCTTCTAGATGCCTTTGGACTGTTCTTCTCCAGCACTAATCATTACTAACATGCTGCCCTAATCGGTGCTGGGGGGGTGTGGGAGGATAATTAGCTCATCTCTGATTCATCCACTGCCATGGTTCTTCTGAGACTGGTGTTCCCTAATCAGTGATCACCGGGAAAATCGTGATGCTCAAAAAGCAGGCTCCATCAGCAGGCGGCGAAGTGGCCGGTTTCTCAGAGGTGTTGCATCCTGCTCTCTTCCAACTTCATTCTGTCTTGGTCAAGAAATCTACTTCCCAAACACAGCATGAGAGAGCCTGGGGAGGTTTTAGTGGGCCACAACTCTCTATGGCTCTTCGACCATAAAACAGGTGCTGATCTGCTTTGGCAGAAGGAGTTTCTTCACTGGGATTTCCCAATACCTGTGAAGTCACGGAGCTAGTCCCAAAATAAATAAATAAAAGCTCCAGATGAGTCAGCCGTGTGATACGGAAGCCAAGAAAGCAAATGCAACCAAGGGGACAGAGCATCCCAGAACTAAGGATATGGCAGCTCTATTGTCCCCTGCCCCGGTCAGGAGATAGCTGGAGAATGAGCTCAGTATGGGGCATTACGTGGCAAGAAGAGCATCCAGACGATAAGGACAGTCAGGATTGGGCAATGATCTGACCCTGTAGTCAAAAGGTCAGTGACACAGTCTGTTTATTATCCAAAAAGCAATCTAGTAAAATTTGGAGATGCTCATCACCAGGCTCGGTGCCTTGGAGAGACACTATCCTCGGCCACCATCTTTTTTGGAGAAGTTGCCATCTGTACAAAGAACTGGGGAGATTATGCACGTTAAGGAAACTGTGTCACTTTTGCTGTGTAGAAGTTACTAAGGTAGCATCCCTTATGGGATTTTTTTTTTTTTAACATTGAAAGTCTAGGTCCCAGGTGGACAATTGAATACTATTCTTAAGACTCTAGTAATAACCTTGAGGAGGCAGCAAGGTGACACAGTGGACAGAAACTGGACCTGGAGTCAAAAAGTCTCATCTTCTTGAATTCAAATCTAGCCTCAGACACTTCATAGCTGGGTGACCTTAACTTAACTCTGCCTCAGTTCCTTGTCTGTTAAAAAAAAAAAAAAAAAGCAAGAGAAAGAAATGGCAAACTATTCCAGTATCTTTGTCCAAAAAACCCCCCAACAAAACCAAGTAGGGTCTTGAAAAGTCAGACACAACTGGACTACAACAATAACCTTGAGGGCTCAGTTTCTAGTATTTTTGTTCATGAGCCCCCACTGGTGTGCTTCCTCTTAACAACCAGCTTTTTTAGCAAAGTCATTTATAAAAACAGCTTAGCAAAATACCCTCCCCAAAAGTTTCTGGGGCCCACTTGCCCACAAATACATATAGCATCCAAGAGGAGAGTAGCCCAAAACTTAAAATACAAAGGTAGTAGTGAGGCATTCTAACAAAGAACATATGGGTCAAAAGGGTAACTCCTACCTTCTGGTTACTGAAAGTCCTACTCTGTTTTCATAAAGTCCTCATGAGTTTTTATTAGGTGAAGCTCTTTGTTGAGCTGTAAGGGTTAATGTGTTTAAAGAGTCCATAACCCACATCTCTCTCTGCTAGGATGGGTCACGCTTCCTAAAGCTTCCCTTGTGGAGGTGGTAGTCACTCCTGGCTGGAAGAGTAGTCTCCTACTGGTTTCACGTCTCCAGCACAGAGTGGGGAATGGAAAGATTTGCTCACTGGGGCTTGACTCCAGATCTGTAAACTAGAACACTTCCAACACTAGACTGGTTTGTCACTTGTTTTTGCTGCTATTTTTAGACATAGGCCCAGAGGCATGTCACTCAACTAGTTACATATTTCATGTATGGGGCCATGGACCTTCATCCAATAGTCAAAGAACTATGATCTTTCCACATTTCTTAAGGACTTAATTTCTACTTCTGAGTAATTGATTCAGTTGAGGTGCCCATGTCTTCTGTGATTATGTTCATTTGTTTTTAAAAGAAACAAAAAAAATGAAAGAATAGAATACAAACCCACCAAAAATGGTAGTGATGGTCCTTTAAACTAATCCCCCTTCCCAGTCACCTTCAGAATCCACATTTTTAAAATATGGCCCAGACAAAAAGTCCTTCCACTCCTGACTGAAGCGGCAAGGTAGAAGCTGTGAAGATGGGAACGTTTCAAGGTGGGATGAGATGTCCTCATGAAATCCCTGGAGGAATGGAGAGGGATGTCTTCAACCTGATGGGGCCGAGTCACTCACAAGTTTCCCCAGCTGCTGCCAAGGAGTAAAGCAACTCAGCAAAGAGGATCCAAGGTCATCACCAAGAGGTCCCACTCACTTACTCTTGATTTTTCCCTTCCTCCTTCTTCCTTCCTCCTCCCCTTTCTCCTCCTCCTTCCAAGAATTTCAGATCATGAGACTATGGGAAAGGATTCGTCAATTAGAGACTATTCCTCCCTCCGCAGCGTTTCTTTTCTCGCTCACCTTTAGAAAAAGAGAAATGTGTGGGTGGACTTTCCCATAAAGAGAAATGACTGGGTCCTGTGGTAAGCCAATCCTCGCCAAAGAGGGAACATGGACTCACTCTCCGGAAGATGGGCGTTGGAAGGGAGCCCAGAAGCATTTTGCCCAAACCTGTACTTGATTAAAACTCCCCTCTACCACAATTGGTCACCCACTCTCCTCGTGAAGATCTCCAGAGAGGGAGCAGCCGGTTCCATTCTGGGATCGGGCCCATTGTGAGGACATTTTCCTGACTTTAAGAATCATCTGCTCCTCCGGGATTTCCACCCACTGTTTCCAATTCTGTTCTCTGGGGCCAAGGAGAGCAAGGTAATCCATCTTTCATGTGACCTTCAGATACTTCTTCATAAACTTCAGATTTTGAGTTGGACAGAAATTAGAGATCCCCAAGACTGGCAACTTCATTTTACAAAAGAGGGAACTGAAATCTATCTAAGTGACTCTTCCAGGATCATACAGAGTCAAAGGTGGGCGTTATTTCTAGCTCTTTCTCTAGTTCTGCTTCCTGGCACCAACAGTATCCCCCAGTCCTGGTCTCCTCCCCAGGATAAACACCCCCCACTTCCCCTGCTGGCGCAGCTAGGTCCCCGGCTTTGTTGTCACGGCATCTCCCCAGCTTGTCACCGACTTTCCCCAAACATGGAGAGTCATACGCCGATCCCCATTCAATTTCATCTTAGGAGATCTGGCCACGGTTGAGATCTTTAAGAATTTTAGGAGACAGATTCTGTCATCTGAGTCTTAACTCTCCCTCTAGGCCCGTCTTGTCTGCCAAATTAGTGACATCTTTAGGGATTCACAGAAATCAAGGAGAAAAGGGTCCTGGCCAAGAACAGAGTCTGAGCTTGGAATCGTGGGGGTTCTGCCTCCTACCAGTGACAACTCAGTGGGTTGAGTCATTCAATGAACTGCTAATGCACATGATTATGTTGTAACCTAGCCTAGCCCGCCTCTCTCCATCTCCTACACTGATAGTGAGCAAAGCAAGGAGAGATAATCATTCAGGACATCTCAGCGCTTTCTCTGGCCTCAGTTTCCCCATCTGTAAAATTCAATTCAATTCAATTGTGCTAGAGATACAAAGAGCAGAGCGATAGGCAATAGCACTGACCTCCCCCGGAAGCTGCTAGAAAGCCTAGAAAGGGCAAACCCCAAGTCCCTCATCCACACGAACCATGATTAGCAATAGAACTGGCATCTCGGAGGCAGCGGGAGTGAATTTGTCAGAGGGTGATGAGGAGGTCTTTATGTCAAGCTAGTCACGCCTCACTGAGGCCGGATGATCTGATTGGAGCAACCATGGCAGCTTGAAGCTGAAGCCCCCGTCGTTATAAAGAGAACAGAGAGCTCTGCTGGGGGAGCAGAAGTATCCCCAAGGGCTGACTGTGGGCCACGGGCCTGAAAACAGCCTTTGGAGAAGCTCCCCAGTTGGCGCACCCTCCCATGCCCATCCCCAGAAACCGTCCCCACTCCGCCCCACCTTCTCCCCGGGGTGCAGAAATACCCCCAAGGGCTGACTGTGCACCACGGGCCTGAAAGCAGCCTTTGGAGAAGCTCCCCAGTTGGCGCACCCTCCCATGCCCATCCCCAGAAACCATCCCCATTCCGCCCCACCTTCTCCCTGGGGTGCAGAAATACCCCCAAGGGCTGACTGTGCGCCACGGGCCTGAAAGCAGCCTTTGGAGAAGCTCCCCAGTTGGCGTGCCCTCCCATGCCCATCCCCAGAAACCGTCCCCACTCCGCCCCCCCTTCTCCCCGGGGTGCTGATGGGACAGAGAGCAGAAATGCCCCCAAGGGCTGACTGTGGGCCACGGGCCTGAAAGCAGCCTTTGGAGAAGCTCCCCAGTTGGCGCACCCTCCCATGCCCATCCCCACTCCGCCCCCCCTTTTCCCCAGGATGCAGAAATGCCCCCAAGGGCTGACTGTGCGCCACGGGCTTGAAAGCAGCCTTTGGAGAAGCTCCCCAGTTGGCACACCCTCCCATGCCCATCCCCAGAAACCGTCCCCACTCCGCCCCACCTTCTCCCCCGGGGTGCAGAAATACCCCCAAGGGCTGACTGTGCGCCACGGGCCTGAAAGCAGCCTTTGGAGAAGCTCCCCAGTTGGCGCGCCCTCCCATGCCCATCCCCAGAAACCGTCCCCACTCCGCCCCCCCTTCTCCCCGGGGTGCTGATGGGACAGAGAGCAGAAATGCCCCCAAGGGCTGACTGTGGGCCACGGGCCTGAAAGCAGCCTTTGGAGAAGCTCCCCAGTTGGCACACCCTCCCATGCCCATCCCCAGAAACCATCCCCATTCCGCCCCACCTTCTCCCTGGGGTGCAGAAATACCCCCAAGGGCTGACTGTGCGCCACGGGCCTGAAAGCAGCCTTTGGAGAAGCTCCCCAGTTGGCGCACCCTCCCATGCTCATCCCCAGAAACCATCCCCATTCTGCCCCCCCTTCTCCCCAGGGTGCTGATGGGACAGAGAGCTCTGCTAGGTGGCTCAGGCAGCTGGAGTCAGGAAGACCTGAATGCAAATTTGGTCTCAGATACTTCCTAGTCTCTAACTTTTGCCCCTGTAAACAGGGATAATAAGAGCACCTCTCTCCTATTATGTCAAATGACATAATCAAGATACAGGGCTCCCTCCAGCACCTGGTACAGAAGGGCAGTTACCCCCTGGGACCCAGACCTCAGCTAAGTCCCAAAGAATTCCCCCTAGTAACCCCCGAGAGTCCCCAGGCTGCTTAGGTCTGGCCACGCCTTTTATTCCAGGCCAGAGGAAGGGCAGAGCATGTACATGCACAACAGCTGAGCTCATCCACTGGAGCAGAGTGCCGAGGGGGCCTGGCGGGCAGAACACCCGCCTGGAGCCCGGGGTCCCGAGTTAAAATTCTATCTCTGATGCAAGTCCCAACTTCTCTGGCCCTCGTCTTCCCCATTTTTAAACGGGCTCTAACCCCTCCCTGTTCATGCTGGGCAGCTCCAATATTTAGGAAGTTTGTCCTGGTGCAGAGGAAACAAACATCTCGTCTCAGGCCCTCCCCAGCCCAGCCCAGTCCAGCCCTGTTCTGGTTCTTCCTTCTGCTGCCAAGCGGAACAAAGCCAAGCCCTCCTGGGCTTAAAGTCCCACAGCCAGCCGGCCTTCCGCAGACTCAACCTCCCCGGCCCCTGCACTTTGGCCCAGCCTTTCCCATGCTCCCCCAAAATTATTTTGCATTTTGCTTTGGGTTTGTAAATAGTCGGTTTTTGCTTCCCCCATATTTGCATTTCCTTCTCTCTGTAAGCTTGCTTTTCCCTTGGAAGCTTCTGGAGGGCAAGGAGCTAGAGTCCTTTTTTTTTTTTGCTTCTCTCTCCTCTCTGAGCCTGGTATTGAGCCTGGCACCTGGCAAACACTTCCTAAATATTTGCTGAATCGGACTGAATTGAGCAGAGGAGATTTCCGACCGCCCTACGTGGAGCTGCCACATTTAATTCATTTAAAGAGCCCCAGAAAGGGGGGACTGCTGCCGCCATCAGCAGGAGAGCAAGTTCTGAACGGGGGCCGGGGCGGAGGACCTCGGCTGCCAGGGCTCCCTTGGGAACACCTTGGCAAAACTTAGCAGGAGCTCCCCCGCCCCCTCCTCTGGGGGCTTCCCTGGAAGAGATGAGGGCCACCCCGCTCACCCTTCCCCTCCCGCTCTTGGCCCGGGAGACTTGGGGCTTTGGGGAGCACGCGGCCTTGTTTGTCTCCCTCGGCTCCCCACAGTTGTCCCAGCAACCCTGCAATTAACGAGCCCTTTCTTCCCCTGGAAACAAAATGACCCAGCGAGCTTGGGCCGGGATTCCGAGTTGCCGGGGAGCGCCGGCCTCCTCTGAGGAACAACAGCCCGACCCCAGCGATGGCTCGGAGCTTTTTCTCGGAACACTTCTGCGTCAGAAGGCATCAAAAGGTGACAACTGCATTATAGAGCGTCGGCAGGGAGGGAGGGAGGGCCCTGGGAGAGCAGCCGGCCCGGTCTCTTCTACAGATAAGGAAAGGAGGCTGAGACGGGGAGAGAAGTCCGGCAGTTCCCCTGAGCCAGGCTCTGGGCTTGCAGGCGACAATCGTCCAGGCAGGGAGCAGTTGTCAGGCTTCCTGATGATCCCTCCTGCCCCTGTGCTCCCAGCCTTCTGTGAACAGACATCTGAGGAAAGAGATTATCTTGGGAAGGCAAAGATGGGTGAGGCTGGGATGGGAATCACCCAGGTGGCTTCGGGCTTAGCTCTGACCCCAGCCAATGACCGCCCGGGCAGGCCCTTAGGCCCTGCTGCTGGCTGGTTTCCCAGCCCTCTCTGCCCAGGATTCCCTGTGCCATACATAGGGTTTTCCTGTATCTTTCAAGGGGTTTTTGTAGGTTTGTCCAAAATGGGAGGGGTCTGCCTCCTGGGGGGGGGGGATCTCTGAGCCCAGGAAAATGCAGAGGGGACGCCTGTTCAGGTAGGGACTGGACTCGATGATCTCTGCGCTTCCTTTGCACTCTAAGGTTCAGGAATTCGAAAAGAAATGCCGCTTCTAGCTTGTGTTGTGTTTGTGGGGACCCTGCATTGCTTGGGGGAGGGGGGCTTCCCAAAAAGATCTCCTCCCTTCCGCCCGGTAGACTGGTTGGCCGGGACTGTCTGAACTTTATCAGGGATAGGGTACGGCTGACCCAGGCCGGGGTCACTGTCCGGCAGCCCCGGGCGATCCAGCTGAGGACGACTGCGGGGCTCGCTCATCTCTCGGGATATAAACAAGGCCGAGAGCCTGGCTGCTGAAGCCCCAGTAGGAGAGGGCAAAAACGGTGGCCTTTCCTTTTCCTGAAGCGATGATGAGAGGAGGCCCTCAGAGAGCAGCTGGGAGCAAGGCAGGTGGCCCTCCGGTTGTTGGAGGGGCAGGGAGCTTCCGTAGCTGAGCTGGTATTAGTGGGTATCTGAGAAATGGGCTGTTAACCCCCATGCAAAGAAACTGGGGAGATACCAAGGAACTCTTTCTCCCTCGGTGGAAGAAAAGAGCAACAGATACAAATGGAAGGGCTTGGGAGGGGAGGGGGAGGACATGCAGAAGATACATATGTCCATAGCATGTAGGTCTGTGGGGGTGGGGAGAATCATTACTGAAACCTCGTTCTAGAGGCAGGCTATAAATCCAAGTTGGGGCCAGCGATGGGTGGGCTCGTGCTTGGAGAAGCCCAGGAGTTCTAAGAAAGCAGAATTTTTACTGGGAGAGCTGGAGAATCCCCAGCATAGCTTTGGGCTAATGGCTTCTTGATTAAGCTTCCGATTTGTGGAACCTGTCATGTTCTTGGTCACCGAGCTTTTCCCAGTCCTTTTAAATGGGAACAAACTTGGTAGGAAAGTGGAACCCGTTGTGTTCTTGGTCATTGAACTTTCTGCAGTCCTTTTAAATGGGAACAAACTTGGTAGGAAAGTGGAACCCGTTGTGTTCTTGGTCATTGAACTTTCTGCAGTCCTTTCAAATGGGAACAAACTTGGTAGGAAAGTGGAACCCGTTGTGTTCTTGGTCATTGAACTTTCTGCAGTCCTTTCAAATGGGAACAAACTTGGTAGGAAAGTGGAACCCGTTGTGTTCTTGGTCATTGAACTTTCTGCAGTCCTTTCAAATGGGAACAAGCTTGGTAGGAAAGTGGAACCTGTTGTGTTCTTGGTCACCGAACTTTTCCCAGTCCTTTTAAATGGAACAAACTTGGTAGGAAAGTGGAACCTGTTGTGTTCTTGGTCACCGAACTTTTCCCAGTCCTTTTAAATGGGAACAAACTTGGTAGGAAAGTGGAACCTGTTGTGTTCTTGGTCACCGAACTTTTCCCAGTCCTTTTAAATGGAACAAACTTGGTAGGAAAGTGGAACCTGTTGTGTTCTTGGTCACCAAACTTTTCCCAGTCCTTTTAAATGGGAACAAACTTGGTAGGAAAGTGGAACCTGTTGTGTTCTTGGTCACTGAACTTTTCCCAGTCCTTTTAAATGAGAACAAGCTTGGTAGGAAAGTGGTGTCTCAGGACCAGGGATGGAAAGCACAAACAGGGGCCTAAGGAGGACTAAGACGACTGGTAAGAACTCGAATTGGAAGAGCTTTTAAGTGGAAGGGGCTCGGCCTCTAGAAGGCGATATTTTGTTTAAATAGACAAGAATGGCTATAAAAAGGTGGCTTTCTGGATCAGAGGAAACTACTCTGAAATCCAAGGAAGCGCAGTCCAGGCCGTGGGTGCGAATCAGCCGGGCCAGGGGCAGAATCCAGGCTCCCCCTGAGCTGGGCCGAGCTGGGCAGCGGAAGCTAGAAGACTCAGGCTGACCCCTGACTGCATCGCTAAGGACTGAGGCCGGGGGCCTTCTCATCACACGGATGTGGGGGGAGACGGAGGCGGCCACAACATGTGGGACACATCTGAGAAAATGAAATGGGGGAGGGAGAAAGAGAAAAGCTTCGGCTCCGGTTAAAAAAAGAAAAGCAAAAGGAAAGTCCGCGATGAGAAAAGACAGGTCCAGGCGAGCGTCTGAGCGAGATCTAGGAGATGAGAGGGCTGCAGGATGACAGGGAGGCGGCCGGCGGGACTCGGGCCAAGCTCTCTGAGCACTGCGAGCCCCCGGAACCGGGGAAGCGCCCACTGTGTGTTGGGCGCTGTTCTAGGTGCTGGAGCTCCGACGAAGCTGCGGCGGGACCAGTCCTAGTTGCTGTCTAGGGCGATGCCATTGGATGGGGGGGAGGGGCGGGAGGGGGCGGACTGTCCTCGCGGGGAGCGCTGTCCACGAGTGGCCCGGCTGCCCTGAGAGCTCACGGGTCGTGGGGAGCTACAGGTTTAAAAAGCTGGCGGGCTCAGTTCCGGGTGCTGGTGCTTGTGGACGTGAAGGGTTCGCGCAAATGTTCTAACTTGAAGAGCAAGAGACAGACAGAGACAGAGACGGAGACACGCAGAGATGGGAAAGGAACCGGCAGGCTTTCTGGGCGGAGGGGGCTGGGCAGAGCAGGACGGACCCTCCTTCCGCTCCGCCTCTCCAGCCCGCCGTGGCGTCACTCTGGGCCGCCCCCACCCCGGGGCCAGCCCCGCCTCGGCCCCGCCTTCTCGCACTAGAATCTGGGTCACACCGAGCAGGCCGCTCCGCGCCGGGGACAGATCCGGGCCGGGTTTTGGCCGCGCCGCTCCCCCCTCCTCTCGCCCTCCCCCTCCTCTCCCTCCTCCTCCTCCCCGCTAACGTGGTTGGACGAGCTCTCTGGTATTTCCTGCAGCAGGCGCGCTCAGAGAGCCAGCTGGGCAGCGTCGGGGCCGGCCCCAGCCCCAGCCCGGCTCCCAGCCCCGGCCCCCGTCCGCACGGCCCCCGATCGTCCCGACCGCGGATCCCGGACCCCGGGCCGGCTCTGCTGCAGCGGTAAGGCGGCTGCGGCGGCTAAGGGCGGGGGGCGGGGGCTTTCGCCGCTGAGGGCGGGGGGTGGGAGAGGAGAGAGTCCGGGGACACCCCCCCCGCCGCCCATCCGGGACTGGGAGTCGGCTTTGGACGGTTCGGGGTCCCCCCTCCCCCCGACACATACTTACTTACACACGCCCCAGCCCGCGGAGCGGGAGGAGGTGGGGCGGGGCAGCCTCATCCCGGAGCCCGGGTCCGAGAAGCAAAAGGCGGATCTCGGGCCGGGGGTCCCCGCGCCATCGGGAGCCGGGTCTCTGTCGGAACCCCGCGGCGCCACGCCCCACGGGACTGGGGGCTCCGTCTGCGCTCGGCTCTTGCGGCGCGTGGGGAGGGCGCGGGGTGGGGGGGGAGGGGGCGCCTGTCTGGCCTTGGCACGCTGGCCTCCGAGTCTTTGGCATCTGTGCAGCTCAGCCCCTGCTCTTCCTCCCTGTAAAATCCGAATCCGGGAGCCCCCCCCCCAAGTTGTGTGTTCTCCGGGGGGGCGGGACTGGGCCCTGGAACCTCCACCTTGCTTGGGGAAAGGGTGGGGGGATCCCGGCGAAGGAAGGGCGGGGGCCAGTCACAGCGCCCTGAGAGAGGTCTCCCGCCCGCGCTGGCACGCCCCAGGCTGGCCCCTTGCCGGGGGTGGGGGGGCTCTCCCCTCCGTGCCCTCCCTCCCACCTGCTCGCTGTGACCCAGCGGGCTCCGCCCGCCGCCCCTGGCCTGGGGCTCCGAGCCGGGAGAGCCCGTGCCAGCGCTGCCCCGAGCCGGAGCCCAGCCGCCCTAGCGCCCCCCGGGCCGCTTCCAGCGCCGTGTCTGGGCGCCGGCGTCCGGGCCGCCTGTGGGCCGCGGGCGCGGAGAACGGGGGCCGGGGCATCCCCGCGCCGCCGCCGGGCTCGCCAGCCCCTTTGTTGGGCCCAGGACAAACGTTCTGGGAGGGGAGGGGAGCGGGGGGGGGGGGAGCAGCCGCTGTTGCCTTCGCACCCGCTCCCGCACTTTCGGGTGTTTTCCGGGATCTGACAGGAATCTCACCAGAGCAGCAGCGGGAGGCTCTGCCCGGCTTCGGGCCGCCTCGGGGCCTCCCCCGCCCCCCCCCCCCTCCGGGGCTCCACGGCTCCCATTGTCTGCATGGGACTGCATGGGACACACAGCACGTGTGAGTGTGTTTGTGTATGAGTGTGTGAGAGCGTGTGTACGACTATGTGTCAATATGTGTGTGAGTGTATGTGTGAGAGTTTGTGTGTACGACTGTGTGTATGTGTGTGTGTGATTGTGTGTGTGTAAGTATATGTGTGAGTGTGATTGTGTGTGAGTGTGTAAGTATGTGTGTGAGTGTGTGTGCTCCTGGCCCAGGGAATGGCAGGCCGGGTGTGGGTCGGGCTTCCTTTGGCCTTGCCGTGCCGCGGTGACCGGCAGGGATGGGGCCGTGGCCTCCTCTGGCTCCCCGGGCCCGGAATGAGATGAGGGGACTGGGCAGGGCCTGGTCAGACGGGCAGGGTCCGGTCCCTCCGGCCCTGCCAGCCCCTATCCCGCCCCCTCGCCTCCGGCCTTGGCCCTCACAGAGGTGGGACCCCCCCAGGGCCCGGCTCTCCTGGGGAGGCGCTGTTGGGCCGCGGGTTTCTGGAGGATTTCCTGCCCCAGGCGGGGGCCCAGGTGCTTATTAAGCTGCTGATAGCGGCTGAGCCGGACAGGGGTCCGAGGCCTCTCCTTCCCAGACCAGCCTGGGCTTTGCTCCGGGGAGTGAGGGGGCTGGGCCGGCTGCTGTAGGGGCAGGCTTGGTGGAGAGGTGGGACTCGAGGGGCCAGACCTTGCTAGCTGTGTGACTGCCTCGATGTTCTTGGCTGTAAAATGGGAATGCCGGTAGCACCTGCCTCCCAGAGCCGTGGTGAGGATCGAGGTCATCCTGGGTGGGAAGGGATTCAAGTGCTGTTTTATGCGCCTGCTGTATACCAGACTCTGTGCTAGGCCCTGGGCAATGAAAGAGTCCTTTTCCTCGGGGAGCTTCTGATCTGTTGATGGGTTTTCCGGGAAATCAGAGATGCAGAATTCTGTACAATATGTAGAAGGAGAATCGGGGGCCAGTGACTTGGGGGGGACATTTGGAAAGGCCCCCCCTGGAGCAGTGGCCACCCTGAGGGGAGGTAGGGGATGATCTGGCCTAGGAAGGATCAAAGACTCGGTCAGCCGAGGGGGGGGGGGGGCCTTGGGAACAGAGGGACCAGCCTTCCCTTTTACTGAGGGGGAAACCGAGGCAGAGAGTGGGAGTGCCTTTCCTCCTCCTCCACCAGTAGATTCAGTGGGCCGGTTCCCCCGGGGTGGGGGTGGGGGCTGGCTCCCCAACAGGGAACAAGGTGCTTTTAGGGGAAGACCCTTGAGCCTTGGGACAAGCCGCGGACTTTCCTCCCCATCGTCGCACATGACTTGCCAAGCCGGCCCCTCCCCCTCCCCGGAGGGCTGCTGCCCGCTGGGCCGTGACCTTGACCCGAGCCTGTGCTGAAGGATTTATGACTTGGGAGGAAAGCTTCCCGCCGGGCTCCCGCAGGCCGCGGCCCCACGAGGCCCAGGCCGGGCACAGCGCTCTGGTCTTTTTTGGGCCGCAACAGGACTTAGGTTGAATTTGAACTCGGGTCCTCTCTCCTCTGCGCCCCCTAGTGGCCTCTTTTTGTTTGTTTTTGAGAAGCGCAGAGCTGCAGCCCCTGCCCTGGTCCTCCCGGGGCCGCCTGGGGCGCAGACCTGAGCCTGGCCGGAGAGCTCGCGCCCTGCAGCCACCCCCCCATGGGGGGGCGGGGGGAGAAGAGGCTAAGCGGGCAGGGCTCCCCACTGGGCAGCGCTGGGCCTGGACTAAGGAGCCGGTGGGACAAGAGACGCGGGTGTCTCCCGGGGATAATAGACACTCCCAGGGCCTCCTCAGTCTGCTGGAGAAAGGGCAGCCCCTGGGGGAGGGAATCTCCACCTGCCCCGCCCATCGGGGGGTCAAAAAAGGAAAGGGGTGGGGGCTGGGTGGGAGCCTCTGAGCCCCTGGCCCCGCCCCTGCAGGCTCCCTCCTCCCAGAATCCCCCCCCCCCAGCCCCCTCCCCGCAGCCTCCGCCCTGCGCCCCCGGGGGTATCTCCGGGTGGAAGCCGTGGCCCCCACGAGGCCCCCAGGCCCTGGGACTGCTCAGTGCGGTGCCCCAGAACTTCAGCTTCTTTCTGCCTTTGCCTCCACCGCGGTAACAAGGGCTTGTCGCACTTATTAAGCGCTCACTGTATACGAGCCGCTGTGGCCGTTGCTCAGTCTTTCCCAGTCTGTGTCCTGACTCTCCCGGACCCCACTTGGCAGGGATTCTGAAAGAGCTTATCTTTCCCTTCTCCAGCTCATCTTACAGATGAGGAAACTGAGGCACACGGGGAAGGGCCTTGCCAGAGTCACCCAGCTGGTGTGACTAATGGTGACCGCGGCTGCCGGTTCTGGGTTTCTGGGTGGCGGGCACCAGCCCCTCGGAGCGGCAGGGCTGGGGAGGAGGGCGAGAGCAGGAGCGCGTGACCAGGGCCGGGCCCTTGTGCTGCCCGGCTCCTCTGAGGCCGAGAGGAGGCGGTTCCGCTTCTCCCCGCCATCCCCCTTCACACGGACGACGTGCGGCCAGCGGCCGGCCCGCTCGAGTCGCCCGGTTCCCACAGCGGCTCCCATGGCCGGAAGAGGCGCCCACGGGATCGGCCGGGCACACACGGCCGAGTGGGAGGCGCCGGCACAGCCTGCAAAAATAGCTCCCGCACTTTAAACGGCTGCAGATATTTTTAAGTTCCGGTCGCACCCGCGGCCCCAGATGCCCAGCGGCCCTCACGGCTCCTTCGGCCGGGCCGGGGCATCTCGGCAAAGTCAGGCAGGTGCAGAATGGCCTGAGAGATGGGGGGCAGGAGCCTCCAGCCCCCCCCCCCCAGTTTCCTGCATGGGGAGGGAAAGTCATGTCACAGCCTGGCTGAGCTGGAAGGAGCCTCATCCAATCGGGGTCACTCCTTGCGACCTTGGCCCCCACCAGCCCCTGAACCCCCTCCCCCCCAGGGGATCCCGACGCGCTCTGGAGGCTCCAGCTCACCCTTGGGAGAACAGAACAGAACACGGTGCCGGAGGGCTATGTGTGCGTATGACCGGGTCAGCCGCCAGGTGCGGGGACGCCCAGGGCCTTCACGACTCTGGATGGAGGCCTTCGGGGCCACAGGCCACAGCAGCTGTGCAGTGACCCCCGAAGCTCCACATCTTTGGGGTCAAGGCCCTGACCCCTCCCTCCCCCCAAGCTTCAAGGTCAGATGCTCCCGGTTACGGCAAAGCTCCAGCCGTGCTGCGTATCAGATGCTAAGCAGCCAGGAGGCAGACAGGCTCTGCCTGGTCTCAGGCACTTAAGCAAGTCATTTTACTGCTGCTGCCTCAGTTTCCTCAATTGTAAAATGGGGCTGTAACCACCCCTCCCTCCCAGAGTTGTGAGAATCAGTGGGATGGTATTTGGCGCATAGTAGGCCCTCAGTACGCTCATTCCTTTCTTTCCCCAGTTGGATTCAAAGCCCCCACAGCCATCGATGCGAGGCCCAAGCTTCCAGGCGGCTGCGCTGAGGGCTGGGTGTCCGTCCTTCCGGAAGAGGGCCGTAATATCAGGGAGGCCCGAGAGAGTCGGACTGAGGGAGGGAGGGAGGGAGGGAGGCCGGAGAGAGTCGGACTGAGGGAGGGAGGGAGGGAGGCCCGAGAGAATCGGACTGAGGGAGGGAGGGAGGCCGGGCCGGCCTCGCTTTCCCCTCTGAGCCCTCGGGACCGGCGGCGGGCAGGGCGCAGCAGGAGACCTGGAGTGTGAAGCCAAACTCCTTAACTGCTGGCTTTTACTGGGGCAGCGCCCATTCTGCACCCAAGGCAAGGTAGCAACTGAGGCGAAGGAGCGCCTCCTTCCCTAAAAAAGGATGAACAAGTGAATGGGAGGGGAAGGCCCAGGGAGAAAGGGCCGCTGGCTCCACTCCTGCTGGGCCTGGGACTTATGGGCAGGTAACCCAGGAGAAGCCCGGGGGCCTATGGGTAGGAGGCCCGGGAGAAGCCCAGGGGCCTATGGGTAGGAGGCCCGGGAGAAGCCCAGGGGCCTATGGGTAGGAGGCCCGGGAGAAGCCCAGGGGCCTATGGGTAGGAGGCCCGGGAGAAGCCCAGGGGCCTATGGGTAGGAGGCCCAGGAGAAGCCCGGGGGCTTAGGGGTAGGGGACCCACGAGAAGCCCGGGGGCTTATGGGTAGGGGACCCAGGAGAAGCCCAGGGGCTTATGGGTAGGGGACCCAGGAGAAGCCCGGGGGCCTATGGGTAGGAGGCCCGGGAGAAGCCCGGGGGCCTATGGGTAGGAGGCCCGGGAGAAGCCCGGGGGCCTATGGGTAGGAGGCCCGGGAGAAGCCCGGGGGCCTATGGGTAGGAGGCCCGGGAGAAGCCCGGGGGCCTATGGGTAGGAAGCCCGGGAGAAGCCCGGGGGCTTATGGGTAGGGGGCCCACGAGAAGCCCGGGGGCTTATGGGTAGGGGACCCAGGAGAAGCCCGGGGCTTGCTTTAAGGCTGATCCTTCAGAAAGAAATCTAGCCGGGATCCCCAGAGGCCTTGGGAGGGCCCGGCCTCGCTGGATCCCTGGAAGCCGCCCTCCCTCCCACTTGGCTAAATCCTGGCTTTGGCTCTGGAGTGCATCATGAGGTCCGAGGCTGACTCACCCTGCCTGGGGGGGCTCCCGGGGCCTCCAGGCGGGCCGGGGGAGGCGGGCCTCGGGGAGGGGAAGGCGGCCCAGGAGGCCGTCTTGGTGGGAACCAGAGCTCCTGACTCCCAGGGAGGGGCCGGGGTGTGTGCCCCAGAGGGACCGGGAGGGGCGCAGCGTGAGCCCCCAGAGGGGCCGGGGAGGGGCCGGGTTGTGTGCCCCCAGAGGAGCCAGGGAGGGCACAGCGTGAGCCCCAGAGGGACCGGGGAGGGTGGAGCATGTGCCCCCAGAGGAGCCGGGGCGGCCGGCTGAGATTATGGCGGGGGCCGGAGGCCGGCTGCTGCTGAGGAATCGGCCTGAAAAAGGGGCTCCTCCTGCGGGTGGGAGCTGGGCAGCAGTCCTGGTTCCTTAAGGGAGACTCTGCCCCAGTGGCTGCAGGCTTAGGCCCACGGGAAGGCCTCGGGCCGCCCAGGGGAGAAGGGCCTTCCCGCCGTCAGAGATGAGGCTCAGCCCAGTAAGTGGTGGTTCATAGTTTGGCATGCAGGAGGTGCATAATTGGTGTTGATTGACTTACTGAGTGTCCTTAAAGGCACAGGGGAGAGTGAGCCGAGCCTGGGGGTAGGCGGAGGAGCAGGGACTGCCTCGGTCTCACAGAAACAGCCCCCGGCGGCTCTGCCCCTCTCAGGGACGCCCACCCAGGCCTGCCCCCCCCCCCTTCTGCTCCCTCCTGGCTCTGTTTCCAAAGACAACCCAAGGGTGAGCGCAGAGAGCTCCTCTGATTGGGCAGCCCCTGCTCCCAGCAGCCCCAAGGGCCCGCCCCCAGCCAAGGCTCAGCTTGGGGAGGGGGGGGTCAGTGAGCGGCCCCACCCAGCTCTCAGCCGGGGCGCCCTCCTGCAGCTCCCTCAGCGCCCTTGGGTCTCACTGGCTCACAGTAGGTGTTTAAAAGATGCTCATAGTGGGGCAGCGAGGTGGCTCTGGAGTCGGGAGGCCCCGAGTTCAAATCTGGAGGCAGACGCTTAACACTTAGTAGCTGCGTGACCCTCAGCAAGTCACTTAACCCAAACCCCTCCCCAAAGAGCTCATTGAACAGATGTTTCTTTTTGAGAAAGAGTCACACATGGGCCGCCTGGGCGCTCCCCCTCCCCCGTCCCCCCCTCGAGGAGAGCTGAAGGTCCTGCCATCTGTCCCGGGCAGGTGACCCCGCGGGCTGCGGAGGGAGGGCAGCAGAGGAGAGAGCGGCCGCCAGCTCGCAGGGAAAACAGCTGCTTTCCAAAGTCCTCTGCAAGGCCTCCCCTCCTCCTCCTCCTCCTCCTCCTCCTCCTCCTTTTCTTCTCCTCCTCCCCCCCTCCCCTCTTCCTCCTCTTGCTCCCCCTCCTCCTCCTTCTCCTTTTCTTCTCCTCCACCCCCCCTGTCCATGTTAAGAGAAAGGAAAGTGGAGGAAGAAGGAAACCAGGGCGTGCTCGTGTCCAGCCCTGGGGAGGGGTACGGGAGGTGCCCAGCGGGCACCTGTGCTGGCCAGTTATTAGCAATTGATGACCCGGCAATCATGTGACCCACAAGATAAAAGCCTGGAGGCGGGCGCGGGCCTCTGCAGGTGGGCACGGACTTCTGTGGGTGGGCACGGGCGCGGGCATGGGCGCAGCTTCTTTTTCCTGCCTTTGGGAAGTTCCCCCAGCGGCCCATTCTTGGGGCTCCTTCTCGGTTCTCTGAATGTTTCATGGCGGCCTTCGACGTCCCCCTTTCCTCTCCCACCTCTGGGCTCGCCCTCCTCGGTGCCCTGACCGACGTATCTCGGTCGCCTGGGGAGCGGGCACAAAGGTGCCCTGTGGCATCCTCGCCCGGCTGCCAGCCTCCCGGCCACCCACGGGAGCACCCGTCCCTCCCTCGCAGGTCTGTGGGAGGACTCGAATCCGAGTGCCCCGGGACGGGCCAAAGGCTCCTCGGACCCCGAGCACACAGTCAGACGGCAGCCGCGGTGGGACCCCTGACTTCCGGCCCGGTGCGTCCTGGGTCACCGGGACCCTCGTCGATGGCACAAGGCCCCTGCAGTCCGAGGGGGGGGCCCGGAGCGGGGGGGAGTCGGGAGGGCTGGGCCGGGGCGGAGCTGGGACCTCCTGCAGAGGGAGGGGGGGCTGGCAGCTCCTCGGGGAGACTGCTGGGTCGCCGCTGCCGGGAGCCAGAACGGGCAGGGCTGGGCAGGGACCGTGCAGATCGGCGGTCACGGGGACGGCTCCGCGCCCGGACTCCCTGCGCCTTCCTCGGGCTGCCCCGCGGCGGCCAGCAGTTACGTGTCGGGGCGAGGGTCCCGTGGGTGAGGGAGGAGGCCGGGAGGCAGCCAGAGGTCAAGCCGCCGTCGTGGGTGGGCGGGCGTCGGTCCGGCTTTGGCCGTGTGACTTCTCCGGGGCCGGGCACCTCACCGGCATGAGCTGGGGAAGGCGGCAGTGGCAGGTCCGAGGCTGGCGGGCTCCGGGCTCGCCGGGCTCACAGAGGGCGTCCCAAGCGAGGGACGGGGTTCTCCCCGCCCCCGCTCCTGCCAGCTCCCTCCTGGGAGAGTTTGCAGAGCCCGGAGCCGGGCCTCCAAGCAGGGAAAAGGGCACGGGGCGGGGGGTGGCTCACGGTGCTGAGACTGGCTGGACTTGTTTGTCTGGGAGAGACCGGGCGCTCCGGAGCTTGCTCACGCCCGAGGGTCCCCGACATCGCTGGGAGCGGCCCCCCTCTGTGAGGGCCACGTCCTGAGGGGGCTCGGGGCTCTGGATGGGGGCCCCCGGGGCCTCAGATCTCAGCAAACCGGGACCTCAAGCTTCTGCTTCTTGTGCCCACGGCCCGCCTGGAGGAGCAAGAAGCTGCCCGTGGGCAGAGCAGCTAACGGTGGAGCCCGGTGCCAGCCGCCGGCTACCGACACGATCCGTGCGGAGGAAACGGGTCGATGGGAGAGAACCGCTTGGGGGCCGGAAGGGCTCCCTGCAGAGGGTGGGGTTCTGAGACTCAGAGGAAACCCGGGGGAGAGCGCAGGAGGGAGGGCGTTCCTGGCAGGGGGCACAGCCCGCACAAAGGTATGGCGGCAGGAGGGAGTCGCTGAGAAGTCTGAGCCGTAGAATACAGGGAGGGGAGAAAAGTGGAGGAAGTGGAGGGGCAGGTAATAAAGGGCTCGGGAAGTGGACCAAGGATCCTGGGTTTGCTCCCCGGGGGTAATGGGGAGCCGCAGGAGTTTGTAGAGAGAGGGAGGAGTGACTTGGGCTGCAGCGTGGAGGAGAGAATGGGAGCAGCGCTGGCAGAGTCCTCCCTGGCGATGAGGGCCGCTGGCAGGGCTGGCGTGGGCACGGATGTGCCCGCTGCCCCTCGAGGGCGGCTCACGGGCTTCCCCTCTGGTCGCAGGCGAGGATTGGTGAGCGGGAGGGGACAGAGGAGGCTGGAGGCCCTTGGCATGCACCCCCCCCACCCCTCCCCCGGCCCGCAGTTGGTTGGTCTGGTAAAGTCTGGCCTCTGGCCTCCGGCTGGGCCTCCGGAGGAGAGCGGCCCGATTCCCGCCTGTTTGTTCTGCTGCTGATTTAAAATCCGCCGCCGACCCGTCACCTCCCACCCCGGCCTGGGCCCGGCCGGCCCCACGATGGCTTTACCGGGGGGCGGGGGAGGGCGCCCGGGAAGGAGAGCCGGGGCCCGGGGACGCAGGAGGGACCGCTCGGCTCCGGCGGGTGGCCTTCTCCAGGTGGCTGGGGGGCAACGGCTGCCCCCATCCGGGAGCCCCACGAGACCCCCCGCCCTTGGCCCTGGCATGGCTGGCACGGTGGGCAGGGGCTGCGCTCGGGGGGTGGCTCGAGCTCAGTTTCTATTGGGGGTCACCGGACATGCTCCATGGGGGACAGCCAGTGGTCCTGCGCCCCCCACCCCATGACATCCCGGCTCTGCCGTTCATGTTGGGTGAATGGGCACCCGCCTAGCCCCACTGGGAGTCATTAACAACTCGGTGCCCGTCTCCCGGGGGGGTGTCTAGGTCGCTAGAAGTTATTCAACCCATAAGCATTTAGGAAGCGCCTGCTGTATACAAGGTGCTGTGGTAGGCTATCCCCTCCCCCGAGCCATCGCCAAGGCTATCCTCACGAGACCTGGCCACACTTCAACTCGAGCAGTTTATCCCTGTTTTACAGATGAGCAAATCGGGGGTCCCGAGGCGGGTGTGGGAGCAGCTGAGGGCACACAAGTGACCAGAGGCAGAGGGGCCGGAGCCCCAGGCTTTGGCTTTTCCCTGAGAAACAAGTGCCGGGGGTGGGACCTGACTGGACCCTGGTGCGGAGGCGCATTGAGGAGTCCACAGCTTGACCGCCGTCTCAGGGAGGAGCCAGCCCCTCCTCGCAGCCATCCCTCCTCCCCACAGCCATCCCTCCTCCCCACAGTCTCCCCAGACGCTTCCTCCGCCAGCCTCCCGGAGCACAGTCTGCTGGTTTGGGGCAGTAAGGTCTGTGGGCCCGAGTCCCCTCTCGCCGGGGGTGCCGAGGGTGCCGAGGGACCCGGGGAAGGGGCGGGGCTGGGATGCCAGAACCATGGGGGACGGTGCAGCAGTGGCCCCTCCCCCAAGTGCTTGTGAGGCTCATGGGAAGAAGAGGTGCCAGGCTCCTCCCCGGGACCTTTTCCTCAGCCTCTGGGGAGAAGGGCCACATGCCGGGGAGGTCACACGCTCCCCAGAGTCAATGCGGGCCTGTTGTGCCAGCCAAGTAGCTCGCAGTCTCAGGCGTTCCCCTCCCCTTTCTGCTGCCTCCATAAACGTGGGTCTGTTCAGCGCCGTCCCTCATCCCGTGATGCTGTGCTCTAGCGTCCTTAATCCTCCGAGAGGACCAAAGTGACGTCGTGTGGTAGTCAGTGAAAAGGCCGGGATGGACCCTCAGCGGCTGAAGCCAGCCCAGGGCCCTGCCCTCCCCCGGGCCGAGGGGCCCTGTCCCGCGGGGCCCTGCTCTCTCCCTGTCCCGCGGGGCCCTGCTCTCTCCCTGTCCCGCGGGGCCCTGCTCTCTCCCTGTCCCGCGGGGCCCTGCTCTCTCCCTGTCCCGCGGGGCCCTGCTCTCTCCCTGTCTCACTAGGCCCTGCTTTCTCCAGGCTGAGGGGCCCTGCCCTCCCTGGTCAAGGGGGCAGCTCCATGTCCTCCAGGGAGCTCGGATCCCGGCACCCCACCAGCAGCGGTCTTTCTGGCTGTCCTTGCCCCACTGGGTTTCTGTTCCATGTCAGCTTGATCTCAGTCGCTCCCCCATAACTAGCCCGGGGCTCATTTTCCAGGAAGTGCTTAATGAACGCTTACTTCTGAGTAAATAAGAGGCCCAGCTACCTGCCCTAACTGGGCAAATCGGTTCGGGGTCTGAGCCTCAGTTTCCACATCTGTAAAATGGAAAATGGGCGTACTTCCTTTCCAGGCTTGTGAGAATCGATGCTCTTGCACAGGGCCGGCACGCAGGAAGTGCTTAATAAGTGCTCCTTCCTTCCCCTCCCCCCGACTAGCTCCCGGCCCCCCCCCCCCCCCCCTGATGTCAGGGACTGTCATTGTCGGCCTCTGGGTCAGGCAGCCGGTCCCGAAGGAGGGAAACGCTCGATTTAGAATCAGAACTCGAGGACCAGAGGCCGCCACCCGCCGGGATCAAGTCCCGGGCCTTCCGAAAGCCTCGCTTTCCCCACCTAGAAAGCGAGGCCGGCCCAGAGACAGTGTGTGCCAGAGAGCGCTTCATTTACAGAAGCGTTGGAAGTCCCCGGTGGTGATAAGTGGGCAGCCAGCCTCTGCCGGGACACCGGCCTCCTCTGCCGGGACACCGGCCTCCGCCGGGGCAGCCGGCCCTCCTGGGCATGAGTCTGGGCAGCAGGAAGCTCACATCAGCCTCTGTGGCCCCCTCCCCTGGTCCCGCTCTGGGACCAGGCCCAGCAAGGCTCCTCCGCCTGCCCCACCAGCCCCTCCCGCGCTTGGACACAGTGAGCGTCTCTCCTGGGCCAAACGTGTCCCCTCCCGACGATGAAGGACGTGGCCGCACCCCCCGACCCAGAGTGGTCCCGGATTGGAACCGTGGCCGGCATCGAGGCTCTCGGAAGGCCGCCCACTCGGCCTGGCCCGGCAGAAAGGTCGCTCCCCTGGGAGGCCGGAGTCCCGAGCTCCAGCCCCAGCCCTGCCCTAACTCACTGACGGTCCCGGACAACACTGCCCCTGTTTCCCCACCTGTAAAATGGGCCGTAGCTTCCCCCGAAGGGTGCCGGACCTGGCCTAATTCACCTGGGTTTAAAAATCCCGGGTTGGGTGAATGGGAGGCAGCCCCAGCCCCGCTCCCTCGGGTGTGAGACGGGGCCGGCCGCTCACCCCCCTCCCTGAAGGAGAGACAGATCGCCCTCCGGGTGACTGAGCTGGAGCCGTCAAAGGTGGGGTTTGGGGCCGGGAGGTTGGCGGCTCCCCGAGGCGGCCCCCGGCGGACATAGCCCCCGGCAGACCCGGCCCTCGCAGCCCTTTCTAAGAGCCCGGCCCTCTGCACTGTCCTGTTGTACGATACTGTTCCATTGTACGGCTGTTGTACCGTGTTCTCGGTACTAATGAGCCCAGACCCGGCGCCTCCTGGCCGCCTCTTGCTCGGCCCTGTCTGTGTCCCGGGCGGGGGAGGGAACAGGATGGGGCCGGCCGTGTGGTCAAGCGGGCGGCCACCGTGGCCGCCAACCGCCCCTTGTCTGTCGCGAGGGGCAGGAAATCGCCCCCGGGCCGGGACCAGAAACGGCCCAGACTCTCACGGAGAGGGGGCTGGGCCCGGGCTGGGAGGACTGCGTTCTGGGGCCCGGCCCCCACCCCTCGGGGCCCCGAGGGCCGATATGTGGAAGGACGCGGGTGCCGGGGAGCGGGAGGAGCTCTCAGCGTGGCCTTGGGGGAACACCCTGACCCGAGTTCGAGTCCAGTCACTAGTTGTGTGATCCTGGGCCAGTCACTTCTTCCTGTTTGCCTCAGTTTCCTCCTCTGTGACCCAAGGATCAAATGATTAAAATCCTACAAGGGAAACCTTGGAGAAGGAGGGAGAGTCGGCTCCTCTGGGCACTGTGGCTGCTCATGGGTGAGCTTAGGGAGGCGAGGCCCATCCTGGCCTCCCCAGGCAATGTCCGGCCTCCCCAGGGTGACATCGGGCCTCCACAGGCAATGTCCGGCCCCAAGGCGCCTTTCAGCTGGATGCCCACCGGGGACACCCTGGGGCGGGTGGAAGGAGAGACCCGGCCCCGGCCCCGGGCAGCCCCTCTGCGAGCGCTCTGTGGGCGCTGGGTCCACTCTGGACACGGTCTCTGCCTCCTTCACTGAAGGTTTTTCCTTTTCCTTTTCACTTGAAGGAGGAATTTCCCCACTTGGGTTTTGGCAGCGAGAGCCTGTGGGCTCCAGACCTCCGGAGGAGGGAATTCTCCTCCTCTCTGTGAGAGAGGCCGGGGACTCTGGGCTCTAGGCAGGGGAAAGGGAGGAAGGGTGAAGGGCCGCGGGGCTCACTCCTGGGACCGCTCACCCAGGGAAACCCCCCTGATGTCTCTCGGCTGGCCCAAAAGCCAGGGAGATGCCCCCGAGCCGGCAGTCCCTGACGAGGCGGCTCATGGGGGCAGGAGAGCTGGCCGAGCGGGGCGTGAGAAGGGGCGCTCGGTCCCCCTGCTTCTCGGTGCTCCCCCCCCCCCCGCTGTGCTGGGCTCAGCCCGGAGGAGCGGCTTGGGGTTTCCCCAGCACTGAAGCATTCTGGTCTTCTCCCCCCCCCCCCACTCTCTGGCTCGTTGCCATTGCCAGGCTGGCTCCGGCAGGGGCCCCAGGAGAGCCTGGGGCCTCCAGTTTAGCAGCAACACCCCAATTTACAGAGCAGGAAACTGAGGCTCAGATCGATGAAGGGCCTCCTGGCCAGGGGGAGCCCTTTCCGAGGCGCAGAGGCAGCTGGAGGGGGCCCCTGGAAGGCAAGCTTTGGTCCAAACCGAGATGTGGGGAGCACCTGATGGAGAGATCAGGGCGGCTCACTGTGACGTGGGAGGGGCGAGCGCCAGTGAGGAAGGCCCTGAGCGGTACCCGAGCCTCTGGGGTTTCTGGGTCACCGTAAAGGGCTAACCGGAACCCAAACCCTAAATGCACCTCCCGCCTCCCGGCTCTAACCCTCACCCACCGACTCCCGGCTATCTGGCTGTACTTTTAAGACAGGAAATCCAGACTCTTCTCCCTCCCCCCTTTCAGGGGTACTGCCCATCGCCTGCTGAAACCACTGGGCTTCCCCACCTTAGCGTGGCCGCAGCAATGCCCACGGGGGAGGGGGGAATGGAGCCAGCATTCACGAAGCACCTACTGTGCGCCAGGCCCCTGTTAAGTGCTTTACAGACGGGATCCCTCCCCTCCCCACTTGATTCCTGGCTGCTCCTGTCTGGGTCTTAAACTATTCCAGGGCCGGGGGAAAGTTTCTCTAGGGAGGAGAAAGGTCAGAGGCGCCGGTGGGAGCTGGAAGGTGAGAAGGAGGAGGAGCGGGTGCCGGGCTCCTGGTTCCCGCCAGGATGGGCTGGGCTCCCCACGGGGAGATCGTGAGAGAGCTTCGAGTCCTCGGGGTTGGAAGCTCCTGGAGGATTCTGGTCCTGTTCGGGCTGGAGAAGAATCTCCTCGATAAAGAGCAGACAGGCTCCTCACCAGGCTTTGCGGCGTTTCCTAAGAGCGAGTTTTGGCCGGGATCGCTCCGGTTTCCTGGACGGCTTCTTTCTTCTTCGCCGTTTGTTTGTGGAGATTTAGGAAAGTCATAATTAAAGGAAAAGGAGGACGTGTCCCAAGGAGCAGCACGAGAAGGGCCAGAGGTGCCGCTGCCCCGGCCGCCTCCTCCGCTCACCTGCAGCTTTCAGGAGAAAGGACTTTCCCCTCCGGGAAGCTCGGGTCTCTCTGAATTTTTCCCCATCATTACCAGTTGTGCCCCCGGGAGGGGAGGGGCTAGTTCTTGGGGGTCAGACTCCACCCAGTCTCGGCTCCTCTGAAGGATCTCAAAGCCAAGTCCTTTCTGAAGTGCAACACTCGCACTCCTGCCTCTGAGAGCTGGTGGCTGCCAGACACTGCCCGGGGTCCCCACGCCCTTCCTTGGCCCGCCCCTCGGCCACTGACTCCTATCGAGCCCCCCCAGAGAGCGCTACCGCACCTCCCACCTCGCGATTGATTTCTTAAACCCATGGAAGACTTGACATTTATTCGGCTGCTGGAGTATCTGCAGAGCGGCCGTTCCCTCCTCCACATTGAAAGTTCCGCCGCCTCAGCTTGCTCGTCCTGGAGCCCGATGCTGCCCCCAGAGCCGTGATACAGTGAAGGGGTCTCCTTTCTGGGACAGCCGGGCAGGTCGGGGGACACAGGCAGCTTGGACATGAGGGGGCTCCCAGTAATTATGAAGTAATAAATGAAGCAGTATCGGGGGGGGCAGTTGAAACCCGACTTCCTCTGTAAGAGAGACTGGCACATCATGGTCTCTCAGGTCGTGCCCCCTCTCAGCCCCCACAGGGCTCAAACTCGGGGCACCCGCGGGTGCCGATGGCCTCGGGCTCCTGAGAGGAGCGCAGGAGGGTCCAAACCCCGCCATCCCCGAGCTGCTGGGACCGAACAAGGCCCGTTAGAGAATGATAGCGAAGGGGCCTCGGGGGCTGCTCTGGAGCCTGCAGAGCAGAAGGAGCCTCCTCTCTGTTTCACAGTGGGTCCAGTGGGTCCGGGCAGTGAGAAACCTCTGACTCAGACTTCTCCCCCGTAATCAACTTCTGGTCCCTACTGGACTGGCCTCACCCCTGGGTGGTCCCCTCCCTCCCCCGGAATCCTCCCTGGGCACACAGTGGGTGGGCTTCTGTCAGATACCTCCCCTCACGGGACTTGGGCCCCATCCTCAGCCTGGCCCAGCTCAGCCGCCCACGTGGCCTCCGGAGCAGAACGTGGCCCCTCCCGATCCTCAGGCCCAAGGCCCAGGGGTCCGGCCCAGGCCCCAGCGCCAGCAGGAGCCTCGGGCTGAGTCAGGGGCAGGCAGAAGCTGGGCAGATGCAGGGGGCGGGGCCCTGTGCCGCTCACTCCTGTGTGACTGGGCACGGGGCTGCGCTCTCCCTTCTCTCCCATCTCTGTTTCTCTGGGGGTAGACACGGGTGTGCCCCCGAGCCTCGTCTCAGCACTTGAGCCAAGGATGCCCCCAGGACAGCCCGCTGGAAAATTGTCACCTACATCGGGTCTGGGGCTGACAGGGAGGATAGTGGAGGGAGGCTGAGGAGGAAGACTACAGAGGAAGGCTGGGGAGAGCGCTCTCCAACTGGGAGGCATTTGGAGAACAGAAGAGTCTTTGTTTCCCGCCAGGTGTTCCTGAAGCCCCAGACAAGCTCTGCTGGCTGCTCCCTGCCCTTGTGCTCTGCTACCTTAGCTTGAGGAGTTCATTATTTCCTTGTTGATGGAGGGGAGGGGAAGGAGGACAGTTGTGTCCCTGGGCCCAGGCAGGGAGGGTGGTGAGATCATAGACAGCTCCTCAAGGGACGGGCCAGCCCAGCCCTCTGAGCAGAGGAAGAAGCTGATGGCCAGAGAGGCCGGGCCTGTTCTGGCTGGCACGGGGAGGGCACACCGGCCCACAGGCCTTCCTGCCCACGGTGCCACCCTGCTGGACGCCCCCTTCCCCTCCCTTGGGCTAGTGAAGCTCCAGGAGATCAGGCCCAGCAACGCCCAGAGCACACCCTCCCCCAAAAAAGGTCTGAGCCGGGAAGGACCCAGAGCTAGGGTGTCCCCCATGGGCTGGTCCAGATTCACCGGCAATTGCAAAGTACTTAACAAAAACAAATAAATGCAGTAAAATGTAAATAACATTACTTTTAAATTTTGTAATAATCTATTTTTTCCAATGACATGTAAACATTTCAGTTCCACTTTCTTTTAAAATGTTGAGTTCCAAATTTTTCTTTTTTTTCCTTTCCTCCCCCTCACCAAGAAGACAAGCCATTTGATGCAAAGTCTACGTGTGCAGTCCTGTAAAACTTAGTTCCATATTAGTCATGTTGTGCAAGAAAACAGAGACCTCCTCCTGCACACACAAGGACAACACAAGCTTCCACCAGGTTTTTCTCTGGAGGTGGAGAGCATTTTTCAGGCCGAGTTCTGTGAGATTGTCTTGAGTCACTGCGCTGCTGAGAATAGCAAAGACATTTACCGCTGATCATCACACGGTGTTGCTTGTTACTGTGTACAGTGTTCTCCTGGTTCTGTTCACTTCACTTTGCATCAACTCATAGAAGTCTGAGATTTTTCTGAAACCATCCTCCCATAAGTCCTTCTAGCCTAATAGTGCTCCCTCACATTCATATACCACAACCTGGTCAGTTACTCCATGAATGGGGATCCCCTTGATTTCCAATTCTTTGACACTTCAAAAAGAGCTAGGATCAATATTTTTGTACAAATTTTGTGCAATTTTTTCTTTTTTTGTTTCCGTGGAGGTACAGTTCTAGCAGTGGTATCACTGGAGCAAAAGGTTTACATAATGGGAATACCTGCCATCTAGGGGAATGGAGGAAAGGAGGGGAAAAGTTGAAACAGAAGTTTTTGCAAGGGTCAATACTGAAAAAATTACCCATGCATATGTTTTTTTTTTTTATTTTATTTTATTTAATAATAACTTTGTATTGACAGAATCCATGCCAGGGTAATTTTTTACAACATTATCCCTTGCACTCGCTTATGTTTCGTTTTTTCTCCTCCCTCCCTCCACCCCCCCCCCAAGATGGCAAGCAGTCCTATATATGTTAAATATGTCATGCATATGTTTTGCATATAAAAAGGTATAATAAAAAAAAAGCTTACCTAGTTTTGTAGTCCTTTGAGCATAGTTCCAAATTGTTGTCCAGAAGGATTGAACCAGTTCACTACTCCATCACCAATGCATTAGTGTATCTACTTTTCTCTCATCCCCTCCAGCATGTCATTTCTGATAGGTGTGAGGCAGTACCTCCAAGAGCTTTTAATTTGCCTTTGTCTAATCGATACTGATTTAAAGCATTTTTTTCTTTTTCTTTTTTTTTTTTAATAAGTTTTTATTGACAGAACCCAGGCCAGGGTAATTTTTTACAGCATTATCCCTTGCACTCACTTCTGTTCCGATTTTTCCCCTCCTTCCCTCCACCCCCTCCCCCAGATGACAAGCAGTCCTTTACATGTTAAATGGGTTACAGTATATCCTGGATACAATCTATGTGTGCAGAACCGAACAGTTCTCTTGTTGCACAGGGAGAATTGGATTCAGAAGGTAGAAATAACCCAGGAAGAAAAACCAAAATGCAAGCAGTATTTAAAGCATTTTTGATAGGGTCATAGATATCTTAGATTTCCTCTTCTGAAAACTGTTTATATCTTTTGACCTTTTATCAGTTGGGTAATGGTTCTTTTTATCATCAAATTCTTTTGATGTTTGTTTATTTTTCCAGCCTGTTTCCTGACTTTTATGTTAAAATTGGGCTTTGCTCACCTGGTGGTGGGGAGACACTGCCCCAAGCCCTGCTTACCTAGGGGCGGGGAAGTACTGTCCCAAGCTTCAGGCTTTTTGGGCTGCTGTTTCCAGAGTCAATTCTGGGGTCTGTACTATTTCAGCGCTTCCAAGGGGTGATCCTGGGTGAGATATAGCCACTGCTCTCCTAGTCTGCACTCTGGTCTTTATCTGGGAAGGGTTCCTCTGCAGCCACAAGTGCTTGGTACTGCAGATAGGGCCCTGCTGCCTTGTGTCCTGGCACGGCATGTAGGTAATACGGTTACCAGTCAGTGCCAGCTGCACCCAGTGCTAGCAATCTCTTCCTGATCTCTTGTCACATGCCCTCCCTGAGCTGCTTTTGCCACCAGTCTGTAAGCTCAAGACAGGCTTCAGCCGTGCCAGAACACACTTCTGCTGCCAGGATAAGGCCATTCCCCATCTTTTGTTGAAACTCCAAGATTTGATTTGAGATATTATTGTAAAGTCGTAGGTAAAAGAATGTTGACTCTAATCCACTTCTGTCCTTGTGTTTTCAGTCGTGTCTGACTCTTTGTGATCCCATTTGACAAAGTTACTGGAAGGTTTGGTCATTTTCTTTCCCAACTCATTTACAGATAAAAGAACTGAGGCAAACAGACTGAAGTGACTCTTCCAGGGAGGCCGGTCTGAGGTCCTCCTGACTCGAGGGCTGGTACTTTATCTACTATGCCATCTAGCTGCCTCAAAGATATACATTTTCCTCTAAGTACTGTTTTGGCTCCATCCCATAAATCTTGGTATATGATCTCATTGTTATTCTCTTTAATGAAATTTATTGTTGCTATAATTTGTTCTTTGACCCGCTCGTTCTTTAGCATTATTTCGTTTCTAATTCATCGTAATCAATTACCGTGAATATAATTTTGTTGCATTATGATCTGAAAAGGGTGCATTTAATTTTTTTGCATTTGGTTGTGGGGTTTTTATGTTCTAATATATAGTCACTTTTTGCTTTTAACTTGACAGAACATTTTATTTTTTTATTTTTAACATTCATTTTGAGTTCCAAATTCTTCCTCTAACAAACACTTCACCCATTGAGAAGACAAGTAATATAATATTCATTGCAGATGTGAAATCATGCCAAAGATACTTCTATATTGTTGCTAGGACATTTTAGAAGATATTCAACATAGGCAAGGTTCTTCACCTTTTTTATGTGTCATTCCCTTTTGAAAGTCTGGTGAAACCTATAAAGTTATGGTCAGTTTTTGTATAAATGTCATAAACTGCAGAGGAAAAGGCATATTCCTTTTTATTTCCATTCAGTTTTCTCCACAAGTCTATCATACCTAACTTTTCTAAAATCTTATTCATTTCCTTAACTTATTGTGTTTTTTTTCCCCTCCTTCCCTCCACCCCCTCCCCCAGATGACAAGCAGTCCTTTACATGTTAAATGGGTTACAGTATATCCTGGATACAATCTATGTGTGCAGAACCGAACAGTTCTCTTGTTGCACAGGGAGAATTGGATTCAGAAGGTAGAAATAACCCGGGAAGAAAAACCAAAATGCAAGCAGTATTTAAAGCATTTTTGATAGGGTCATAGATATCTTAGATTTCCTCTTCTGAAAACTGTTTATATCTTTTGACCTTTTATCAGTTGGGTAATGGTTCTTTTTATCATCAAATTCTTTTGATGTTTGTTTATTTTTCCAGCCTGTTTCCTGACTTTTATGTTAAAATTGGGCTTTGCTCACCTGGTGGTGGGGAGACACTGCCCCAAGCCCTGCTTACCTAGGGGCGGGGAAGTACTGTCCCAAGCTTCAGGCTTTTTGGGCTGCTGTTTCCAGAGTCAATTCTGGGGTCTGTACTATTTCAGCACTTCCAAGGGGTGATCCTGGGTGAGATATAGCCACTGCTCTCCTAGTCTGCACTCTGGTCTTTATCTGGGAAGGGTTCCTCTGCAGCCACAAGTGCTTGGTACTGCAGATAAGGCCCTGCTGCCTTGTGTCCTGGCACGGCATGTAGGTAATACGGTTACCAGTCAGTGCCAGCTGCACCCAGTGCTAGCAATCTCTTCCTGATCTCTTGTCACATGCCCTCCCTGAGCTGCTTTTGCCACCAGTCTGTAAGCTCAAGACAGGCTTCAGCCGTGCCAGAACACACTTCTGCTGCCAGGATAAGGCCATTCCCCATCTTTTGTTGAAACTCCAAGATTTGATTTGAGATATTATTGTAAAGTCGTAGGTAAAAGAATGTTGACTCTAATCCACTTCTGTCCTTGTGTTTTCAGTCGTGTCTGACTCTTTGTGATCCCATTTGACAAAGTTACTGGAAGGTTTAGTCAAAAACTGAGGCAAACAGACTGAAGTGACTCTTCCAGGGAGGCCAGTCTGAGGTCCTCCTGACTCGAGGGCTGGTACTTTATCTACTATGCCATCTAGCTGCCTCAAAGACATACATTTTCCTCTAAGTACTGTTTTGGCTGCATCCCATAAATCTTGGTGTATGATCTCATTGTTATTCTCTTTAATGAAATTTATTGTTGCTATAATTTGTTCTTTGACCCGCTCGTTCTTTAGCATTATTTTGTTTCTAATTCATCGTAATCAATTACCGTGAATATAATTTTGTTGCATTATGATCTGAAAAGGGTGCATTTAATTTTTTTGCATTTGGTTGTGGGGGTTTTTATGTTCTAATATATAGTCACTTTTTGCTTTTAACTTGACAGAACATTTTATTTTTTTATTTTTAACATTCATTTTGAGTTCCAAATTCTTCCTCTAACAAACACTTCACCCATTGAGAAGACAAGTAATATAATATTCATTGCAGATGTGAAATCATGCCAAAGATACTTCTATATTGTTGCTAGGACATGAGCTTTACAATTCTGGTCTCATTTGATCTTTAGAACAACTCTGGGAAAGAGGTACTGTTATTATCCCCATTTTACAGATGAGGAAATTGAGGCAACCATGGGCTAAGGGACTTGCCCGGGCTCACACAGCTAGTCATTGTCTGAGGATGGATTTGACCTCGGCTCTTCCTAACTCTAAGCCCTACATTCTGGCAATTGCGCCACCAAATGCCTCCTAAAGGCCATTTTCTCTTTTTGTCACCTTAACCAAAATGACGGGCAACTTCAGAGCTGCCTAAACTTGCGTTTCTGGCATTCTTGGTGATTTGGATCCTTGGGGTTTGGCTGTAGAAAACTTGGATTTCTTCCCCTGGAATCTGCCCGTCCGGGTCTTTTGACCCTTCTCCGTGGGGAACTGGGTGTCCTTTGTTTTTTCCAAGGGTTTCTCGATGGGCCACATTCCCAGCCACCCACCACCTTCCCCCAGGGAGCCAGCCTTTGTAACAAAGAACAGTTAAATTTGCAAAGCACAAGGCAGGGTTTGATGGTGAGAAGTCTGCACCCCTAAACAGCCTTCCAAGGAGAGGGGGGAGCTGCTGCCGGCCTGGCTCTCCTAGGGATTGGAGGATTTCAGGAAGTCCTTTCGTCTTCTGAGACACCTCCAGGGCCCCTGCTGCCTGCTTCCTGGGGAGCCTGCAGCTTGGATCAGCAGCCAAAAGCAGCCTCAGGCTCCCTCCTCCCTGTGAAAACAGCAAGCTTTCTAGATCATCCAGGGCCCAGGCCTGCCTGACCCCTTCTCCCACGGTTCTGGGGTGTCCAGGCACCTCCCATTCTCCTGCCCTCTCAGTCCCCTGTGTCCCCATGATGGCACGCCCCGCCCCCAGCCCCCCAGGTAGCTGGCCTCCCGGCCCTAGTCCATGTAACTGCTACTGATTTCAGGAGGACCGATGCATTTTGGGGGAAGGCTCCCCGTTATCCTAGTAGGGATGTCCCAGGGGTCTCTTCTGCTTCAGGCCCCTTCCTGGCCCTCTGGCTTCTGCCCATGCTGTGCCATTCCTTTAGACTCTCCCCCCAGGGCCTCATCTCCACACCCTTCTCCGTGCTGCTTGCGCACCAGGATGGGCTTCAGCCTGGCAGCCCTGGCTTTGCCTCCCCCCGGCTGGATGGCCTGAAGCTCTCCCTGTTCCGGGAGCATCGGGAACGGGCTGTTCGTGGCCACTTGGTCTTCCTGTCTCGTACCCTCTGTGTCTGTCCTTGGCCCCAGAGTGAGCCACTTGGGACTGTAAGACAGAGAAGGGAAGTCTTGTTAGCGCCTTCCTTTTGCAAAGGGATGCAAAGGCCCTGAAGGGCATGGTCAGGGCTGCTGGGGAGAATAGCTATAGTTTGTTTGGGTGGGTGGGGTTCAAGGACACCAAGCGTTTTTACAAAGACACCCTGTGGTCTTCACAGCACTGGGAGCTGGGGGCTATGATTATTCCCATCTTACAGATGATGCCACTGAGGCAGAGTTAAACGACGTGCCACTTTTGAATTAAGATTTTCCTGACTTCAAATCCAGGGCTACCACCCAAGGGCCAGGAATTTGCGGCCTCCCTTGGATAACAAGACTGGTTATACCTGTTGGATGCATGAGACTAGAATGTGTGCTATTACACAAGAGGAAACTGGCCTGAGGCGGGGAAAGAAGGAACAGATGGCTCTGGCTCCCAGAGTGCTGGGTTCAAAACTTGTCTCTGTTCCCTGGGCCTCAGTTGGGCTCTGGCTTCTGAGGGCACTTCTGCTCCAGGTCTAGGAGCAGGTCCTAGGGCCCTCTGAAGCAGGCCCACCTCCTTCCTTCTTGCCTCTGCTCTCCTCTCCCAGGCAGGCCCCCCTCCTTCCTTCCTGCAGGCCCAGCCTCCTGCAGCTCTCTGCCCCCACACCTGGCTGCAGGGATGTAGCTCTGGCGGCCCCGGGCCCACTGCTCATGCAAAGAAGCCTCTTGACTGGCCAAGCCCCCAGCAGCCGGGCCCAGGATTTTCAGATAACTGGGTTCAGGGCCAGCCTTGGCCATTCCCAGCATGCTCTGAGTGCCACTCTTTGCCAGCACCCCCATTACTGAGGCCCTGGACCAGCAGCGGCCGTGGGCACCCCTTCTTGTGCCGAGGAAAATTATTTTGGGCACTGATAACGTTCCAGATGCCAGGGGAATTGTGCAAGAGTGGGATGGCCCGGGGTGTGGCTGGGCCTCTGGGCCTCCGGCTTCTCATTGAAGGCAGCACCCTTCTTGGAGACCAAAACCAGAGCCCTGAGCAGGGAGTGGCGCAGGCCGGGCTAGCCTTGGAGAGGGGGAGCAGGTGGGCTGGGGGGCGCTCACAGAAGCGGAAGCCAGACTCAAGGAGCAAGGGGCCCCCTAAGGGGCAAAAGCACTGGATTTGGAGTCCCGGGGTCAGGGGCTCATCTCCTGCTTGTCACACTTGGGGTGTCTGTGAGACGGGGCTTGGAGGAGAGGCTCTTTCCAGACTTGGTTCTGTGAGGGGCCTGCTGAGGCCTGGATTTGGGGCAGGAGCGAGCCCCGCTGGCTTCTAGAACAAGTAGGGGAGAACTAGAGCCTCCAGAATCTCCAGGTCATTGTCCCCGCCACAGGCAGTCTCGCCCAGGCAGTTGGTGGGCTTTGCTGCTGCCCCACAGCAGGGGGTGCCCTCCAGGAGCATCTGCAGGCCCGCTGCTGGCTAACCCGGGGCTGCAGGCAGACCCTCCGCCAGCCCGGAGCATTAGCTAGCCGCCTTCTCTGGAACAGAGATCGGGGGACGTGCCAGCAAAGGTAGAGGGAGCAGGAGCTGGGGCTCCCCTGGGCCGGGCCGGGCCGACAAGCTCAGGAGGGGTGGATTGGGGCCCGCCCCACCCCTAACCACCCGGTGAGGTCCCTCCTTGGGGCTCGTGGGATGGGGTCCCCAGAACTTCGGCGAAGAGTCCCCCAGGTCAAGGAGGCCCAGAGTAGGCCTTGGTTCTGGGGGCTGGACAGGCCAGATGGAGGCCGGACACTGGGCAGAGCTCGCCAGCCACGAGACTCACGCCGTCATGGAAGGGGCCGCCTCCTCCTCTGGGGGCAGGGTTTCCCCCTCAGTGGTGGGCTTCAGTAACGGGAGGCCAGCTCTTGTTCTCAGGTGCGACGCCATTCTGGCTATTGAGGTAGAGAGGGGCTCATCCCCGGGGTCTGCCCGCCGAGCCCTTGCTGTTCCTCTGAGAGGCCCCTCACTAAGGCAGGTGCCGTGACTTCGGGGCTCCTGGAAGCCCAAGGTTGTCGGGACCGCCCACTCTCGACTTGCCTGGGCCCAGGGAGCGTGGGACGGCTTCAGCCCTGCTCTGCGCAGGTGTGCCCCCGAAGAGTGGCGCTCTCGCTCGCTGGACCCCCGCTGGGGGCAGCCACTGCTTATCAGGGGACACAATGGCTCTGGCAGTCTCCTCCCCTCCCAGAATTCCCCGCTAGTGCGCCCCGAACCCCTG
Organism: Antechinus flavipes; assembly: GCF_016432865.1. Classification (NCBI taxonomy): domain Eukaryota; kingdom Metazoa; phylum Chordata; class Mammalia; order Dasyuromorphia; family Dasyuridae; genus Antechinus; species Antechinus flavipes. Next base: position 261,532,695 of record NC_067403.1, read on the forward strand.
AGGCCCGCTGCTGCCTCCCAGCGAGGTGCCCTCCCCCTTGCCTCAGCTGAGACCAAGCCCTCCTCATAGACTTGCAGACGCCCTGCCGGCTGCCATTCCCTTGCCTCCTCCCCCCTCAGAAGGTCATCCCCCTGACGGTGGGCCCCCCTCATGTTCAGTTCCTCTGTCCTCACCCCAGCCCAAAGTAGGTGCTCCCGGATGCCGAGATTTCCTTTTCTTGACACATTGGATCCCCCGGTCACGTGGCGCATAAGGGGAGGAAGACTCGAACCCTGGTCTTCTCCAGCCTTGTAGTTGCTCCCCAGCTTTTGTGGAGGGGGTTACAGGGAATCCTCCAGAATGGAGCTGAGGAGAGGGCCTGGGGGGCACCGCAGAGGAGTGTTTGGGCCTTTGTTCCCCCCAGGTGTCAGGGGCTTGCCAGAGAACTAGCTCCCCCCAAGAGCTTCATCCATGGTGTCAAGGAAGGAGGTGTTCTAGAAGTGGCTGCTGAGCTGGGCAGAGGCCCAGAGAGGAGCGAGAACGGGGAGGACGGCCTTGGAGTGTGGCCCCCAGCTGGGGTGGGCCAATGATGTGGGGCGGGGCTAGCCTTGGAGTGTGGCCCCTGCCCAAGGTGGGTCAGCAGGGAGCGGGGGAAGGGGCTAGCCTTGGAGGGCTCCCCTTAGAGGGAGAGGATCAGCCTTGGAGTGTGGCCCCAGCCAGGGTGGGCCAGTGATGCAGGGGGCTAGCCTTGGAGTGTGGTCCCAGCCGGGGTGGGCCAGTGATGCAGGGGGCTAGCCTTGGAGTGTGGTCCCAGCCGGGGTGGGCCAGTGATGCAGGGGGCTAGCCTTGGAGTGTGGCCCCTGTCCAAGGTGGGCCGCAGGGAGGGGGGGGGAGGGGCTAGCCTTGGAGGGCTCCCTTAGAGGGAGAGGATCAGCCTTGGAGTGTGGTCCCAGCCGGGGTGGGCCAGTGATGCAGGGGGCTAGCCTTGGAGTGTGGCCCCTGTCCAAGGTGGGCCAGCAGGGAGTGGGGGGAAGGGGCTAGCCTTGGAGGCTCCCTTAGAGGGAGAGGATCAGCCTTGGAGTATGGCCTCCTGCTGAGGGAGAGGGGGAGGAGATCAGCCTTGGAGTGTGGCCCCTGGCCAGGGGGGGCCGGCGGTGGGGGGAGGCCTGGACTTGGAGCTAAGCCCAGAGCCACGCTCGCTTCTCCTCCGTCACTGTTTCCAGAGGATCTGATTTCTGAACAACGATAAAGGGAAAAAGCTTGGGAGGCCCGGTCGCCCTGGGTGAGCACGGCCGGGGTGCAGACCGAGGCCCCCGAGGGGCAGGGAGGGGCCGGCGTGTTCTCGGAGCTCTCCCGGGCCTGAAGCACCCCGTGACTTGCAGCGCCTGATCACCAGCTGGCTCATGGGCACGGGGCAAGATGCCCTCACTGGGGTCTCTGGGCGGGCTTTGGGAGCAAGCCTGGACTGCAGCCCTAGGCCTCGAAGGGCAGGACCGGCTTCGTTCCCCACCACTCTGGGTCCCCAGCTTCCCTTCCTGAAGGAGGAGGGGTCGGCAGTCGTGTCTCCGGGGTCCCCCGGGCGCCTCAGTTATTATGGGGTAGAGGCTGGTCCCGCCCGCTTGGCCTCCATTCCGCATGGGCGGCTGACGGGAAAAGAGAAACAGCCACTCCGCTGCCGCCAAGAAGAGGTGTTTTCCATCAGAGCTGGGGGGAGAAGTTTCCCAGGCTGCATCAGGGTGGCTCAAGCTTTCCACTTATTCCGGCCCCTGCCCAGACTTGGGCTGGCATCCTGTCCGGCCTCTGCTGGCTGGCCTGGGAAAGGGGGGAGCACAGGAACCCCCTCCTCCCTGAAGATCCCCTAATTGTCCTCAAGAAGTGCCCTCGGGCCTGAAACCTCCCTCAGTCGGCCATCGGACCGGTCCTGGGCCTCCGCCCTGCGTGTCCAGCCCTGGACTCGGCTGTCCCTGCCCTCCTTGCAGTCCCAAGGGGCATTTCCCTACAAGAACAGGGTGGCCGGGCCCAATAACTGAGCAGGGCCAAAGCCCAAATCGCCCCTTTTCCACACTCCCGTTCGATTGGGGCCCTGTGGCCGTCCTCAGGAGCTCCCCCTCCCTCCCCTAGCGGCCCCTTCTCCCCTGCTGATGACCTGGCACTGCCCGCTGCTTGGCAGGAAGCAAATGTTAGGCCACAGTGAGCAGCCCTAGGAGGGCAGAGGTGGCCGGGGCACACGGAGAAGGGTGGAAGGGACGGCCCAGGGGCCCCTCGGGGCCTGGGTCATGGCGGCGGTTGGAGGAGCTCCCCATCAGGTCACCTGCCCCGAGAGAAGGGCAGCTCCAGCGGGCAGCTTTCTGTCTCCAGGCCCAAGGGTTGGCCGAGGCCCCCGGCACTTCCAGGCATTTGGTGGCCGTGCTCCTCCCTGGCTAGAAATCCTCACGGCGTCGTGGAGGAGAGTCGGGGCCTCCAGATGGGAGTGGCCGGGGTTGGGCACCTCGGGCCCCCAGGGACATGGCAGCGGGCTTTGTCTCCCAGATGCCCCCAGGAGTCAGTGATCTGTGGTTGGTCCTTCCTACGGTGCAGGGGGTGGAGGGGGAAGGCGGAGGGAGACCCAGAGAGGAGGGGAGGACGTGATGACAGGAGGGCCGGGCTGGAGTGGGGGAGCCGGGCCCCTTATCCGTGTGGGGAATGGTGGCCTTGTCGCAGGCCCTTCCTTCTGGGTTTGTAGCTTCCCTCGCCGTGCCAGGCGGCAGTGCCAGCAGCCGCTTCCTGGCCACATCCTGTGGGCAGTCAGACCGTCCCGACAGCCAGGCCTACGTGCCCGTTCCGCCACAGAGCCGGGGGAGGGAGCCGCCCATCCCAGAGCCCGCTCCGGCCCTTCCCGGCAGGGCTCGGCACCCCCACCGCACGCCCAGCTCCGTCCCCAAGACCCCAAGGAGAGCGGCCCCCTCCTGCCCACCCCCTGACCCAAGCTCACCCTCGCCTACGGCTCTGCCCCCTCAACAAGCCCCCTCCCTTCCCTTCTGCAGTGAGCCCAGGCATGCCAGGAACTGTGGCCACGTCAGCCATGCTGGGGGCGGCAACTTCTGCGCGTGGGCGCCGAGGCCCGTGACCGCAGGGGGGCCGAGAGGGGGGCTGGTGGTCAGCAAACTTTGTCCACCTGTCTGCCGGGCTCGCGGAAAAAGGGGCAAGAGGCAAGAGCTGACGCAGAGGGAGGAGAGAGCCCCGGGGCTTCTGGGGTCCTCGTGCAGTCTGGGGCCGCCCGCAAGGAGCCCCAGAGCCCCCCCCCAGCTCCCCCAAGGAGCCCCAGAGCCCCCCAGCTCCCCCAAGGATCCCCAGAGCCCCCCAGCTCCCCCAAGGATCTCCAGAGCTCCTGCCCGTGGCTCCCCAGAGGGAGGGAGCCCGCTTTGTGAGATGAGCTCACCGCCCCGGGACCCCGGCCCGCCCCCGGAGCTGCTCCCGGCCTCCCCTCGCCGCTGCTCTGCTCCGGGGAGGCGGCCGGGCTCTGGGGTCGGGCCGCCAGCAGGTCGACAAGGGGTGCGGTGCTGCAGCCCTGGCCTCTATGGCTCAGTCCTTGGCGGCACGGAGGCCTGGTCTGCCCATCACTGGCTGCGGGACGGCCCCTTGTGGTCCTTCCGGACATTGCAGGACTTCCTGACTCCGCTCCCCACAGCACCGTTGGCCGAGTCCCAGGGGAGGGCCTTCCACACGCTGGGGCTGAGTTTCCGGGCTGAGGCGGCGCCCCATGGGGCGTCCCCCCTCCTGTCCATCACCCACCCAGGCAGCATGTCCACTTCGGCCTTCTCTCATTCACTTTTCTGGACACATCTAGGATGTGGGAGGGGAACGTGGGGGGGGACTCCCCCATGGACAGACACTGGCATCTTGGCCCCTTGAGCCAGCCCACTCCCGCCCTCCTCCTCGGTCTTTCTGACTCTATAATGGGCTTGTAGTGGCAGTCGTCCGTTCTTCCTCATCCTCAGTAACTGTCCTTGTCCCAGCCTTAGAAATGGGAGCCAGGATGCCCAGGTGGGCATGAGCTGCCCGAGGGCATAACCACGGCTACCCACTGCCCTGCCATCCAGAGCTTCCCAGGAGGGTCCAGGGACTGGGTCATGGACATCAGCAAGACGGGCAATCACTAAACAACGCTAAATGTCCACTGGGGAGCGGGCACTGGGCGCTGGGGAGCGCTTCAGGCATGTACCAGCTGGGTAACCCCGGCTAATGGCTCAAGCGCTCAGTTCCTTCTTCTGTCAAGTGGGGACAACATTGCCGTAAGATTTATGTCATTTAATGACTTGTGACCTCGGTTCCCTCATAAAATGGGAACAATACTGCCTGCGGCATTTATGGAGATGTTTATGTCCAAGGAGGTAATGTGCCTCTCTCTCCCTTCTACTACAGACCTCTAAGTGGGAGCCTCTCCCTTCTAGCCGGCTCCCCTGCTCAGGGCCATCTCACCCCACTTGTCTGCCTCCATCTTGGAAGCTCCTGGAGGCAGGATCTGCCTTTTTCTCTCTCTGTATCCCCAGCTCTTAGCACGGTGCCCAGCACATAGTAGGTACTTAATACATGTGTATTGTCAGGAAGCACTTTGCCAAGCTCAGAGGTCCAGTTGGCTCAAGCTGAGCAGGGCCCGTGAGGGAGAGCAACGCTGCACGAGGGCCAGTGAGGGAGGGCAGCGCTGCGCTAGGGCCCATGAGGGAGGGCAGCGCTGTGCGAGGGTCTGTGAGGGAAGGCAGCGCTGCACAAGGGCCTGTGAAGGAGGGCAACACTGCGTGAGGGTCCGTGAGGGAGAGCAACGCTGCACGAGGGCTGATGAGGGAGGGCAATGCTGCGCTAGGGTCCATGAGGGAGGACAATGCTGCGCGAGGGCCCGTGAGGGAGGGCAATGCTGCGCTAGGGTCCATGAGGGAAGGCAACGCTGTGCGCTAGGGTCCGTGAGGGAGGGCAGCGCTGCACGAGAGCCCGTGAGGAAGGGCAGTGCTGCGCTAGGGTCCATGAGGGAGGGCAGCGCTGCGCGAGGGCCCGTGAGGGAGGGCAGCGCTGCGCGAGGGTCCGTGAGGGAGGGCAGCGCTGCGCGAGGGTCCGTGAGGGAGGGCAACGCTGAGTGGGATCCGTGAGGGAGGGCAACACTGGGCTTCTCCATTTCACTGGGAGCATGCCATGGGCAGTGCCTTTTTTTCTCTGTATCCATAAGTCTTAGCACAGTGTCTGATACATGGGAACCCCCCCAAGTATCAGGCCGAGAAATGAAGGGGTTCTCTCTCTAGTAGATGTAGTGGAGAGGGCCGAGAAACTGAGGAGGCAGCTCCTGCATAGAAGGGGAGAGGTGACTTTGGAGGTGGTGGCAAGGAGAACTGGGGAAGAAAACAGTCACGTGGGGAAGGAGACGAGACCGCAGGAGCCCACTGTGGCCTCAGTTCACAGGTGCCCTGGCAGAGACCAGCAAATATGTTTTCCAGCCCCACCCATGCACTTTGGGTGAGGGGATGTCAGCGCTCCCACCTCCCAACTCCCTGGGCTTGGCCCCACCCTCCTGCACAAGTCCTGTCAAACCTCAGCTCGGAGGCTGGTCTGTGTTGGTTGACTGACTGACTGAGCCTGCCCAGAGAGAAAGCGGTCACTTTGGGTCCATGCTCTACCCACGGAAAGCAAAGGACGAGGAGCTTCCCAAAGTCCTGGAAGGGCTCACGCCTCCCCAGAAAAAGCAGCCCAAGATTCAAGTCCTTGTCCTTGGATTGTTGAGCTTTTCGAAACAAATGACTTGGGCAAAAGCATCGTTCTCATGCTGCACAGGAGCTAGGGGAGAGCTGACCCAGAGGACCAAGGGTCAGGGTTCAGGCTGCCCCCCACCCTGGGCTGAGGAGCAGAAGAGGAACTCTGATCCCCAGAAACGTCAGGTCTGACCCGGCTTTGCAGAAATCAGCTTTTGGAATCAAGGCGGAGAAGCAGCGGCTTGTCTGGGGGTGGGGAGGTGGCGGACCACAGGGTCAGCATGAGTCAGCAGCGGATAAGGGGTCAGTAGGGAGCCCCCAGAGCGTGGGCCTGGGTCAGCAGCCCACAGGTAGTGCCTGTGCGAGGAGTCCCTTAACCCGGCTGCCTACTGTGCACTAGTAGCCCTAAATAGTCCTGGTCTGCCCATCACTGGCTGCGGGACGGCCCCTTGTGGTCCTTCCGGACATTGCAGGACTTCCTGACTCCGCTCCCCACAGCACCGTTGGCCGAGTCCCAGGGGAGGGCCTTCCACACGCTGGGGCTGAGTTTCCGGGCTGAGGCGGCGCCCCATGGGGCGTCCCCCCTCCTGTCCATCACCCACCCAGGCAGCATGTCCACTTCGGCCTTCTCTCATTCACTTTTCTGGACACATCTAGGATGTGGGAGGGGAACGTGGGGGGGGACTCCCCCATGGACAGACACTGGCATCTTGGCCCCTTGAGCCAGCCCACTCCCGCCCTCCTCCTCGGTCTTTCTGACTCTATAATGGGCTTGTAGTGGCAGTCGTCCGTTCTTCCTCATCCTCAGTAACTGTCCTTGTCCCAGCCTTAGAAATGGGAGCCAGGATGCCCAGGTGGGCATGAGCTGCCCGAGGGCATAACCACGGCTACCCACTGCCCTGCCATCCAGAGCTTCCCAGGAGGGTCCAGGGACTGGGTCATGGACATCAGCAAGACGGGCAATCACTAAACAACGCTAAATGTCCACTGGGGAGCGGGCACTGGGCGCTGGGGAGCGCTTCAGGCATGTACCAGCTGGGTAACCCCGGCTAATGGCTCAAGCGCTCAGTTCCTTCTTCTGTCAAGTGGGGACAACATTGCCGTAAGATTTATGTCATTTAATGACTTGTGACCTCGGTTCCCTCATAAAATGGGAACAATACTGCCTGCGGCATTTATGGAGATGTTTATGTCCAAGGAGGTAATGTGCCTCTCTCTCCCTTCTACTACAGACCTCTAAGTGGGAGCCTCTCCCTTCTAGCCGGCTCCCCTGCTCAGGGCCATCTCACCCCACTTGTCTGCCTCCATCTTGGAAGCTCCTGGAGGCAGGATCTGCCTTTTTCTCTCTCTGTATCCCCAGCTCTTAGCACGGTGCCCAGCACATAGTAGGTACTTAATACATGTGTATTGTCAGGAAGCACTTTGCCAAGCTCAGAGGTCCAGTTGGCTCAAGCTGAGCAGGGCCCGTGAGGGAGAGCAACGCTGCACGAGGGCCAGTGAGGGAGGGCAGCGCTGCGCTAGGGCCCATGAGGGAGGGCAGCGCTGTGCGAGGGTCTGTGAGGGAAGGCAGCGCTGCACAAGGGCCTGTGAAGGAGGGCAACACTGCGTGAGGGTCCGTGAGGGAGAGCAACGCTGCACGAGGGCTGATGAGGGAGGGCAATGCTGCACTAGGGTCCATGAGGGAGGACAATGCTGCGCGAGGGCCCGTGAGGGAGGGCAATGCTGCGCTAGGGTCCATGAGGGAAGGCAACGCTGTGCGCTAGGGTCCGTGAGGGAGGGCAGCGCTGCACGAGAGCCCGTGAGGAAGGGCAGTGCTGCGCTAGGGTCCATGAGGGAGGGCAGCGCTGCGCGAGGGCCCGTGAGGGAGGGCAGCGCTGCGCGAGGGTCCGTGAGGGAGGGCAGCGCTGCGCGAGGGTCCGTGAGGGAGGGCAGCGCTGCGCGAGGGTCCGTGAGGGAGGGCAACGCTGAGTGGGATCCGTGAGGGAGGGCAACACTGGGCTTCTCCATTTCACTGGGAGCATGCCATGGGCAGTGCCTTTTTTTCTCTGTATCCATAAGTCTTAGCACAGTGTCTGATACATGGGAACCCCCCCAAGTATCAGGCCGAGAAATGAAGGGGTTCTCTCTCTAGTAGATGTAGTGGAGAGGGCCGAGAAACTGAGGAGGCAGCTCCTGCATAGAAGGGGAGAGGTGACTTTGGAGGTGGTGGCAAGGAGAACTGGGGAAGAAAACAGTCACGTGGGGAAGGAGACGAGACCGCAGGAGCCCACTGTGGCCTCAGTTCACAGGTGCCCTGGCAGAGACCAGCAAATATGTTTTCCAGCCCCACCCATGCACTTTGGGTGAGGGGATGTCAGCGCTCCCACCTCCCAACTCCCTGGGCTTGGCCCCACCCTCCTGCACAAGTCCTGTCAAACCTCAGCTCGGAGGCTGGTCTGTGTTGGTTGACTGACTGACTGAGCCTGCCCAGAGAGAAAGCGGTCACTTTGGGTCCATGCTCTACCCACGGAAAGCAAAGGACGAGGAGCTTCCCAAAGTCCTGGAAGGGCTCACGCCTCCCCAGAAAAAGCAGCCCAAGATTCAAGTCCTTGTCCTTGGATTGTTGAGCTTTTCGAAACAAATGACTTGGGCAAAAGCATCGTTCTCATGCTGCACAGGAGCTAGGGGAGAGCTGACCCAGAGGACCAAGGGTCAGGGTTCAGGCTGCCCCCCACCCTGGGCTGAGGAGCAGAAGAGGAACTCTGATCCCCAGAAACGTCAGGTCTGACCCGGCTTTGCAGAAATCAGCTTTTGGAATCAAGGCGGAGAAGCAGCGGCTTGTCTGGGGGTGGGGAGGTGGCGGACCACAGGGTCAGCATGAGTCAGCAGCGGATAAGGGGTCAGTAGGGAGCCCCCAGAGCGTGGGCCTGGGTCAGCAGCCCACAGGTAGTGCCTGTGCGAGGAGTCCCTTAACCCGGCTGCCTACTGTGCACTAGTAGCCCTAAATAGTCCTGGTCTGGCCATCTCACTTGCGGCTGGGGACTCAATGAGGCGGCTCCTGGGGCCTGTGGGTCAGTGAGCTCTGGCCGGTCAGCCAGGACCTGGGGCCCAGCCTGGCTCTGCCACTGCCCGGAGCTCCAGGGGGACCCAAGCTCCCGACTGGGAACGCCACACAGACACTGGGACAGACACGGGGAGAAGGGACCAGAATGTTCTAGGACCCGCAGAAGGGAGGAACAAGGTGGCAATCGGGCCCACCTGGGGAGGCTTTCCCAGGAAACAGCTGGAGCGCATCTGCCGCTCCCCAGGGCGCCCAGCGCCAGATCTCAGACCGCAGGAAACTCCCCCTCTCCCTCCCTGATGGTCAGTCCCGCTCCTCCTGCCCCTTCCCGACTTTCTCTATCCCTGGTGTCCGGCCCAGAGCTCTCTAAGCCCCTGGGCCCAGTCAGTGCCCTTGGAGGCTGGGACTGGGAGTGCAGCTCAATGGAGGGGGCACCGGCTTGTCTGAGAGCAGGTGAGGACTTAGTGAACGGCAACACTGAGAGCCCCCGCTAAGGTGGGCAGCTCAAGCCAGGCCCGACCTAAGCTTAGTACGTGTAATCAGGCTTAAAGAACGTCATTGTGTCCGCATCCTCTTTGTTCCTCTCCCTGTCTCTGTGTCTGTCTTTCTCTTTCTCTGTCTCTCTCAGTCTCTGTTTCTGTCTTACTGTATTTTTGTGTCACTCTCTGTATCTCTTTTCTCTCTCTGTATCCGTCTCTCTGTGTCTCTGTTTCCATCTGTCTCTCTGTCTCTGTGTCTGTCTTTCTCAGTCTCTGTTTCTGTTTTACTGTATCTTTGTCTCTGTGTCTCTGTTTCCATCTGTCTCTGTCTCTGTGTCTGGCTTTCTCTTTCTCAGTCTCTGTTTCTGTTTTACTGTATCTTTGTGTCACTCTCCGTATCTCTTTTCTCTCTATCTGTCTCTGTGTCTCTGTTTCCATCTGTCCCTCTGTCTCTGTGTCTGGCTTTCTCTTTCTCAGTCTCTGTTTCTGTTTTACTGTATCTTTGTGTCACTCTCCGTATCTCTTTTCTCTCTATCTGTCTCTGTGTCTCTGTTTCCATCTATCTGTCTCTGTGTCTGGCTTTCTCTTTCTCAGTCTCTGTTTCTGTTTTACTGTATCTTTGTGTCACTCTCCGTATCTCTTTTCTCTCTATCTGTCTCTGTGTCTCTGTTTCCATCTGTCCCTCTGTCTCTGTGTCTGGCTTTCTCTTTCTCAGTCTCTGTTTCTGTTTTACTGTATCTTTGTGTCACTCTCCGTATCTCTTTTCTCTCTATCTGTCTCTGTGTCTCTGTTTCCATCTGTCCCTCTGTCTCTGTGTCTGGCTTTCTCTTTCTCAGTCTCTGTTTCTGTTTTACTGTATCTTTGTGTCACTCTCCGTATCTCTTTTCTCTCTATCTGTCTCTGTGTCTCTGTTTCCATCTATCTGTCTCTGTGTCTGGCTTTCTCTTTCTCAGTCTCTGTTTCTGTTTTACTGTATCTTTGTGTCACTCTCCGTATCTCTTTTCTCTCTATCTGTCTCTGTGTCTCTGTTTCCATCTGTCCCTCTGTCTCTGTGTCTGGCTTTCTCTTTCTCAGTCTCTGTTTCTGTTTTACTGTATCTTTGTGTCACTCTCCGTATCTCTTTTCTCTCTATCTGTCTCTGTGTCTCTGTTTCCATCTGTCCCTCTGTCTCTGTGTCTGGCTTTCTCTTTCTCAGTCTCTGTTTCTGTTTTACTGTATCTTTGTGTCACTCTCCGTATCTCTTTTCTCTCTATCTGTCTCTGTGTCTCTGTTTCCATCTATCTGTCTCTGTGTCTGGCTTTCTCTTTCTCAGTCTCTGTTTCTGTTTTACTGTATCTTTGTGTCACTCTCCGTATCTCTTTTCTCTCTATCTGTCTCTGTGTCTCTGTTTCCATCTGTCCCTCTGTCTCTGTGTCTGGCTTTCTCTTTCTCAGTCTCTGTTTCTGTTTTACTGTATCTTTGTGTCACTCTCCGTATCTCTTTTCTCTCTATCTGTCTCTGTGTCTCTGTTTCCATCTATCTGTCTCTGTGTCTGGCTTTCTCTTTCTCAGTCTCTGTTTCTGTTTTACTGTATCTTTGTGTCACTTTCTGTATCTCTTTTCTCTCTATTTCCATCTGTGTCTCTGTCTCTGTTTCTGTCCCTATATCTCTGTATCTCTTTCTGTCTGTTTCTCTCTAGCTTTGTGTGTTTCTGTCTCTGTATCTCTCTATCTCTATTTCTGTATATATCTTTGTGTCTGTCTCTTTCTGTCTTTCTCAGTGTCTGTTTCTGTCTTACTGTATTTTTGTGTCACTCTCTGTATCTCTTTTCTCTCTATCTGTCTCTGTGTCTCTGTTTCCATCTGTCTCTCTGTCTATCTCTATCTCTTTTTGTCTCTCTGTGTGTTTCTGTGTCTCTGTATCTCTCTATCTCTATTTCTGTATCTATCTTTGTGTCTGTGTCTCTGTCTGTCTTTTTCTCTGTCTTTCTCAGTCTGTTTCTGTCTTACTGTACCTTTGCGTCACTATCTGTTGCTCTTTCAGTATCTCTCTGTTTCTGTTTCCATCTCTGTCTCTCTGTCTCTGTTTCTATCTCTTTATATTTCTATCTCTTTCTGTTTCTGTCTCTATATATCTTTTTCTGTGTCTCTATCTCTCTATCTCTACTTCTGTATATATCTTTGTGTCTCTCTGTATCTCTGTCTCTGTTTCTCTGTCTTTCTCAGTCTCTGTTCCTGTCTTACTGTATCTTTGTGTCACTATCTGTTGTTCTCTCTCAGTATCTGTCTCTCTGTCTCTGTTTCTGTCTCTTTAGATCTCTGTATCTTTCTGTCTGTTTCTGTCTCTCTGTATTCGTCTCTCTGTGTCTCTGTGTCTCTGTATCTCTGTCTGTGTCTCTGTTTCTATCTCTCTGTCTCTGTCCCTCTGCCTCTCTCTGTGTCTATGTCCCTCTGCATACATATGCATATATGTAATATATACAGTATTGTTCAGTCATTTCCCTTGTGTCCAGCTCTTCATGACCTTATTTGGGTCTTTCTTGACAAAGATACTAGGGTTGGCCATTTCTCCAGCTCGTGTTACAGATGAGGAAACTGAGGCACCCGGGCTCACCTGGCTGGGAAGGGTCTGAGGCTGGATTTGAACTCGGGTACCCGAGCTTCGAGGCTCCCAGACCAGCACTCCGTGCCCCGGCCGTAGATACATGCACATATCAGTAAACACACATGTCTGGACATCCGGGGCGGGCGCAGGAGTGTTGGTGAATGACTGAGCTCCCGCTGGAGAGCCACAGGAAAGCCCCGGATTTGGAGCCCAATCCTGGCCCGGGGCGTAGACGGTAGCGGCTGTCCCGAAAGTCCCGGTGCCCTCTTCATGTTCATTAATACCCTCCGAGCGCACCGGGCCTCTTGGGTCGCCCCCGATGAGGACGGAGTCACCTCAGCCTCCCCGGCCTCCCCTGCAGAGGGCGTACGCGAGCATGCTGAGCGCCCTCCGGACTTCTGCGTCCCCCAGAAAGGCAAGGTCTCTTACACATGTCCCTGCTGGGCTTCGGGGAGGGGGAGGGGCTCCGAGGGACAGGCCGCAGCCCGAACCTGGTGAGCCGTGACGAGGTGTCGGGGAGGCAGCTCGGCCGGGGCCTCCCAGGGGAATGGGCAGCTGAGTGGGCTCTCCTTCCCGGCCCGACCGTGGCCAGCCTGTGGCGCCTGAGAGCCCGGGGCTTCCACTCAGTGAGAGGGGCACTGAGGCAGACATCACTGGTCTGTCCAGCCCTCACTGACCCTGAGGGAAGGGCAGTGGCCGCAGCCCCTGAGCCGAGCCCCCTCTAAGCGCCTAAAACCCAACTAGAGATCCTTCTTGGTTCTGTTTGTGCATGGGGACCCGCCTGGCTGTGCCCTCCGGCGCCGGAAGGGAAGGGGGGAGGCAGCCCCTGTAGCCATGGGGGCATTTGGCGACGCTAAGGGCCATGGGGCCCGACTATCATGGGCCTGGGAAGTGCCGACGGCGATGGGAAGGGAGGCTGAGGAAGAAGGGACTCTGGCTCCTGTCCCGTCACCAGCAAGAACTCCCATTGCATTGGGGATGCGTGGTGCCCAGTCAGTGAGCCGGGTCAGGGAGCCCCTTCCTCTCTCTGGGCCTCAGTTTCCCCAGCTCCCACCTCTCGAGAGCCCACAACCAGGCAGGGATAAACCCACAGCAAAGCTCTGCTTTGGACAAAGTCCATCTTGGGCAGCTTCTCCCCCATACCCCCTTTTCCTGGCTCATCTCCACTGCCGTCCCAGGGCTCCTTCAGGGCCAGGCTATCCACTGAGGGCCCCAGGAGAGAGTCTGAAAAGCTTATGAGTGTCTGATGTCTAAGGGCCCACCCCCCACTCCCCCAGCCCCTCAGCCCAAGGTGTTTGTATTTTACTGGGGCACTTGAATGGGAAAGTCTTCCAAGTGCTGCAGAGGAAGCACTAATGGGGGACCTTCAGACATGGAGGTTTTCCCCCTGGCAGCCCCCTCCTTCTGAGGTGGGCACAGCACACACAAGCAGGCCCACAACCACACTCTTCCCCACCCGCAGACACACCCCTTTCCTGGGCTTCCTGCAGCCTCTCAGATTTGTTTCTTCCTTTCACTGTTCCCCTTGGCCCCACCCCAGCTTCCCTCTCTTCTGGTCCTGAACACTCCTGCCCTCCCTAGCTGTCTCTGAACTTCACTCTTACCCTGCCAACTGCCTTTGCCCTCCCCCCTCCTTAAGCCCCCAGCCTCAAGACACCCCTGTGCCCCAGGCTCTTTATGTGACTTGTCAGCTCTGACCAGCTCCCCCAGGTATAGTAGGTCCCAGCTCTCCCAGGTACAGCAGGTCCCAGCTCTCCCAGCTATAGCAGGTCCCAGCTCTCCCAGGTCCAGCAGGTCCCAGCTCCCCCAGGTCCAGCAGGTCCCAGCTCCCCCCTGCTAAGACCACAGAATAGCAGAGCTGGAAGGGCCTCAGAGGCCGGGGTCCTAGTCCAATAGAGACAGGGAGGTCCTCGCCTCAGCCAGAACTGGAACCCAGCTTTCCTGGCTCAGCCTCAGGCTCCCTGAAGCACAAGCCCCAAGGGGCCAGCCCTGTCCTGGGACTCTCCATTGTGACCTCAGATACCCTTTTCCCTTTGGATTGGCCCAGAGTTGAAGAAAGAGAGATGGGACCTGGACGAAATGTGATCAAGGGGCAACCAGAGGGGGCCAAAAGGGCCCAGCCCCCTACTTTGAAGAAGGCTGTCTGACCAATGCTGCCTTGTCTGTGACCAGAGAGGAGCCTAAGTTAACCAACTTTAGTCATTTCTGCTTTCAGACTAGGCTGCCGGTATGCTGAGCTCTTGCCATAATACCCTTTCCTCCCTCTCTCTTTCTCTTTTCCCTCTCTCTCCTCCCTCCTTCCCTCTCCTCCTTCCCTTCCCTTCTCCTTCCTTCCCTCCCCTTCTCCCTCCTTCCCTCCTCCTTCCTCCTTTTCTCTCCTCCCTCCTTTTCTTACCTTCTCTCTCCTTTTCTCTCCTCCCTCCTTCCCCCTCCCCCTTTTCCTCCCTCCCTCCCCCTTCTCCTTCCCTTCTTCCCTCTCTCCCTGCCACCTTGCACACCTTTATCCCCGCTTCCATCCTTCCCTACTTGGCGCTTTCTTCAGGGAAGGCGCCGGCCCGAGTCCTGCCTTGGTGGGAGGGAATCCGTCCACAACGTTTGGATTGTCAGAAACCCTCTCAGTCCAATCCCCTCCCTTCCTCAAACCATCGGAGAGCCAGCATTTGAGCCCCTCCTTTGACTCCAAATCCAGGCGAGGTTCTACTGTCACTTCTAGGGGTCATCACAGCGACCGCGACCCCTCCCCTGACTCTTGAAAATGAGAATCCGCTCTTGGTTCTCTGTGCTGGAAAGAAAGTGGTGTCATGTGGGAAACCCCCAAAGCTCTTGGATCGGGGGGAAGGGGGAGGAAGTGGGGGGGGGACTTACGGTTGATTGTGCTTCATGTTCTGGCCATTCCTACCACTTGGGCCGGACCTTGCGGCTGTGTCGGCCCCAGCTCAAGGCCAGAGCGCGGTCCAGCCTCGGGGCCCCCGGGGGGCGGGACCAGCGGCCGCAGAGCCCTGGCCACCCCCCTGCAAGTGCGCGTTCTAACCTCTCGTTTGCGGAGTGAGCCCTCCCCTCGCCTTCCTTTCCCAGTAGCTGCTGGGCCACAGTCCCAGGTAGAAGAGGCGTGACAGCAGATGAGCCAGAGTCACAAAGGAGCTTGCTCAGCAGTGGAGGGGATAATGTCACAAAGAGGGAGTAAGCCAGGCCGGTCCCCAGAGCCCAGGGGCCCCGGAGAATCCAGACACCCACCTCCCGTCTGCTCTTCCCCAGTGTTCAGTGGAGAACCAGGAGCCCGAAGGGCAAGAACACAGTCCCCTTTGGCCATCCCCACCCACAGGGTCGCCCTGCGACCCACGCAGGGGTCTAGACCCATCATCCCCCTCAATCATGTTAAACACACAAGCAATAAGGAGAGCCAGCCCTCAGATCTCAGGGGGCAGAAGGGCCCCCTGTGCCCGAACAAGAATCCCCCCGGATCTGCTGTTTGCTCTTTGTTCTGGAAGAGGTCCATGACATCAGGGAGGTGCTGCTTCCCCTCCAGGGCCCTCTGGGTCCGGAGGTCAGATCAGGACGTCCAGAGATGGTCCCGGGGGAAGCTTTGGCCTTTTAAGCTAGGTCCTCAGCAGGTCTCAGTTTGGCTGACTCTACAGCCTCCATGATCTACCCGACACATGGATCCCCAGCTGTCGGAATCTTTACAAACTGCTAACTCATTAGATTTGCTGTTTCAAGTGAGCCCCTTCAGAAACCCGCTAATCTGATTTGACTTCCTATTTCCTTTGGTGTTTTCATCTCCCTGAGGTGTCAGGGAAGACGTGATCACCTTTTTGGGGGGGTTCTCACCTCCTTGAAAAATCAGGGAGGTCATGACCACCCTATACCCATGACCCCCATGACCACACCTTAACAAAAGAAAGGGGGAGATGTTGGAATCTTTACAAACTGCTAACTCATTAGAGTTGATAGATTATTGATCTGATCTTACAAGAAGATGTTTGGGGCCAGAACCTGAAACAAGGTACTAAGTAGAACTAATTGATACAATGCTTGTGTTTACGCCTTTACTCATTGGAGTTCACAAGTATGGGGGATTCACAAAGTAAACTGTATAACTTTATGAATTCACACCTCCCTTGAAGCTCTTAGGGTCAGAGAGTACTATGGGAGAAAACCCATAATCCCTCTCTTTCGTATCCCACAATTCCTCTCTCTCATATATAAGATACAGACAGAGGCTCTCAGATAGAATTCAGCCAAATTACATGAAGAGAAGAGCGTCAAGTCAGAAGAAGCCATGAGTCGGAGCCGCGCTGAAGATTGAGAAGGCTCTCTCAGAGGCAAGACAGATTCAACTTGGTGCTGGCTCTGGAGCCTGAAGAAAGCAGAGGCAGAAGCAAAGGACAAAGCGGCAAGAGCTCTTGGAACCAGGCAGAGAGAGGGGCCTCTAAGAATCTATCCTGGCCCAAGGAAAGAGACAAAACTTGGAAGGAAAAATAAACATTTGTATTTTTATCAGCTGGCTGCATTTGGGGTAATTATTGATCTGAATTGATACTAAGGCTGCCTCCAGAAAACCTCCCCTGAGAAACCTACCTTCTCCCAGAGAGAACCATCATCCTATTATTTTAAAGAAGAAAAAAGAACACAACACCCAGCTTCTTCCCAAAGCATGATCTATCTGACACATGGATCCCCAGCCTCTTTGCAAACATGTGATCTACCCAACACATGGATCCTCAGTCTCTTCCCAAGGATGTGATCTACCCAACACATGAATCCCCAATCTCTTTGCAAAGACGTGATCTACCCAACACATGGATCCCCAGCCTTTTTGCAAAGATGTGAGCTACCCAACATATGGATTCCCCAGCCTTTTTGCAAAGATGTGATCTACCCAACACATGGATCCTCAGTCTCTTCCCAAGGATGTGATCTACCTGGCACATGGATCCCCAGCCTCTTTGCAAAGATGTGATCTACCCAACCCAAGGATGTGATCTACCCAACACATGGATCCCCAACCTCTTCCCGAGGACATGATCTACCCAACACATGGATCCCCAGTCTCTTCCCGAGGACATAATCTACCCAACACATGGATCCCCAACCTCTTCCCGAGGACATGATCTACCCAACACATGGATCTCTAGTCTCTTCCTGAGGACATGATCTACCCAACACATGGATCCCCAGCCTCTTCCCAAGGACATGATCTACCTAACACATGGATCCTCAATCTCTTCCCAAGGACGTGATCTACCCGACACATGGATCCTCAATCTCTTCCCAAGGACATGATCTACCCGACACATGGA
The DNA here is from genome assembly GCF_016432865.1 of Antechinus flavipes. NCBI lineage: Eukaryota > Metazoa > Chordata > Mammalia > Dasyuromorphia > Dasyuridae > Antechinus > Antechinus flavipes. The sequence goes on from NC_067403.1 coordinate 261,549,790, forward strand.
TCCTCAATCTCTTCCCAAGGACATGATCTCCCCGACACATGGATCCCCAGCCTCTTCCCAAGGACGTGATCTACCTGACACATGTATCCTCAGTCTCTTCCCAAGGACGTGATCTACCTGACACATGTATCCTCAGTCTCTTCCTGAGGATGTAATTTACCCGACACATGGATCCCCAGCCTCTTCCCAAAGCATGATCTATCTGACATATGGATCCCCAGCCTCTTTTCAAGGATGTGATCTACCTGACATGTGGATCTCAGCCTTTTCCCGAGGACATGATCAACCTGACACATGTACCCCCAGCCTCTTCCTGAGAATATGATCTGCCCGACACATGGATCCCCAGCCTCTTCCCAAGGACATGATCTACCCAACATGTGGATCCCTAGGCTCTTAGCAAAGACCTCTAGTGAGCCACCCTGAAGCAGCCCCATCAGCCCACACCTGCCTCTCTGTCTACACAAGCACACACCTAGCCCTGCCCTCTTGATCTAGGTAGGATCACCACCTAATCCTGTCTGTCGTGAGTCCTCCAGGTACTGTGCCATCTTCCACAGCCATCACACTGCCCTTAGCTCTCCCTTCTGCAGGAGCAGCCTCTTGGTGCAGACTTACAACCCTTCCCCCTCCTCTTCTCTTCTGGGTGGTCCTCCCTAAAAAGCGAACAAAAGGGCACCGAGTCCCGGTCCTGGTTGTCCAGATGGGGCTTGACCGGGGCACAAGAAGACTCACTGCCCTTCCTGGCCACTTGGCCCCCAAGCTGAGCTCCCCAAGCCACCATGTTGCTTCTGCGGGCCGCTCTTTGGCCTTGGGGCTACTTTTATTGGCCGGGGCAGTCCCCGAAAAGCTCCAGAGCCTTTTGTTACAAGAGCCGCTGGCTCCCTATGCCCATCCTGGGCGGGCAAGGCCGACTTTGGAAGTGTTTTCTCCCGTGAAATTGAACCTCTTAGTCTCGCCTTAACTGAGCCGTCCTCCCCCAGAGGGCCCCATCTTTCTCATCTGTAAAGTGGGAATAGCAATCCTGGCTGGCTCTGCCTCCTTTACAGGGTTCTTGTGAGAACAAAATGAAAGAATTGATCAGGGCACTCTGGGAAACACGGAGCGAGGGGCAAGCGTGGTTATAGAAGGTTAAGCTAGAAGGGGCTTTCCCAGCACTCTCATCCCGATCTCCCCTTTTACAGATGGGGAAAGGCCTAGTGAGAGGAGATGGTGGCTCCTAGTTAGACCAGAGCTAGGTCGAGTCCAGAGCGACTTCTCAGGTCCTGCGCTCTCGGGAGGTTGGAGGCCTCATGGAGGCCGGGCAGCTGACCGGCGATGTAGGAGGGAATCGCGTGCCTGGCCGGGCGCCGCTTAGGGAGCATTAAAAGTACAGTGGATGGAACTCGAGGCTCATGTAGGAAATCAGAGCTTCTGGGGCCCCCAAAGGCACCTCCGAACCTTCCGGACCTCTGGGTGGCCGTGGAGGCGGAGGGGGCTGAGTTGGGCGGGCCCAAGCTGGACCCTGCCTCCTAGGGCAGCCCGAGGCCTTGCCTTCTCCCAGCGTGGAGCCCGAGCTCGGTGGGCCGTGGCGGGGTTTCGGGGGGCTCGGAGTCAGCGGGCACGAAATGTCTCGCTTCCCCAGCCTCGGTCTGAACTGCTGCTGTCGCTTCCTTTCAGAGAACCCCCACAGCTCACGCCATGAAGGAGGAGAACTTTCTCCGGCGCAGGTTTTCCCTCTGTCCACCTTCCTCCACCCCCCAGAAAATTGACCCTCGGAAACTGACTAGGAACCTCTTCTTCAGTGGAGACCATGAAATCTACCCGCTTAGTCCAGGTTTGTCCTTGCTGGGAAGGGGGGGGGGGGACGGGGCAGCGAGGGGGGGGAACTGAGGTGGGAGGGACTGAGGTGGGGGAACAACGTTGGGGGGACCGAGGTGGGCACTCCTGACTCCCCAGACTGCGGAGGGGAAGCCCCCATGAGAAGCAGAGTCCCCCAGTGAAGGACCACAGGCCTCCTGTGCTGATGGCAGGCCATGAGCATCTCTCCCAGATGGGGGAGGGGGGAAACTGAGGCTCTGAGAGAAACATGAGGAGGCCTCTTAGGCCTGTGGCTCAAAAGTGGGTCAGACCCCCAAGCTCTCATTTTAAAGAAACAGGGATTGGGGTTCAGGTTAAAGTATAAATTAAATACAATATAAGTACACATGTCCAAACAGTTATTTTGCTGTACAAAAAGAATTGGACTTTGAAATAGTGAACAATTAACCTGTGAAGGAAATCCAAAATGCAGGGGGACAAAAATAGAGGGACGGGGAATTCGATGTAGTGGTTCCTAGTCGTCTCCCAGAGTTCTTTCCCTGGGCGTCGCTGGCTCAGTTCATTCCTGCTCCACTGGAATCGATTTGGTTCATCTCATTGCTGGAGATGGCCACGTCGGTCAGAATTGATCATCATATAGTCTTGTTGTTGAAGTATAGAATGATCTGGCCCTGCTCGTTTCCCTCAACATCCTGTCAGTTCCTGTCAGTCTCTCCCGGCCTCTCATCCTGCTGATTGTTTCTTACAGAACAATAATATTCCATAACGTTCATATACCACAATTTACTCAACCATTCTCCCATTGATGGGCATCCATTCATTTTCCAGCTTCCAGCCACTACAAACAGGGCTGCCACAAATATTTTGGCACATACAGGTCCCTTTCCTTTCTTTAGTATCTCCTTGGGGTATAAGCCCAGTAGAAACACTGCTGGGTCAGAGGGGATGCACAGTTTGATAACTTTTTGAGCACAGAACCAAACTGCTCTCCAGAATGGTGGGACCACATGCTCTCTCACATACCTCAGTTTACCGCCCTGTCAAACAGGGATACGGGAGTGGAATACACTCCAGGATGGGCAGTGACAGGATGGCAACTGAGTGGCCCAAGGCCAGAGGGTAGCCCCGCCCTGGGAGGCAAGAGCCCCACCTCTGGGCCCGGCTTCCCCCTCCCCGCCTGCCTCTGGATAGAGGCTCCCCCCACGGGGGCACTGGGGGAGGGGCTGTTGGGGACCCCCCCTCAGGTGTCACTGGCTCCCTCCTGTTGCAGGGAAGGACATGGAAAGCACCAATGGTGTGCCCCTGTTGAAGGATGAAGTGCCTCCGACGCCAGTGTCCGTGACCAGAACCCTGCAGGTGAGCCCCCGCCCAGCCGGAGGATGGGGGAGGGGCACACGGGGAGGGGGCTGACTCCAGGCCCCGGCCCCTCCCCCACCAAAACACAAGAACAACTGGACTCAGGCTGGGCCCTTGGGGCGCTTCCTGCTCTGGGGAGGACCAGGTCGAGCCTGAGGAGACATTGACTCGGTGCCATCGTCCCCAGAGAAGTCCTGAGCTTCCCGAGCAGCAGCTGAAGAGCTGGGGCTGAGGGGGAGACTGGCAGGGGCGGGGGGAGAGGGGGGAGCCCAGTGCTCGAGGCGCTGATGTCTTTGCTCGCCCCCCGCGGGGGCCGCTTCCTCCAAGGCCCGAGAACAGCCGCAAGCGCCTGAGCACTACCTGAGCTCCGCTTGAGTGCACCCGAGCGCTGTTTGAGCGCCGCCTGAGTGCACGCGAGCACTGTCTGAGCGCCATCTGAGCGCCTCTGAACCTCTTTTTGCGCAGAACAATGACTACCGGCTCTGCAATGGGTCTGACCGAGAGTCCTTGTCCCCAACAGCCAAAGTCACCAAGAAGGAAACTCTCAAGGTGAGGGAGACCTTGGGGGCTGGGAGCTTTCCAGGCTCGCTCCTTCCTCTGACACCAGCCCTAAGTGGGGGGGAGGGCAAGCCTGGCTTCCCCTCCGGCTGCCCCTGGCATTCCCCTACCATACTCTTGTCCTGGCTCCTCTCTACCCCTTCCCCCTCTTCCTCCCTTCTTCTTCCTCTTCCCTCTTCTTCCTCCTCTTCCTCTTTTCTCCTTTCCCTCCTCCTCCTCTCTCCTCCTCCCTCCTCCCCTTCTTTTCTTCCCTTTCCTGCTCTTCCCCTTGTTCCTTTTTTCTTCCTCCCTCTCTTCCTCCTCTCCCTCCTCCTCTTCTCCTCTCTTTCTTCCTCCTCTTCTTCTTTCTCCTCTCCCTCCTCCTCCTCCTGTCCCTCCTCCCCTCTTCCTCCTCTCCTTCCTCCTCTTCTTCTCCTCTCCTTCTTCCTCCTCCTCTTCTTTCTCCTCTTCCTCCTCTCTTCCTCCCTTCTTCCTCCTCTCTCTCCTCCCTTTCTTTTCTTCCCTCCCAATCTCTTCTCTCCCTCTTCCTCATCTTCCTGTCCCTCCTCCTCCTCCCTCTTTTCCTCTTCCTCTCTCTCTCTTCCCCCTCCTCCTCTCCCTCCTAACCCCGAGCCGCCTCCCCACATCAGGTCCAGAAGAGGAATTACCGCCAGGAGAAGAAGCGGGCCACCCAGCAGCTCTTCAGCGCCCTCAAGGACCCCAGCGTGGTCATCATGGCCGACTGGCTGAAGGTACGGGCTTCCAGAAGGTCGTGGTGAGACCCCGGGGGCCCCAAGGCCCTCATTTTGGAGAACCAAGATGGCTCCTCCCTCAGAGGGCACCCCCCCTCCCCACCAGGAGAGCTGGGAAAGTGTGTGTGTGTGTGTGTGTGTGTGTGTGTGTGTGTGTGTGTGCGTGTGTGTGCCCGCCCACGGGGCGGATGCCTGGGTCCATCACTAAGCCCATAGATGGCGGCCTCTGGGGAGAGGAGCAGCCAGTGCCCCTGAGTCAGGAAGGGCGCCCCCCCCCACTGTCCAGCTCTAGAGACACTCAGACCACTTGTTCTTCTTCCCCCTCAGGCCCTGGGGGGTCAGAGGGAGCTGGGTCAAGGCCCCAAAAGCCTGGTCATGGCCCGAGAGGCCGGGGCAAACCTTCCAGGGCAGGTCCCCCGCCAGGCTGGCTCCCACTGGTGTGCCGTCCGAAGCAGAACGGACCGCTGTCTGCTCCGGGAGTAAACCAGCCTAAGGAGGGAGAGGGGACAGTGGGGGGAAAGGAGGGAGGGAGGAAGTGGGGGGTGCTCCGCCCCTGAAATAGGGGTCCTGCTCTGGGCTGGCCGAGGAGCAGGAGAGAGCCCCGCGGCCTTCCTGAGGCTCTCCCCGTGCCCCACCTCAGATCCGGGGGACCCTGAAGGGCTGGACCAAGCTCTGGTGCATCCTGAAGCCGGGCGTGCTGCTGGTTTACAAGACGCCCAAGGTGGGCCAGTGGGTGGGCACCATCCTGCTGCACTCGTGCGAGCTCATCGAGCGGCCCTCCAAGAAGGACGGCTTCTGCTTCAAGCTCTTCCACCCCCTGGACCAGTCCATCTGGGCCATGAAGGTGGGGGCCGAGGGGGCCCCGAGAGGGGCGGAGCCCAGAGGGTGGAGGGGCAGAAAAAGGTCCTGTAACGGGGTTGGGGGCAGAAGGGCAGGAGGGTCCTGTAATTGGGGGGCCGGGGCAGAGCCCAGAGGACGGGGGGGCCGGAGGGTCCTGTACTGGGGGGGCCAGGGCAGAGCCTGGAGGGGGGGGCAGAAGGATCCTGTAATCAGGAAGCCCCTGGGCTCCATCACCTGCTTGTGTGTCTGCTCCACAGGGTCCCAAAGGCGAGAACGTGGGCTCCATCACCCAGCCGCTCCCTAGCAGTTACCTCATCTTCAGGGCGCCCTCTGAGTCCGACGGTAAGTCCTCCTCCCTCGCCCTGCTTCCCTTCTGGTCTGCTCTAAGGTGCTGCCTCTGCAGCTCAGCCCCCAGCTTTGTGGAGCAGAAAGGCCCCAGGGCCCCCTCTCTGGGAGCCCCCTCTCACCCCCACAGCTCGGGCTCCGCCTGGCTCACGCTCACTCTGCTTCCCCACAACCACGCGCACTTATTAAGTGCCTTCTGTGAGCCGGGCTGGACACGGCCAGCTCCTCCAACTCTGCAGCCAGATGTTGTAGTCCAGTGGCGTCTCCTTGTTTGGCAGAAGGGGAAACTGAGGCCACAGGGGTAAGGAGCAGGGAGGGCTCTCCAGAACACAAAGGCAACAAGCATTAATTAGATGCCTTCTCAGTCTGGTCCCTGTGCCCAGAGTCTCTGCTCCAGGGCTTGCCGGGCACAGCGGAGCGGGTCCTGGAGCTATTCAGTGAGTCCGTCAGCCCTTGACTACAGAGCTTCTCTATGCAGAACAAAGAGTTCTAGACCAGAGCCGAGAACCACCCAGTCATTTTCTCGGTAGGATGTGAGAACGTGAAGTGTCTCAGGACATGGCACCCCCGGGGCCATCTGGGGGAGCCCCAGGGCCGTCCTTCAGGGCACCCCCCCACAGGTCACAGGGACCCCAACGGTCTGAGCTTGGGCCTTATTTTCTAGCCTGGACCCCACTCCCTGGGCTAGGAGCTCCTGAGGGAAGCTGGAGGACCCCAGAAAAGAGGTGGCCCGAGGGTCCCCAGGCCGGGCTTCTTGGCCAGATTCTGCATTTATTTACAAGGTGGACTTGGGGCCTTTTCTTTGGACCTCAGTTTCCTCCCTTGTCATACATGAGACAGAGCCCCCAAAGCCCCTCCTGGCACCCCAGAGCGGAGAGCGTGGCTCACCAGGCCTCTCTTCCATCCTTGCCCTTCAGAGCCCTCTCGTGGTGGTCTGAGGAAGCGCCCGCAGCCCCTGCCCTCCCCCATCACCCCAAACCAAGCATTGCCAGGCCCTCCCCCTGGCTCTGACTCCTGGCCTCCCCCGCTTCCCTAAGGCCCAGCGGAAAGCTCCCCCGCTGCAGGAAGCTTCCCCAAGAATGACTTCCCGTTTTTCCTGTTCCTAGCTTACTTTGTCCGGGTTTGATTGTGAGCTCCCTGAGGACAGGGCTGCTGTCTTTTACCTTTTTTCCTATCCCCAGTCTGTAAAGGTGTCTGACACACAGTAGGTGCTTAATAAATGCTTGTTTTAAATGACTAACGTGGAAACGTCTCACATGATTACGCATGTAATAACTGATAGCTGATTGCTACCATCTCAGGGAGGAAACAGGGAAAAAGGAACAGAACTGGGAACTCAACTTCACCAAAAAAAAGTTTTAAGTTGTTTTAATAAGTAACTGGGGAGAAATATACACAGATAGAAAGGTAGCTAGGTAGGTAGATAGACAGACAGACAGACAGACAGAAGCATAGATTGATAGACATAAGACTAATAGATGGATAGATAGATTGATAAATGATAGATAAAAAGATAAATAGCTAAATAAATAGACAAAAAGTTAGATAGATTGATAGATAGACAAATAAATAGATAGAAAGAAAGATTGATAGATAAATAGACAGACAGAAAGACAAGATAGATTAATAGATAAGCAGACAGATAAATAGACAAGCAGAAAGAAAGATAGATTGATAGACAAATAGACAGAAAGATAGATAGATAGACATAGACAGATAAATAGAAAGATAGAAAGATTGACTGATAGAGAGACAAAGAAAGATAGACAGAAAGAAGGATGGATGGATAGATAGATAAATAGAAAGACAGATAGATTGATAAATAGATAGGCAGACAGAAAGATAGATTGACAGACAGATAAATAGAAAGATACATAGATAGATAAATAAATAAACAGAAAGATTGATAAATAGATAGGGAGATAGAAGAATGGATAGATAGAAGGACAGATAAATAGGCAGAAATAAAGATAGATAGATAGCTACATAGATAGACAGACAGACAAATAGAAAGATAGATTGATAAATAGATAGACATAGACATAAATAGACAACGACAGAAAGAAGGCTGGATGGATAGATAAATAAAAAGAAGACTGATAAATGTTAGATTGACAGACAGAAAGATAGATTGATTGATAGAAAGAAAGATTGATAGATAAATAAATAGAAAGATAGAAAGAAAAATAGATTGTTAGACAGATAAATAAACAGAAAGTTAGGTCAATAAATAGATAGATAAATAGATAGACAGAAAGAAGGATGGATAGATAGAAAGATAGATTGATAGGTAGATAGAAGAATGGATGAATAGATAGAACGATAGATTGATAAATAGATAAATAGAAAAAAGATAGATTGATAGATAACTACATAGATAGAAAAAAGATTGGATGGATAGATAGAAAGATAGATTGATAAATAGATAGACATAGGCAGATAAATAGAAAGATTGATTAGATAGGCAGGCAGATAGACAGAAAAGATGGATGGATAGATAGATAAATAGAAAGATTATAAATGATAGATAAATGGAAAACTAGATAGATAAATTGACAGACAGACTGATAGGCAGATAAATAAACAGAAAGATAGATAGGCAGAAAGATAGATTGATAAATAGGTAGACAGAAAGACAGACAGTAAGAAAAATTGATTGATAGATAGACCGAAAGAAGGATGGATGGATGGATGGATGGATAAATAAATAGACAGGTAAATAGATTGACAGTCAGAAAGATAGATTGATCAATAGAAAGATAAATTGATAAATAGAAAGATGGATTTGATTGGATAAATAGATAAATAAATAGAAGGATAGATTGATAAATAGAAAGATAGATACAGATAAATACAGAAAGAAAAAGATTGATAGAGAAATATAAAGAAATGCTTGTTTCCTTCCTCTCTGTGAGGAAAACACTTAATTTTTGTTTAATTCATGAATGAAAAAGCAATCATTAATCACTTACTGTGTGCAGACCCTGTACCACTTAGCACAGTCGAGGCCAATGTCCCTGAGAAGGGCCTGCTCTGTGAAGTTCATGGGCAATGAGCTGAATATTTGGGACTGGGCGCTACGCCCTAATGGACAAAGGCAGGAACAGGCAGGTCTCGGAGCATTCGCCACCACATGGCAGAGTGATGATGATAATAACACGTATGTTAAGTACATGGACCAGGCGAAGGTGGGCCCCGGCCAGAACGGACTCGCCTTTTCCTTCAGTTTCCTTTTTCCTGTTCTGCTCTCCCCAGTGCATCCCTCTGTCCCCCCTCCCTGTGATTAGCAGACAGTCCCTCCACCCCCCGGCTGACCTCCAACCTGCAGAGAAAGGAGGAGGGGCTTTCATTTCCCAGGGATGGTTCCTTGTGTAGCTCTTTCTACTTCCTTGACCTTGTGGACGTGAGCACCTCCTTCCCTCTGCTTTGGGCTGTACGAGGTTTCCCAGGATTCCCAGGGAGCACTCTTTCCTAAGCACAGGACGCTCCTGGAGGCCAGAAACTGGCTCCTTTCGCACCGCCAGAGTCTAGCATGGTTCTTGCATATGTAGTAGGGGCCTAATAAATGCGCCGGGACTCGGCCGGCGAGCACTAGCTCTCGCCGCCACAAGGAGGCGCCATCAGTATTTTGTGTCGGCAGGACCGTTCTGGCCGGCACTGACCTGGGGTCGGAACCTGGCGGAGGCACCTCTGGGTCAGGAGAGAGTTTTCAGTGGTTTTTAGTGACTTTTATTCTCTAAAAGGAGTGAACCGTATTCAACCTAAGCCCCACAGCCTGCTCTCTTGGGGGTTGGGAGTCAGGGAGGGAGGGAGAAAATTGTGGGACGCAGTCTCCCAAATAACCGTTGAGAAGCCCCTCTGCGCATAGATTTGGGAACATAAAATGCTATTGAGGGGAAGACGATCCCAAGCCCCCAGCGTCTCCCGGCTTGCCTCAGCGGCTGCAGCTCTACCAACAATGACAGCGTTCCTGTCTCGCGCTGACTCCCCCAGGCCTGCCCTCCCCCCCAACCCCTGGGTACGATAAAGCCCCGGGCTCGTGGCCAGCCGGGTCTCCCTCCCTGCCAGTCAGCAACACTCTGAAATCCTTTCTCCGAGACCCGCTTGTGCCCTCTGTGCCCGCCGACCCTCTGGGGAGTGGCTACCGCTCTGAGAGAGTCAGCTCTGTGCCCGTGGGCCCTGGCCGTCAGGCCCTGCCCGAAGGCGGCTGGCGCGGGATCTGGGGGCACGCTCGGTCGCACGCGAGCCATCCGGTCGTTGTCCCCACAGGCCGCTGCTGGCTGGACGCCCTGGAGCTGGCCCTGCGCTGCTCCAGCCTCTTCCGGCTCAGCACCTCCAAGCCGGGGAAGGACGGGGAGCTGACCAGCCAGCCGGACTCCTCCCCGGTGCCCCTGGACGGGCTGCTGCACGCTGGGACCATCTCGGACCAGGATCTCTTTCAGTAAGCCACGGGCCGGGCCGGGGAGGGGAGGGCAGGGACGGGGGGGCCAGAACCAGACGGACTTGGCCCTTCTGATGAGAGGCTATCGTCCCCTTCTTCCCCTCCTGCCTCGGCGCCTCAGTTTACACCAGCTGCTCTGGATGGTGCCCAGTGAGCAGACAGCATCACCGGGCCTCCCCCTGTGTTCCAGGCTGACGGAAGCCTCCCTGGAGAACCACCAGCTGGAGAACGACGCCTTTTCAGACAGGTCAGAGAAAGACACCATCGAGGGGTCGGAGAACGAGACTCGGGAGAACAGCCGCAAGACCAACGACAGCGAGAGTGACCAGTCGGAGACCCCCGGGGAGCTCGGGCAGGAGAAAAAGGGGACCACGTACATCGAGCAGATCTACGAAGAGTTTGGGGAGGTAGGAGCCGGACGCCCCGGGGGCGGCAGTGGGGTCTTACCGGCCTTGTGCAGGACGGCCCACCTTATGGATGAGCCAAGTGAGGCGGGAAGCCTTGTCCCTGGTCACGGCTCCTGCCGGCGCCAGGAGGGGCTCAGGCCAAGCTGCCCCGGCCTCGGGCAGGTCCGGCCCGTCCGGCCTTGGCCACGTTCCCCCTCCCCAGCTATGCGCTGGCCTCCCTGCCTCCCTCCTGCCTCTCTCAGGCTCCTTGCCTAGAGCGCCCCTCGCCTCCTCTCTCTGTCCATGTGAGGTCCTTCCTGACCCCTCCCCAGCTTCTGGGCACCCCACCCCCATGCCTTCTAAGAGCCGACAGCCCTGCCCCCTCTAAACTAGTCCCCGCCCCTGGTCCCCGGGACCTCTGTCAGTAACAGAGCTGGGGGAGGGCAAACAAATCAATTCAACCAGCCTACTGAGTGCGGGCTGTAAAGGCAGCCATATTGTGAGTGGCCGTCCATCACCTTAACCCCAGAAGAATCAGGCGCCCCCTGGTGCGGCCAGGAAGCTTTAGAGCTTGGGAATATATAGGCCAATCGATGGTCCTGGATGGCCAGCCCAGCCCCAGCTCTTGGGTCCTGGACCCCGTCAGAGGCACCGAGTCTGGGGCCTCTACGGAGCCTGGGACCCGGGGACGGGCGCGAAGTCCTCAGCACCACGGACAGGGCCCCAAAGGCGCAAGCTGGGGCCTCTATCACAGACAGGGGTGCGGAGTCTGTGGTACCACGGACAGAGACACAGTCCTGGGCGCTATTGGGGCAGAGGTGTGGAGTCCGTGATAGCAGGGACAGGGGCACCGAGTCTGGGGCCTCTACTGGGGAGAGAGGCGAGAAGTCCTCAGGACCACGGACAGGGCCCCAAGGGCACAGAGTTTGGGGCCTTTACTGGGGCAGGAGTGTGGAGTCCAGGGCCTCTACAAGGGGCACAGAGTCTGCGGTACCTTGGACAGGGCCCCAAGGGCAGGGACGCAGAGTCCTTGGTACCACAGACAGAGGCACAGAGTCCTGGCCTCTACCCCGACAAGGGCGCGGAGTCCGAGTCCGGACAGAGGCAGGGAGCTCCTTGTGAAGCCGGGCGGCCGCCCCAGGGTGAGGAGGCAGTGGGGTCCCGCCTCCGGCTGAGCTTTCTCTTCCCTCAGACGGGAGAATCGTCGCAGACGGAGACGGTCTCCGAAGAGAACAAGAGCCTCATCTGGATCCTGCTGAAACAGCTGAGGCCGGGGATGGACCTGTCGCGCGTCGTGCTGCCCACCTTCATCCTGGAGCCGCGCTCCTTCCTCAACAAGCTCTCCGACTACTACTACCACGCCGACCTGCTGTCTCAGTGAGTGCCCGCCCGTCCGCGGCCCCGGCCGACGCACAGCGCCCACGAGAGCCCCGACGCGCAACATACACGGCACACACGGCCCCGACGCGCAGTACACACAGCACACAAGCACCCTGGCACACGGCGCACAACATACACAGCACACACAAGAGCCCCGGCGCACAACATACACGACACACATGGCCCCGACACATGGTACACACAACACACAAGCGCCCCGACACACAGCGCACAAAACATACCCAGCACACACAACAGCTCCGACACACAACAGACATGGCACACACAGCTCCGACGTGCAGTACATACAACACACAAGAGTCCCGACACACAGCGCACACAACATACACGGCACACACGGCCCCGACACATGGTACACACAACACACAAGCGCCCCGACACACGGTGCACACAACATACACAGCACACACAAGAGCCCTGACGCGCAACATACACGGCACACACGGCCCCGACACATGGTACACACAACACACAAGCGCCCCGACACACGGTGCACACAACATACACAGCACACACAAGAGCCCTGACGCGCAACATACACGGCACACACGGCCCCGACACACGGTGCACACAACATACACAGCACACACAAGAGCCCCAGCGCACAACATACACTCAACAGCCCTGACACGCGGTACACACGACACACAAGCGTCCCAACACACAACACACACAATATACACACAACAGCCCCAACACACAATGCACAGGTGGAGGGTGTCAGCAGAGGAGGTGCGGGGAAGCAGGGCTGAGCTGTCAGAATAGGAAGAGCTTTAAAAGCCAGAGGAAGCCACAGCAGGTGAGAAAGACTGGATTAGCTTTGAGGGTTCGAGTCAATCTAATTAGTCAGCAGACATTAATCACCTAGAGTATGCAGAGCGCTGTGCTGGGGGTGGTGCTGGTATCGTTCGGTCATTTCAGTCACGGGTGACTCTCCACGGCCCCATTTGGGGTTTTCTGGGCAGAGATACTAGAGGGGACTGGCCATTTCCTTCTCCAGCCCATTTTACAGATGAGGAAACCAAGGCAAACAGCTGGGCGGCTGGCCCAGGGTCACACAGCTAGCAAGTGCCCGGGGCTGCGTTAGGAGTCGGGAGGTCTATCCATGGGGCGCTCCGAGCTGCCCTGTGCTTGGCAGTCGGGGTGTCAAAGGCTTAGGACAGACCCTCCCCTGCCCTGGGTCTCCCTGTGGAGGAGGAGGATCCCCCGTCAGAGGGGCAGCAACAGCCAGTGGTCTCCTTGTCTAATTCCCTGTTCGAGTAAAGAGCTTCTTGAGCCAAAGGCCATCCCCCTGCCCCTGTGTCACAGCACCCGGCCCGGGGCCTTGCGTCTCTTCGGGCTCCACGGACATTAATCGGGTTGGACTGGACGGAGGGACCAGAAATGGGAGTCCCGGCAGCTCACAGTCAGGGCTTGGGGTGAGAGCGCGCTGCTGCCACCTCCTTGCTGTGCAAACTCCAGCCGTTCCTCGGCCTCTCTGGGCCCATTGGCTCACCTGGAGAGTGAGAGGGGTTGCAAGCTCCTTCCAGCTCGACCTCAGGGCCTTTCACTTGAGCAGATGGAGATTTGGGCTTTAAATGGGGGAGAGGGGCGGGGCCGGAGAGCGAGCCACAAGGCCGGAGAGCGAGCCACAAGGCCGGAGAGCGAGCCGAGCGAAGCAGGGGACCGACTGTCCTCTCACTAAGGCCCACGGGACCCCAGCAGTGACAGAACCCTTCACCGAGCCAGCCCACCCACGGGGGCCTGAGCCCTTCTCTGTGGCAGAGGGGTCTTGGCTCAGGGCCCAGCTCAGAGACCGCGGGCTATGTGGCCCCTAGGGGCCTCCCCAGCAGGCTGCCTCTGCATACAGACCTTCCACTTGCAGCTGCTCACGAGCCTCCTGAGGCCATTGCTGGACAGCTCTGATAAGGGCCATCCTCACGTGGACCTGGAGCCATCCCAGGTCTCGAAGGGAAAAGGCGACGCACTGCAAACTATAGGCTGCAGAGAACCGAGTCGGTCGCTGACAGAATCACAGAGCGTCCTTGAGGGGGTATCTCGAAAGAATAAACCTTGATCACAAAGATCTCAAAAACTGGTTGTTCCATTCCAGCCTTTCTGGATCGGCCTGGCTGACTGGGCTGGCAGATCAAGGGGAGACGGGAGACATGGCTCACCGAGATGTCCGCAAAGGGTTTATTAGAATCTCCTGCAATATTGTGGGAAAGATGGAGAGAGCACAATTAAGTAGATTAGGACCTTGTTGAATGGCCCAAGAGCAGTCATTAGCTGTAGAGGAAGGTCTGCATGGAGTACGTCAGGGATGTGGGCTAGACCCCATCCTGCTGGGTACCTCAGAGGCCTCCTAAACTAAACAGCCATGCCCTCAGCCCGCTCTCTCACAAGTGGCCATTCAGCCGCCATAGGTTTTCAGGGAGGGTGACCCCCCGCCTCCCCAGGCAGCCCTTTCAATTTTTCAATCTCTCCCTTTGCTTCTCGGGTCTGGAGCCAAACGGAAGAAGCTTGATCTCTATTCCACAGTTTCCCCCTCCCCAGATCTTCTCATCTCCAGGCTAAATGTCCCACTTCCTTCAGTGGAGCAATTAACCAGCATCCTACTTACAGCTAGCTCTCCTTGTCGGAAGCTTCTTCCTGCCATCCTAAATCTCCCTCTCCGAGCCCACGCACTCACCCACGTATTCCCGGGCCTGCCCTCTTCAGCCAGACACAATCATCCTTCCTCCCAGCTTTTTGGAAAGGTCCTAGGAAAGTCCACATTGCCACATGAAGAGGTCAGAGGGCCACAGATTTAGGCGCCCAAGGGCGTCGGGGCCATCATGGTCACAGCCCTCACTTTACGGAGGAAGGAAACGAGCCACACGCTCAGGGTCACCCACCTAGCGAGTATCTGAGGTGGGATCGGAAGCCAGGATGTCCTCAATCCAAACCCGGCACTCTCTCTGCTATACCAAAGGTGTTAAACACACAGTTTGCAGACATAATCCCTCAATTCCCCAACCAAACGAAAGTATAATTGGGCAATACTTGACAAAGTAAATAAAAGCCCAGTAGAGTGGAGATACTGGTGATATGGGGTCTTTCGACTCCATCTGCTGGCAGGGGTCTTCATATGGGTCAGTGACCCCATCCTTGCCTCAGTGGCCCCCTGCCTTGTGGAGGGCCCCCACCCCCTCTCGAGCAGAGATTGTGCCGATGGACTGCGTGGAGTGGCCACAGCCCTCCCAGGTGCTGCCCCAGTTCTGGCTGCGTGGGATGGCTGGGAAATGGAACAAGACATGGAACCCTAAGGGACTTAATTGTTGTCTCTTTGTGCCAGGGCTGTTCTGGAAGAAGATCCTTTAACTCGTATGAAGCAAGTTGTAAGATGGTATCTGTCCGGCTTCTACAAGAAACCCAAGGTAAGAAAAACCACAGGACGGCCGAGTTCCGTGATCGGGGCGATCTGATTGACTAAGGCTCAGTGCAGCTAAAAGCTCGCTGCCCACCCCTTACCCCCGCCCCAAAACTAGACTGTCTCCGTCACAAGAAAGAGCCGCCACAGTCCACCCCAGAGGCGGGCTGTCTCTCTTGGAGTGGATCAGCCTAGGAGGTGACTTGCCCTTTCCTGATGTGGTGACTTGTTAGTTAGAAAGCCTTAAATCCCCTTAAGGGCCTGAGGATCCGAGAGAAGAGCAACCCCATAAAGGCCTGAGGACCCGAGAGCATCCCCTCCTCCTCACTGTGGGGATTTGGACTGATTGGCTCTTAGGCCATTCAACAAGGTCCTAATCTACTTAATTGTGCTCTCCTCTGATTTGGACTGACACCTTCCATCCCTCAGCCAGCTGGTGCAAACACGTTTAGTGACCACAGCCCCGTATGGTTGGCAAATCTCGTGGGTCATTTACCTTGTTCCCCTCCAGAGAGGGGAGAAGGATTGAGGGCCACAGCCCCTAACCCTTCCAGCTTTCAGCTCTGGGATCCCAGCACCCTTTGCCTTCCTCCAAAAGAGGTGGGTGGGTCACTGGGCAGGGAGGGGGGCTTCTGGTTTAGGGGCTCCCCAGCAAGCCCCTGAAGCCGGCAGTGGGGGCTCATTGCTAGGAGCAGAGTACCCTGGGGGAAGGCGCCAGCTGCAACCTCTGAGGCGAAGCTTGCTCTTCCTCTTGCAGGGAATCAAGAAGCCTTACAATCCCATCCTCGGAGAGACCTTCCGCTGCTGCTGGTATCACCCCCAGACCAACAGCCATACTTTCTACATATCTGAACAGGCAAGTTCCCGCAGCCCTCGCCCTGAAGCCCCGGCTCCTGAAGCTCTTGGCTCGGGAGCGCCCCGCGGCTCCCCCCGGAGTCCGGCTGCAGGAAGGGCGGCTTCTCCAGGAGAGCCTCCCCACCCAGGGGAGCTGTGGCGGCCGGCGGCGCCTTCCCTTCTCCCTGGGGCGGCTGCCGAGGCGCAAGCGGTCGCATGAGACCCCGCGCCTTCGGAGCCCGGGCCACGGGACGGGAGATGGCTTCCCTGAGGGAGGCCGGCCCCGAGTCCCTTCCCACCCTGGGCTAGGACCTCTCCGCCAGCCCCGCTTCCCGCTGCTGAGTGGGAGCAGAGACCCTCAG
This sequence comes from Antechinus flavipes, assembly GCF_016432865.1. Classification (NCBI taxonomy): domain Eukaryota; kingdom Metazoa; phylum Chordata; class Mammalia; order Dasyuromorphia; family Dasyuridae; genus Antechinus; species Antechinus flavipes. Next base: position 261,566,235 of record NC_067403.1, read on the forward strand.
CCCGGGGCAGTGACCCCCACTCACTGCTGCAGCCCGTGGGTTTCTCCCTTTGCTTCGAAGTCAGGGACGGATAGGGAGACGCTTCTCCTTGGGGGACGACCCCTCCTCACAGCCCTGCCAGTCTGGCCCTCAGGCCAAGGGCGTGTCCAGGGGGCTCGGAGCCCCAGACTCTGTGTGGACAGAGCTCCCCGGGTGTAGACCGAGTCAGGGAGAAACTGCCTTCCCGCCCGCCCAGCCTGCGCGGCCCCTGCTGATTGGGAGCCAAACCCTGGGGGCGCTACTCGCTGGTGCTGCCTCCGGGAGGGCCCTGGGGGGCATTTCTGTGTTGTAGAAGAAGGCCTGCAGGGAGAACGGTGAACCTAAAACAACTCCCTCTTGCTCACACTGCTACACACACAGGACACTTTGCCTGGTACCGAGGGTGCAAAGGTCAAAAAGAACCCAGCTCTGTCCTTCGGCCACATGGAGTCTAAGGGGCGGGTGACAAGAACAATGCAGGCAGACCCGGCCTCTGGAGACCTTTGAGGCGCCCTGTTACCTGGGCAGGGGGGGGGGGGATCCTCTTCCAGTCTCACAGAGGGCTGGCCTGGGCAGGTGGAAGGAAGCCGAGCAGAGGAGCTCGGCCCAATGGGGAAAACCTGCCCAGAAGGTCCGAGCTCCAGGCAGGGTGTCCCCCAGCGCCCAGGAGGCAGGAGAACCACTAGGGGGGGCCCTGAGCGCCCGGGGGCAGGAGAACCACTGGGGGGAGCCCCAAGTGCCCGAGGGCAGGAGAACCACTAGGGGGGAGCCCTGAGCACCCAGGAGGCAGGAGAACCACTAGGGGGGGCCCTGAGCGCCCGGGGGCAGGAGAACCACTAGGGGGAGCCCCAAGTGCCCGAGGGCAGGAGAACCACTAGGGGGGAGCCCTGAGCGCCCAGAGGGCAGGAGAACCACTAGGGGGGAGCCCTGAGCGCCCAGGAGGCAGGAGAACCACTAGGGGGAGCCCCAAGCGCCCGGGGGCAGGAGAACCACTAGGGGGGGCCCCGAGCGCCCGGGGGCAGGAGAACCACTAGGGGTGTCCCCAAGCGCCCGGGGGCAGGAGAACCACTAGGGGGAGCCCCAAGCGCCCGGGGGCAGGAGAACCACTAGGGGGAGCCCCAAGCGCCCAGGAGGCAGGAGAACCACTAGGGGTGTCCCCGAGCGCCCGGGGGCAGGAGAACCACTAGGGGGAGCCCCGAGCGCCGGGGGGGGCAGGAGAACCACTAGGGGTGTCCCCGAGCGCCCGGGGGCAGGAGAACCATTAGGGGGAGCCCTGAGCGCCCGGGGGCAGGAGAACCACTAGGGGGAGCCCCGAGCGCCGGGGGGGGGGGGGGGGGGCAGGAGAACCACTAGGGGTGTCCCCGAGCGCCCGGGGGCAGGAGAACCACTAAGGGGAGCCCTGAGCGCCGGGGGGCAGGAGAACCACTAGGGGGAGCCCTGAGCGCCCTGGGGCAGGAGAACCACTAGGGGTGGCCGTGAGTGCCCGGGGGCAGGAGAACCACTAGGGGGAGCCCTGAGCGCCCAGGAGGCAGGAGAACCACTAGGGGGAGCCCTGAGCCAAAGCTCTTTCACCTGAGCTGCCGTTCTGCCTTCCAGGTTTCCCATCATCCTCCCGTGTCTGCTTTCCATGTAAGCAATAGGAAAGATGGCTTCTGCATCACTGGAAGCATCCTAGCCAAGTCCAAATTCTATGGTAAGGCTGGGGGCGTTAGAGAAAGAGCAGACCCAAGTTTCTCATGGGGGTGGGAGGGGAGCGGCCCTGGAAGCGGTCTGGGTGATGGTCCGGCCTTCTGGGGGCCCGGGGGCCAGGTGACGGCCCGGCTGCCTGGGGGTCCGGGGGCCCGGCTGTCCGAGGGTGCAGGTGACGGCCTGGCCATCTGGAGGCCCAGGACTCTGGGTGACGGCCCCTCCGGGAGACATCCGGGGGTCCGGCCTCTGCCTCCTCGTGCCTCAGTGGGCCTCCTCCTTCCTTGTGGCGACAGGAAACTCCCTCTCAGCCTTACTCGACGGCAAAGCGACCTTGACGTTTCTGAGTAGAGGGGAAGATTACATCATAACGATGCCCTACGCACATTGTAAAGGTAAGCGCCCCCTCCCCCGCCCGTCAGCCCCGGGGCAGGCTGGGAGTCTCCATCCACTGCCCAGAGGGACTCCTGCGGGGGGGAGGGCACCCTGAAGGGCCAACAAGCGCCCCTATGGCCGGGCCGGCCCCGGGCTCCTGAGGGGGAGGCAGGAAGGAGGGGCCACGGGCCTGGCGATGAGCTGAGCCCCCGAGCCCGGCGGAGGAGGGAGGTTCCCGGCACTAACGGTGTCCAAGCACGAGAGGGATGGTTTCCCCACACATGCGATGGTGGGATCCAGGTGAAGGCAGAACTAAGTGGCCACCGAGGGCCCCACTGGCCCCAGGAATCCTCGGAGAACGCCGGGTCTGGGGTGGCCAGGAAGCCTCCGGCGGGAGGAGGCCGTGTCTGCTGGGTCCTCCGGGCAGGATTTGTGCAGGAGAAAGTGGGGGGAGGCACTGCTGGTGGGCGGCCCGGCAGAGGCAAAGGCACAGAGACTGGCCCCGCTAAGTCTGGCCGGAGCAAGGACCCCGAGCTGACATTACTAAGCCGGGTCTGGCTGAGTTGTACGCTCGCTGTGGAGGGAGGGACCACAGGGGGGAGAGCACGTCTCCAGCAACGTTGGAACAGCTCCCGTCAGCTCCACCCAGTCCTCCAGAAGCATTTATTAAGCACCTGCTGGGTGCTAACGGTCCCTGCCCCACAGAACCTAAGTAGCTGCTCCCAGAGTCTCCCTTGCTGCCTTTCCCGGGTTCGAGGGGAGCACAGCAGTCAGTCAGACACACACCAGACCCAGTCTCCAGCCTTGCACAAAAGGCGTCGAAATGCTGCAAACAGCAGGAGGGAGCGCGGCCCGCGAGCCCGGGGGGGGGGGGGGGGGGTGGAGGGAGGAGCCCCCCGGGGGTGGGAGAGAGTGCCCGCCCGGGCCTGGAAGCTCAGCAGGAAGCGCCCGTCCCAGCCCCTGTGGTTTTGTCCAGGAATTTTGTATGGCACCATGACCATGGAGCTGGGGGGAAAAGTGACTATCGAGTGTGAGAAGAACAATTACCAGGCAGAGCTGGAGTTTAAGCTCAAGGTAAGGACCCTGCGCAGGGGGGCCCCGGAGGACGCTAGGAGTCCCCACAGCAGGGGGGGGGGGGACGGCGACCCTGGCCCGGACCCTCCCCCCGTACTTGCTGCGGTCTGGACCAGAGCCCGAGGATCTTCCCCTCCCAGACCAAGGCCTTGTTTTGGTACCGGGCCGGAGGGGCCGCGATCAGCCTCATTTCTTACCTGCCCACGTCACTGAATGGCCAGGGCCTCGGACAGAGCCAGACCCGGGACGGACCCTAGCTTCGGCCACGGTCCCCGCTGCAGCGCGTCCTCTCCGGCGTCCCGGCTCTGTCCGACCTCTGACCCCGACGGCCCTGGAGGGGAAAGTGGGGCCGGGGACCCTGCGGCCCTCCCTCCCTCAGCTTCCGCTCCTGGGCAGGTCAGGGCGGCCCCTCTGACGTCCCGGGCTCTGGGAACTAAGGACAGGCGGCTCTAAGGCTCCCACAATTGTCGCTTAGCCCCTTCTCTGTAAGAGGAGGGGGGCGGGCGCTTAAGGAATGCTCCAGAAGGTCCCAACCGGCTCAGGGGCCGACCCTGAGGCCGTTCCTGGGGACAGAGCCAGCCATTGGGACAGCTGCAGAGGGGCCGGGCAACGACGGGATCCCGAGCGACCTTTCTTAGAATTTCTGAGGGACGGCTATTGGAACAGAGCGGGTGGAAGGCCAGGGCTGGGAGGGCCGACGGAAGGCAGGATGTCCAGGAACAGGGAATGTCGGGGAGGTTGGAACAGAGAGTGTGGAATGTCCGGAGAACGCGAAATTAGAGAATTCTTGAGCCCATGGGATGCTGGAGCTGGGAGGGCTCGGGGACAGAGGGAGCAGGTCTCTAGCCCCTGAAATCCCAGGCGGGCGTGGCCCTGCCAGCACCGGTTCTGACTGGACCGTGCTCGGGCTCAGAGCGTTCGCCGCATGGGCTCCCCCCACCCCGGGAGGTTGGTGCTCCCGGCCCCTTCCCATGGAGCGTCCCTGCTGTCCTCCCTTGTGCTGCTGCCTCCCGGAGCCTCTCCCCCTTGGAGAAGAGTGGGGCCCAATCCTCCCCATGTGACTGGGGGGCGGGGGGAGGGTACAGGAGCCCCAAGGGGGCCTTTGCCCTGCGTGTCCCCGGGGTGGGGGCGGGGCGAGGTGCCCTCCAGGGCTCTCCAAAGCAGGCTCTGAGCTGACTCTCCTCCGCAGCCCTTCTTCGGAGGCAACTCCGGCCTTAACCAGATCTCTGGGAAGATTAAATCAGGAGAGGACGTTCTGGCCAGCCTTGATGGACACTGGGTAAGGGAGCCCCCCCCCCATCAGAGGGGAAGGCCACAAGGTGCTCAGGGCATAGGCGGGGCAGCCGGGGCTCACCCCCCCACCCCCCAAGCTGCAGAGCCAGCGGGCAGAGACTCAAGGGGAGCCCCCAGCCTAGGCTGGGATCAGGGAGGGCTTCCTGGTGGCGGGGGCCTTGGCCAAGCCTAGAATAAGAGGTAGAACTGGGAGGGAGGAAGGCCCGGGAGGCCGGGGAGCAGCGTGAGCATGGGGGGAGTGGGGGTGGGCAGGGGACACGACGCCCCTCGCCCTGGGCCATGTTCTCATTGGATTCCCTGCGCACAATCGGGGCTCCGCGAGTACCAGGGAAGGCCGCCTCACACGGACGCTTAGGTTGAGGGGGGATGAGAGGGGCCCCGGGCCCGCACGGAGCCGTCACATCTCCCAGAGCTGAGCTGGGGAGCGGCCAGGCTCAGGGGGGCCTCGGAGGCCGAGCCGCCTGCGTCCCAGCGCTCCCCTTGTCTTCCCGGGCAGGACAGGGAGGTGTACATCAGCGACCCAAAGAACGGCGCCAGCGACGTCTTCTGGAACCCGACGGCGGACATCCGGAGGCAGAGGCTCAAGCGCCACATCGTGCTATTTGAGGAGCAAACCGAGCTGGAATCAGAGAGGTGGGGCCCGGACGGAGGGGGAAGGGTGGTCCCTAAAGCAGAAATGAGCCAGGGCTAGACCAAGATCGCCAGGGTTAGCCCAGGACCATCCGGGCTAGCCCAGGACCTCCAGGGCTAGCCCAGGACCCCGATGCCCTGGCTTTCGGCATGGCCCCAGGCCCAGCCGCCCAGACTTGGGCCAGATCGTGGTCGGTCCCTGCCAGGTGCCCCGCCTGGCCACGGGCTGCTTCTCCCTCTCAGCTCCCACGAGGCTGCGCCCCCACAGTGAGGGGGCTTCTGGCCTGGAAGCGCCTGAGCGCAGCCGCTGAAGGCTCAGCCTCGGAGGGCACAGGCAGGACCGGCCGGAGACAGTCACGGGGGCCAAGTCACCCCCACTGGGACACCGTGCACCAACGTGGGGGGCAGCCCTCTGGGGCCGAGGGCCCCGGTCAGTGCCCCCGGGACATGGCGAGGACGCCCACCCTGGCTCTTGGGGGAGGGGCTGCCCTGCAGGGCCCCCAGTTCTGGGAGATGAGCCCCGGTGGGAAAGGAGAGTGGGGGGGGGGCAGCGGGCTGAGCGGCCGCTCCCCGCAGACTCTGGCAGCACGTGACCAGTGCGATCAACAAAGGGGACCAGGTGAAGGCGACCCAGGAGAAGTTCGTGCTGGAGGAGGAGCAGAGGAGGCGGGCCCGGGAGCGGCAGGAGGCGCTTCTGGACTGGAAGCCGCTGCTCTTCCTCCTGGACCCCAGCTCCCAGGAGTGGCACTACAAATACGAGGAGTGAGTGTGCGGGCCTGGGAGGGCTCGGCCGGGGGGACCCTCAGACCCCGGGGGGGGGCTGCCCACAGGCCCATGTCCCCAGCAGCTTGGGAGCGGCCTGGGGCCTGGGGCCACGCTGGGGGAGGCTCTTAATGGACCGAGAGCAGGGCACCCTGGGGGCTCCAGGCAGGACCAGGGGCAGGGGCTCTGCCAGTGCCGAGCAGGGGGAGGGGCCGCCCACCTCCGGGGCCCTCGGGGGACCGAGACTCCACATGACACCAAAGGGTCTCGTCTGCCTCCGGCAGCCTCAGGCCTTGGGACCCCCTCACAGACATCGCCCAGTTTGAGCAGGACGGCCGGCTGCAGACGATGGGCCGGCGCGCGCCCCTGAGACTGACCGCCCGGAACCAAGTGGCCCGACACAAGGTGGGTCCCTGCTGCCCCACCCCCAACCGTCTGGATGCGAAAACGGGGCCGGGGCTCCTGAGCCTGCTGTGCCAGGATCGCGTGCAGGGCAGTGGGGGAGGCCGGCCCCGAGGTCCCAGACCAGGGAGGGGGTCAGAGCTCTCCAGGCAGGCAGCCCCCTCCTCTGTCTCTGTCCCTGTCTTTGTGTCTCTCACTGTCTCTCCTTTCTCTCTGTCTCCCTGTCTGTGTCTCTCTGTCTCTCCTTCCCTCCCTCCCTTCTTTCCCCAACACACACCCAAGCACACATTTCCTACACGTTAAGCTCTGCCCGAGTCCCCTCTCCCCCCATGTGCCCAGGCTTGGGCTCTCCTACATGGTCCAGGCTGAGCCATAAGGAAAACCAGAGGAGAAGCAGAGGAAGCCTCTGTCCTCAGGTATCTTACAAAGGGCTGGAAGGGAGGCAGCAAACATTTATGGAGCACCTACTGTATGCCAGAGAGGCAGCTCCCTGGGGGAAGAGCCAGAAAATCCCATTTCACAGATAAAGAAACTGGCAGTGCAGCTGTCCTGGCTTTTCTTCCTTATCTGAACCTGAGGTCACGTAGGGGAGCAATTAAAAACGCCTCCAGGCTCCCCGCTCACCCCTCCTGGGCCTCCTCAGCCTCTCTCCTAGTTCTCCTCTGGCCTCCCTGCTCCTCCTCAGCCCCCTTTGCTGACCCACCATCCACCCTGGCTGCCCCTTGAGGCCCCTGCCAGGCTGGTCCCCGTCTGCCCTCTCTGGGACTCCCCAGACGGCATGCGGTCAGCCCCATCTCTGTGCAGGTGACTCTTAGGCCCACCTGGCCAGGCCCCGCCCCCCTCCTGAGCTCCAGCCCCCGCCCCCCTCCTGCGTGCCAGCCCCCGCCCCCCTCCTGAGCGCCAGCCCCCGCCCCCCTCCTGAGCGCCAGCCCCCGCCCCCCTCCTGAGCGCCAGCCCCCGCCCCCCTCCTGCGCGCCAGCCCCACGTCTCCATTGGCCTACTGGACATGTCATGGTCACTTCAAACTCAGCACAGCCAGAACCGGACTCCTCTGCATCCCCCCACAGCTTCCTCCGCCCCCCCCTCACTGATTTGTCTGAGCTCCCTCCAGGCTATGGGGAGAACGGGACTGGACCCCATTCACAGCCCTCATTGCAGGCCCGGCCCCCGGCTGTTCCCCAGCCCCGCTGGCTGTTCCCCGACTCCCGCTGGCTGTTCCCCGGCCCCCGGCTGTTCCCCGGCCCCCGGCTGTTCCCCGGCCCCCCTGGCTGTTCCCCGGCCCCCGCTGGCTGTTCCCCGCCCCCGCTGGCTGTTCCCCTGCCCCCCCTGGCTGTTCCCCGGCCCCCGCTGGCTGGCCCCGTGCCCTTGGGCCCCTGCAGCCTTCCCCTCCTTCCTCTCTTCTCCTTCAAAGCTCCGCTTTCCGCTGCCTGAAACCTTTCCTCGCCCCCACCTTTTCCAAGCCCCCCCCATTTGTGTGTTGGCTAATGACTTAGCGCGCGTTGGGAAATGCGGGCTCCTAGAGGCCCAGCCCTGCCCGCCCCGGTCTGGGAGCTCGGTGCCGCCTGAGGGAGCACTTTAGAAATGGACTGTGCTGGGGGGAGGGGAGGTCCTGCCGGACAAGGGCCTCGGACAGCCAATCCCTAATGGTCCCGAGCTCCTCCGCTCCCTTCTGTTGTTCTAGACGGGGACGGGCGCTCGGCTTCATCCCACAGCCGTCCCCCAAGTCTAGTTTCAGAAAGCGCAGTTTGAGGCGACCAAGGCTAGAAAGTCCCCGGAGACTTAGGACTGCCCTTGTTGGGTGGAGCGTGATACCGCTTGGCCACCAGGCGGCGCTCTGGCTGCTCACAGCCCCTATGACTCAGCCCGATCTCAGACATTTCTATAAAGAATCTGGATTTGGAAGAAGATAAATTTGAAGTCAAATCCACCTCCAGACAATTACTAGTCACGTGACCCGAGACAAATTAACAGGGAGAACTGTGCCAAACTCCCGCTTAGAGAGGATCCAAGGAGATAAGCTTTGTACACCCGAGGAGGAAGAGGAGCAGCAACAGGAGGAGAAAACATTTGAAATCCCTCAAGGGCCCATCCCATCGGCGCCCCCTTAATCAGAATCCCCCAAGTTCCCAAGACCCTCCAATCTTCTTTTAATGGCGCGTGAATTTAATTGTGTGTGTGCATGTGTGCGCATGTGTGTGTGTGTGTATGAGGCACAGCTAACAAGGTTAGGTGTCTGAGACTGGATTTGAACTCGGGTCCTCACGACTCTCCCCACTGCACCATCTAGCTGCCCCTCGTGTGTGATCCTTAGCAGGATCCCATCAAATGGGAACCTCATGCAGACGATAAAATCAACATTTTTAGAGCTCGGTGCCAGGCGCTGCCCCCAGAGGGCGCCTAGTCTAAAGGGGAAACAAGGATCATTTCCACTCAAGCCGTATTTCCGGGATAAATTAGAAGTAACTGAGAGGAAGGCACTGGATGGAAGATTCAGGAAGCTTTCCAGGAGGGGAGGTTCTAGTTTGGACTCGAGGGACCCGGAGAACGGCACCGAGTATTCCAAGTGTGGGGGGCAGCCGCACCAAAGCCTCCGGCCCAAGAGACCGCGTGTCTTGTTCTTGCCACGGCCAGGAGGCCGTTGGCACAGGGCAGCCGGGAGGGAGGTGTCATCCTGGAGAATGAGGGCTGGGCTGGCCGAGGAAGGGCTTTGAACGCCGGACTGTTTTGCCTTTGAGCTTGGAGATAACTGAGCCGTCGGAGTTCATTGAACTGAGTGACGTGGTCGGGCTTGTGCTTTGGGAAGTCCCTCCGGTGGCTGAACGGTGGGCGTGGGGAGAGGCTTGAGGCAGGCAGCCCCCCCACACCCATGGCTACTGCAAGAGCCCGGGCCAGGGAGGAGAGCCTGGCAACGTCACAGAAGAGGAGGGGCGCGTGAGGGAGAGGGAAATCAACAGGCGCCAGACACAGGGCAGGGAGACCGAGAGGAGGGCGGGATAATCCTTAGGTGGGAGCCCGGGGCCCTGGGGTCACTGTGATGCCCTCAGGAGTCACAGGAGAGTGTGGGAGGAGCAGAGGTTTGGGGGCAAGGCTGGGGGAGAAAAGGAAGATTTGAGAATCATCGGCCAATGAAATGAAAAATTACAAATAAAAACAAAGCTTCTGCTCCCGGGTCGCAGTCTGGGCGAAGCCGGGCGCCCCCATCCCAGTCACCTAAAGGAAAAGAGAGGCAAGGCTTCTAAAAGGGAGCGAGAGGCGCCTCCTCGGGGGCATTCGGGAAATGGAGAAGAGCCTGGGCCCTGCCATTGTGGCTTCCCTCACGGAGGCTCCTTGCCAGCATGGTTCACGTCCCATTGCTCGGGGGCCCTTGTGGATGGTCCGGCCCCATGAAAGTGACCAAGAAAACATTGGGAGCGAGTGGCCAGCCTTGCGGTGGGCGGTCCGCTGGGAACCTGCGGGCACAGGCTGGCCACCTCCACCTCCTCCTCCTCCCACCCCATTCCCTTCATCTCTGTGACAGGAGGAAGCACGAGGAAGCTTCTCCTCCATTCTCTGCCCAAACCCAGGAAAGCTCAGAGCTAAAGTCTCTTCAAGGGCAGAAGGAATGGGCGGAGGGGAAGGGGAGCAGGCTTTCCCCAAGCCCCGCTGGGTGCCAGGCCCCAGCCCCTCGGGAAGGATTCCCTCCCACACGCCTTGTTCCAGCCCAGCCTTCGGGAGCTCTGAGGAAGCCAGGCTACACTGGACCCCCCAGGGCCTCGGCCCCCCCTCCAAGCTCCTAGCCGACATCGGGAGCTTTCCTCACCGAAACCAGGCCGTGGGGCCTCTGAGGACGCGCCCTCAGAGGCGAGGCTCCAGTCAAAAACCCCTTAGAGACGGCAGCAAATGTCACTCTCCCGACTTGTGTCTCTTCCCCAGAGGACGGGAAAGGAGTGCCGGCTGCGCAAAGCCAGCGATCAGCCCTCCAACCACAGCCAGAACACGGAGAGCAGCTGCTCCACCCCCGAGTCTGTGCAGGACCTGTCTGATGAGGAAAGGGATGCAGGTAAGGAGCCCCCACCCCCCACCCTCATTCTCCCTCCGGCTCCCAGCAGCACCCTCTCCTCTGCTCAGAGCCTGGCCCCCTCCCCACGGAGCCTGGCCCCTCCCCGACAATGCTGACTGTCCCTTTTCCCCGCTCTTTTGGCCATTTCCCACTTTGACCAGTTTGTACAGTGCTTCCTCCTTAGCTGGTGGAGCCGCCTCTGCCTTTCTCGCATCCTCAGCCTGGTGCAACGCCAGGACACGCCGACTACTCCATTAATAGGAGAACGCTCCCTGTGGGCCCAACTGACCCATCTCCCTATGTGGGGCACATCCTCCATGCTGCCTTGGTTTGACCCTTAGATGGGAGACTTGGATCATTTGTAAAGCTTTTTTGACTCCATTGACAAAACCCATATGGCCAGAAAGGCGTTGGGAGCCACTGTTGATCCCTTCCTTCTTTTATACCCCAAAACGGTCCCTGGCCGAGCAGAGAAACCGCTCCCAGCTCCGACTCTCTGACATAAAGGCTCCAATTGGCCGGTTTGCTCAGGAAGTGCAAAGTTTAACATGCTTAGTTATGCAGAGATCTTGAGAACCTTATTTTCACAGAATCTCAGAATTCTGGGGCAGACAGATGGTGCAGTGGAAAGAGCACCAGCCCTGGAGTCAGGAGGACCTGAGTTCAAATCTGGCCTCAGATACAGTTAACCCCGAGTGTCTTCACAGCCCCAAAAAAAAAATTTTAAAATTAAAAAAAAAAAAAAAGAAAGAAAAAGAAAAAAAGAAATTAGATTCTCAAGATAAATGAGTGAGCACACGTAAAAAGCTTGGCAGACCTGACCATGCCATATAATTGTTAGCTAAGTGTTATTACTATTGTTCATAATAATTATTTATTCATAGTAACTATAATAATATAGAGCTAGGAGGAACCCCGGAGACAATCTAAGCTAATATACCCCCCAAAAGACTCTCCTCCCGAGCATTTATAAAGTGCCTATTGTATGCCATGCACTGTACTACATACTGGACAACCGTCCCTCCTTGAGTTTACACTCTGAAGGGAAGAGAGCACGGAAATCACTCAGTGTATACAAGACACCTCCAGAGTAGAAAGGAGATAGCCTGGGAGAGCGCTAAAAGCAGGGGGAACCGAGAAAGGCCCGATGCCCGGGAGAGCGCTAAAAGCTGGGGGAACCGAGGAAGGCCCGATGCCCGGGAGAGCGCTAAAAGCCGGGGGAACCGAGGAAGGCCCGATGCCCGGGAGAGCGCTAAAAGCCGGGGGAACCGAGGAAGGCCCGATGCCCGGGAGAGCGCTAAAAGCCGGGGGAACCGAGGAAGGCCCGATGCCGGGAGAGCGCTAAAAGCCGGGGGAACCGAGGAAGGCCCGATGCCCGGGAGAGCGCTAAAAGCCGGGGGAACCGAGGAAGGCCCGATGCCCGGGAGAGCGCTAAAAGCTGGGGGAACCGAGGAAGGCCCAATGCCTAAGGTGGTGTGGAGACCCAGTTTGAGGGAAACCAGAACGTCACAGAATGGAGGAGCTAGTCCAACCGGGAATTCTAAGTGACGGACATGGAGGAGGGTGTGTTAGTTGGAGGGACTAGAGATGGAGCACCCTGCATGAAGATCAGAAAGAGCCATTTGGCCTGTGCTTGAAGACTTCCAAGAAGAGAGACCCAGTGAAGTCAACAAGCCTTTATTATGCACCAACTCTGTGTCAGAACGTGGACACTGTGCTGGAGGTACATCTCCCACCGAGGAAAAAAAAGGTAAAAGCAGGGCTCGTCCTCCAAGTACTCAGAATCTTCCGGGGCAAAGAACAAATTGGAGATCACCCCCAAGAGAAAGCACTTGTGTCAAAGAGGATCCAGAAAGTCTCTTACAGAAGAGCTGAGACTTGAAGAATCTGAGAGGTAGAGCTGAAGTGGAAGCTGTGGGGGAGACGGGAAGAGAGAGGTCAGGAAGCAGATCAGCACCACCAGACCCTGGAGAGCTCCCGAATGGAAGATCCTGGTTTGCCCACATAAAGTTTAGAGCCCCCTGCTGAGCTCCCTGGACTGCCCCATCTTTCAGTAGAACCTCCCTTCCTGGCTAAATATTCCTGGCATGTCATAGAGGGAAATCTTGTACAGAGAACTCTCCCAACTGATGGCTCTTGAATCAAAACTGAATCTGTATGATGAGGATCCTCCTTCCTTTAGGCTGGACAGCTCCTTGCCCAAGGGGTTCCTCTTATAGCTCCCCTATGGCTCCTGCTTCAATCTCGAGGGGCTGGCTGTCAGGGTCCCCCTGAGCCTTCTCCTGGCTAAGCATCTTGCACACCAGGAGCCCTTCCCCATCGTGGCTGTCCTCGTCTGGCTCACAGAGCATGCTCTCTGAGGCTCTTCCTTGGGGCTCCTTTGCAAATCCCCAAGCTTCCCAGGCTCCTTCTTTGCCTAATATATAATGGTTCTCTGGGAGCAGGTTTCTTGGGGAGGTTTTCTGGAGGCAGCCTTAGTTTTGGTTCCAAGTAATAATCACCACAAATGCAGCCAGGTGTTAAAATCCAAACGTTTATTTTCTCCTTCTTTGATTCCAAGAGCTCTTGAAGCTTGTCCTTTGCTTCTGCCTCTGCTTTCTTCAGCCTCCAGCCAGCACAAAGGTGGAAGATGGAATGAATCTGACTCCGCCTCTGAGAGTGGGCTTGTGGGCTTCTGTATCTCCCAGAGTGCTCTTTGGCCCTGAGAGCTTCTTGCTTATATGCTGTACTGAGTACACACCAATCATCAGATCACTGGGAAACCATTATTTGTTGTAGGATTAAATCAATTCTAAACTAGATTTAAACAATGTCTCCTCAATTCCACTTAGTACCTTGTTTCACGTTCTGGCCCAGAACATCTCCTCGTAGGATGAGATCAATTGCACTGAACCAGGCTAAGTTAGGTAATTATTGTCTCTATCAACTCTAATGAGTTAACACTTTGTAAGGATTCCAACACTCGGTCCTGCTCCTCTTTTATCCACAGCCAGTCTCGCTTTGAGACTGGCGAATGGGGGATCTGCCTAGCAACAGAGGGTGGAAGCTGCCATAATAGAAGGGAACCCCATAGAATAGAATAGAAGGAAACTGTCCCCCAATCAAACAGGCTGCCTCGGGTCGGGGCATTCTCCGCCCTCACCGGAGGTCTTCCAAGACACCTCACAAGGCGGCTTCCTCTTCCCTCTTCCTTGCCCCCTCCCCATCTTCTCCCCTTCCTGCCTGGGCAGAAACACTGAGAATCAGCTCTATTAAAGGGATTAGACAGGAGGTAGAAATAACCCTTCTTGCTCTGTGGTCCCAGACTGTGAAAGTTCCTGCGCCCGATGTGGGAAGGAGAACCAGCATCTGAAGGAAATCCATACTGCAGTGTTGTCCCTACAGAAGGCCCAACAGGATATCCACAGGTGAGTGACCACCCTCAGCAGGATGCTGGTAAATATTTAACAACCGGCTTTTAAACACTCCCATACACAACCCACTTTAATGAACATTTTCATCGCTTTTTAGTTAAATTTAGATCATACGCCTGGATTTGGCAGATGTAAAAGCTCACCTGAAAACTAACCAAGGAAGCCAGTGTGCAATGCAATGGCTCCAACACCCCCTTCCCCGGTCCCGCAGGGACCTGCCCTAGACAGCCAGCTATGGCAAGTGAGCCGGGCCCCTTATGCAAGCCTGGTGACAGAGGAGGGGGGGGGACGATCGGGGACGCCGCCTGGTCCGGGCAAACCCAACCCAGCCAAGGAGGGAGGAAGAAGGTCCCAGGGGATTCAGTTCTGGGCCTTCATCCTTCCTAACTGCAGCCTCCCTGCTGCAGCATCTCGGTCGCTTCCTGGGCTTGAACCCGAGACTTCAGGTGTGAGGATGCCCTCCAGCAAGGCATTGGGAAGTCTCCTGTCTCTTGTGGTCTTGGGGAGTTACCCGAGAGGGAGGGTCCCAGAGCCGGCCCATGTCAGAGGAGCCTGACTCCAAAGCCTCCCCTCACTACCGTGGCAGCGGTTCCTTAGCAAGTGGGCAGGGAAGGCTGGAGGGCAGTCGAGGTCACGGGTGCAGCACACGTAGGGGCCTTTCTTTGCATGGCCAGAGGCTGGCACCTAAGAGACTGACCCGCTCAGCCCTTGTCGGGCTGCCCACCGGGCAGGACTTTGGGCCTAAAGCGCTCCTGGGCGCCGGGCCCCGCCCTCCGCGAGTGGCACAAGCCAGCTGGGGGGCAGCAGCGGGGCAGAGGGAAGATGGGCCCCGCTCACCGGCGGCCTGCCTGTTCTTATGTTCCAGGAACCTCACAGCTCTCAACAAAAAGTCTTTGTACAGGCGGGCACCAGGAAGCTTTCTGCACAGCTCACGCTGCTGGTTTCTACTCTGCGTGTTTCTGACGTGTCAACTGTTCATTAACTATGTCTTGAAATAAAAGCACTGTAGGGGCAGCAGCCCATGCACCTCCCTGCCGATGAACACTGCCCCCACCCCAGGAGCCCGCCCTGCACGGGTGGGACCCCATCCAGGGAGGCTGGGCCCCAGGCCCCGGGCACCACTCCTGGGCAGCGGGTGCCCCTCAAGGGGGCACAGCCTTAATCGCTGAAGCCAAATGTAGCTTATCTGTGCACTTTGTTTCCTACGGCGGCTAGTCCTGGTCCGTCCGTCCGTCGTCCGTCTGCATCGCATGTGGTTCCTCCTCCAGTCCCCCACCCTGAGCGTATGTGGGCTTCCCCCAGTTCTACCCAGACCCCCCGGGGCAGCAGGAAGGAGGAAAGCAAAGGGGACGGGAGCGGGCCTGGCCTGAGCGGGGCCTGCCGGCCGTCCTTTCCTCCGGCCGTCCTTTCCTCCGTCCTTCCTCCCCGATGAGGGACAGCCGTTTCCGGAAGTGCAGAGGACCAGCTCACCCCGTAGAGCTCCTAACGGTGCACGGTAATGCACAGTAATGGTGCCCTGCCCGCCCAGCGCCTCCCCCTCGGGAAGCCAGGACCGGGAAGCCCAGACCTGAGCCAGAGGAGGCTCCGCACTCAGAGCTGGCTGGGCCCCAAGCCAGGCGTGGGCTCTGCCGCCGGCCGGCCTGGGCCTCGGGATCCATGTAGCCCCTGCTCTGGGGGAGTGAGGAGGGAAGACCTCCCGGAGTGAGGGCCGGGCTGCCCCCTGCTGGGGCCCCAGAGCCGCTGCGCGGCCCCTCCCTGCTGGTAAGTCTTGTTTTCTACCGTTTAAGTGGCCATTCCCAAGTTCTGCCTCAGTCCAGGGAGCAAGTGTGGGGGGCGATGCGTGTGAGCACGCGTGAGTGAGCCGTGTCTGTCTGCGTCCGTCCGTCCGTGTCTCCGCTCGCACACTTGCTCAGCCCCAGCCGTTCTCAGCCGGCAGCCGTGCCCGGGCCAGACTGTGGGCACCTCATCGAGTCCGACCTGCGCCTCCTGCCTTTGGGGAAACGTGTTTCTGCTTGATAAGTGACAATAAACTGACCTACCACCCTCGGTGTTCGTTTCTGGGGGCAATCGCTTGGGAGGCCACAGGGGGCCTTGGGGCGCCCGAGCCCCTCTCACACACAGCTCAGGCTCAAAAGGGGGCTTCTTTTTAGACTTTATTTCGGGCTGGGGGCTTAACAGGGAGAGGCACCTCAAAGGCAGCTCAGGATGGCCGCTAGCCTCCAGGGGCCTGTGCTAAAGACAGACGGACAGACAAAGGGTCCTCCTGGGCCCCTGCCCGGCGGGAGTCGGTCCACAGCTGCGGTGGGTCCTGCCTCCCGGGGTGGGGGCCCACGCGGGCTCAGCGCGGCTCACTCCTTTTCTTTGTGTTTTTAAACCCTCGGGTGGCCCCTTGGCCGAAGCAAATGGTGGAGGGGATCCTGCGGTTCTGGGCGCGCGGCTTCTCGGGGGCGGCCTCGGCGGGGCACACCTCCATGGCCTCCTCGCCCGCGGCCGGCCGGCCGGGCCCCCGGGCCTTGCGGGGCTGGTCGAAGCGGAAGTCGGGCGGGTAGCGGTGGGCGCGCACCAGGTGCTCCTTGCGCTCGCCGCTGCTGCGGAACTTGGCGGGGCAGCCCTCCACCAGGCACTGGTGCATGCTCTGCCGCTCGGCCAGGAGCTGGAAGAGCGAGTCGTGCCACTCGAGGATGTGCACGTCCAGCAGGTGCGCCGACGGGAAGGAGCGCCGGCACACGGAGCACACGTGCGTGTGCAGCGTCCGGTAGTGGTGCTCGTAGCCCTCGAGGCTGGCGAACTCCTGCTGGCAGCCGGCCACGTGGCAGCCGAAGGTCGCCACGAGGGGGCGCTCGGGCACCTGGCAGACCTGAGTGATGACATCCTGCAAGTAGGCGTGCCTCTGCACATCCCCGTCCTGTGGAGCACAAGCGAGTGAGGCCCCCTCATTCAGCCCCGCCCTCGCCCCTTCTTCCAGAAGCAGGCCCCGCTCTAATCAAGAAAGGTCCCACCCCTCAGACTCGCTTCCGCCCCGGACCCCGCCCCGACCGCACGTGACCTCGAACAACGGGTGTCCCCGGGGCAGGCACTGGGTCCGCGGCGCGAAGCGAAAGGGGGCGGCCCCGGCGGCCGGGTGGCGGAGCACGGGCAGCGGGAGCGACTCGGAAAGGCTCCCGGCTGGGGCCGGGCCCAGGCGACCCTCCAGCCCCGGCGGCAGCTGCATCCTATTCCGGAGCCGGGGGCGGGGCTTAAGGCAGGGGCGTATGGGTGACGCAACTTCCTGCCCAGGAGCCACTTCCGGGTTGTGGCTCGCCCGAAGCGGGGCGCCGAGGGTGCTACTGCGGTCGTGCCGGGGCTGGGAGGAGTTCGGACACTGTCCTCCGCCTTCTCCTGCTTCCCCGACTCCCCAGAAGGGAAGAATTAGAGGCGAGTTTGAACCCCCCCCCCCCGCTCCCTGCGCGATACTCGCCTCTGACCTCCGACCTCCGTGACCCGCGGGTGGGGAACAAATCTGAAACAGTCTCACCTCGCTTTTGGAGGGGGAAGGGAGGAGGGTTAGCCGGTAGTCCCTCCTGACCCGCCACCCCAGGGCCGCTCCTCCCCAGCAACAGATGAGTAAAGTGAGGCGGCGGGTGGGAGACTAGGAGGAGCCATTGTGCCCAGTGCGCTTCGGCACCACCGCCTTCCGGAGGCCTTCCCAGACCAGCGCCTGCCTCTGCCTCCCCCTCCCAGCACCGGGCAGAGACCCGGTCCTGAACAAAGCACCGAAGGGCCCGAGGAACGGGGACCCCGCGGGGCAAAGGCGCCCACGCGCGCCCGGCTGCCGGGCTGTGAGAAGGGCCGAAAAGCTGGGTTTCCACGGTGTTTGCAGGCTTTGAGGTGTGTGGGACGGTGGGTACCGCTGACCTAGAGGTTAAGGAAGGTTAGGGTTCGCTGAACAATTAAGGGACTACTAGAAGTCTTGCGCAAATGGGGGGGCGGGGCGGGGCGCGCGCTAGGAAAACACAGGTGGATTCAGCCCATCAGAAAGTCTTGTGGTTTTGGGAAAACCTCCAGCCCGAACCAACTAAATCCCTACTGCGCGTGCGCAACAGACTAAGTGACTTTTAAACACCTCACCCCAGAGGAGGCGTTTTCTACCATTTTTTTTTAACACGGGCCGTATGATAGGAGAGGGGGGCGCATGAGTCAGAAAGTGTAACCAGGATAAAAGGGACCCATCCAGTCTCTGAAGGGAAGAGCTGTGTCCCCATTTCTGTGCTCAGTGCTCCCTCCCGAGAAGTGCGCCCCCTTCTGGCCAGAAATGTTCAGATGATTCCTTAAGATTCTTTAACAAGTTTTCTTGCCATCCCATTTTCAGTGTCGAGTATTATTCCTAACAGAGCCGTCCTCCCGCACTCCCCCTGGCAGAAGCAGCCCAGCGTACCCTGGACACCACGTTTCTTACAAACATGTTTCCGTGTTAGGAGAAAAGAGGAAAAAATGGCGTAGATGCCACAGTGTATCCAGCCTCGGTTCCCACAATCCTCTGGGTGCAGAGGGCTCTGTCTGTCTCAGGACCGGCAGTCTGGCACCAGCCACCTCACTGCTGCAAAGAGAATTGATCATTGTAGTCTTGTTGCCGTGTGCATGATCTGGTTCTGCCCAGTTCCCTCAGCGTCAGTCCCCGTCAGTCCCCCCAGGCCTCTGAAATCCTCCTCCTGGTCGTTTCTTACAGAACAGAATTACTCGGTGACATCCAGGTACCACCCTTTATTCAGCTGATGGGCATCCCCTCGGTTCCCAGTTTTTTGCCACCCCTAACACTTTTGCACATGCGGGTCCCTTGTTCCTTTAAGATCTTTGGGATTCAGGCCCAGTAGAATCACTGCTGAATCAAAGGGGTGTTGGCTGGCCCTTTGGGCACGTTCCAGATCCCGCTGGCCCTTTGGGCACGTTCCAGATCCCGCTGGCCCTTTGGGCACGTTCCAGATCCCGCTGGCCCTTTGGGCATGTTCCAGATCCCGCTCCAGAATTCCTCTGAGGTTCCCAGACAATCCTCCAGATGTGTCCAGAGTCAGCAATGCCTTCACATTCCACCTCTAGGATACTAATTTTCCATTAGGCTGAACCACACCCTAAGCCCCAAATACACCCTCAGAACTTACCCCACCCCATTCCTCATAAAGGAACCCAGCTGGTGACGACCTTGTCCCCTTCCACTGGGATTCTTGGCACGAAGGGCCAAATGGCCCGAATAAAAGGGTGTCCCCGATGGCCAAGAACAGGCTCCAGACCAGGCCTTGCTCCCTCCATCGGGAGCCACACTGGCTCCTCCTCCTAAAGGAATGAAGCTTTCCTGCTTCCCCTGCACTCAGGGGAGACTGGGTGTCTGCCCTTACTCTCCATGCTCCGGTGCTCCCAGATCACAGAAAGATCCAGCCCAACCAGGAGATCACGGCCCCCGGCAACAAGGAGACTATCCCAGGCTCGATTGTGGTCATCGCTGAGATGATTCGGGCCAGCTCCAACGGTCTGCACCAGGGAGGGCTCTGGGAACTGGCTGTGGATGCAACAGCACTCTCACTCTTGTTTGTTTGCATGTTGTTCTTCCTCGGTTTGATTTGATTTTTCTTGTGCAACAAGGTAATTGTGTAAATATGGATGCACGTATCAGATGTGACATTTCTACCATGTTTAGCATCTACTGGACTGTTAGCCACATTTGGCCGGGGTGGAATTGGAACACAAGGTTCCAGGGGTTAAAACTCGCCTGTTTTTAATAATAAAAAGCATTTGTGAAGTCCTTGGGCCCCAGCCTGCCCTTTCCCCTGCATTTACCAAAGCATCTCCCATCTCCACCCATGGCATCAGGTCCTGTTTTTATCTCCCCATTTTTCCGGGCTCTGTGCCCACAACTGAGGGTGTGCACTCCCCACATGGATTGTGGAACGGCCTCCCATTGGCCTCCCCTGCTTGGAGGCACATCTGGCGCCTTACGGGATCCTGTAGTTCCTTAGTTAATAAGGAAGTCATTGGCTTTCCCAGCCTCCCCCTCCTCGTGAGTGACCCAAGCTCACTCCCACCCCTCCTTGCCTTAGGACTGTCCTTCCCCCTCTTCCTTAGCCACAGGAAACCTTCCCTTCTTCAGGCCTTGTTCACTCACTCCCGGGTCAGGGTTTCTGGTCTTCTATTAGAGTTATTCCATCCCTCCACCTTGTATCCCGGGTACTTAGCACAAGGGAGTTCCCAGTGGCCCTGGCCCTAGGAGGGTGCAACGGTCCCAGAAGAGCCAGGGGTCATACAGGAGTCCTGCCCCCCACCCCCCTCAGACATCCTCCCCGCCAAACTGCCAAAGTTCAGAGACCTCCGGAAAGAGGCAGAGCAGAGCAGGGTCGGGAGTCCAGAGCTGGAAGGAGGCCTGAGGAGCGGCCCCGGTGTGTCCCATTGGACAGCCTGGAGAAGCTTCCGGTGGGCGGGGCCTGCTGGCGTGAGCCCTGACCCAGAAGCCCCCCTGCTCCCTGGGGCAAGCCCAGAAGGATTAGAAGGGGCCACGCGGCCTTGGGTTCTAGTGGGCTTGATTTCAGCCGGCTCCCTTCTGGGGCAAGTCTGCCCTTTGGGAACATGTCTGAGTCTACGATTTCTTTTGAGCCAACCAGCCACAATGGCCCATTTCCCAGTATACTTCTGGGGTATCACCCGCACCCCAACATTTCAGTGGCCTGCTGTGGGGAGTCTGACTGCACCCCGGCCCCTTCACAGGGCTGTCCTGGGCTCCCATGGCCCCCCTTCTCCTGACACTGCCGCAGGCCCTTCCCACGGAAGGGAACTTCTCGAGCCCTCGCTGCTTTCCGAGGTCAGTGGCTTTTGTCCCCCAGCAGAGAGCGGGGCTCAGACACCCTGTGTAAGGACCGGCCGGCAGGGAGACCTCCATGGCCCTGGGGCCCCGACAGGCTGGGGAGCTACCTTAAGGCCCTAGGGGCGCCCACCATCCTACTACACAAAGGAAGGGCTGTTTCCAAAGAGCAGCAGCTCGCCCTCCGACCCGGACCAGAAGCCCTGGAGGAGGAGGAGTGACTCCGGGGGAGCAGCCAGGTCTGTGTGGCCACCTCAGTAGCCCCCGCTCCCCGGGCAGTTCCAGTCTCACCGGTTAACAGTTCTGGGACAGAGAGGGCCAAGGCGAGGCAGCCCCCAACTGGAAGGTGCCAGGGGGAGGGGAAGGCCATCTCAAGGGACAGGAAGGCGTGCCCTGGAGGGGGCCAAAGTGTGGAGACCCTGGCAAGGACTCAATACGGGAGGGTTCGGGCCTCTAGGCCCAGACAGAGCGACGGAAAAAGCATTTAGGGACCGTGCTAAGAGTGCAAGGGGAAGAAGCAAGTGTCCTCGGGGGAAGGGCCGGGGCCAGGCTCAGACAGCTGGGAGCCCGCCCCATCCCCCCGTCAGTGATGGGCTCCTCACACATGGCCGTTGTCACATGGTAAAAACTGGGTTTGGGGCCGGCTGCGGGAATCCCCTGCTATTCCAGGGCTCTCACGTCCTGCTGAGAGCTTGTGTCTTCGGGCAGCAGTGGTCAAGGACTCCTGGGTCCCGGGACCAGCACAGGGCGCTCCCTGCCCTTCAGCTACCTCCCGGTGGGAACTTAAGCCCCTCGTTTCATTCATTTGCCCTTTCTGCTTCACGATGAAGGATCCGGACGGGACCAGCCCCAAGACGCCTTCAAGCTCCCACCTCCCATTACCGGGGAAGAGAATGACCAACCTTGTCCCGGGCAAAATACACGGAAGGTGTGTGTTCTGTCTCCTAATGAGTCAAAGAGGAAAAACTGCCTGACTCCTTCCTAGGGAAAGTTTCCCTCTTCGGGTTTCCTTAAACCAAAGGCTCAGTGGAAAGAGGCGACTCCTTCCCCGAGACACCTGGGAGAGCCCCAGGGACCCCTCTGAGCCCAGGCTTTCCCTTCGAGCTTCCCAGCCCGGGCCTTGGCTGCTCCTGGCTTTCGTGGGACGGAAAGTGAACAAACGGGTCCGCGGCAGGAAACCTCGGGTGTATTTACAGAGAGACACAAATACAGCTGGGAGACCCAGCCTCGGGGCACAACGCTGGTGAGGAAAGAGCTGGATTCCAATCCTGCCTTCTAGGACCCGGCTCTGAAGCATGGGGAAGGTGCAGAAGCTCCCCGGACCTCGGCTTCTTCCCAGCAAGATTCAAATCACACACCGTGAGGGTGACGGACCCCAGTGGGGCCGCAGGGGAGGGTGAGCCACCGATACCGTTTGTGGAAAAGGGAGGAGCCGGGGGATCACTGCTATTGCCACCAAGGAGCCAGCTGGGACAGGACCACGTGAGCTGGCAGGACCAGGGTTCACCGGAGAGGACCCTGAGCCCACCCTTCCCGGGCCTTGGGCAGGAGAGGGGGAGTTCCGCCCCTCCCCCTCCCTGGCGTTTCTGGGAGTCCTACCCCCAGCTACTCTTTCTCCAGCCCTCTGGATGAGGTCCCCGGGAGGCAGAGGCGGCACTGGAATCGGGTTTTCCAATCTTCGTCAGCGTGCTCCCTACTCACACACATGTGGTGGACCCAGCCCCGGCAGGACTCGCACTGCAGCTGGGAAGGGCAAAGTGGGATGGGGTCACGGGCGGCTCCGAGGGGAGGGGGCTTCTACCTGCCACCGAGTAATGGTTAATGCCCGGAGACCTCCAGTGGGGAGCGCTCAGCACCTTCCCGGGCTTCTGCTTGGGGGAGTTCCCATCCCCCACATTACGCCAGCCCCCATCTTCCCTCCTCGGTGCTGGAGAGCTTCCCCGGGCCCATCAGAGAATTCCAGCCTCCCGCTCCCCCCAAGCCCACTGGAATCGGGCCGGGGGAGAAGGCTCACCATGGTGAAGACGTCGCTGTTGCCGTCGTCCGTGAGCCGGTTGCAGTAGGAGCACGTGTCCTCCATGGTGACCGTCACCATGGGGCCCTTGTCCCCTTCCTGGGCGCTGTCCGGGGCCTCTGGGAGGCTGTCAAACGCGGACCAGATGTCGGTGTCCGAGTCCTCGGCGGAGGATTCCTCCAGGCTGTCCAGGTAGTCTTCGTCTTCGTCTTCCTCATCCTAGTGTGCAAAGGCAGCCGCGTCGGGAGCAACTTCAAATACCAAGGGGGAGCATTTCCCCACCCCCAGAAGGACGGGCCGGACTGGACTCGATTCCGCCACAAAATTCCATTTACACCCCTTGGTTCTGCTGGGGGTTATTTGTTTGCTGAGGCAGTTGGGGCTAAGTGACTCGCCCGGGGTCACACAGGCAGGAAGTGAGACCAGAGAGGACTCGGCTCCTGACTTCGGGCTGGTGCTCCGTCCACTGCGCCACCAGCTGCCCGCCCGCCTTGGGTGTTAACAACCAATTCCCTGAGTTGCTTTCTTGTCCGGAGCCGCGGCAACATTCGGGCCTGGGCTCCGTGCGATAGAAAGAGCATCCCAAGGAATTGTGGCACCAGCCCCCGCTGCAAGGGGCCAGCAGGCTCCACACGGGGACTTTGCTGTGTTACATCAGGACAGCCTGCTGGGCCAAAGCCCGGGGCGGCCTCCAATACGGAGACCGGGGCCAAAGCCCTTACGGAGACCGGGGCCAAAGCCCCGGGCGGCCTCCAGTACGGAGACTGGGGCCAAAGCCCTTACGGAGACCAGGGCCAAAGCCCTTATGGAAACCAGGGCCAAAGCCCCGGGCGGCCTCCAAAATGGAGACAGGGGCCAAAGCCCTTAGGGAGACCGGGGCCAAAGCCCGGGGCGGCCTCCAGTACGGAGACCGGGACCAAAGCCCCAGGCAGCCTCCAAAATGGAGACCGGGGCCAAAACCCTTAGGGAGACCCCGGCCAAAGCCCTTATGGAGACCAGGGCCAAAGCCCTTACGGAGACCAAGACCAAAGCCCCGGGCAGCCTCCAAAATGGAGACTGGGGCCAAAACCCCGGGGGGCCTCCAGTACGGAGCCAGGATTGCTGCCCTTTCGGGCCCTTCAGTTTCCCCATCTATGAAGTGCTTCCTCCTAACAAGCCTTTTCCTAGAAGTCGGGGAGCACAGAGAAAGGGGTGAGGGGACCGTCCCTATATAATCGAGGGGGCGCAGGGAATCAGCCACGTGCCGGGGAAATAGCCTGGGACAGGGCAAAGGAAGAGCCAGAGGGCCAGAGCTCCCGAGCACCTCCACCTGCACCTCCACCTGCGCAGGAACTTGGACGGCCGCCGGGGTAGAGGCTGCCCCACCCCCACTCCTGGTCGGCTCTCTATCCCCCCCCCTTCCCTTCCCAAACAGAGCTCGGCAGGCTTCCCTCAGCGAGGGGAGACCCCCGGGGGGGGGGGTCACTCACGTTGTACGAGTCCCGATTCTGCAGAAAGAGGATCTTCTGGAGCTGCAGGTCCCAGTCCACCTGGTTCAGATTCACCACCAGGGAGAGCAGGCTGCAAAGGGAGGGGGCAGCAGGGGAGCGTGTCCCAGGGTCACGGGAAGGGCGGGCGGGCAGCCAGGGAGAGCCCAGCCCCGCCATGGATCGGGCTCCGATCCAAACGCTTTTCAGACCGAATCCAAAGGCGAAAGAACTAGGCTGGAGTCTGGGCAACCTGATTTTGAATTGTGGCGCGTACCTCTGCCCTGGTGGGATTGGGGGAGACCCCTGAACTACCTGCCTCCACCGGAGCGCGAGAGAAACACCCCAGAAGCCTTGGGGCCCAACCAGGCTAGGAGAGCTCTCTGAAGGCCGGCCTTCCCATCCCCCAGTCCTAGCCCTGGAGACGGTGGGACCCGAACCTCCAGAGTCCGGCTCGCCCCAGTGGTGGGACCTCGGAGAGAAGGCCGGGCTGGGCCCCTGCACGCCCCGACAGCCCCCGAGGTCACCAGGGCCCCGGGAGGAGCTGCAGGCCCGAAGCTGAGCCACCCCCAGGAAGGGGGGAGACCCTCCCCAGCCCCATCTTACCTGCGCACAAACGAGTTTGTCTTCTCCAGGAGCCCGTGCGCTTGGGGGTGATAGACGACAATCAGGTCGCACTTGACTTTTGTTTCCGCTCTCAAGATCTGATTGAGCTGAAAGAGCGGGTGGGAGGGAAGGAAAAGGGGGCTGCTGAGCCGGAAGCCTGGGAATTAGAGATGGCGCAGGACCTCCGGGGGGCAAGGGGCCCCTGGGTGCTTATCTGCAGTGCTGGGCCTGGCTTATCGGTACCACTCCACAGGAGAGCGCGCAAGCTCCCCAAGTCCCAGAAACCATCCCCTAACACGAAGGTGGGGCCCGATGCCCAGCCAGCTCCGCCCCCCCCCCCACGCCCGGGATGCCCCCACACCTGCTGGACAAACCCGCCGCACTGGGTGCTGACGATCCTCTCCGGGAAGCCGAAGCGGTGCACCAGCTTGAGGATCTGCTCGGCCGTCTCCTCGGGGGAGCACGTCTTCATGGGGGCCACCTCCACCCAGCGGGTGTAGTGGTCCACCACCACGAAGATGAAACGCGCCCCCCGGGCCGTCTGCTTCATGGGCCCCACCAGCTGCAGGCCCACCAGGTGGAACAGGCCCCTGGCCTGGGGGCGAAGGGCGCGGTCAGGGCAGGAGCCGCAGCCGGCAGCGTGCCAGCCGGCGGGCACTGCCAGCATGTTTGCCAGGCCCGATACGGGCTTGGAAGGGGCTCAGCAGGGGGAGGTACTTGGGAGCTGGGAGCCAGCAAGCCTGGGGTGCCAGACTCATAACCCACCCTCCTAAGGGCTCAGTTTCCTCATCCGAACCCCCCAGCTGGTACTGTGGCAAGGCTGAAGGCACAGCCCGCGGCTCCGAACCCTGGCACTGACCAGCTGTGTGACCCCGGCGGTCTTCCCACGGGAGCCTCGAGAATTCCAGGGCCCCGGAGAAGCCTCTTCCCCAAGGACGTTGCCGCCAGCCCGGCTTCTGAGCTTCTCTGTGCCGTCCCCTCCTCCCCACCCTGGCACAGAAAAGGAGGGGCTCTTCCCTCCGATGCCCATCTAGGAGCAAATGCCCCTCCTCCCCACAGAGAACTGGGAGCTCACTGAAGGCAGGGGCGCCTCTGTCTGCTCCATCCCCTCTGAGCCCGGTGCAGGCCCACAGTAAATGGGGGCGAGTCCCACAAGTTCCCCTTCACCCACTTATCTTAGAATGTGTTTGGGGGGACCCAAGGAGGACTTTGCCAGAGGGATGAGAACTCAGTCCTGGGGGGCAACTTGGCGGGGACCCCCTTCCTCACTGCCCCCGGTCTCTTTTAGGTGCAGCAGGTTCTTCGTACGCCCTGGCGCCCGACAAGGTACCTGGGCCGCAGGGAGCTCCCTTCGGGATTGGGGGGGCTCCTTCTTGGCCTTCAGCTCGGTCGTCGGCCCTTCTTTCTTAGGAGCGCGGGCCAGCTTGACTTTCTTGAAGGACTCAGTTTCCCCAATCTGTGAGGACGAAGCACAAGGCTGGGGCTCCACCCAGGAGGGCATCTTGCCAAGGGGGAAAGAATGCCATTCTTGAGGAGGGGACCACGGAGGCGGCTGATTCCCTGCCTTTAGGGGGGCAAACACGGGCAGGAGCCCCCACCGCAGGCCCCCACTTACCTTATTAGCTCGGGTTTCCTTCTCTGCCAACTTGTCCTTCTGGCATTTCTTACACTCCTTGACCTGGAAGGGGGGGAGCGTCAGGCTTTCAGGCCGGGCCACCCCGACCTTCCCTGTCCCCCTCCTCTCTAGACCGAGCTTTGGCTGTTTTATTGAAGGGATTTGTGAAAACAATTCACCTTTTGAAAGGCGGCTGTGAAAAGTCTGGCCAGACCCACAACCAACATCCCTGGGTCAGGCAACAATATTCCTATTTTACAGCTGGAGAAACCGAGGCTCACAGAATGTGCCTTGCCAAGGGGACACCGCCAGCAAGTGAGAGTCAACCCCCAGCTCCCAGTCCAGGCGGCCCAGGTGTCAGGGACCCTGAGGGCACAGCCCCACCCCCCAACCCAGAGGCTCCGGGGCCCTAGGCAGAGTCTGCCCATCTGCGGGCTCTGCGAGGGGGCTGAGCTGCCTTAAAGGCGCGGAGAAAAGCTCCGAAGGGAAATCTCGGGAGCCTGAAGAGCAGCTGCCCGGTCAGCTGGGGGGGGGGGGGGGGGGGGGGGGGAGGGGAGGGTCAGCAGGGGCCGGGGGTCACTGTCCCGGCCAGAACCAACAGCAGCCCTCCAGTCCGGGGATTACCCAGCCCCCGGGGTCTCCAAGTGGGGTGGGCAGCTCAGAACTTTCCATAACGCGATTGTTGGCGCTTCTAACGTGTAAGAGCCAGAAACACCCGGGAGAAGCCAGAGGGGGCGGATTCCCATTAATGTCGTCAGAGCGGACTGGGGGGCGGGGCCGGAGGAGGAGAAAACATCTTATATCTCCAGCCAATCAGCTGTGAGCCAAGGAACTCCTTAAATTCTCGAAAAAGGGGCTTAGGATCAAACTCCCCCAAACCCGCTGTGGTCCCGACTTAGGCGGAGGCTTTCCGGGGGAGGGCCGGCCAGCCTCGTTGCTACTCTGATGGCGAATCCCACCGATGGTAACCGGCCCCGGCTGTAAATCCCACCAATCCCAACCTTGGACCCCCGCCAGGGTAAAGCCGCGTCTCCCCCCTGAGTCCGCCTTGGAGGTTTGCGCAGTAAAGATGCTCCTCTGGCTCCTGGGCCAGTTACAGCTGCGGGAGGGAGGGAGGGCGGCCGCAGCCCGTCCGGGGCATGCTCCGCAGCCCTGCCCCCGCCCGCGGAGGCTTTTGGTAACATAACCAACTAAATCAGAGGTCTGGGGAAGGGGAGAGCAAGCAGCCGCCCCAAGACCAAAGGGGACTACCCCGACCGTCGAGCTCCGGACCCTTTACAGCCCGACCTCGGGCTCCTGAAGGATCCGTTCACTCTCCTCCCCTTCGGGAACACTGAAGACGGGCGTCTAAACCACGGGAGCAACCCCGAACTGGGCGATTCCCGGAGGCGCCCGTCTGCACCCTTAACGTCTGCGCTACGCCTGAAAGGGCAGTTCTCTCCTCCCAAGGCAGACGGGCGGACAAGCGGGCAGGGGAAGGACAGGCGGACAAGCGGACGGGCGGAAGGACAGGAGGACAAATGGTCAGGAAGACAAGCCAACAGGCAGAGAAGGGGACAGGCGGGCAGGGGAAGGACAGGCGGGCAGGCCGACAGGCAGAGAAGGGCACAGGCGGGCAGGGGAAGGACAGGCGGGCAGGCCGACAGGCAGAGAAGGGAGCAGGCGGAAGGACAGGCGGACAGGCGGGCAGGGGAAGGACAGGCGGACAAGCGGGCGAAGGACAAGCGAGCAGGCCGACAGGCGGGCAGGCCGACAGGTAGAGAAGGCGGCGAAGGGCGGGCGGAAGGACAGGCGGACAGGCAAGTCGGCAGAAAGAAAGGCAAACCGCTGGGACAGGAGTTCCTTTCTTTCCCAGAGGCCGCCTGGCAAAGAGACAGCTCTGCCCGGGTCCTGCTGAGGGTCCCGGCATTTCTCCCTTTCACCATCCGCGCAAACTTCAGTCACTCAGCTTGAGACGAAGAGGACGGAATCGTGGGATTGGGAGAGACCCCCGCGAACTGCCGCTTCCCCTCCCCCCTCCCAGGCGCTGGCTGGGCTTCTGTGGGCCGCAGGACCTGCCCGCATTAGGGGCGCGACCCGACATTTGCAGCTGGAAGTGGGCGCGAGGCTTCGCTCAGCGAAGAGCCGAACAGGGCGCCCCTCCCACTTCTCCGGGCACAAAATTGGGGTAGAATTGTCAGCCTCGGGGCGGACTCTCCCACAGAGTGGGGGTGGGGGAGGGGAAGCCCCAAAGATTGGCTTTGGAAATGCTCCTTAGGGGAGGGGCGGAAAGAGAGAGAGAGGCGCGTTCCGGCTCCAGGTTATTCTAAAGCCACTTGGGGAGCCAGCGCGCTTTTAGGTCAATTTAAATTTTAAATAGGAACCGCGGGCTCCTTTCCGGCCCAAAAGAAACAAAGGGAGGGTCCAGCCTCTCCCCCCCATCCCCCAAAGGAAGGAGTGACCGCTGGGATTGCTTTCAAAGAAACCCGGCCCATTGGCCTCCACTTGAAAGCCCCCAAGGTCCCACTTTGCGCCCCGCTCCCCAGCAGCCGGCCCTTGTAAAAATGGGCCGCAAGGTTTGAATGGGCCGTGGACGGGCGATTCTAGCAGACTGTCTAACGGTGTGTCCGTGTATTTTAACATATTTAACATGTATCTGTCTACCTGCCCTCCGGGGGAGGGGCGGGGGGGAGGGGAAGGATGGGAAAAGCTGGAACAAAGTTTTGCTGAAAAGTTACCCTGCATGTTCATGTTTTGTAAATAAAAATCTTTGCAGAAAGGGGGGGGGGGGCAGCTAGTTGGTGTAGTGGGCAGAGCACTAGCTCTGAAGTCAGGAGGACTGAGTTCAAATCTCACCTTAAGCGCTACTTCCTGGCTGTGGGACCCTGGGCAAGTCACAACCCCGAATCCTCAGCAAAAATACTTTTTTAGAAGAGGCAATTCTTGCTTCGACTTGGCCGTTAGGGGCAGGGACGGGAGCGAATGTCCCTAAGGGTCTGGGTTCGGCGGCTGAGCCCCGAGCCAATGCTGGCCCTGGGCAGGCAGCGCCCTTTCGGGGCCCCCACTTTCAGAGTAGTCAGAAGGCTCCAGACGAAGGAGGGCGGGCGGGAAAGGCCGAGGCGGAGGGGCTCTCTGGCTTTTCCCGATCCAGGCTCCTTGTTGGGCATCAGCCTGGCGCCCCCTGCTCAGCAGCGGTTACATTGCCCCCCAAACCGGGATTCCAAAGGAAAGCCAATCTGGGAATCTCCCGGGGTGAGGGCCCCAAGTTCAGAAACCCTCCGGGGGGTGGGGGAGGGAATAAATGGCTCGGCAAAAGGAGCCCGGGATTTGGGCGGAGGCCAAGGCAGAGGCAGCTCCCCCAAGGAGGAAATCTCGTTGGAGGCCCAGAGTCTGAAGAGACGTTGCCAGAGAGGAGGCCCCTGCGCCCCCCCCTCCCCCCACAAAGAACCGAGTTCCGCCTGTGGCCAAAAGCGAGCTCTCCTTACCCATTTCCGGGAGTCGTAAACCACCCCGGGCCAGTAGTAGGACTTGGTGACATTGCCCCCGGTCTTGCGGATGCCCAGGTGCCCCCGCTCGGAGATGTGGGCCTCCAGGAACGCCTGCCTCTTCTCCTCCAAAGTGAAAAGGATCTTCTGCTTCTTCCCTCGGCCCTTGTAGTAAAGGTGATTCCCTGGCGAAAGAGCCAAAGCCCCGAGCGGCCTCGTGAGACCCCGGAGCTTACCCCCCACCCCACCCCCCGGCGGTGACCTTGGCCCTCGACCTCTGCCCTCTGGGCCTCTGTTCCAGCAGCAGCCGGTTCCCAAGTCCACGGACACTCTCAGCCCTGGACTGGAGGAGGAGGAGGAGGACCCCGGGGTCCTGATTGCCCAGCAATGCCCCCCCCTCCCCAAAGACTGCACAGCAAAAAGCACTTACCAGCCCAGTCCTGCTGGGGGGGAGGGGGAGATAGGTGAGAGCAAAATACCCGGGGGGGGGGGGTCAGGAAGGAGCCGGGTTTGCCCCTTTGAGGCTTCCTTTGAAAGGAATCCCGGCTGTCACTCCTCCCCTCCCCTCCCGGAGGAGCCTGGGACCTGCCTCTGGGTCCTTTTTGCCAGACCTGAGCCCACGGTTCCCATTTACAAATTTAAAACCGGGCTGTGTGACCCTGGGCAAGTCCCTTACCCCGCCTGCCTCAGCCAAGAAACACAAAAGCCAGGGAAGCAGGTGGGGGCAGCTGGGAAGGGGGGGGGGTTCGGGAGAGGGCACAGAGGCTGGGATGGGGGGGGCCATCCTCCAGCGCCTCAGCTGGAGGGAGGGACGAGGATACAGCGGTTTAGTGGCCGATTATTGGCCGCCTTTTATTATGTCAATGGCCTCCCCAGTATTTCAATGGCTTCCTCCTGCCTTCCTCCCCCGCTCACTTTTCTCCCTCCCGCTGCCCCCCCTCCGGCCTTTGGACTTGCTGAGTCCTGGGGGGGGGGAGAATGGGGGGATGTTACTCTCCCCCCCAACACACACACACAGAGCCCTACAAATTACCCCCCATCTCCTCCCCTCGGAATCGCCAGGACTCCCCCGCGGCCAGACGCGCCCCCCAGTATTTGCTCTTCTATCTGGATGCCCCTAAAGACGGGGCAGCAGGCGGAAGCGGCCCCTCTGCGCTCGGGCCGGGGCCTCCCTACCTGCCACCCCCAGCTGTGCTCCCCTCGGTCTGCAGGGCCTTGAAGCCCCTTCCCCCTGCGTCTCCTCGGACCCCTCCCCCAAGCTTCCCACAGTGCCCGGCACAGAGTGGGCTTCCCCCCCCAGGAGACCCACGGGAGCAAGCTCCGGGGGGCACCAGCCTTTGTTCGGCCCAGAACTGGAGAGCAGCCGAGGGGGGGAGCAGCCGGGCCAGGGCGCGATAAGGGCTGGGGTGCGGCCGGGCCGGGGGCACAGTAAGGGCCAGAGAGGGCAGGAGGACCCCTGGGCTTCTAGCCACCGACCTCCGGCCACAGGTGAGGGGGGAGGGGTCTGCGCTGGGAGCTTTGACCTAGTCTAGGAGGAGGCAGCTTGGGTTCAGGAACTGGGGGGAGGGGAAAGGCCATCCAAGGTCAAGTTCTGGGGCCCAGTGAGGGCTGAGGAGCTCCCGGCAGGAGAGAGACACTGACCTTCCTGGAAGAAATTGGCCTTCTGCAGCAGCTGCCTCCTCAGAGCCTCCGGGGAAGAGCCGGCCTTCAGAAGCTGCAGAGCCGTGGCCTGGGGGGAAGGAAGCGGCCGTCGGGGAGGGGGGCTGGGGCCCGGGCCTGCGGCGCGCCCCCCCCTCCCCGCCGCACCTGGCTCACCGGCCGCCCCCCACCCCCCCCTGCCCCCTGCTCACCTGGCGCTCCCTCCGAAGGGACTCCATCCTCCGCAGCCTGGGCCGAGAGGGGCAGCCGCGGGCCCGGGCGCTATTTAAAGCTCAGGGGCTGCCTCTTCACCCCCTCAGCCCCGCCCCCACTCCTTCCCCATCCCCCTCCCCACCATCCCCTTCCTGCTCCCGCCGGGCTGTGCAGACCTTGGCCAGAGGCTTCGGGTTTGGGCCGGGCAGCCCCAAGTGTCCCCCCAGAAGCCTCCTGGAGCCCGCTGGGGAACTCGGGCAGCGGGGGGAGGGGGCTCGGCGGGACTCCCCGGGGTCCTCCCCAGCTGGCCGGGCGCTGGCCCGCCTCTGGACTCTGCCGCCCGGAAGGGAGAGCGAGGCTTCGGGCAGCTCTGCCGCGCTCAAAAACCATTTACCGGGAAGCCGGGACTCGGCCCTGAGAGGGAGGCCGGGCTATGGGAGGCTGCGCTAAGGGAGGCTGCACTAAGGGAGGCTGCACTAAGGGAGGCTGCGCTAAGGGAGGCTGGATTGTGATCTCAAGAAATAACTGGAGGTACAGTTCCAGTTGATCCGTGATGAGCAGAAGCAGCAGCGAAAGAACACTGGGAAACGAGTGGGCCACACAGCATTTGCATCCTTCTGTCATTGTTTGCTACATTTTCGTTTTCCTTCCCAGGTTATTTTTCCCTTATTTCTAAATCCGACCTTTTTTTGTGCAACAAGAACTGTATGGACACGTACACATACAGTGCATTTAACATATACTTCAACATGTTTAACAAAAAAAATAGAAATAACTCTGAGGAAAACAGGCTGGAGAACTCACCAGCTCCCACGTGGGCTCTGTCTCTCTCTCTCTCTGTCTCTCTGTTTCTCTCTCTCTCTCTGTCTCTGTCTCTGTCTCTCTCTCTGTCTCTCTCTCTCTGTCTCTCTCACCAGAAGTCCCAGCTGCTCCTGCCTCGGGCCTGTGACCCCCGCCCCCCTTTCTCCCAAAGAGCCGACTGGCCTCGTGCTGGGGCCTCCACGCTGGCCACAGGCCGCCTCACCTCGCCCTCGCGCACCCTGACCTGTCCCTCTTGTCCGGCTCCGGATCGGCCGCCCCTGGCCGGGCCCCCTCCCCTCCAGCTTCAGGCTCCTTTTGAGGCTCGTGGTGCATCAGGGTCACAGGGTTTGCGTGTGACGGGACCTGGGCCAGGAGCTCCCCGTGTTCCCGGGAGAAGTGGGGGTCCAGCCCCTCCCCCAGGGCAGCCTTCCCAACAAGTCGGCCTCTCCGCCCTCCCCTCCGGGGCTCCTGCAGTCCCTGGGTCCGACCTCCCAGGGTGGCCCCTTCCCTTCCGCCTCCAGCCCCTTTTAGCCTCCCCTCTCTTTCCGCTCTCTGACCTCCGCACTTTTCTGCGCCTACAGACAGGCTTGTGCTCGCCCACCCTCGGGCCCCGTCCCCTCCTCCCCGTCCCCTCCTCCCCCTTTTGTCCAAACACCTTGCCAAGGCTGCCTGGGGAGCTTTCCCAGCCTCCCCGTAGCTGTGCACGGCCGTGTGCTGGACTGGGAGCCACTGAACTTGGAACTGGGTCCTCCTCTGTCCCCGGGGTCCGTCGGGGGGGGGGGCTCGTGGGCCCCTCTGGGGTCACCCCCGAAGAGGAATGGAGTCAGCCCCCCCCCCCATGGGGGATTTCCAGGGTTGTTGGGACAGAATCCCCGGGTTCCTATTGCAGGAAGGGAGGGAGGGGCTTTGTTCTCTCTGCCAAAGACAATGTTCTTTGACCTAGAAGTCAGCCTGGTTGGGGTCTGGTCCCGAGACAGTCGGGGAGAGAACCGGGAGCCCCTCCCTGAGAAGCCCTGTACAGTCCGGCGGCGGGGGCTTAAGGTGTGCTAAGAGCTTCCAGAGCCCCGCCCACCCTCCCCAAGAGTAGGAGTGAGCAGGAGGTGGTTTGGGTGTCTGAGTCATCGGCCTTCCTGGCTGCTGAGGAGGCTCCCTGCCAGCCCCAGACCTCAGGCCCTGGGAGAGGGGGCCGCAACCTCAGAGTCAGGACTCGCGGTCTGTAGGCGACTCCCCGGCTCCTCCCGGAAGAGAAACCCCCCCCCCCCATTTTTAGTGACGAAATTCAAAACGCATAATGACAGCCGGGCCCGCGGGCTTTTTTGGATGCGGATTATTGAGGAGGAAAATTGGAATTCTTTCTGAGAGGAAAACTCTCCACAACTGGGATCCAACGAGCCGAACAAGGGCCGAAGCAGAACCGTAGGGACGGGACGGGAGCGATCCGGGAGCGCGGTGCTGATCGCCAGGAGATTGGGGAAAAGCAGCAGGAATCATTCAGCTCCAAGTTAAAGCCCAGGTGGATGGAATCGAGAGCCAAAATTAGGGAAGGTGCGAGGCCATCAGGGAGCAACCAAGGACCAGGCTACACGGCCATCAGGGAGCAACTTTGTTGCTAAGGACCAGGCTACATGTGGCCGCAACTTTGTTGCTAAGGACGAGGCTGGCGCTCCGAGGCTAGAAGGGCTGGCTGACACACTTCCTTCTCGGCTCCTTTTCTCCCCCGGAAACCCCTCGCGTCCCCATTTCCTTTCTAAACTCTCCCCAAAGAACAGCCCCTCCTCCCTTCCTCCTTAGGCTCCCTTGGGGGTGATGCAGCCCTTAGCAATGTCACCCGGCAGGGTTTAGGGGAACCCGATACTGTTCAAGAAATCCCTGGGCTACCCAGCCTTGGGGTAAGGGAGTCACCTCAGCATTGTGGCTACTGAGGGGCCCCGCCTGGGGACGCTGGGACCCCCTTAGCCCGTCCTTGGGGCGGCGCCCAGAACTCGGGGGGGGAGGGGGGGAAGGGGTCTCGCACCCGGGCCCAGACACGGAGCCAGTTCTGGGAAAGGAGAGGAGGGTGGTCAGCCCATCACCAAGCTCCCCACCCAATCGGGGTCTGTTCTTTTGTTCTGCCCCCTCCCCCCAAGCTGACTTGCTTGCTCTTGCTCTCTCCTCCCAGGGATTTAGCTCTTTAATTGCCCTTCGTTCCCATTAGGAATTACAATAAAACTTCACCTCTGCCCTTAGAAATTGTCTAAGCCTCCAAATTCCCCAGACAGCGGTCCAGAACCGGTTTGGGGGCTCCCCTGCCCCCAACACTCTGGCTGCCAGAGAAAGACCCGGCGGGCCTCCCTTTTCGAGCCCCTCCATCTGGCTCCAGACGCCTTTCAGACCTGCCCGTCGGGCCATCCCGGCGGCCCCCCCTCCCCCCAGGCCGCTCCGGTGCCCGCGCTGCCAGCCTCCCGCCCTCCTTAAGGCCCCAGCTCAGGCCCTGCCAGCCCCGCTTGGGCCTCCCCCCCCAGTCTCGTAGTTACTTGTTTTTAGGGCTCCCTCCCATCCCTGCCCCGCTCCCAGGCCCAGAGAATCAGGGACCCTCTGTCCTTAAGAAGGCACTGGCGGTGCTCACTAAGCGCTGGTTTATTGATAGCAGGAGACAGCAAGAGGCAGAACACGCAGCGAACAAAAGCACAGACGGCCCTGGGACACGGCCCGAGGTCGGCCCTCAGGGGCCTCCTGATGGAGCCGCCCCCGTCTGAGCCCCGGCTTCCATTCAAGGTGAAAGGGCCCGTTTGGGGCGACTGAGATAACAGCCGGGAGCCGGGGGGAGGGGCCCCTTTCTGAAAAGGAAGGTCAAGGTCACCTGAGACAGGAGATAGGGAAGGGGGCGCGGGCCCCAGCGGAGAAGCGTCCCCTTGTGTTCCAGTCACCCCGACTTTCAGAACAGCCTCCAAGGCAAGCTCAGGCTTCGGGCCCAACCAGCCCCTCTTTGGGGGGGGGGGGTGAGTAAACTGCGGGGGCGGGGGAGGGGGGCACCCGTACTTTATTATTCCTCGGCCTCCGCTCTCTGCCTCTTAGCCTGAGGCTATGGGACTTTTGGCTTCCGTGCCCGAGGCTCTCAGGAGGACTTTGTAAGTCATTGTGTGTGTTGGGGCGGGGCACGTGTGGGGGGGTGGGGGTGGGGCAGAGCAGGTCGGGGTTCCAGGCGGCTGCAGGGAGTCCCGGCCCCTTTTGTGGGGAGGGGGGGAGAGAGACCTTTCCTGTGCTCTGGGGGATGATCACTGGAGGAAAGGCAGAGCGGGGAGGAGGGAGCCGGAGGGAGGAAGGCCTTTGGGCCCCTTGGAGCCCAGGGACCAGCCTCCCCTCCATATTCTAGGACCCGCCTCCAGAGGGAGCCGGGCGTGGGGGAGGGGGGCAGAAAGCGCCCCCCCCCCCAATGGCTCAGGCCGTCGCCCCCACAGCCGCACTCACCCCTGCGGCGGCCCCCTCACTCTGGGCCGGAGCCGGGCCCGGGGAAGCAGGCTCTGCAGCGGAACGCGCTCCTCCAGCCGTCGCCTCTGTACCACCGCTGCACGCAGGTGCGATGGGCCCAGGACTGGCAGGCGCCGCACTGCAGCTGGGAAACCGGGCAGGCTCTGGGGGGGCCGGCGCGGATCGCCCCCCTCCCCACAAAGCAGAGGGGCTCCCTGAGCTGCCCCCCCAGGGGCAGTGGGGTCCTTCAGGGACAGATTCCACCGGACCCCAGGGCTTCCTCCTGAGGTGGCCACGTCCCTCCCTGACGTGACCCGGGAGGTTGTGGCCCCCGGTCCGTCCCCCAGGAAAGCCGGGTCAGACGCAGCGGGGAGACCCCCGCATTCAGGCAGGGAGCACGCTGGGAGGGGGGGTCCCCGGAAGCAGGGGCGCGGGCTGACTCACCATGGTGAAAACTTCGCTGTTGCCTCTGTCGGCGAGCTGGTCGCAGTAGGGACACGTGTCCTCCACGCCGAGGGCGGCCACCACGACCGGCTCCGCGTCCTCGTCCGGGGACGGCTCCGAGGCCGAGGGGAAGGGAGCGGGGGGCACGGCGTCGTCACCCTCCAAGTCTCCCTCCGACCTCTCCTCCGAGCCCAGGTCGTCTTCCTCCGACTCGTTCTCCGCCTGGGGGGCGAGACCAGAACCTCAGCCCTGCCCCCAGCCCGGGCTTCCTGCCCTTCCTTTCCTGCTCCCAAGCCCTTCTGGGGTCTCTGCTCCGCCCGCGGACGGTGGAGGACCCGGCCCCGACGCCCCCGGTCCGGCCTGCGCCTTCCCCCTCCCTCCCGGGCCTTCTCCCCCTCCCCCAGGCCTTCCCCCTCCCTCCCGGGCCTTCCCCCTCCCTCCCGGGCTCTCCATCATCTCTGGGGCCAGGCGGAGGCGGAGCGTTTCTCATCTCCCTGTGACGCTGAGGCAGGAGGCAAGTGCCCGACCCTGGGGCTCTGGGCTCCCCCCCTCCCCACGCCAAGCCCAAGGCTCCGCCCCGAGCCACTGACTGACACCCCTCCAGCCTCCCAGACCGTCCCAGGGTCAGAGGTCACGGCTTCTGGACGAACCATTGGGTGTCACCGAGCGAACTCGGACAAACCGACCTGCGGCTCAGCCCGGGAGCCGGCCAGGGGAGGCCCAGGTGCCCCAGGAGTCCCTGAGGAGGCCGTCTCCCTTCTCTCCTGGGAACCTCCCCCGGCGCCGCGCCCAGGAAGCCCCTGGAGCTCATTAGGGCAGAGCCCCCCGGGCAGGGCTGAGCCCCCGCCTCTCCCCCCAAGCCCCAGCCGCCTGTGAGCCCCGGCGCGGAGGCCTCCCCCAAGGCAGAGGCCCCAGGAGCGGGGGCAGGAGGAGCCTCACCTGCATCTGCAGGAAGAGAACGTTTGGCAGCTCCAGGTCCCAGTTGGCCGTGTTCCCTCTCACCACCAACGTGAGCAGCCTGAAAACCAAAGCAGTTTGTTGGGGTTCCACGGGGGGGGGCGTCCCCGGCGGCGGCCCTCCCTCACCTCTGCACGAAGGCGTTGGTCATCTCCAGGAGCCCGTGCGTCCGGGGCCGGTAGTTGGCTACGAGGTCACACTGGAGGTCGGCCCGGATCCTCAGGATCTGATTCAGCTGCGAGAGACGGGGGATGGGAGGCCGGCGGGGAGGAGGCCGCGGGTGGGCACAGTCCCCGTCCCTCAGCCTCAGGGCCTCCTCCTGAACCGGCTCCGGACTAACCGGCCACCGGTAAAGGGAGCCCGGGGCTGGCGTCTCCCCCTCTGCTCCCCAGCAAAGGGGATTCTGCCGCACAGCCTTCGGCCCTCCCCGGTCTGGGGCCCAGAAAGTTCTCGCCCGGTTCTCCCAAGCTGAGCCGGCCCCCCACTCTCCTGTCCGCCCCCCCCCCCCGCACTTCCGGGGCCGGCCCAACCAGCCAGGCCCCCGATTACCAACAGGCTCCCCGAGCCCCCAATTACCAACAGGCCCCCTGATTACCCACAGGCCCCTGATTACTGACAGGCCCCTGAGCCCCCGATTACCCACAGGCCCCTGATTACTGACAGGCCCCGAGCCCCCAATTACCGACAGGCCCCTGATTACCCACAGGCCCCTGATTACCGACAGGCCCCTGATTACCCACAGGCCCCCCACATCTGGGCCCCCATTACCCACAGGCCCCTGATTACCCACAGGCCCCTGAGCCCCCAATTACCAACAGGCCCCCCACATCTGGGCCCCAGAGGGCCGCACCCCGGGCCGGACGCCTCCGCACCTGCCGGACAAAGTCGCCGCTCTGGGTGCAGACGATCCTCTCCGGGAAGGCGAAGCGGTACACCAGCTTGAGCACCTGCTCGGCCGTCTCCTCGGGGGAGCACGTCTTCATGGGGGCCGCCTCCACCCAGCGGGTGTAGTGGTCCACCACCACGAAGATGAAGCAGGCTCCCCGGGGCGTCTGCTCCATGGGCCCCACCAGCTGCAGGCCCACCAGGTGGAACAGGCCCCTGGCCTGGGGGCGAAGGGCGCGGTCAGGGCAACCGCGGGCACCACGCAGCCAAGGAGCTGGGGGCGGCCCCTGATCTGCCCCCCGG
Organism: Antechinus flavipes; assembly: GCF_016432865.1. NCBI lineage: Eukaryota > Metazoa > Chordata > Mammalia > Dasyuromorphia > Dasyuridae > Antechinus > Antechinus flavipes. The sequence continues at coordinate 261,604,603 of NC_067403.1, forward strand.
GCGCTTCCCACCCCTGGTACCCAGAAGGCTGGTGCGGACAAGGGCGGTACCCAGAGAACCCGTGGCTCAGCATCCGGCCCTGCCGCTGGGCACAGCCTGCCCGCCACTCCTGGCAGTGCCCACCCGAAGGGCACCAGATCTCGCCCCTCTCTTCCACACTGACCCAACGAGCTCGGAGCCCTGCCTCCCCTCCTCCCATCCCTCGGAGGCCATTGACCACTCCCAGAATCCCCTCCCAGGCCCAGTCCGGTAGACGTGTGATGGGCACCAATGCCCCCTCGCCGGAGAAAGGGGAAAGCGGCGTACCTGGGCTGTCAGGGCCTCTTTCTTGGGGGCCACCGCAGCTGGGGGCGGGAGTCTCAGGGGGGGCGAGACGGACGGCCGCTCCCTGAGCCGAGCCGCCGGGGCCACTCCCTTACACTTCTTAGCTCTGACCTAGGAACCAGCAGGAGGCGTCTGCAGGAGACTCCGAGAAAGACTGTCTCCCCCGCCCAGCCCCCTGCTCCCCTCAGAGCCCCCCCCAGCTCTGCCCGCAGGCCTCCCCGGCCCTTACCCTGGCACTCTGGGCCTCCTGCTTTGCTAACTTGTCTCTCTGGCACTTCTTACACTCCTTCACCTGGGGATGGGAGAGCCCGAGCTGAAGCGGGGGTGGGGGGCTGGCCTCCGGTTCGTGACCTCCCCTCCCCTCCCCCCCAGCCGTCACTCGAATCCTGGGCCCTTCCTATGGGCGCCTTCCCGCCAGCACCCCGGGGGCGGGGGGGAAGGAGGAGGGGGATGCTCCAGCAGCTCCCAAGGTGGAAGGAGGCCCTGCGGGAACCTGGGCTTCCCGGAGGTGGAGCTGCCCAGCTGGGCGCTGCCAGGGAGGGGCCGAGGACAAGAGGTGACCTTCCAGCCACAGAGCGGGGCACGGAGCCCAGAAAGGGAGGCTGGGAGCGGGCCGGCCCCGTGCAAGGGCTCGGATTGTCCGGCGGCTCCTGGGAGCCTCCGTCCGTCCCTCCCTGCCGGGGACCCCCTCCCCTGGGGCCCCGAAGCTCAGCCTCTCTGGTTTCCCGGCAGGAAACGGGGATCACGCCGGCCGGGCCCTCACCCACTGCCGCGCGTGCAGCGTGATCCGGGGCCAGTAGTAGGACTTGGTGATGTTGATGCCGGTGGCCCGGATGCCGTGGTGCCGCTCGGCCGAGACCACGTGGGCCTCCTCGAAGGCTTCCCGCTTCTTCTCCGGGGTGAAGAGCACTCTCTGGAACTTGCCTTTGCCCTGGTAGTACAGCACGCCGCCTGGGGGCAAGCAGGCCCGCTGGGCGCCCAGGACCGGCTCAGGGCCCCCCCAGACTGCTCTCTCTGCCCCCCCCATCGGGGCTCGGCCGCCCCCTCTGGGCCGGAGGCCGGTGCCCCCCATCCGGAAGCTGCTGATCGAGGCCCGTCTCTCACTGCCCCAAACGGGGGCCTCCTTGCCTGCCGCCCCGCGGGCGTTTTCAGTCCTTTCCCATCTCTGTGGCAAAGACATTGCCGCAATTTCCTTTTCCACCCATTTTACAGATGAGGAAACTGAGCGGCTAGGAAGGGTCTGAGACTGGATTTGAACCAGGAACAGGAGCCTGACTCCAGACCGGGCACTCCTGGCCCCCGAACAATAAGAAGGCCCCGAACCTTTGGGGTTCTACGTCCCCAGGCCTCCTGCCTAGAGGATGGCTTCCCCACAGGTGGGCAGAGCAGCCTTCCTCCTCCAGGCCCGGCTCTCCCATCCTTCCTTCCCTTTAAGGGAAGCTTGGGAAGCCACAAGCCGCCCCCCCCCCCCACGGCCTTCCCTCCCCCCGGACACCCAGGCCCTCCTCCTGCCCGGTTAGGGAAGAGCGAGACCCAGGGCGTCCGAGGCCTGGGGACAGGGATGGGATCCGGAGCCCTGAGGTCCCCTGGGACGGGCTGGGAGCCAGCTCAGGACCCTGTCACAGGGAGGTCCACAAGCCCCCGGCAGCTGCTCGTACAGTGGTCAAGATCACGGCCGAGGGGCCCTGGCCGGAGTCACACACGCGGTCCGCGGCTTCGCGGAGAGCCGGACACCCTGGGCTGTATCCCGGGGCCGGAGAAACACTGACCTTCCAGGACAAAATTGGAGTTCCGACTCAGCTTCCTTTTGACGGAAGGGGTCGGGGAAGAGGTCATCCTCAAAAGCTCCATAGTCCCGACCTGTCCAAGAAAACAGCAGCCGTTGTGGCCGGAGCCAAGGCCGGGAACCCGCTAAAGCTGCAGAACTGCCGCCCGGACAGAAGCCCCCCCCCTTTCCCAGAGCAGAGGTTTGCCAGCTGGGCAGGGTCCGGGCGTGCCCTGGATGGAGGAAGTCAGAGGGTAAGTCGGAACCCCCTCCCCCTCCGCCCCCAACCCCCTCCAGGAGGGAATCCTTCCCCTTCCCTTGGGACAATTCCAGACCAGGGGAAGTTTACTGCAAAAGTAAATCCTCCACCGGCCGGGAAAGGCCCAGGCCCGAACTAAAACCCAATCAGCCTGGGGATCCAATGCGGCCTAGAGCCTCGAGAACCTTTAAAGGCTCTGAGGAGGCCGGGAGGAGGCCGGGAGCAGAGGGAAGGAGGAGGAGGCTTCCCAGGCAGAGCGGGACACTTACAGATTACCAGGCAGCGAATAGCAGCCCCCTCCCCCTGTCCCCCCCCTCCTCCCTCCCTCCCTCCCTCCCGAGTTGAGCGCCGCGGGGCAGAGGCTGGGCCCCAAGCCGGGGCCTGCTCGGAAGCTGGCGGCCTCCTGGCTACTGGACCAGCCTCAGTCTGCCCGGGCCTCAGTCTGAGGCCTCTAAAGGCTTTTCCGGCCGCAGCCGCTCTCCCCCAGCCCGCGGAGAGCCTCACTTTAACGCGGAACCGGGGCAGGTACTTTCCCCTCCCAGCTAATCAGCGCCGAGCAAGGACTAAAAGCCTGGGGTTTGAGCTGCTCGGGAGCACAGGCGGCCAATCAGCGGCCACCAGGCCGGCGCTGCCCTCCGGGCGCTTCCAGTCACGGGAGCTGACAGTATGCGAGCTCGATCCTGGAGGCGGAGCCTGGGCCAGTCACTGCGCCGAACCCACCTCAGTTTCCTCATCTGTAAAATGAACCGGAGAAAGTGGGGAGCCCAGAAAACTCCCCCCCTCTCCCCGCTTGCCCGTGGCCCCGTTGGGCTGAGGGGGCTCCCGAGCTTTGCTTAGCAGTGTCCTAGAAGGCGCTTCCTAAGTGACTAAGGCCTGCTAAGTCGGTGACTCTGGGGCAGACAGCGGAGGCCGGAGCTCCCGCGGACGGGCAAGAGTCCGGCCCAGCCATCCTGGCACACGCGCGTGCACCCCCGCAAACATGGCCGGGCTGGGCGTTCTCCCAGGTGGCCGTGCGGGGGCCACGGGCTGTGGGGCGGGACCGTAACTAGCACCAGCCCGCTGGGTCACCCGGGTCAATTGCGCCGGAAGCACGCCCATTACCGGCTTCTCTCCCCCCCTCCCTCTCTCTCTCCCCCTCCCCTCTCATCCCCTTCCCCTCCCAGCCTCCACCCGCAGCAGGCCCCGCCCCCTAGCCGGTCCTCGTAGATCAGACGCCGGGTCAGAAGGTTGCCATCGGGAATAAGCCAATTGCAGCCCACGAGGGAGCGGCGGGAGGGGTGAGTCCGGCCCCGGGATGCTGGAGGGGCTCTGGGTGGGCCGGATTCGCCAAAGGGAGAGGGGTGTGAGGGCGGAGACTGAGGGAGAGGAGGCCCCGCCCCAGAGAGCCCGGAGAGGAGACCTTGCTCCGGTCCTCTCCCTCCCACTTCTAGGCCGGGAATCATGGCAGGCGCTGGGACTCTGAAGGCCGCCTCCAGCTCCTTCCATCTGTCCCAGATGGACCAGCTTCCTCGCAGTAGCCCAGAGGCAAGTGTGCTCGTTAGACCGGGCGTCCCGGGCCCAGACGGGCCTAGATGGGTCCCCTTCCTCCAAGTCCCCGAGAGCTCCGGGCCCACACGGGCCCAGACGGGCCGCTTCCTCCAAGTACCTGAGCGCTCCCAGACGGGCCGCCGCCTCCAAGTACCCGAGAGCTCTGGGCCCCGGGGGGACCAGCCGGGCCGCCGCCTCCAAGTACCCGAGAGCTCTGGGCCCCGGGGGGACCAGCCGGGCCGCTTCCTCCAAGTACCCGAGAGCTCCGAGCCCACACGGGCCCAGACGGGCCGCTTCCTCCAAGTACCCGAGAGCTCCGGGCCCACAAGTGCCCAGACGGGCCGCCTCCTCCAAGTAACTGAGCGCTCCGGGCCCTGGGGGAACCAGACGGGCCGCTTCCTCCAAGTACCTGAGCGCTCCCAGACGGGCCGCCGCCTCCAAGTACCCGAGCGCTCAGGGCCCCGGGGGAACCAGACAGGCCGCTTCCTCCAAGTACCCGAGAGCTCCGGGCCCCGGGGGGACCAGACGGGCCGTCTCCTCCAAGTACCTGAGCGCTCCGGGCCCAGGGGGGACCAGCCGGGCCGTCTCCTCCAAGTACCTGAGCGCTCCGGGCCCAGGGGGGACCAGCCGGGCCGCCTCCTCCAAGTACCTGAGCGCTCTGGGCCCACACGGGACCAGCCGGGCCGCCTCCTCCAAGTACCCGAGAGCTCCGGGCCCCGGGGGGACCAGACGGGCCGTCGCCTCCAAGTACCTGAGCGCTCCCAGACGGGCCGCCGCCTCCAAGTACCCGAGAGCTCCGGGCCCCGGGGGGACCAGCCGGGCCGCCGCCTCCAAGTACCTGAGCGTTCCGGGCCCCGGGGGGACCAGCCGGGCCGCCTCCTCCAAGTACCTGAGCGCTCCGGGCCCAGGGGGGACCAGACGGGCCGCTTCCTCCAAGTACCTGAGCGCTCCGGGCCCAGGGGGGACCAGACGGGCCGCTTCCTCCAAGTACCCGAGAGCTCCGGGCCCCGGGGGGACCAGCCGGTCCGCCGCCTCCAAGTACCTGAGCGTTCCGGGCCCAGGGGGGACCAGCCGGGCCGCCGCCTCCAAGTACCCGAGAGCTCCGGGCCCCGGGGGGACCAGACGGACCAGCTTCCTCGAAGCAGCCCAGAGGTAAGTGTGCTACTTAGACCGGGCGCCCCGGCCCAGACGGCCCCAGACGGCCCCGGACGCCACGCTTCCGCCGAACAACTGAGCTCTCCGGGCCCAGACGGCCAGCTTCCTAGACGTTACCCCGAGGGCAGAGTGCCGGGCTGGGGCCCTGGGGGAGGGCAGTCCGCAGTGTGGGAGTGTTTTCCCCTCCCTCTCCCCTCCCCGCTTCCCGCTGCTTTTCTGGCGTCTCCCCACCCCCACCCCGGCGGTGCAGTCACAGGCAGGGGGCTCCAAGCCCGGCCCGCCCGGGGATTGAGCGCGCGAGACTGACTGGGCTCGCTCGGCCGCCTTAGCCTTGGCTTTCCCTGCCCCGCCCCCAGCTTTGGGACTCCTTTGCAGCCGCAGAACTGGGAGTGCGGGAACTTGGGAGGGAAGGAAATGGGAGCTGCGGGACTGGGCCTGCGGTCTTTGGGAGGAGTCCTGGGGTCTTTAGTGAGAAGGAGCTGCCCAGGGTAGGGGACTCCATGCGCGGCTAGGGTCCCCAGGGGCGCCTGGGTGAGCTTGAAATGCTCTTTCTCCCGGGCCCTGAGGTCGCCACCTTCCTTCAACCTCCTCTTCTCTCCTTTTTGGAGACCCTCTGGAGAGAGTGTCTGAGCTTGGATTTGAACTCGGGGCCAGGTCAATGCCCCGTCCGCATTTACCCGGTTTCCCCTTCCCCCTCCCCTCCATGCTGCCAAAAAGCCGGCCGTTCCCAGCTAAGCCTAGGCCCCGCCCCCTCCCCAGGAAAGCGGTTTATTTTTATTTTTTAAATACATATTGTTTTAGGAATCACGTGGGAGAGGAAAATCAGAAGGAAGGGAGGAAAACACCAAAAAGTGAACCTGGCCTGGGTCATTGGCGTTCACGGCTCTTTTTGGAGCAGATATTTCTCTCCCGAGGCTGGGGGGAGAGGGGCCGCGGAGCAGCTTCTGGGGCACTCTCTTCCCCAGTCCGGGCACTTGCGGAGGCTTCCTGCTCCGTTAAAAATCTCCCACAAAGTAGCTCTAAACCGAATTCCACTTTGCTACTCATCAGGAGCTCGGGGGCGAGAGCCGGATCAAACTATACTAGTGGGAACTTCCCCAGTCCGGGCACTTTACATTTTAAGTTGAACAAATTCAAACAACTGAAAAATTATTTAAAATGCTCAGCCCCAAGTTAGAATTTGGCAGGTATATAACCAGCTGATCTCAGAACTATTTGTTACAAGCAACTGAAAAATGACTCATTCTCTAGTTTAATTATTGAAACTGGAGCAGAGATAATCCTCCAGCGACCAATTAATCAACATGCATTTTAGGAAATGTGTTTTGTAGTCTTGTATTGATTGGGGAAGTAACAGTGCATTAAGTATCAAAGGGCTTTGCTTCAGAATATTCCTAAATCTTTTCTATTTCCGTGGGATTAAGACCCTCTCTGAAATTTACTTGTCAAAACTTCACAGCCCTTTACTTTCTTTTTTTCTTTCTTAATTTTTTTTATTGCTTTTTATTTACAAGGTATATGCATGGGTGATTTTACAGCATTGACAGTTGCAAATCCTTTTGTTCCAACTTTTCCCCTCCTTCCCCGTCCCCTTCCCCCATGGCAGGTTGACCAATACATGTTAAATATATCAAAGTATAAATTAAATACAATATAAGCATACATGTCCAAACAGTTATTTTGCTGTACAAAAAGAATCAAACTCTGAAATAGTGTACAATTAGCCTCTGAAGGAAATCCAAAATGCAGGTGGACAAAACTAGAGGGATTGGGAATTCAGTGTAATGGTTCTTAGTCATCTCCCAGTGTCCTTTCGCTGGGTGTCGCTGGCTCAGTTCATTCCTGCTCCATTGGAACTGATTTGGTTCATCTGATTGTTGAAGAGGGCCACGTCGGTCAGAATTGATCATCATATAGTATTGTGGTTGAAGTATATAATGATCTTCTGGTCCTGCTCATTTCCCTCAGCATCAGTTCATGTCAGTCTCTCCAGGACTTTCTGAAATCCTCCTGCTGGTCATTTCTTTATTTTTTAAAAATAATTATAATTATTTAATAATAATTATTGACAGAACCCATGCCAGGGTAATTTTTTACAACATTATCCCTTGCACTCGCTTCTGTTCCGATTTTTCCCCTCCCTCTCTCCACCCCCTCCCCCAGATGGCAAGCAGTCCTATACATGTTAAATAGATTACAGTGTATCCTAGATACAATCTATGTGTGCAGAATCGAACAGTTCTCTTGTTGCACAGGGAGAATTGAATTCAGAAGGTAGAAATAACCCGGGAAGAAAAACCAAAATGCAAGCAGTTTACATTCATTTCCCAGGGTTCTTTCTTTGGGTGTAGCTGCTTCTGTCCATCCTTGATCAATTGAAACTACAATAAATCTCTTTGTCGAAGAAATCCACTTCTATCAGAATACATCCTCAAACAGTATCATTGTTGAGGTGCATAATGATCTCCTGGTTCTGCTCATTTCACTCAGCATCAGTTCCTGTAAGTCTCTCCAGGCCTCTCTGTATTCATCCTGCTGGTCATTTCTTACAGAACAATAATATTCCATAACATTCTTATACCACAATTTATTCTCGATTCTCCAGTTGATGGGCATCCACTCAGTTTCCAATTTCTGGCCACTACAAGAAGGGATAGCCCTTTACTTTCAACTTTACACTATCAGTGCAAATAAATCCCTTTTCTTTACCCATTCACTGGTCCTTAGTTTTTCTTATTTCCTCATACAGGGTTACTCTTTCTTCTGTTTACTCAGTTTCTCTAGTAAACCCCTTTTTGGTTCTGTACTGGGTACAGATACAACAGTTCCTACCAATTTCTTTAAGGGTCTTTGGGCAATCGATTAGTTACAATCATTGTTTTGTTTTTATAAGTGACAGGCAAATAGACTCAAAAACAACTCAGTCCAACAAGCTCCTCTTTTAGGGATGTCACAGATTTTCAAAGGCAGGATGATTTTAGAGAAGAAACCAGTTTTTTTCTTTTTTCTTTCTTTATTTATTTGAAACCAGTTTTTTTCTCAAAATTAATCTCTCTTATGCTAGAAAAAAACATTCATCCGGTTATTTTGGCAGTGCCCAAGAGATATGGTCAAAGCACAGGAACGTAAGGGAAAACTATAATAGAGAGTATACTTTTCTGAAGGACTCAGATGTAATTTTTTATCTATTTCTTTTCAAATCGCCCAAAATGAAGTCCATTTATTTTGTTCTTTAAATAATTTGCAAGTTCTGCTTTTCCCTTCCAAAATCTCAGTATTTTATAGCTTTATAAACCATATGCTCACTTTATTCTGATCTTTTCCAAGCACTTTGTCCTAGTTGTGCATGTTAATTTCTGTATCTATTTTATATGTATACATATATACACATAAATGTGTGTATATATTTGTATGCGTATTGTTCAGTTGTATCTTCAATAATTCTTTCCCTAACTTACAGCCTCATTATACAATTTGTACTTATTTTCACTAACCAAGTGATTTCAACACATTTTTTCTGTGCTTTTAATTTACCTAAACAACTGATTTAAACTGCAGTGCTAGCACTGAATTTCACTTGCCTTCAGTTGCTTTCTGATTTCAAAATAAGTTTTCTTTTTCTGGGAGCATTTTGGGACCCACCTTCAATCAGTGTCCCAATCAGGATATATTTGGTGCTTTCAAGTTGGTTGTTTAAAAACAGTAAACATAGGAGATAAAATGAACTCCAATTCTACTCACTTTTATCCTTTTCTTGTTCCTTATTCTGCCTTCTAGTATCTGCAGAGGGCCGGACTCTGGACAGGTTTACTTGAAACAAGGTGTTTAGCTCGGTGGAATTGATGAGATGATGCTTCTCTAGTTCCCATAGATACTTAGTGCTTAGCACGGTGATGTCATGATTCTCCAGTTCCCATAGATACTTAGTGCTCAGCGTGATGATGTCATAGTTCTCTAGTTCCCATAGATACTCAGTATGGTGATGTCACAGTTCTCTAGTTCCCATAGATACTCAGTGTGGTGATGTCACGGTTCTCTAGTTTCCATAGATACTCAGTATGGTGATGTCACGGTTCTCTAGTTTGCCCACGCTCAGTGTGGTGTAATGATGTAATTGTACTGAGGTATATAAGGGCTGAGGACTGGAAGTGAGACACTGCACCTCTGACCAGCCTCCTGCTGGCCCTCCTGCCTCCTGCCTCCTCCACCTAAAGGCCCTCCAGAACTTATCCCAACTTTAAGTACAGTCGTTAAACAGGGGTTTACTGGGTGTGATTGATGGTTCTCTATGCTTGGTGCATGGGGCGATGTCATGGTTGTACAGTTGGCACATGCTCAGTGTGCCGTAGTGATGTCATCGCCCTGAGGTGTGTAAGGGCCGAGAGGCCTGGGAACTGCTGTCTCAGACGCTTTCTGTGGGAAGTCCTGGGGCTCGGGGAGTTGGAGATTTTTCCAAACAAATCCCTGAATATTACAGTGCCCACCCTCAGGCTGCCCCATGGGAAATGGCTGCGCTTGCTTCATAGGAGACGGGGAATCTGCGGGTCTTCAGAAGGAACAGCCAGTAAGGCAGGTCCCTGGGGCTCGGTCCAGTTCTTTTCAGGCAGTTACTCAGAAGTGGGGCTCCTGGCCCGGACCCCTGCAGGAGAGGCGGGGTCGGGCTTAAGGGGAGCAATGCATCCTAAGGGCTCCCAATTAGGCCGGGTTTTTCTTCCTGCACTGTCTGAATCTCCTTCTAATCCCTCCATTAGGGGCCGGTGGATCCCTTGGATATGGGGCTTGGGGTCTTCTCTCACCCTGTCCTCTCCTCTCTTTGCCTCCGTTGAGCTTTCAAATCCCCTGTTTTTCCACATTCACAGTCTCGTCTCCTTGCCTGGGGCCCGGGCCAGCTTTCGGGAGGCCCTCGGAATGGGACTTGTTTCTGGGGGGGAGGCAGGAGGCCCGCGGCGGTCTCCGTCTCGGTCCGAGCGCTCGTGCTCCAGCCTCAGCCGCTGTCTTTCAGTCCCCCCTAGGTCTGACTCTGGCCTCTTAAACGCTCTATTACAATTAAATGCACTCATCCCACTGAGTACCAGCCAGTCATTACATCACCAGGGAGCCACCATTTGTTGCAAGATTAATTGAGTCACTACATGACCTGATGCTGAGGGAAACGAGCAGGACCAGGAGATCCTTATATACCTCAACAACGATACTGTTTGAGGATGTATTCTGATGGAAGTGGATCTCTTCCATAAAGAGAGCCTTAATTGATCAAAGATGGACAGAAGCAGCTACACCCAGAGAAAGAACACTGGGAAATGAATAGAAACTGCTTGCATTTATGTTTTTCTTCCCGGGTTATTTCTACCTTCTGAATTCAATTCTCCCTGTGCAACAGTGCTCAGTACTCAGCAGGTGATGTCATGGTTCTCTAGTTCCCATAGATACTCAGTATGGTGATGTCACTGACCCGTCCACCAGGTCATCAAAGTGTGGGTCCCGAGGCTGGCATTTGTCTGTAAGGCTATGCCTGAAACGTAATGGGGTTAGAAATGAGGAGGGAGACTAGTTGGGGTGAAACAAAGTCTCAGTTTAATGAATGAAGAGGGTCCAGTTATATACATTTCTGAGTGGGGGGTAGCAAAGTAAAGAATGTCACACCAGATGTGTGGCAGACATCCTGGAGCCTAATCGTTATCTTGCACCTGGGCTGATAGGGCCAATTTTCTGGGATACACATCATCTTGTCTCAGGAGTTTAGGGTGTATAGTTTGTTTACGATAAGGTTGTAGCTTCAGAATTTATGTGCAGGCGATTACATTCTTCTTTAGCTCTTTGATTCCAAGGACATGGTCTCAGTACTCAGCAGGTGATGTCATGGTTCCGTAGTTCCCATAGATACTCAGTATGGTGATGTCACGGTTCTCTAATTTGCCCACGCTCAGTGTGGTGTAATGGTGGAGGAATTCTGCACACATATATTGTATCTAGGCTATACTGTAACCTATTCAACATGTAAAGGGCTGCTTGCCATCTGGGGGAGGGGGTGGAAGGAGGGAGGCAGAGGAAAAGTCGGAACAGAAGCGAGTGCAAGGGATAATGTTGTAAAAATTACCCAGGCATGGGCTCCATCAATAAAAAGTTATAATTATGAAAAAAGAAAATGAATTGTAGAGATTAATATCTGGCTCTCCTTTTACACAAATGAATTGCACGTAAAAGCAAAAGTGTAATTAGTATCCAATTATAGTTGTTTGGAATCCAGCAGTTACCCAAGAAGTTCTTATTAAATATTTCCTATATAAATGAAAAAAAGACATTAATTGAGTCACACTGAACTAGTGAACTATTGGTCACTGAGCTAAACTAGAGAACCACTGTCTCATCCATACCACTGAGTTAGCACCTTGTAAGGACTCTGGTTTGAGAGTTCTGGCCCATTACAATAGGTGACCCCTGCCCTTCCCCAGTAGGTGACCTCTGCCCTTCCCAGTCCATCCATACAAAGCCGGGGCTGCAGTTTAATTTCCTCCAGTTTAATTCCACCCTCATCAGTTGCCGGGAACGGTCGGGTCCTTTGTCCGCTGAGCCCCAGTTTCCTCTCGGTTGATTGGGGTCACCGATGCAGATCCCATCGGACAGGTGGCTTGGGCTTGGGGCTTGGGGGAATCTTGTTCAGTGAAAGCAAAGCTCTGGGTCCTAGGTCATTTTCAGTGGAGGACTTTTGGGGGAGGGCGGGCTGAGGGGGAGGGGCGCAGGTGGGGCCAGCCGGACCTTACCTCTTCTGTCTGTCTCTCCCCAGAGTCCTGAGTGCCCGCTCATGGGCCCAGCGGTGCAGGCCGGGGAGTCGGGGAGCCTGGCTCCTGTACGGGCCGCCCAGGTGCCGAGTGCTCCGGGTCTGGGCTCCCCGGGGGCCGCCCAGGTGCCGGGTGTTCCGGGTCTGGGCAGCCCGGGGGCCACCCAGGTGCCAGGTGTTCCAGGTCTGGGCTCCCCGGGGGCCACTCAGGTGCCAGGTGTTCCAGGTCTGGGCTTCCCGGGGGCCGCCCAGGTGCCAGGTGTTCCGGGTCTGGGCTCCCCGGGGGCCGCCCAGGTGCCAGGTGTTCCGGGTCTGGGCTCCCCGGGGGCCACCCAGGTGCCAGGCGCTCCGGCTCTGAGCTCCCCGGGGCTGGCCTCTGGGGATGCCCTTCCAAAGGCAGGATCTTCCTTGAAGACGAGACGTTCTGCGAAAGGTGGGTGTCTCTACAGACTTTTTGGGCGGACGCGGCTGCAGGAGCTCGGCCGAGGGAGGGCCCCTGAATCGGACCGTTAGCTCCCGCTGGCACCGGCCTGGCACCTGGAGAGGTGGCGGCTGTCAGGAAAGGCCCTCGGTGGATGGCAGGGCTGAGGTGGGCCGCGGGCAGCCAGCCAGTTCTGTCTCCCCTAGAGGACGCCTTCTACAGCCGGAGGAGAAATCGGAACCAGAAGTTTCTCTTCCTCGAGGCGGAGAAGAAGAAGGCCTTTTGGGAGGCCCACGTGGTGCAGCACAGGCACTACGGCGCGCGGACCACCTGCACCCACCTCAGGAAGAAGTACTACTGGCCGGGCATGGCCCTCGACGTCAAGAAGTGGGTAGGAGCGGGTACGGGGAGGGCGGGCAGCCGGTTGGCACGGGGGCATCCCGATCCTGCCTCAGAACCCCCGGCAGGCGACCCTGGCCAGCTGTGTTCTCAGGCACCTGGGCCCCCATGGCCCCGAGCTCCCCCTGGATCCTCTGGCCTTGGCCAGGCTGCTCCCTCATGAGTCCAGGGGCTGGACCCCAATGGACAGTGACGGCCCTAGAAGAGGCGCTCAGGGGGCTGGGGGGCTGGGCCTGGATCCCCTAGGGAGCCCCTCCCTCTGGGGATTTCATCCAGCTTGACCTTAACCCAGGAATAGGCTGACTGGGGAGACTTGGTGGACCCAACCTGCCATGGGCAGACAGCTGAGAGCTCACCCACTGCCCGGGGCCTGTGCCCATCAGCAAGAGGGATTGGGGATGGGGAGGGGCACTGCCCAGAGGGGCGACCTCGGCTGGGGCCCTCAAGTTCAGTTTACCCCTCTATACAGTGGGTACTGTGTGGGGCAAGCCCTTGTGGATCACTGACTGTCCGGTCTGCGCAAGTCCTTGCAACGTGAATGGGAAGTGCCCACGAGAGCGGGGGAGCAGGTCGGGGGCCGCCAGCCCCCTCCCATCTCTGGGCGGACCCAGAAGCCCTGTGCTCTCCTCACCCCCAGGTCAAGATGTGCAGGAGATGCCTAGACAAAAGCATACGGACCGCGGCCCACAATGCCCTGGTAGGTGCCTCAATGGGGGGCCCACGGGGCAGATGGCTGGGACTGGGGCTGAGAGGGTCAGGAACCTTCTTAGCCTCCTGGAAGCAAGGGCATGGGGGGATGGGGGAGTCCTGTCCCTCTCTCTCACCCTCCTGGAAGCAAGGGCATGGGGGGATGGGGGAGTCCTGTCCCCCTCTCTCACCCTCCTGGAAGCGGGGGGATGGGGGAGTCCTGTCCCCTCTCTCACCCTCCTGGAAGCGGGGGGATGGGGGAGTCCTGTCCCCCTCTCTCACCCTCCTGGAAGCGGGGGAATGGGGGAGTCCTGTCCCTCTCTCTCACCCTCCTGGAAGCGGGGGGATGGGGGAGTTCTGTCCCCCTCTCTCACCCTCCTGGAAGCGGGGGGATGGGGGAGTTCTGTTCCCCTCTCTCACCCTCCTGGAAGCAAGGGCATGGGGGGATGGGGGAGTCCTGTCCCCCTCTCTCACCCTCCTGGAAGCTGGGGCGTGGGGGGATGCCCCTCTCTTGCCCGGATGGGGTCATTTGCTGCTTCCCCTCGGTTTGAAGGAAGCCGGATCGCAGCAAGCGCCTCAAGGAGACGGCAGGATGGATCACTTCCCGCTAGCCCAGGTACCGGGGCGGGGGCAGCGGGGGAAGGGGTTCTGGTTTCTGGCAGCTCCAGAGCTGGGGTGGATCATTTTTAGTTGTTCTTTTCTCATCAGCAGAAGTTGCACGTTCTCTCCCCTCAAGGAGGGAGACCCAAAGCAGCCCCGCGAGGCGCTCTCTGTCCCTCCCCCCGGGCTGCCACTTCTGTGCCCGGGTGGGGCCGGGGAATCTTTACCTCCTTGGGGCCAGTTCAGGGGAGCGAGGGTCCATCATCGGCTCCTCCCCACCCTTACACAGGCTTCTCTCTTTGGTGCCCCTGGCGCCCAGGCTTCCTTCCTGCCCCCGTCCCACACAGTTCCCCCCGGGCTTTCCCTGAGTGTTTCCTTGTGCTCGCCGAGCCCCTATCCGAGCCCGGGCTCTTCTCCCCCCTCCGCAGGAACAAGGGCTCTTCACCTTTGTCAGCTTGCAGCTCCTGGGGCCCCTGCGGCAGACGGCCCAGGGATTCTGCTTCGCCTTCGTGGCCGTGGACTACTTCACCAAGTGGGTGCGCGCCGCGCCCATGCATTCCTGCTCCGTCAGGGAGACCAGCGCGCAGATCCTGGAGCTGGTGAAGAGGTTCGGGTTGCCAGAAGGGATCATCAGCACCGCGTCGAGCAGTTTCATCCTCCAGGTATGAAGGCGCCATCGTGGCCCCAAGTGGCCCACGGTCAGGGCCGGGGCTGCAGGGAGCAGGAAGCGAGATCCTGGCCCCTTAGCGCCACAGCTCAGCCGGGACGCTGGGCTGGGGGGCTCTCGACCCCGAACGTTCTCCTGGGGAGTCCCTGTTTGCCTCCGTCTCCCCTGGATGGGAGGGGGGCGAAGATGGGGGCAAACGGGGCCTGTATTGAATGCTGGGCATCCTGACCAGGCAAGCTGGGTGCGGGAGTGGGATGCTCAGCATGAGAGAGGCAGTAAAGCGCGGCGAGCAGGGAGTGCCGGGCAGGAGCGGTGTACGGTGCTGGAGGCAGGTGGGGACTGGCAGGGCGGCCTCAGGAAGGGGCAGCTCCGGGCCTGCTGGGCACTGCGCCGGCCCCCACACACACACATTCTTGCCACATAATCATCCTTCTCATTCCCTTTTCTGTGAAATACCACCCGGTGACAAAACGTTCCGCCACATGCCGGGAATGGGCGTTCCTCTGAGTTTCTGATTCTCGGCCCCCACAGAAAGGGACGCTTTAACACTTGGGTCTACGTAGGCCCCTTTGCTTTTCTGCTTCGGAGATAACAGGTCCAGGCTGGGCCGGCACTGGATCAGAGACACGCAGTTTAGGGCCTGAAGGCAGAGGTAGCTCTGGATTGCTTTCCAAAGGGACCACAGCTCCACCAACCATGTAGCAGTGTTCCTCGTGGCCTCGCCAACAACTTGCATTTTCGTTTTTTGTCATCTTGAGCCACTGGTTCCCATTGGAACCTGAAAATTCTTCTTTGGTCTTGCAACTCTTTAATTCTTCATGCTTTTGTGTATTGGGGGGGGGGGGGATGTTTTGGGTTTTTAAATTTTTGTTTTTGATACAGATTTTGAGAACTTGCATTTTTTTTCCTAAAAGCTTCCTTGCAGAGTTGCCTCGACACAAAGGAGAGAGCGTGGCTACCTGCCCTTATGGAGCCCAAGAACCCCCTGGGGACTGAAACTAATAGAAGTTAGCTAGCTAGCACCTCAGATATCCTAACAGCATGTTGGGTTGCCTTGTGCGTAAGGGAGTAAGTTCCCCATCATCCAAGGAATCCAAGAAATTAGATTTTCTTTTGCGTCTAGGGGAGGTCCCTTGAAACTGGAATGGCAGCCCAGCCACCACCTCTTGTGACTGGAGCTTCTGCCCTTCTGCCTCGAACCCCAGAGTGGCCATAGCTTCCTTGGCCCCTCTCTTCTGATTAATTGGGGTTTTGGTCTTATTCTTTCAGATAAACAAATTTTTGAAAATGGCTTTGAAAATGCAAAACAGCCTGGTTGTTAAATACAATCCCCAAACAGATGGGTGCCTGAAAAGCATCAGGTCCTTTGTGACTAGGTGAGCTTCACCCGGGATGGGGGGACAGGCTGGGGGCCCCGTGGTCTGAGCAGCTTCTCCCTGTCACCTCCCCTTGGATCCTGATGGGCCCCAGAGGAGCGGGTGGCCACCTAAGCAGGCTGTGGAGGGTGTGCCCATCCGGATGGAGCTGCCCGTGTGCCTGTGTTGCCCACTTAAGTGGGCCATGGTGGGCGTGTCCACCCAGATGGAGCTTCTCATGCTGCCTATATAAGTGGGATATGATGGCATGCCCATCCAGATGGAGCTGCCCGTGTGCCCGTGTTGCCTACTTAAGTGGGCCGTGGTGGGCGTGCCCATCCAAAGGTGCCCGTGGCCCCGGGAGGGCCCGCACTAAGCCCTGGCTGTAGACACGACCCGGCCCTTTGGGCCCCCACATTTCAGGATCCTTTCTCTGGTGCTGATCATGAACCCGACCGACTGGGACCACCACCTGCATAAGATTTTCTTCCTCCAGAACCGGTGTTCGGACTACTTCGTAAGTGCTTGGCTGGCAAGGCCGGCCTCCCCCTGGAGGGGGCACCTCTGGGCTAAGGGCCACTCGGCTGGTCAGGCGGACGGGCTTGGGAAGGAGGAGGTGTGAGTGTGGGGCTTGGAGGCAGGTCTTGGGGCCCCTTCGGGAGCAGTCCTGGGCCAGCCCGGCTCTGTCCTGGGCCCCGTGGCCTCTGCCTCAGTCATCACTTGTCACGCTCCCCAGACGCCTCCTAGCTGGGCGAGACACTTCATGGTGCTTCCCTCAGTTTCCTCATCTGTAAAATGGGAGAAGGAAATGGCCAAGCCCCCCAGTGTCTGCCAAGAAAGCCGCGAATGGGGCCATGGACAGACACAACTGGAGACTATTGGACAAAAACTGGGGGAAAGCGGAGGGGGTCCGGTTGTGGGACTGCGGCCGGGACGACGTGATCCATAGAACTGGATGGCGGGTGAGGGCCGGAGAGCGGGCTGTGTCCAGGGGACTCGGGCCTGACCCACAGGCCTCGTCCCGTCTCCGTCTCTAGGAGGAGGAAGACGAGGGTGACCTGAGGAAGCTCCATGGCGAGTCACCAGGGGCTGCCTGGGCCCCACCCCCGCGGGTCCCAGAGCCCCCACAGCCCTCCCCAGAAAGCCAGAGGGACCCCCCGGCCAAAGCCCAGGGCGAGGACACCTGTTTGTATTGTTGCCGGCTCCCGGACGAGGGGGACAGTGACGTGTTTGCCGTGGTGAGTGGGCCAGCCCGGGCCCCTGAGGAAGGCAGACCCTGCCTGGTCCTGGCTCTGGGGGGGAGGGCTTGCGGACTCCTGGAGGGCAGGACAGGGAGGGAAGGGACAGGGCTTAGCTGGGAAGGAAAGGGGGATGCCCCTGCCACCCACCACCCCCACTCACGCGTGGACCTTGTCCCCTCCCCCCAGGTGCAGTGCGACAGGTGCCCGGCGTGGGCCCACGAGCAGTGTGTGCGGAGGCAGCTTGGACGGGTGGACCCCAAAATTAGCCTCCGCTGCAAAACCTGCCTCCTGGCAGTTGTTGGGGCGCAGCCAGGGCCCCAGACCCCCAGGGCTCTGGGAGCGGGGGACGGCGGGGCAGGCAGCGTGGGGCCCGCGGGGGGGCCGGGCCCCCAGCGTGGCCCAGGTGTGCCCAGCCATCAGCTTCCCCCTTCCAAGTAGCTGGCGGGCCCTGAGGCCGCACGAGTGCCGGCTCCGGCTGGGACTGGCAAAGTCGCTCGGGCCAACGCCCGTCCGGCCTCCTCGATAGCCGACATCTGGTTGTTCCCAGTTTTTCACATCTGTTTTTCAAACTCCGAGCTCCGGATTCTCTGACCTGGTGCCCCCCGGGGGACCTTTGTGGGTGGGAGTCCGAGACTTCTGGGAAACCCTCCATTTTCCCTCTGGTTTCCATGAAGCTGGGACGGTTGAAAGTGGCCAAGGGCCATCACTTGGGCGCCCGCCTGCCGGGGGGGCCGCTCTGCCCACTGCGTGGGCGCAGGAAGCCATCACACCGGGAGTGCGTCTCTGGCCCAGGACCCCAGGCCCACCACCTCCTGACAAGGAGCGTTCCTTTACCCGTCTGTGGGGCGATTGCTTGCAGTTTTGCTCTGCCCAAATGGGGCATTAAAACAATCTTTCATTTGTTTGTAAGTCCCCGCGCCGAGCAGTTGTCAGCGGCCCCGAGGGCCCGTTTGTCCGTCCCGAGTCTGAAGTCTCAAAAATTAGATAAAATTGTCAATGGCTTCATCAGACATTGGGATGGAAACCTTTTCTGACTCGAGGAAAGCAAATTTCGGCCTCGATCGGCTCCCAAAATGGACGCTTCGTTGCTGTGCGGCTCCAGTGTCCCCGACGAATCGCGGGCCGAGAGACCTTGCCCCAGTCCTCCGCCCTTAGCTGGTGGTCAGGACTTGGAATTGCCTTTAAGACTAAAAAGCAGAAAGCAGGGGCAGCGGGGGCTCGGGGAAGGGGCGGCAGCCCTGGAGTCAGGGGCTCCCTCCTCACGCAGTTACTGCTGTGACCCCGGCAAGTGCCTGAACCCAGGAAAAAATCAATAAAAATGAAAACGTGAAACGCGCTTCCATCGGGTTGGGGGGAAGAGAGGAGGGCTGTAAGTGACCCCCCTGGGATGAGGAAGGACTGAGGAAAGATGAGGGGAAACGGGTCCAAGAAAGCAAGATTTGCCAGGAGACTGGAGGCGGGAAATGACTGAAAGAACGGAAACCCCTTCTCGGGCACTCTGAGGTGAGACCCCTCTTCCAGAAGCATCCTGGTGGGAGCTGGAGGCACAAGGCCACGGGGAGAGGACAAAGGCTGCTCTGGGGGGACTTGGAGCCCCAGGGAGGATCTTGGGAGGGAGGAGCAGGAGCCTCTCAGCCCCAAAGCCTGTCAGGGTGGGCCGGGAGCTCCAGGAGTCAGCTGCCCCCTCCCCCCCCCCCCCCACCAGATGTGCAGATTACAGCATCAGCAGGACCCAGGCCCAGAGCCACGGTGGGGACGGCTGGAGGAAGCGAACTCGCTGCGGAAACCTGAACACCCAGAGCGGGGACCCAGGCTGGGGAAGCGGCAGAGAACGCAGATGGACCTCCCGACACCAGCCCCCCCCGGGGTCCCCCGTCCCCCCCCACTGTCAGCCAACAGCAGCACCAGGGAGCCTCCGTGGCCGCCCTTCCCAGCCCAGCAGAGCCCTGTGCTGAGGGCAGCAAATGCCCAGAGCAGCAGAAGGGGCGACTGTCCAGAGGGGAAGAGTGGGTCACGTGGCCACCAATGCCCAGGGGGGCCCTGGCTGCTCACAGGGCCGGTGACCCCGAGCCCCGCGTGGCAGCTGGGAGTGAGGGGGGGAGGCTTCCCTCCCTCAGTGGGGATGTCACCCCCGCCTCCCTCCCAAGCTGGTCCCCCACCCCCGCATCCACCCCCACCCTGGGCCGCCCTCGCCCACACTGAGCCCAGCTTTGCTGGTCCCTGAAGGTCACTTTCTGTCCTCTGCCCAGAGCCTGCCATCAGCCACCTCCTGGGGGGGGGAGGGGAGGGATCATGCCCAGGAAGCTCTAGAGGCAGAATCAGGAAGGCTCAGGCTCAGCCACAGGCGCTTCCTAAGGGGGCGGCCCCGGGCCCTCCTGTTTGCCTCAGTTTCCGTGAGAAGCAGAGGAGTCTTCGTGCTTTCCGAGCCCTAAAGATGCTGTGACTGAGCTTGCTCCTGTTGTCATCGCCATCATTACTGTTGCCGGCAGCGGGAGGCCCTGCCCCACTGCCCGGGTCCCCTGCGCCCCAGGGAGAGATCAGCTCCTCTTCCCGCCCACTTCGGAGACACTTATTGGGCACCTACTGTGTGCCAAGCAGAGGAGACACCCAGAGGCCGAAGGGAGCCCCCGCCTGGAGGGACTCGCAGCCCCGTGGGGGCGGAACATCGCGGTCCCCCAGGGGGCACCTCGGCTTCGACCGGGTGTCAGGGGAATGAACCCAGGGCCAGGCCTGGCTCCTCCTCCTGCCCCGCCCCAGCTTCCCCCTTCCCATCTCACTGGGGACCGCGGCTTGGGGGGCACACACACACACACAGGCTGGCACTCCAGGACTGGGGATGGCAGTGTGACTCACAGGGCGTCTCTTCCCAACCTCCCTCTTTCAGCCTCTGTCCGGTCTGTTTTCCCCTTCCCTCTTAATTTTCCTCGGTTCCTTTCTCTTGTTCTGTCTCTTTCTGTGTGTCTCTGTCTCTCTGTCTCTCTCCACCCCCCTGCCCTTCCTTCTTGCTGTCTTTGTCTCTTTTAAAGATTTGAGCCCAAGTGCAAAGGAGCTTCTTGAGTTCGGGTGGACCCCGCGGGGCAGCGCTGACGCCCGGGGCCGCTCAGGGAATCTTCGGGTAAAGCTGCCAGGATCTCCAGGAGCTTTGGGGTGGGGGGAGGGGGGGAGGGAGGAAGGGTGGAACGGAGAGGGGGGGGAGAGGAGAGAAGGGTAAGGACACGCGGTCAAGGGGCGCACTGAGAGCGTCGGGCCGCCCCCGGCGCCGGTTCGGTTCGGCCCCAAACCCGCCCTCCCCGTTGAGGACCACCTGCCGGTTCTGGGCAGAGAGAGCGGTGCCTGGCAGGTCGGACGGGGGGCTTCTCTCCCGGCCCGTCCACTCCATGGGTCGGAGGGGGCAAAGACTCGGCATCGAGAGCCCTCCCCGGCTCCCGCTGCCTCCCCGCCCTCCCCGAGTTCGGTCTTGTCCGGCGCTTTCCGGGCGCGACTTTCCAAGGTCGCGGGACTGGAGGCGCTCTAAGGCCGGGGGACCCCATTCTCCTTCCCAGGCGGGGAGCAACTCTGGCTCGGCCCTTCTACCCGCCCCCGCCCCGGGAACCTCGGCTTGGGGGAGCGTGGGAGGCTGGAGGGGAATGGGGGGGTGGCTTTACCTAGCCGGGGCCTAAAGGCGGGGATTGGACAGTTGAGTCAAGCGCGATAGGTAGAGCCGTTTAGCTCCTCCTCCAGCTCCTCCTCCCAGTCTGGTGAAGAACTTGGACAGCTCGCAGTTGCTATCCGGAGTCCTGCGAGAGACCAGCATCCTGCCATCACTGCCAGAGAATCCGCGTCGCGCCCAGGAGGCGTCCGAGCTTGCCTGTGATCTTGGCCCTAGTGTGGGTCGCAACCCCGGCCAGGGCCCAGCTGAGGCCTCCCCGCCCTTGCCCAGGCTCCTGCTCTTCCCAGAGGGCTGCCGAGGCTTCCCCGGTGCTCGGTCGGAGAGTGCCAGACTCCTCAGGGAGGCTGTCCAGGTGTGCGCGAGCCTCGCGCACCCCCCCGCTGCCTTCAGGGGACAGTCGGACCAAACCAGGCCACCTGGAGGCTCTCTCCTCCTCCACCTCCTCCAGCGCGCTTATAGGTATGTGCCGCGGTGGCCCCACTTCGGGGGCCCTCGCTTCGGTCCACTGCCTTGGGGGGGGGCGCCGTCGGGCGGACCCGTTCACTTGGAGGCCCCCTCCTCTTCCTCCTAGTCCGTGTGTGGATGGGTGCCACTGCCACCCCACTGCCTGCTTCGGTCCATTGCCTTCCGGGGGACAGTCGGCGGACCCGGCCACCTAGATACTTCTTCCCCCTCTCCTTCTCCTTCCCTCTTCCCCCTGCCCCTCCCCCCCCACCGCCACCCCCCCACTGCCCTTCCCCCACCGCCACCCCCCCACTGCCCTTCCCCCACCGCCACCCCCCCACTGCCCTTCCCCCACCGCCACCCCCCACCTCCTCTCCCCCCAGCCGCGCACGAGCAGACATGAGAGCGCAGGTGTGTAACGCGCCAGCCCCGGTGCCCGCCACCACCCAGTCAGCTGGGGCGCCGGGAGAGCCTCCGAGCAAAGGGAGCCCCAAATATCTCAGGCTTTCAGAGTTCTCCCGAGTGGGATTTCCCGTTCTTTTGCTGCTCTTGTGTCAAAATTCTGTTTGCTTTGGGGGATTTGCAACTTTGCGACGCTCTTTTTAATTGGTGTTTTGCTGGTTTCTATGATTTTCTAAGTAAACCATCATATGGATGGCGAGTAGAGGCCATTTGGGCTCCTTTTTGCTACGCTATGTCTTGAGGTCACGTGCCTCTCTTCACACACACACACACCACACACACACACACCCTCACCCACCCCACCCCCGCCCTCACCCCCCCCCACCCCACCCCCCGCTCTCTGGGACCAGCAGCTAGGTAGGAGTTATTGGATCCTGGGACTTGGAGAGTTGAACCAACTTTGTCCAACGGTGACCCCTGGCGGTCACAACGAGAACAAACAGGCTGTGAGCTCCGCCTGCTAGAATCCCTCAGTGAGGGGCTGGGCTGGAACCAGCTCCCGGGGCTTCCCCGCCGCCGCCCGCTCTGTTCTTCCCTCTCCTCGGCCCCGCGTCCCTGCGGGCCTGGGACGGGAGAGGCGGAGCATGTCCCTGGGCGGGACGGTTCTCTCCCGGCTTCTCTGAAGGGGCCACGACGGACTCACAGAATCCAAGTCCCGGCCCAAGCAGGGCAAAGGCACGCGGTCCTTCCCTGAAACGGGGAGACCCGGCAAAGGCTGCCCCGGCTCCAGGACATGGGGGGCTGTCCGGCTGGAAGGCAGCTGGAGGCGGGGGGAGATGTGGGCTGGCTGTGCAGCTGAGGGAGAATCAGAGACCCCTCGGAGAGAGGGCAGAGGGCAAGGAGGGCACCCAGGATGGGCCTCGGAGCCCGTGGGACAGGGCCTATGGCAGGAGGAGAGCCGCGGGACAGTGGTCTTCCCCAACCCAGCTCCGATCCGAGGTGGGGGTGGGGGTGGGGGGAGACTTTTATTATGAATTTCTTTTGTCTCCAATGTTTTCATACGTTACCCACAAAGTCCAGCAGCGAGAGACAGGAGGGAAGTTTCCTTTAAAACAACTTTGGCTAATGTAAAGTACCGGGAGCCGGCACTCTGTGAACACCGCTACGGAGCCCTGTCCACGCCGAGAAGTCAGCTCAGCAGCTGGAGAGGAAGTGCAGGGGAGAGGGGGGCGGAGCCAATATGAGCAGGGGACAACGCTGCCCACATCCATCTGCCCGCTCAGTGCCGGCCGCAAACTCCCACCAAGTTCTCTTACGCAGCTAGAAAAGTAACAGCAGAGTTCTCCAGAGGGACAAGAGGTCAAGAAGTCCAAGGGAATTAGGGAAAAAACGGCCAGTGAAGGCGCCTCTCTGGGCCAGACCTGAAACTCTATCATAAAGCGGAGGCGTGAAAACCCTTCGGTCCTGGCTGAGAACCAGAGCAGTCGGGGAGCGGGACAGGGCAGGTCCAGAGAACAAATCAAGGATCCTAGGAGCCAGCGTCTGACAAACCCAGAGACCCCAGCTTTGGGGTAAGGGCTCAGTATTTGGCAAAAACTGCCGGGAAAACTGGAAACTAATATGGCAGAAACTGGGCACTGACCCTCACCTCACCTCCTGTACCAAGATAAGGTGGAAATGGGTTCATGATTCCGACATAAAGCATTGAATTCCTTGAGATGAAAAATTGTTGATGAGACTATTGCAGGACTTCAGAGCTTACAGGAATCATTGGATTCCTGGCACATGAACTAATGGACAACGGAATCCTTTTGGACTATTTCTAGGACTTATGGACATGTGCAAATTCTTCATGTTGATTCATTTGTTTGTTACCTCCCTTCTAGCCTGTGTTATATTGCTATGTGCTATTGTAATTCTGTGTAATGCCTCCCATATTGATGGATTTATGTACACTTGTTTCATACCCGTTTCAAACGAGCCCCTTTAGAAACCCGCTAATCGGATTTGATTTTCCATTTCCTTTGGTGTTTTCATCTCCCTTCCTGAGACGTCAGGGAGGGCGGGACCACCTTCTTTTTATGGTGTTTTCACTTCTTTTTTGAGCAGTCAGGGAAGGTGTGATCACCTTCTTTTTGGCCTTCTCACCTCCTTGAAAAGTCGGGGAGGTCATGACCACCCTATGTTTTAAATCAAAAGAAAGTGGGAGAGGTTGGAATCCTTACAAGCTGGTAAGTCATTAGAGTTGAGAGAAACAATGCTTATGGTTCACACCTTTGGAGCTCATACATTAGAGTTCCCAAGTCCGGAGATTCACACCTCCCACAATCCCACTCTCTCAGAGGAGGAGTCAAGCTTTGAGTTCACACCGCTAAAAGAGCATAAAAAGGAGCTGAGTCAGTGGAGTCAGTCAGTTCGGAAGATTGACAGAGCCAGAAGTCACTTGAAGAAATTGAGAAGCCAGGAGTCGTTAGATTGCCTGACGTGAAGCAATGGACAATAGATTGGTTTGGGACTATCTCTTGGCTGCTGAAGAAGGCGTGTGTGTGACCGTTTACATACCCTCCTTCTAGGACTTCCGGCAACCTTTTACAACACCATGTTGATTTATATTTGTTATACCACTACTTGTGTGTACAATTCATGTTTGTTACACATCGAGCCTGCACTGACTGTGGGGAGGGTCGTCACTAATAGCCTCTGCGTTGTTGCTATGTGCCTGTGTAACACCTCCCATGCTGATGGGTTTGTGCCTCATAAGGCCCCTCAGCCCATTACAAGGAGTCAGAGTTGAGCTAGAGACAGAAGCTGCAAGAGAAAACGTGGCGTTCTCTTCTTTTGTATAATATATGATCGTTCTCTTTGGCTGCAGTTTCTTGGGGGGTTTCTGGAGGCAGTCTTGGGGTCAGTTCAAAGTAATAATCACCTAAATACAGCCAGGAGTTAAAGCAGTTCTTTATTGTCTCTTCCAAAATAGCCCGGTTAGTTTTCTTAGAGGCTTCTCTGTGATAACCATGTATTTAAAATCAGCCGGAGTCAGGAATTCAGGTTAAGGGAAAAATCTTCAATCGTTATCGAGTGAAGAGGTGAAGAAGGATTGGGATAGCACTATGGGCAGCTGCGACAGGAAGCCAGCAGCAGAGGGGGATCGGAGGTGAAGGGCAGTCGCAATAGCAATGCGAGCAGCTGTGACAAGAGGCCAGCCAGCAGCCTCTCCTCCCCTTCCTTTTCCACTCCCCTGCCTCCACCCACCTGAATCATCATTTCCTATACAACACATCAGGACTTGCACAGAGTGGGCGGGGCCAGTCTCTCTCCAAGCTTATATATTAATAGAATATGGTCCAATGACTATTTATCCTCATGAGCTTGGGACCTCAGTGCATCAACTCGAGCCTCAGCCCATTCCACCTCTCTCCCTCCTTGGCTCCAAGGGCTCCTGCAGCTTGTCCTTTGTCGCCTCCAGCTCCCTCCGAGTCCTTCGTTCTGCTGGACTGCGGGCTCTAGCTTGTCAACCTCCCGAACTCGCTGACTTCTGGCTTTCAATCTTTTTCGCCTGCCTGACTGACTGAAGCTCTAAGAGCTTCTTATAGATGATCTCTTAAAGGTGTGAACCCAAAGCTTGACTCCTCCGAGAGAGTGGGATTGTGGGAGGTGTGAACCTCCGGACTTGGGAACTCTAATGTATGAGCTCCAAAGGTGTGAACCATAAGCATTGTTTCTATCTTTCTAAATGACTTACCGGCATGAAGGATTCTAACAGTAAAGAGTGAGATTATAAGCTGATTCGAAGAAGTTATGTTGCTTCTCTCCAGGACATGACAACGTCGGAGTCAACCCTGAGATCTACTGGGAAGGACCCAGGGCCAGAGGTGACCTGTGACCCTGAGGAGGAGTACAGACATGGGACTCACTGCTGCTTGCGCTGCCCTCCTGGTGAGAGGCTCCTCCCACAGCTTAACCATTCCCACCCCACCCCCACTCTTGGGGCCCATGGTCTGCTACTGACACCCCTCCCCCCAACTTCCCCTCCCAGGTCCCAATTGAGTCAAAAGCCTGACAAGGTTGCTTGTCTCTGGGCAATTCTCAAAGCCTCCTGTGCCTTCTTCTCTGGAATGAATCAGTGCCCCCGCTCCCGGCCCTGGAGTGCCAGCCTGTGTGTGTATGTGTGTGTGTGTGTGTGTGTGTGTGTGTGTGTGTGTGTGAGACTGTGAGTGTAATTGTGAGTTTGTGTAACTGTGTGTGTGTGAGAGTCTCGGGAGCTCCGGCACTTCTGCAGCCTCTGTTATCTCCCACCCAGGCACCCGGGTCACCCAGCCCTGCACTGCTCAGGGCACTTTGGGAGTCTGTGCCGAATGCCCGCTTGGACAATACTCGCACAAGAACGGCCTGGACCACTGCTGGCCCTGCACCCGCTGCAGGGAAGGTCAGTACGGGCTGAGCCGGACGGCCAAAAGCTTCCGGGGGCAGAGGCCGGCTCAGGGCCCCGGGCCCCTCCCCCCCACCAGAGGGCCTTGGTGGCAGACCACCGTCCCAGCGTTGCCCTCCAAGCTGCGGTCCCCAGTGAGACGGGAGGGGGGAAGCTGGGATGGGGCAGGAGGAGGAGCCAGGCCCGGCCCCCCGGGTTCATTCCCCAGATACCCCCATTGATGCCTTGCTGCCGAGGTGCCCCCTGGGGGACCGCGATGTTCCGCCCCCACGGGGCTGCGAGTCCCTCCAGGCGGGGGCTCCCTTCGGCCTCTGGGTGTCTCCTCTGCTTGGCACACAGTAGGTGCCTAATAAGTGTCTCCGAAGTGGGCGGGAAGAAGAGCTGATCTCTCCCTGGGGCGCAGGGGACCGGGGCAGTGGGGCAGGGCCTCCCGCTGCCGGCAACAGTAATGATGGCGATGACAGCAGGAGCAAGCTCAGTCACAGCATCTTTAGGGCTCGGAAAGCACGAAGACTCCTCTGCTTCTCACGGAAACTGAGGCAAACAGGAGGGCCCGGGGCCGCCCCCTTAGGAAGCACCTGTGGCTGAGCCTGAGCCTTCCTGATTCTGCCTCTAGAGCTTCCTGGGCATGACTCCCCCCCCATTCCCTCCATAGTAGAGGAGGTGGCTGATGGCAGGCTCTGGGCAGAGGACAGAAAGTGACCTTCAGGCACCAGCAAAGCTGGGCTCAGTGTGGGCGAGGGCGGCCCAGGGTGGGGGCGTTTCTGCCCAGGCGGAGGGGGGGGGTGACATCCCCACTGAGGGAGGGAGGCCTCCCCCCCTCACTCCCAGCTGCCACACGGGGTTCGGGGTCATCCAGGGTCATGCCGTGTGAGCAAACCCTCCCCCCTCTCCGCCCCCCGCCGTATTGGTGGCCACGTGACCCACTGGCGCCCTCTGGATGTGGGGATGCTCCCCTGGGAGCGGCCACCCCTGCGTTACCTTGACCCCCAGTCTCTCCCTCTCCCGCAGACCAAGAGATGTGGGCTCCGTGTTACAGGAAGAGCGACGCCCGGTGCCGGTGTAAAGCCGGACACTATTGTGAGGGGCCGGACTGTGCCGCGTGTCTGCCCTGCAGGACAAGGTGGGGCCCTGACAGAAAACCCGGGGGCTTCTGGGGGCCGCGAGAGGGGCGGGGCTGCGGGGGGCGGGGTCAGAACTGAGGGCTGCCAGGAGAAGCAGGGACTGAGCTGAGTCTCGGAGCACTGGGGGGAGGAGGGGTTGTGATCATCTACTGTCATTTAAAAGGAGTTATGTGGGGGGGTGGGGGTGGAGACTTCTGATAGGAGCAACCAATCAGACCGAAGGATCAGAGACTGTCTGCTCTGATTGGGTGGTTTGGAGAATCTGGGGGCGGGGCTTCTCACTACTTTCGGGCTGGGATGAAGCCTGGAGAGCCGGCAGGAGCAGAGAGAATGTCCACCTGTGTGGGAGCAGAAAGGCCGGAAGGGGAGAGGGGAGCCCCAAAGGCCTGGCTCTCCGGGGGCTCGTGGTCAAGGGAAGGGCGGAGAAGGGAACAAGTGCTGCCTTATTTTCCTCAATATTATCTTTTCCCAAACACCTGTAGAGTTTTCAGCGCGCCCTTTTATAGGATTCTGCGTCCCCGCTTTTTTCTCCCTCCCTCACCCCCTCTGCCCCCCCCAGACAGCCGGCGGCTGCTCCAGGCTAAACATCCAATTTTCACTCCTGTTTCCATATTGGTCACGTTGTGCTGCTCTGCCTGGGGCCCAGGCCTGCCGCCATCGGGATCTCCACCTCCAACACTCCCGGCTGAGGGGGGAGGGCAGAGGGAGGGGCAGCCCCGAGCCCCCTTGAGTGGCGGCTCTCCCTTCCTGGGGGCTCCGACTGTCACAACTTGTGGCCCGAAGCTCCTCCCTGGGCTGTGGCAGAGGGACCCAGGTGTTCCCCCCAGGCCTAAGGGGGCCCATCATGGAACAGGGGCTAAAGGGAGAAGCCAGGACTCTCTGAGGTAAAAGGAGGGAGCCCTTGGTGGCCCTGACTGCCAGGCTGGCACTTCTAGGGGCAGAGGGCTCATCTGGGGAGGGACAGCAGGAGGCTCCAAGAGACTGGAGAGGCCCCGGGCCGGCTCAGGGGGGGCTGTCCCAGCCAGAGAAGCCAGGGTGGGGCTGGAGGGGCGAGGCGGGGGCTGATCAGGGGGAGGGGAAGGGAGAGGTGGGGCAGGGCTGGGCTGGGGCTACCAGAGTGGGATCCACAGAATCCGTCTGGAGACTCCTGCAGGTCCCGGTGCTGACGGGCCCGGCTCGCCCCCAGCACCCAGGAGCGGGACCAGCGAAGGGCAGAAGCTGAGAGACCTCCCTTTGTCCCTGGGGGCAAGGCCAGCTCGGCTGCGGGCTCCCAGGATCCAGGGGAGGGGGGAGGGCGGCAGCGGGGCTGCCTGGTCCTGTCCTGCCACAATCACCGGGCTCCTGAGGCGTCCTTCTTTTCTGCTTCCAGCTGCCCAGAGGGAGAAGAGCTTCTGCAAAGATGCACTGACACAGCTGACATAGTGTGTGGGGCCCCTCCAACAGGTGAGCGGGGGGAAGCCGGGCTCTCCTCTGTCAGAAGGGGCCCGGGTGTCCCCGTGGGGCCCTGAGGGTGGTCGGGCAGAGGTCTAGAGTGCGTGTGACCTCGGGGCTCCCCTGGGCTGGGCAGAGCCCCCAGCCTCGGTCTATTGGCCGCCCCCTGGGTCCAAGAATCCCTCAGAGCAAGAGGGCCCTCAGGGTGCCCAGCTAATCCTACACCTGAATGAGGGGAAGCCCCCCCCACCCCAAGTGCCCTGGAGCTGGAGGAAGCCCCTGGGCCATCCAGGCCAGAGGTTTCCCCGTCACCCAAAGCTCCACACCCGGGTTCCCGGTGTCAGAGGCAGGACTTGGAGCTGACTCCTCTGTCCCCAGAGGGAGACCCTCTTTCCAGGGCACTTGGCCAGTTAACACTCCCCACCCCCACCCCCTGCCCCCTTGGGAGCTGCCCAAGTCCCAGCGGGTGTGGCCAGGCCTTGCCATCTGGGGCCTCTTCTCCCTGGGCTTGGGTGTCTGGTCACATTAGGAGATGACCCCCAGCCCCACCCCAAGGCCCCATTACAAGAGAAGCAGGATTTGAATCCAGGTCTCTGGACTATAGTTCAAGGCTCTCTCCTGGCCCCAGTGACCCGTTCTTTGTCGTCCTGCCGGCATCACTGTCAGAGGTGGGAGGGAGGTGAGAGTCGCCTCAGGATGGGTGGGCTCCATGCTTCCCCTCGTGGGCTCATTCTCTGCCTTCCCCTTGTAGGAGGCCCCGACATGTCATGGCTTTTGCCTCTGATTCTGTTTCTGATTGTGTTTCGGATTCTGCTTCTGGTCTTCGGTCCCATCATTTGGGGAGTCGTGAAGCGTAAGTGTTCAAAATCAAAGTCATCCCAGGCAGTTCCTGTTGAAGAGCAGCTCAATTCTCCCAGACCCTCCACAGCATCTGAAGGAGCTGCAGGGAAACCTTTGCTGACTCAGGTGTTGGAGATTGAGAATGAGATAAATTGGAGGCGGGAAGAGGAGGAAAGTCAGAGAAGAGCAACAGCCTCCCAGTCTCCTTGTCTCGGCCCCTCACAAGAGGGGATCCATCCTGGGTTGGATATTCAGCGGCCACTGTCCAATGGCTCCCATGTATTCCAACAATCCCCGTGTGTTCTGGGCTGTTCCCCTGGCTCCTGAAGGAGAACCCCAGAGGGAGGAGGCCTGAGGACTGAATGGGGGTCACAGGGTAGCACTTTCACTTTTTTTTGAGGGTTGTTTGCTGGTCCTTCCTTTTCTCTCTCCATTTTGCTTTGATTTTTCTTGTGCGTGATGAACATTTACAAGCACTGCCAAATGAATGTTTGTGGCAGGTCTCTTTGTAGTGGCCAGAAACTGGAAACTGAGGGGCTGCCCATCCATGGGAGAATGGCTGAATAAATTGTGGTATATGAACGTTATAGAATATTATTGCTCTGTAAGAAACGACCAGCAGGATGAATACAGAGAGGACTGGCGAGACTTACATGAACTGATGCTGAGGGAAACGAGCAGGGCCAGGAGATCATTATGCACTTCAACAACAATACTGTATGAGGATCAATCCTGACGGACGTGGCTCTCCAGCAATGAGATGAACCAAATCAGTTCCAGTAGAGCAGGAATGAACTGAACCAGCTACATCCAGAGAAAGAACTCTGGGAGAGAACTCATAGAATTCCCAATCCCTCTATGTTTGCCCGCCTGTGGTGTTTTTCTTCTTTAATATAATAAGATAATGGTTCTCTCTAGGAGCGAGAGCAGGTTTCTCAAGGAAGTTTTCTGGAGGCAGCCTTAGTATCAGTTCAGATCAATAATTACCCCAAATGCAGCCAGCTGGTAAAAGTTCAGATCTTTTATTGTCTCTAATATAGCCCAGTTAGGTTAGAGGCCTCTCTCTCTGCTTGGTTCCAAGAGCTCTTGCCGCTTTGTCCTTTGCTTCTGCCTCTGCTTTCTTCGGCCTCCAGAGCCAGCACCAAGTTGAATCTGTCTTGCCTCTGACAAGGCCTTCTCAATCTTCAGCTGAACTCTCGACTCGTAGCTTCTTCCTCTGAAAACTCCTCTGACTGGCCCCTTTGAAGCTCTATTTATTCGAGAGAGAGGAATTATGGGATGCGAGAGAGAGGGATTATGGGTTTCTCCCATAGTGCTCTCTGGCCTTAAGAGCTTCAAAGGAGGTGTTACAGAGTTTACTTTGTGAATCTCCCATACTTGTGAACTCTGATGAGTAAAGGTGTGAACACAAGCATTGTATCAATTAGTTCTACTTAGTACCTTCTTTCAGGTTCTGGCCCAAAACATCTTCTTGTAAGATCAGATCAATAATCTATCGACTCTAATATTAGAGTTAGCAGTTTGTAAAGATTCCAACACCCGCCTGCATTTTGGATTTCCTTCACAGGCTAATTGGACACTATTTTAGAGTCCGATTCTTTTTGTACAACAAAATAACGGTTTGGTCACGTATACTTACTGTGTATCTAATTTATACTTTAGTATATTTAACATCTACTGGTCATCCTGCCATCTGGGGGAGGGGATGGGGGGAAGGAGGGGAAAAATTGAAACAAAAGGTTTGGCAACTGTCAATGCTGTAAAATTACCCATGCATAGAACTTGTAAATAAAAACCTATTTAAAAAAAAAAAAAAAAAGAACTGCCGAGACCCCACCAGCTGCACCAAGCGGCTCCTGCTGCTCCTCCCAAAGTCCTCCCTGATGCCCAGAAGGGCTGGGCTTTTCCATTGGGCCCACAGCAAGCTGCTGGTATGTTGGGGCTGCGACCCAGCTACCCCCTTTGCTCCGTGTTGCCTGTTTCCTCCAGCCTTAATCAGGTGCTTCTGGGAGGCTCCAAAGAGGAACAGAATGCATTTAAATATATGAAGTTCCTTGTTTATATCTGATAGATGGGTATATAAAAGTGCTTATAAGATATTCTTATTTAAGTACATGGTACTTATCTCACGGTAATCATGAGAAATAAATACAATGATAATAAAATGTATTTCTGCCATGTCTAACATAGGCTGCTTGCCATCTAGGGGAGGACATGGGGGAGGGGTGAGATTGGAACACAGGGTTTTGCTAATATTAAAGAATTGTCCATGTTTTTGTTTTGGAAAATAAAAACCTTTAATTTAAAAAAAAATCAAGTCACTTTGTGTTCCCTGCCCTCTGTGCACGCTCTCTGGCCTCCCTCCCTGTCCCTTCTGCTTGCTCTCTTTATTTCCGTACCAGCCGCTCGCCGAGCCCAGCAGTCCCGACGTCGCCTTGGAATCGGTGACATTCCCACCACAGCCTCCCACTCACCACCAGGGTGAGAGCGGCCCGGCCGGCCCCGGGTGCAGGTGCTGAGCAGGGCCGCTGTTCTCCCCATTCAGAGACTGGGGGTGAAGTGGAAAAGCTCCCAGATGGGACCGTGAGGAACATGACCTTGAAACTCTGTAGTTAGAAGTTTGTTAGTATCTCTTCACTCCCTAATTCAGATGGTATCTTTAACACCTCCAGATGCTCTGCCCTAAAAAACCTAAGACCTCGACAACTTGATAAACATGAAGAAATACTGTGTTATTGCCCTCTGGGAATGGCCCCCTGAGTGTGATAACCTTTGCTCTGTCTAGAACAGCAATTCCTTTTATTATGACAAATGTAACAAGAAACATTTTGCTGTCTCCCTCTTCTTTCTATGAATAGATGGCCCCGAGACCCCCCTTGCTGACCCCTCCAATGTTGGTGTTAGGGCTCAGTCGCTAGCTAGCAATAAACTCTTAAATTTTCATTATTTTGCTGCCCTGTTTTCTCTCTGTGGGCACTTCGTTTGGAGGCTCCCCAGCGAGATAGCCTTTGGCTCTGTTCTGACAGCCAGTCCCTTTCCCTGGAGGACGACAGGGGGTTACCGGCTCTAGAGGGTGGCCAACGAGACATTCCTCGGCCTTGGACCTCGGTAACCCACCTTTGTGGACAGGAGAGGAGACATAAACTTGACTCAATTGCCTTCGAGCGCTCCGGGAACAGGCTTATTTCTGGGTGAGTCCTCAGGGATAGTAGGGCTGGCCACAGCAATAGTAACGCCTACTGGCCTCCATAGGACGCTGTCGAAGGTTGTCTGTCTGTTGTGTTCCAGAATTGTTTGTTTACTGTCTCTTTGTGTTTAAGTATACTTGTGTCTATCTGATTCTGAGTGCCCGTGGCACAGCTCTGGTTCCAAGGGCCTCTGGGCACTATCTGGTTCCCTGGGCAGTCTCTGTGAAGGCAGAGAAATGCACCAAACTGGGGCTTGGAAGCCTAAAGCTCCGTTTGGATTCTGGGAGGGAAGATTCTCAAGCTGCAACAACTTCCCTCAGGGCTATTCTAAGGCTTCTGAATAGCCCCTAGCCTGTATATGCTCAATGTTTTGTTTAATGTTGTCATTGTGCCCCATGTCTCTGATTTTTGTTCTGTGTTTGTGACTTGTCTGTTGTGTTGATTTAAAGAGCTCTGTTAAGTTTTAAGAACGATGGTTAAGAACTTTGGCAATTGGTTATTTCCATATTGCAAGTATGCTTGGTATAAAATTTTTTTGCGTGATTTTAAACTTTTAACCTGTTGTACTAATTTATAAGTAAAAGAACAGAAAACTTCACTATTTTAAACTGGTGGGGAAATGTTTGCCTGAAAAGCAGGTTTTCAGAGCCTGCCAGAGAGGAGTAACAGCGACAAAACTTTATCTGCTTAATGCCACCTGGGAAAAAGAAGTTTCTGCTAGTGGCCTTGAAACACTCGGGCAGAAGGAAGAAAAACTTAAAAAAAAACTATTTGGTTTGCTTCTGAAACATTGGGTAATTTGTTAAAGTTATGGGTTATGTTTGCTGGACATGAGGGTTTTGTAGAGTTATAAGCTATTTACTGTATTGTGAATCTTAAAACTTCTGAGGGGAAAAGGAAAGGAGAATGAAGGTGATTTATGAAAGATTGATTTGTGGGAGCAGTTGTAGGTTTGAAGGGTTTTAGGAGTGAGAACGAGAAGAGGTGGGGAAAGAGAAACAGGAGAGGATCTTTTGTCTTCAAAGGTAAAGATTCAACTCACTGCCCCCCCCCCTTACCCCCTTCCTCTTTCCCAGCCACTGCTTCTGCTACTTTAGCAATGGGGCATCTCGTAGAAGGGTTTTTTTAAATGTTTAAAGAATGTAGCTGAGGGAAAGAGAAGAGTTAAGTAGGAAGAAAAAAAGGAGGGTTTTAATGGAAGGATTTCTGTGTGGGGAAGCTTGAGTGGGAACAGGAGGGAATCTTTTGTTCAGATTTAGCTCACCTTCCTTTCCCCCTCTTCCCCCCTCTTCCCCCGCCCCAGCCCACTAAGTGTGTTCCAGTCTTTTTTATCAAGTTGAAGCCATCTGACAGGAGTAACTGTGATTTTAATGAGACAGCCTACATTTGTTTTTGTTTTTGTTTTTTTTTTGAAAACATAATGATTTCCTTGGTTAAGGAATATAGTCATAAATGTGATCTATAATTTGGTAAAGTTTTTTTTGTTAAATTATTTAATTTATTTTAATTAATTTAAATTTTATTTATTTAATATTAAATTTTATTTAATTTGTTTTTTTCCCCATTTAGTCCATTACCTATCAGGGGGATTTTCTTTTTCTTTTTTTTTTTTAATAGCTTTTTATTTACAAGTTATATGCAAAGGTAATTTTACAGCATTGACAATTGCCAAATCTCTTGTTCTAATTTTTCCCCTCCTTCTCCCGACCCCCTCCCCCCATGGCAGGTTGACCAATGCATGTTAAATATGTTAAAATAGAAATTAAATACAATATATGTTTACATGTCCAAACAGTTATTTTACTGTACAAAAAGAATCAGACTTTGAAATAGTGTACCATTAGCCTGTGAAGGAAATCAAAAATTCAGGCAGACAAGGTAAAGTTATTTTTCAAAGTTTAATTGATGTTTTAAAGAATCTTTCAGATTCTTTTACGGGGTACTTTTACGGGGTACTTTTACGGGGATATTATGTATAAGTTTTAATTGATTGTATGCCCATCATTTAAAGGACTTCTGAAAATAATAGAAACCCTACTGTGATATGTATAGGAATTCACTCTTGGGATTTATATAGGGGATGGTTATTTGACAACTCATTTGCTTGAGAGAAAAAGGGAGGGAAGAAGAGATAGGAAGTTGGGGAAACTGGTGGATTTTTCTCAAAAATACCTGGAAGAACGGGAACCCCAAGTTTCCTGTCCACTTTGCCCTAGGCACTTCTGCCCCATCCCCTATCTCACTAGTTCATGTCGAATTGGAAGTCCTTTAAGAAGTCCTTTTTCCTTTTTACTCCTTGCTTAAACCTACTGGGGTGTGACTGCTGGTTCTGCTTTAACTTTGGAACCCCTTACTCTGTCGGAGTTGCCCTGGCAGACTCCGCGTTTGGCACTTTTGTTTTTGAAACAACCAGAAATCAGACACCTTGGCACTTGGCAGTCTCCAGCCCTGAAACCCCAGGTTCTTAACTGGTATCTCAGGACTTCTCACCGTTTCAGGCCTCTGAAGTCTGGAGTTTGTCTGCCCTGATGGTGTAACTGCAGACTCTCATAGCTCTGCTCGGGAACCTGTGGCAGCCCTGCCTGTTGCTCTGGGCCCGGTGGAGCTACTCCAGGACCCACCCGGAGCGAGTCGGCCCTTGGAAGGGCGGCACAACAGGCTCGAGCTCTGCTGCTCTGTAAGTGCTGAGTTAAGGACCTGCAGACCACCTAATGCAGCAAACTGTCCGTCTCAAACTAGATTCTCTGGCTGAGATGGTGCCCCACCTGTCACGCTGCAACAGGGAGCCTTTGGGGCTGTCAGGGGGAGACATGCCCTTTGCCTGCATTTTTCCACTTCTAGTTTGGTTTATTGCCTCAAATAGTGATGGTCAACATTATGGTTCTGGGACTTCCAGGTATCTAGAGGAAGGTAATTCAATGATTTGCACTGTTGTGCCACAGTTCCCTAAAGGGCCCTGCCTCAGTTTCCATGAATTGTTCTGCCTCAGTTCCCCTGTTTGCAAGC
Organism: Antechinus flavipes; assembly: GCF_016432865.1. Taxonomy (NCBI): domain Eukaryota; kingdom Metazoa; phylum Chordata; class Mammalia; order Dasyuromorphia; family Dasyuridae; genus Antechinus; species Antechinus flavipes. Next base: position 261,640,294 of record NC_067403.1, read on the forward strand.
TCCCCACTCCTGTTCATCAGGACTGATATAACTTAGGGCTAGTTGCTTGTACATGTGCCAACTCCAGATAAGGGGGATTCAATGAAACCTATGGGCGGCCGACCCTCCTACGGGCCTCAAATCCCCCTGGCCCGGTGGATGGCAGGGCTGGCAGTGCCCTGCAGAAGGACGTGTGATCTCCCAAAAGCCTTGAGCTACAGGTTGTTTCAGAACCACCCTCTCTGACTCACTTAGGGAGGAGTCGCTTTCCTGTTTCTTTTTCTCACCTGGGATGGAATCCCTCACTGAGACTGCTGCCCCCCGATGCCTGACCTGTGCCAAGATGACCCCCCCACTGTGCCTGCTCTGCACCCCCGGGGACCCACACCCGGCGAACACTGCACACGGAAACACGGTTTCAAGGATATCGTTTTCTCTTCCTTTTTGCTGACACCTTCTCGGGTTGGCCCAAAGCCTTTCCTGTAAAATCCGAATTCGCTTTGGTAGTAGCCAGGAACCTTGTGACTGGGATCATCCCCCGGTTGGGACTCCCTTTCTCCTCGGGTCTGACAAAGGCCCGGCTTTTGTTTCTGAGGTTGTTCAGTCCCTGGACCAGCCCTCACCAGGTCATCCTCTCCGATCCCTCAGCAGTGACGGTGGCCCACCGCAAGGCTCGGATCCATTGTTCACATGGGAGGCCTTGCCCTGCTCCTATCTGTCTGCAGGACGCCGCAGGAAGAGGTGTTTTCCTGTCTCATCCCCTTTTATGGCCTAACCCTCCCTCTTGCTTCCTCCACCCTGCCCCCTGACCTGTTGGGGAGGCTATTCCCCCATAGATATGTGTGGACCCTAATGAGAACTGCTGGGGGGAGGGGGGAGGCCAGAATGAGACTTAGGGTCAGCCGTGATTGTATCTGGGCCTCTGCCCGCTCTTGGGGAGGAAGAGATTTGGGAGTCCTGCCCACAACCCAGAGAAGGAGCCTCCCGAGGGAAAGCATCCCCATAGGCCCTAATGAGGTTATTAACCCCCCTCGTTTACCCCTGAGACCAGCCACAACCACTTCTCTGCCAACCCGAGGAGGGGGCCCCGTAGGGGGCCCCCCTGCAATCCTCCTGCTGGTCTTTTCTTACACAACAGCAGCATTCGCTCACACTCATATCCCATCACTCAGCCAGCCCTCCCCCAAAAGCCCTTCTCTCATTGGCTCCCATCCAACTCTAGATTAAGGCACCCCCGTTACTTCTCAGTTCCCGTTCACTTGAAGCACCGGAGACCCCGGAATCCCGCTCGGGACCAGGCTTCGCCAGCTCTGCGTTCTGGAACCCCGCGCTCCCGGATCTCATGGGCTCGTGCCTCACTAAGCCCAGCCCAGGGTCACGGGATCTTCCTTGTAAACACACGCTGCAGAATGAAGGCGGCCAAAGCTGCGCAGACGCTCTCTGGTGTGGGACAATCTCAGCTGGGCCCTCGCCGCCACCAGGCAATCCTCCTCCCCCCCCCCCATCCCTCCCTCTCCCAGTCTCCACAATCCTGAACCTTTCCATTCCTCTTCAGATGCTGAGGTTGGGGAAAGGGACCCTAAGTCTGGGGCCACACACAGGTGTTGCAGGCTTGAAGCCATCTCCTGGTTAAGGGCAAACTTCATTGAAACTGTGACTCCATTACAAAAGGGAGCTGAGTTTCTAAAAGAAACGACCAGGGAACAGACGCAAGGAGACAGGGAGTGGGAGTGGTCTCCGGGATCTGGTTCTCAGTTGCCCAGATTATCACTGACAAGATCACCATCAGCAAGGAAGGGGGAGCTGCCTATTCACCACTGCCTCAGGAGTTGGATGTGGGGCAGTTTCCCAGGGGCCCAGAAGCTCTCTGGCTGAGGAGTGCTAATCAGACAGGTTGGCCTGGGAGCTTCCTGAAGCAGAGGACCTCCAGTCACTGACTTATTGCCAAAACAGGAGCCCCCTAAAATCGGGGGACCCCAAAGTCATATTACATCACAAACAGCCCATGGCTCTTCCTCCCTTGTCCCCATGCCCCATGACACAGAAACTGGCGAGGCCGTTCACAAGCTCCCTTGTCTGTCCTCCCCATTCCTCCCATCTCCCACCTACATTCTCTGCCCCATTTCCTCCCTCACCATCTCCCGGACACGCAAAGCCCCTGAGCAGCACAAGGCCTTCCGGCGCATCTTGTTTTCTCCAGCAGACAGCCTCCTCCATCAGCCGCCTTTTCTTCTCTTTAATCTCTCCCTGCCTATGGCCTATGGACCCAGCCACGTCTCCCCAAGTCTCAACACCCCCCCCACCCAGCATCTGAGCCTTCCATCCCCCATCCCTCTCTCCCTGCCTCTCAGCAGGCTCCTCCTCTGTCTTTTTTGCTGGATCAGCTTCCTCATCTCTAACTACAGGAATCCTCCCGGGACAGTCCCGGGTCCGGGTCCTTTTTTTGCCTGAATTTTGCTTCTCTTGATGACTTTCTCCACTCCCTGGAGTTCTACCTGTTTAGTGCCGGACCCCAAGAACTCCCACCAAGTTCTTTTATGGAGCTAAAAAAAGTAACAACAGAGTTGTTGAGGGACAAGAGGTCAAGAAGTCCAAAGGAATTAGGGAAAAAACGGCCAGTGAAGGCGCCTCTCTGGGCCAGACCTGAAACTCTATCATAAAGTGGAGGCGTGAAAACCGTTTGGTCCTGGCTGAGAACCAGAGCAGTCGGTGAGCGGGATAGGGCAGGTTCACCGACAAAATAGACAATGATTATAGCAATCTAGCATTTGACAAACCCAGAGACCCCAGCTTTGGGGTAAGAGCTCAGTATTTGGCAAAAAATGCCGGGAGAACTGGAAACTCGTGTGGCAGAAACTGGGCACTGACCCTCACCTCACCCCCTGAACCAACATAAGATGGAAATGGGTTCATGATTTAGACATAAAGAATGAGATTATAAGGAAATTAGAAGACATTATTTTGCCTCTTTTTAGGTTATGGGAAAGTCGGAGTAAACCCCGAAGTCCACTCAAAACAACGGAGCACCTGGGGTGACCTGTCACCCTGAAGAGGAGGACAGACATGGGACTCACTGCTGCTTGTGCTCCCCTCTTGGTGAGAGGCTCCTCCCATAGCTTAACCATTCCCACCCTACCCCCACTCTTGGGACCCAAGGTCTGCTGCTGACGCCCCTTCCCCCCACTTCCCCTCCCAGGTCCCAATGGAGACAAAAACCTGACAAGGCTGGTTGTCTCTGGGCGATTCTCAAAACCTCCTGTGACCTTCTCCTCTGGGAGTGGTCTGGGATGAATCAGCGCCACTGCCAGCCCCCCTCCCGGCCCTGGAGTGCCAGCCTGTGTGTGTGAGAGTGTGTGTGTGTGTGTGTGTGTGTGTGTGTGTGTGTGTGTGTATGTGTGATATTATGAGTGTATGAGTGTGTGTATGATTGTGAGTGTGTGATGGTGTGTATGGGATTAGTATGTGTATGATTGTATGTGTGTGATTGAGTGTGAGTGTGTATGATTCTGAATGTGATTTTGAGTGTGTGTGTGAGTGTGTGTGAGAATGTTGCTTAAGAACTAAACACCTTCTGGTCTAGCTGTACCTGATCTAAAATTATATTATAAAGCAGCAGTCACCAAAACCATTTGGTATTGGCTAAGAAATAGATTAGTTGATCAGTGGAAAAGGTTAGGTTCACAAGACAGAATAGTCAACTATAGCAATCTAGTGTTTGACAAACCCAAAGATCCTAACTTTTGGGATAAGAATTCATTATTTGATAAAAACCTCTGGCATAACTGGAAATTAGTATGGCAGAAATTAGGCATGGACCCACACTTAACACCATATACCAAGATAAGATCAAAATGGGTCCATGACCTAGGCATAAAGAACGAGATTATAAATAAATTAGAGGAACATAGAATAGTTTATCTCTCAGACTTGTGGAGGAGAAAGAAATTTGTGACCAAAGATGAACTAGAGACCATTACTGATCACAAAATAGAAAATTTCGATTACATCAAATTAAAAAGCCTTTGTGCAAACAGAACGAATGCAAACAAGATCAGAAGGGAAGCAACAAACTGGGAAAACATCTTTACAGTTAAAAGTTCTGATAAAGGCCTCATTTCCAAAATATATAGAGAACTGACTCAAATTTATAAGAAATCAAGCCATTCTCCAATTGATAAATGGTCAAAGGATATGAACAGACAATTTTCAGAGGATGAAATTGAAACTATTACCACTCATATGAAAGAGTGTTCCAAATCATTATTGATCAGAGAAATGCAAATTAAGACAACTCTGAGATACCACTACACACCTGTCAGATTGGCTAAGATGACAGGAAAAAATGATGATGAATATTGGAGGGGATGCAGGAAAACTGGGACACTGATGCATTGTTGGTGGAACTGTGAATGAATCCAACCATTCTGGAGAGCAATCTGGAATTATGCCCAAAAAATTATCAAATTGTGCATACCCTTTGATCCAGCAGTGTTACTTCTGGGCTTATATCCCAAAGAAATACTAAAGAAGGGAAAAGGACCTGTATGTGCCAAAATGTTTGTAGCAGCCCTGTTTGTAGTGGCTAGAAACTGGAAAATGAATGGATGCCCATCAATGGGAGAATGGCTGGGTAAATTGTGGTATATGAATGTTATGGAATATTATTGCTCTGTAAGGAATGACCAGCAGGATGAATACAGAGAGGACTGGCGAGACTTACATGGACTGATGCTAAGTGAGATGAGCAGAACCAGGAGATCATTATACACTTCGACAACGATACTGTATGAGGATGTATTCTGGTGGAAGTGGATTTCTATGACAAAGAGACCTAACTGAGTTTCAATGGATAAATGATGGACAGAAGCAGCTAAACCAAAAGAAGGAACACTGGAAAACGAATGTGAACTATCTGCATTTTTTATTTTCTTCCCGAGTTATTTTTACCTTTTGAATCCAATTCTCCCTGTTCAACAAGAGAACTGTTCGGTTCTGCAAATATGTATTGTATCTAGGATATACTGCAACATATCCAACATATAAAGGACTGCTTGCCATCTTGGGGGTGGGGGTGGAGGGAGGGAGGGGAAAAAATTGAAACATAAGCGAGTGCAAGGGATAATGCTGTAAAAAATTACCCTGGCATGGATTCTGTCAATACAAAGTTATTATTAAATAAAATTAAAATTAAAAAAAAAAGAACTAAACACCTTCATGAGGGCACACATGCTGTGACCAGGTGGTTCAGAAGCTAAAGCGTTCAGACTAATCTCCAAATGGAAACTGGACAACTCCCAAAGCGAGAATCTTCATGGGGAATCCTAAGCCTCCTGGGATCTGGAATGGGTGTAGATGTTCTGAGAGGGATGAGTCTCTGACTACCAGAGGACAAAGCATACATTGCTTCAGTAGTGGTGGGCAAAGTTCCCATCACCCCCCCCCCCCGTTCAGTTACCAGGACCGATGACAGAAGTGACTTCACTCGAGTCCCCGGGGACAGGAAGACATAACCACCACTATTAGGGAATCCCTGAAGCAGGTGTGGGTTGCTACCACCGCCCAGTAAAAGAGTCCAGGGTGGCCAGGAAGGAAGTCAGACAAGTCTTGGAGCATGACAGTAGATTGAGGGCAACTGAATAAAGTCACTCCCCCTCTGTCCCATTACCTTAATGGAATCTCCAAAGGCCCCAGGAGGCCGGTGTGCAGTAATGCTCTGGAGAATGCCCTCCTCACCATTCCCACAGACCCTGCTCAGGGGGGCCAATTTAAACATGGCAAGGGCAGCAACACACTTTTTCTCGCCTACCTCAGGGTTATATACGTAGCCCTGCCGTCTGCTATAGGATTGTGGTGGAACATCTTGATGAGCTAAAACTTCATAAAACACATTTAACCCACTACCTCGGTGATATAAAAATGAATCAAGAATCAGTGGACCAAGCCACATGGGATACAATTGTTCACATGAAAAATAAGGGATGGGAACTAAATCCTGCTAAAACTTAGCCTCCCAATCAGTCAAATTTTGGGGGATAATGTGGAACCACAGGACATTGGGAAATTTAACCCGAGGCTAAGCAAAAGGTAGCAGATTTCCTTCCTCCCACCTGTAAACAGGAAGCTCAAGAATTTATAGGTTTGTTTGGATATTGGAGAAATCATATGCCTCATTTGGGGCAGATACTCCAGCCTATCGTTAGAGTCACCAGCAAGAAATATGAATTTGCATGGCGGGGCAAAAGAGCAGAAAGCTTTTGAGGAGGCAAAAAATAGCCCTACACATGCCTTGGATTTATGGCCCTTAAAGGAAGGGCCAGTGGAATTACATGTCTCTGTATCAAGAGATTACACGAATTGGAGCTTGTGGTAAAAGCAGGGAAATAAAAATGTTCCATTAAGATTTTGGTCTAGAAAATTACCTAATGCAGGTTTACATTACATGCCTTTTGAACAACAGTTACTGGCTTTTTATTGAGCCCTGGTAGAAACAGAACAATTAACCATCCGTTATGAGATGATATTGAGACCCCAAACTCCCATTATGAGTTGGATTATGGGTATCCCCATTTCACAGAATTGGACCCACCAAAGAGTCTAACATGATGGAAATAGTATATACAGAACCGGGTCAAGCCTGGAAAGTCAGGAGTGTCTATAGAGGGCCAGGAATTGCATTTCATGTTGGAATCCTTACAAAGTGTTAAGTCAGTAGAATTGATAGAGACAATAATTATCTAACCTAGCCTGGTTCAGTATGATTGATCTGATCCTACAAGGAGATGTTCTGGGCCAGAACTTGAAACAAGGCACTAAGTGGAATTGAGGAGACAATGTTTAAATCTAGTTTAGAATTGATTTAATCCTACAACAAATAATGGTTTCCCAGTGATCTAATGATTGGTGTGTACTCAGTGTACAGCATATAAGCAAGAAGCTCTCAGGGCCAGGGACAGAAGCCTACTCTCGGAGGCAGAGACAGAGTCATTCCATATTCCACCTTTGTGCTGGCTGGAGACATTCGAGGGAGCTAGGGGCTGAAGTTCATAACGTTGAAGGGCACAATAAAAGACTGGACGTTAACTCCTGGCTGCATTTGAAGTGATTATTACTTTGAACTGAAACTCCAGAAGCCCCCCCAAGAAAACCTGCTCCCAGAGGGAACCATCATATATTATAAAAAAGAAGAGAACATTACAATTCCAGGCTTTGAGTCTTACAGTAACTTGGCTCCCCAAAATTCCCTTATTGAAATAGCAGAGACTGCTTGTCAATATAATAAATGAATAATCTAGCGACTGAAACAAAATGCAAACACTACTCAACAAATTAAAGCACACACAAAGGAGACTAATTAAAAAGTAAAGTTTATTATACTTGAGATAATGGTATAATAAACTTTACTCTGATGCGTATCTTAACTATTTACATCTCTGTCCAAGTAACCAAGATCCGGGGCTTAAGGGGTTGAATCATTTACATCATAGCAGAAATTTCTTAGACTGTAGGAATTTTAAGAGTGTACTCTGTATCAAACTTATGAGTATTTGCAGTATATATATATATATATATATATGTATATATATATATATATATATATACACACACACACATATATATATGTATATATATATATACATATTTGTGTGTCTCATCAATAAACTTGGAAGAGTCCATAACCAGGACTTCTCCACCTGGCCCAGGTATGTTGTCACATCTTTCATCTCACTTCAGGAGCTGCACTCCAATGGTGGCGGCCAAACTAGGGATGGACCATGGACAGAGCTTCGGTGGAAGGGTGCCCACTTAGACATGTGTGTACAATTCAGGTAAGTGGGGAATTAAATAATAAAAAGTGAGGATAAAGTGGGAAAAAAGTTGATCACCAACAAGCACTTTATCACTGGAAATAATTTGGCATTAGAAATAGTCTATCGCCAGGCTGACACAGGGGAAAGATATAAAATATCAAATAAATATAGAATATAAGATATCAGATAGCATATAAGAAAATATATATGAAAAGATAAAATTTATAAGATTGGTTATTGTCCAGCTGATATTAATAATACTGAATTTGGAATAAGGCAAAATCAGTCACATAGTAGGGACTGAGAATAGTATCTGAAAGAATTAATTAAAAGGAAAAGGACTGGGAGATCTTCCAATTTCTATATTCTCTATTTTGGTGTATTTCTGCAACCCTCAGAGACAGTTCTCTTAAATCTTTAAGGTCTTTTATCAGTACCTTGGAGGAAGACAGGAGGGCAAAGACTGTAAAGTCTAAATGCTGAAAGAGGGGAAGAAGTAGCATCTTCTCCCCTTCCCTAGGCTTCCTCTTCGGATCTCTCTCATAGACACAGACCAAAAGAAAAGTCAAATTCTTCTACCTAAGGAACTAGTTCAAGAAACACTTTAAAAGAGCTAAAAGAAAGACGAAGGGCTATTCCTATCGAAATACAAATACTCTTTCTAGCTCCTGATCTAAATAATTCAATTTAAATTAAAAGACACTAGACAGTTTTTTGTCAGTAAAGGGAGGCAATTTAAAATTCCATTAAAACAACCTGCCTTTAAAAAGGCTAATGCTAATTAAAGGGGGCATTAGTTGTGGGAAAATCAAAATACTTTACTTCCACCTTTGAAGGGACTGCTTAAAAATCAGAAAAACTTAATATTGAAAAAATTTTTTTTCAAATTCTCATAGATACTTTAATTATGAACATGGAATATATTTTCTTCCCACTATAGACTCACTTGAATTCACTTCCTTCTGATATGCTAGGTCTTATTTTAGGATGCAGTTTACAAGCATTGCCAAGGGTTAAGCTTATTTTGAATTTTTAAGAAAATATGTATTCTTTGCTATATCACTTCTCATCATGGTAATTTTTCTTAAATACATAGGAGGAGAAAAATAGCACAGTATTATTAATATCTTACAAAAACATAGGAAAAGCACAAAAATAAAAGTTTAAAAATATGTATACAAAAAATAAAAAAAAATTGGGGTGGTCAAAGTTTTGAGGAGCAGTGGATGCAATCTATCGCTGATTTTAGGCCAGTTCTATGGAAATTGGAGGCGATAATTTGGTTACTCTAAATGATTATCAGGAATTAGGGATATTAATTAGATAAACTGTATTTGAAATTGGGAACACATGAATTGACAAAATTATTTCAAATTTTACAAAGCTATCCTAATTCAAATTCTAAGAGAAATCTTACCAAGGAAGCTGGGATCAGTTGCAAGCAGTGAGAGAAGTAATAAATTCTTGTTCCTTGGACAGCATGCGCGTATTTGGCTAAGCAGTTTCAAAAGGGCTTTTCTGTTTGCCCTCAGATGGTGATGATATTGATTCAAGGAGCTTTAATGATTGGCAAGTTCTACTGAATAGGTACTAAGGTCCAATTGATAATATTTTTTAGCTACTAAATTTACAATTCATGACTAAACATCAATGGATATTTCTAAAACTGATTAACAAAAGTTAGCCTCTTTGTATATGTATTCCATCTATCAGATCTATAGAATGTGCCTTAAATCCCCTGGAAAGGTGGGTTTGAGAGGCGAGGCTTGAAAAAAGCCCTGAACTTAAGATGAGCCAGCTATACCAAACCTTGTTTCTTTTTTTGTAAAAATCTTTCTTAGCATAAAAATAGCAATAAAAACTTCATTCAAGATCTCTGTTTCCCTGTCCTTGAATTTGAACACTATTACTAAATATGTTTTTCTAATACTTCTCTTGAAAATACACAGCAGAAGGGATTGGTATTTTTCCAGTTGTTTAGATTTGACATTATTTGTGTGCAAAGTGCTTTGTAGTTGTGCTCATATAATTCCTGACTTTCCCTTGGCAGATAGATTCCTAAATATTTTATCCCATTGATAGTTTTTTAATGGAATTTTTCTTTGTAACTTTTGCTGTTAAATTTTGTTAATGATGTATAAAAATGCTGATGATTTATGTAGATTTATTTTGTATCCTGAAATGTTGCTAAAGTTGTAGATTACTTCTAATAGCTTTTTAGTTAATTCTCTGGGGTTCTCTAATTATACCATCATATTGTTAGAATCCTTACAAAGTGTTAACTCACTGGAATTGATAAAAATAATGCGTTAAGTGCTTAAGTTTATACCTTGGAGAGATTCACACATTAACTCACACATTAGAGTTCACAAGTTTGGGAGATTCACAAGTTACACCTCCCACAATCCCATTCTCAGAGGAGGAGTCAACCTTTGGGTTCACACCTTTAAGAGATCATATATAAGAAGCTCTTAGAGCCTCAGTGAGAAGTCAGTGGAGGAGTCAGTAGAGGAGAGTCAGTTCGGGAGATTGACAGAGCCAGAGTTCAGTCGGGAGATTCAGAACCAAGATTCAGAGAGAGCTGGAGGCTGAAACTGGGAGAGGCAAAGGACAAGCTGCAAAAACTCTTGGAACCAAGCAGAGAGACCTCTAAGAAAACTAACCAAGCTATTTTGAAAAAGACAATAAAGGATTGAATTTTTAACAGCTGGCTGCATTTGAGGTGATTATTACTCTGAACTGAAAGTAAGGCTGCCTCAGAAGCCCCGCAAGAAACCTGCTCCTATAGAACCATTATATTTTTGAAAAGAAGAGAACACCACACATATCATCTGCAAAAAGTGATCATTTGGTTTCCTCATTACCTACTCCAATTCTTTTAATCTCTTTTTCTTCTCTTATTGCCAAAGCTAGCATTAGGAGTTACTTTGCCCAATTTTATGCCAATAAATTTGATAACCTAATGAAATGGAGGAATACCTACAAAAACATAGATTGCCCATATTTATATAAGAGGAAATAAATTATTTAAATAGTCCCATTTTAGAAAAAGAAATAGAATAAGTAATTAATCAACTCCCTAAGAAAAAATCCCCAGGACCAGATGGATTTACATGTGAATCCTACCAAACATTTAAAGAACAATTAACTCCAATAGTATATAAATTATTTGAAAAAATAGGGAACAAAGAACTCCTTCCAAATTCTTTTTATGACACAGACGTGGCACTAAAACCTACATCAGGTAGGACGAAAACAGAGAAAAAAAATTATAGACCAATCTCCCTAATGAATATTTGTAAAATACTGTTTATTACTTAACCCTGAGCAGTCACTTCATTTGCAAATGCCCTAGCATTACTCGGTATTTTACATTGCCAGTCTCTCCTAATTCCCAGGGTGTCAGAGAATCCCTCTGGCCACTGACCTTTGCAGTGTCAATTAATTTTACCGGGCTCACCTCCTCTGGGGCCTTCAGAGGTCTCTGGCTATGATTTCTTCAATCGTAGTTTAATATAACCAATAGCGTGCTCAAGAACTTAAAGTCTTTCTTATACTTGCTCACACAGTGCCCTAACTTGTTAACTCCCAAATGAACACTTGGTCTGCAAGAGACCCACGTGTTCACTATCAAGCTCCTTATCTCTCTTGGCTATCCATCCACTTGACTCAGCTACCCCAGGAGACTCCAATGGTCTTTAAAAGGGTCTGTAAGGTCACACACATCCAATCAGAGAGGGAGCTGTCTCCTGTTACAAAGCTGTCTCAATATGACAAGAGTTCTGCCCATGGGACAGTTCCTAGCCATAGAAATTACTTCTGGGCCACTCAAACCTCCTGTTGCATTGTGCCGGCCCATTTAAAGGACCCTTATAATACAATATTTTACAAATATAATGCAAAAATCTTAAATAAAATATTAACAAAGAGATTACAGAAAATCATCCCCAGGATAATACACCATGACCAAGTAGGATCTACACTAGGAACGCAGAGATGGTCAATATTAGGAAAACTATTAGCATAATTGACTATATCAATAACCAAATTAACAAAAACCATATGATCATCTAATAGATGCAGAAAAAGCATTTGATAAAATCCAACACCCATTCCTATTAAAAACACTTGAAAGTATAGGAATAAATGAACTTTTCCTTAAAATAGTCAGTAGCACCCAAAGAGATACTAAAGAAGGGAAAGGGACCTGTATGTGCCAAAATGTTTGTGGCAGCCCTGTTTGTAGTGGCTAGAAACTGGAAAATGAATGGATGCCCATCCATTGGAGAATGGTTGAGTAAATTGTGGTATATGAACATTATGGAATATTATTGTTCTGTAAGGAATGACCAGCAGGATGAATACAGAGAGGACTGGTGAGACTTACATGAACTGATGCTGAGTGAAATGAGCAGAACCAGGAGATCATTATATACCTCAACAACGATAGTGTTTGAGGATGTATTCTGATGGAAGTGGATCTCTTCAATAAAGAGAGCTAATTCAGTTTCAATTGATCAAGGATGGACAGAAGCAGCTACACCCAAAGAAAGAATACTGGGAAATGAATATAAACTGCTTGCATTTTTGTTTTTCTTTCCAGGGTTATTTATACCCTCTGAATTCAATTCTCCCTGTGCAACAAGAGAACTGTTCAGTTCTGCACACATATATTGTATCTAGGATATACTGTAACCTATTTAACATGTATACGACTGCTTGCCATCTGGGGGAGGAGGTGGAGAGAGGGAGGGGAAAAATTGGAGCAGAAGTGAGTGCAAGGGATAATGCTGTAAAAAATTACCCTGGCATGGGTTCTGTCAATAAAAAGTTTTAAAAAAATGAATATTATCCTATCTGGAGTAATCTCCTGCTCCAGTTGGGAGTGAAGACTCTGAAGGGATTGCTGATGGGGTTGTTGTCATCTTTGTCATTATTTCCTAACTTCTCTCATATGTTAAAGTATTGTTAAAAAAAAAAAAGCCTTAATATGGTCGACTCAAAGCCTTGCAAAAAATTCCTACCCAAACAAGTTTGGAGGAATGCAGATGGGGTGGGGGTCAAACTCCACCATTCTCAGAATCCTGTCTCCAGCCACCCTAGCTTCATCAGCTTCTGACCAACAATTGCTTGAGAAGAATCTGGGTGCCTCTGGCAGCACTCAGCATGGCAGCATGGAGTGTGTAAGACACTCGACATCTTTTCTTTTTTTGTAAATTCTTTATTTACAATTACAGAAATAGACTAGCTATGTAATCTCTAGCAAATTAATTTATATTTGATCAATTTTCTGACTTGTAAAGACAATTAATTTTGATTGTAGTTTAGCAAAAAAAACATGATATATGTTAAATTGCTTCATATTTTGATAATTGTGGGTTTTTAGATATGACCAATATGCAATGCTAATGTTGAGAGAGAGAATTTTTTTGGGTGTAAATTACATTAAGCAAATTCAACTAGGCCTTACTGAGCCTCAGAAGATAGTGTATAGAATCTCTTTCTCTTTCCTTTTTCCTTCTCTGACCTGAAAAAGGGATAAGATGGAGAGAAAGAAAATATGCATAATGCAATATAATTTGTTATTTGAGATATGATGATAAAAGTGGTTCATAGACTTCATTTTTAATTTAAAAAGGGAAGAATTGTAGAGGGCCAGGAGATGAGACTCCATTCCAGGTTTTGAGTCTTACAGTAACTTGGCTCCCCAAAACTCCCTTATTGAAATAGCAGAGACTGCTTGTCAAAAATAATAAATTAATAATCTAGTGACTGAAACAAAATGCAAACACTACTCAACAAATTAAAGCTAAACCTTTGAACTTAGGACAAGAAAGAATGTCCACAAAGAGAATAAAAGTATTTGGGAGAAAGATACCTGAGATAATGGTATAATACACTTTACTCTGATGCGTATCTCGACGACTTACATCTCTGTCTAAGTAACCAAGATCCAGGGCTTAAGGGGTTTAATCATTTACATCATAGCAGAAATTTGTTAGACTATAGGAATTTTTTTTATTATAGCTTTTTATTTATAAGTCATATGCTTGGGTAATTCTTCAGCACTGACTATTGCAAGACCTTTTGTTCCAACTTTTCCCCTCCCTCCCCCAGATGGCAGGTTGACCAATACATGTTAAATATGTTAAAGTGTAAGTTAAATACAATATATGTATACATGTCCATATACTTATTTTGTTGTACAAAAGAGAATTGGACCTTGAAATAGTGTAAAATTAGCCTGTGAAGTAAATCCAAAATGCAGACGGACAAAAATAGAGGGACTGGGAATTCTATGTAGTGGTTCATAATCATCTCCCAGAGTTTGTTTGCTGGGTGCAGCTGGTTCAGTTCATTACTGCTCCATTGGAACTGATTTGGTTCATTTCATTGTTGAAGAGCCACATCCGTCAGAATTGATCATCATACAGTGTTGTTGCAGAAGTGTATAATGATCTCCTGGTTCTGCTCATTTCCCTCAGCATCAGTTCCTGTAAGTCTCTCCAGGCCTCTCTGTATTCATCCTGCTGGTCATTTCTTACAGAACAATAATATTCCATAACGTTCCTATACCACAGTTTATTCTCCAACTAATGGGCAGCCCCTCAGTTTCCAGTTTCTGGCCACTACAAAGAGACCTGCTACAAACATTCTTTGTGCGCGTATTCTCCAAGCCGGCATTCGGCACAGACTCCCAAAGTGCCCTGAGCAGCGCAGGGCTGGGTGACCCGGTGCCTGGGCGAGGAGACAACAGAGGCTGAAGAGGCCCCGGAGCTCCCGAGACTCTGGGACAAAGTGGCTCCTGGGGCCCAGCGGCAGGTTCCCATCTCAGTGCATGCAGTGTCACCCCCCCCAGCCCCTCCCCCTGAAAAGGAGGCAGCGAGCTGCTGTTCCCTCAGTTTGTGTCCAGCCCAGCGCCTTCCAGTTACCCACAAGTCCCTCCAACACCTTTGTTCTTCCCGTTCCTTCAGCAGGAAGCCTTCTGGCCTCTACTGGCCTCTCTCTCCCTCAGCCCCCCTGTATTTTCTCCGGCTTCTCCCTCCTACCTGTCCCTTTTCCTGGGACAGCAACAGGACCCGTCTGTGTGCGCCCTCATGGAGGAGTTCAGTTCCTAAGCAGCACACACACTCACAGAGACACACACACACACACACACAGGCTGGCACTCCAGGGCTGGGGATGGCAGTGTCATTCACAGGGCCTCTCTTCCCAATCTCCCTCTTTCAGCCTCTCAGTCCCGTCTGTTTTCTCTCTTTCCCCTTCCCTCTTCTTCATTTTCCTCGGTTTCTTTCTCTTGTTCTGTCTCTGTTTCTCTCTGTCTGTCTTGTTTGTCTCTGTGTTCTCTGTCTGTCTGTATCTCTATCTCTGTGCCTTTCTGTCTGTCTGTCTCTGTGTGTCTCTGTCTCTGTGTCGCTCTCTGTCTCTGTATCTTTGTCTCTGTCACTGTGTGTGTGTCTCTCTGTCTGTCTCTGTGTCTCTCTGTGTGTCTCTGTCTCTGTCTGTCTCTCTCCACCCCCCTGCCCTTCCTTCTTGCTGTCTTTGTCTCTTTTAAAGATTTGAGCCCAAGTGCAAACGAGCTTGAGTTCGGGTGCACCCCGCGGGGCAGCGCTGAAGCCCGGGGCCGCTCAGGGAATCTTCGGGTAAAACTGCCAGGATCTCCAGGAGCCTTGGTGGGGGCGGGGGGCGGGGAGGAGGGCAGGAAAGAGAGGAGAAGGGGGAAAGCGGGAGTGGAGAGGGGTAAGGACCCGTGGTCAAGGGGCCCACTGAGAGCGTCGGGCCGCCCCCGGCGCCGGTTCGGTTCGGTTCGGCCCCAAACCCGCCCTCCCCGACTTGAGGACCAGCGGGCGGTTCTGGGCAGAGAGAGCGGTCCCTGGCAGGTCGGACGTGGGGCTTCTCTCCCGGCCCGTCCACTCCATGGTTCAGAGAGTCTGACCCGGGCAAAGACTTGGGATGGAGAGCCCGAGGCCCGGCTCCCGCTGCCTCCCCGCCCTCCCCCGGGGTTCCGTCTTCTCCGGGCTTTCCCGGCGCGACTTTCCAAGGTCTCGGGGCTGGCGGCGCTCTCGGGCCCGGGGAGCCCATTCTCCTTCCCAGGCGGGGAGCAGCTCTGGCTCGGTCCTTCTCCCCGCCCTCATCCCCAGCTACTGGGCTGGGGCGGGAGCGGTGAGGGTGGGGAATGGCCCTACACAGGCCGCGATAGGTGGGGCCCTTTAGCTCTGCCTCCAGCTTCCAGTATATAGTGTCGCAGCGGGAGTGTGCTGCAGTGCCCGCAGGCGGGGAGCAGGTGCGGCAGCCATGGCCAGCAGCGACCAGGAGCCGGCGGGCAGCAGAGGCCAAAGGCCCCGGAGCGCCGCGCCCAGGAAGCGGCGGTATTTGTCCCGAGCCTTAACTATGATCTTGGTCCTAGCGTGGATCCCGGCCCCGGCCAGGGCGCAGGTGAGTCCTCCCCGCTCTTGCCCAGCCCCCTGCCCCTCCCCGCCCACTGCCGAGGCTTCCCGGGTACTCGGTTGGACAGTGCCAGGCTCCTCAGGGAAGGCCCAGAGGGACCCCTAGCCCCCCGGGTGTGCACCTGTGTGTGCCAACACGCGCGTACCTCTCTCACCCACCTGGTGGCTCCCTCCGGCTCCTCCTCCATCCGTGTGTGCAAGTGCGCACTCGTGTTTGGGGGGGGCTGCTCGCTTCGGTCCACTGCCTTCCGGGGGACGGTCGGCGACCCAGTCATCTAGAGACTTCCTCCCCCTCTCCTCCTCCTCCCCTCCCCTCCCCCCACCTCTCCTCCCCTCCCCCCATTTCCCCTCCCCTCCCTTCACCTCCCCTCACCCCTGCGCGGACATGTAATACCTACGCGCAGATATGTAATGGCCGGTGCCCGCTACCACCCAGTCTGCTGGGGCGCCGGGAGAGCCTCCGAGCAAAGGGAGCCCCAAATATCTCAGAGTTCTCCTGAGTGGGATTTCCCGTTCTCTTGCTGCCTCTTGTGTCGTTAGTACTTCATCAAAGTTCTGTTTGCTTTGGGGGATTTGCAACTTTGTGAAGCTCTTTTTAATTGGTGTTTTGCTGGTTTCTATGATTTTCTAAGTAAACCATCATATGGATGGCGAGTAGAGGCCATTTGGGCTCCTTTTTGCTACGCTATGTCTTGAGGCAAGGTCACGTGCCTCTCTTTCCCCCCTGAGCCCTCTGGGGCCAGCAGCCAGATAGAAGTTACTGGATTCTCCAATTCTCCCTGTGCAACAAAAGAACTGTTCGGTTCTGCACACATATGTTGTATCTAGGATATACCGCAACATATCCAACATATATAGGACTGCTTGCCATCTGGGGGAGGGGGTGAAGGGAGGGAGGGGAAAAATCGGAACAGAAGCGAGTGCAAGGGATAATGCTGTAAAAAATTACCCTGGCATGGGTTCTGTCAATAAAAAAGTTATTATAAAATAAAATAAAATATTTAAAAAAAAGTTACTGGATCCTGGGACTTGGAGGGTTGAACCAACTTTGTTCAGCCGCGGGACAGTGGTCTTCCCCAACCCACTTCTCAGCTTGGATCCGAGGGCGCGTGGGGATGGGGGGGAGACTTTTATTGTGAAGTTCTTTTGTCTCCAACGTTTTCATACGTTACCCACAAAGTCCAGCAATAAGAGACAGGAGGGAAGTTTCCTTTAAAACAACTTTCGCTAAGTAAAGTACCGGGAGCCGGCACTCTGTGAACACCGCTACGGAGCCCTGTCCACACCGAGAAGTCAGCTCAGCAGCTGGAGAGGAAGTGGGGGGAGAGGAGGGGAAGGGGGGAGGGGGGCGGAGCCAATATCAGCAGGGGGACAATGCTGCCCACATCCATCTGCCCGCTCAGTGCCGGCCGCGAACTCCCACCAAGTTCTCTCTTACCCAGCTAGAAAAGTAACAGAGTTCTCCGGAGGGATAAGAGGTCAAGAAGTCCAAGGGAATTAGGGAAAAAACGGCCAGTGAAGGCGCCTCTCTGGGCCAGACCTGAAACTCTACCATAAAGCGGAGGCGAAAACCCTTCGGTCCTGGCTGAGAACCAGAGCAGTCGGGGAGCGGGACAGGGCAGGTCCAGAGAACAAATAGTCAAGGATCCTAGGAGCCAGCGTCTGACAAACCCAGAGACCCCAGCTTTGGGGCTAAGAGTTCAATATTTGGCAAAAACTGCCGGGAAAACTGGAAACACGTGTGGCAGAAACTGGGCACTGACCCTCACCTCACTTCCTGTACCAAGATAAGGTGGAAATGGGTTCATGATTCCGACATAAAGAGTGAGCTTATAAACTGATTCGAAGAAGTTATGTTGCTTCTCTCCAGGACATGACAACGTCGGAGTCAACCCTGAGATCTACTGGGAAGGACCCAGGGCCAGAGGTGACCTGTGACCCTGAGGGGGAGTACAGACATGGGACTCTCTGCTGCTTGCGCTGCCCTCCTGGTGAGAGGCTCCTCCCACAGCTTAACCATTCCCGCCCCACCCCCACTCTTGGGGCCTAAGATCTGCTGCTGACGCCCCCTTCCCCCCCCACTTCCCCTCCCAGGTCCCAATGGAGTCAAAAGTCTGACAAGGCTGGTTGTCTCTGGGCTATTCTGCCCTTCTTCTCCTCTGGGATGAATCAGCTCCATTGCCATCCCTCCTCCCGGCCCTGGAGTGCCAGCCTGTGTGTGTATGTGTGTGTGTGTGACAGTGTGTGTGTGTGTGTGACTATGAGTGTGTGTATGTGTATGTGACAGTGTGAGTGTGTCTGTGTGAGTGTGTGTGACAGTGTGTGTGTATGTGACAGTGTGTGTGTGTGTGACAGTGTGTGTGTGACAGTGTGTGTGTATGTGACAGTGTGTGTGTATGTGACAGTGTGTGTGTATGTGACAGTGTGTGTGTGTGTGACAGTGTGTGTGTGACAGTGTGTGTGTATGTGACAGTGTGAGTGTGTCTGTGTGAGTGTGTGTGACAGTGTGTGTGTATGTGACAGTGTGTGTGTGTGTGACAGTGTGTGTGTATGTGACAGTGTGAGTGTGTCTGTGTGAGTGTGTGTGACAGTGTGTGTGTGACAGTGTGAGTGTGTGTGTGACAGTGTGAGTGTGTGAGTGTGTGTGTGACAGTGTGAGTGTGTGTGTGTGACTGTGTGTGTATGTGACAGTGTGTGTGTGTATGTGACAGTGTGTGTGTATGTGACAGTGTGAGTGTGTGTGTGACAGTGTGAGTGTGTGTGTGTGACAGTGTGAGTGTGTCTGTGTGAGTGTGTGTGACAGTGTGTGTGTGTGAGTGTGTGTGTGTATGTGACAGTGTGAGTGTGTCTGTGTGAGTGTGTGTGACAGTGTGTGTGTGTGACAGTGTGTGTGTGTGACTGTGTGAGTGTGTGTGACAGTGTGTGTGTATGTGACAGTGTGTGTGTGTGTGACAGTGTGTGTGTATGTGACAGTGTGAGTGTGTCTGTGTGAGTGTGTGTGACAGTGTGTGTGTGACAGTGTGAGTGTGTGTGTGACAGTGTGAGTGTGTGAGTGTGTGTGTGACAGTGTGAGTGTGTGTGTGTGACTGTGTGTGTATGTGACAGTGTGTGTGTGTATGTGACAGTGTGTGTGTATGTGACAGTGTGAGTGTGTGTGTGACAGTGTGAGTGTGTGTGTGTGACAGTGTGAGTGTGTCTGTGTGAGTGTGTGTGACAGTGTGTGTGTGTGAGTGTGTGTGTGTATGTGACAGTGTGAGTGTGTCTGTGTGAGTGTGTGTGACAGTGTGTGTGTGTGACAGTGTGTGTGTGTGACAGTGTGAGTGTGTGTGTGACAGTGTGAGTGTGTGTGACAGTGTGTGTGTGTGAGTGTGTGTGTATGTGACAGTGTGAGTGTGTCTGTGTGAGTGTGTGACAGTGTGTGTGTGACAGTGTGTGTGTGACAGTGTGAGTGTGTGTGACAGTGTGTATGTGTGACAGTGTGAGTGTGTGTGTGACAGTGTGAGTGTGAGTGTGTGTGTGACAGTGTGAGTGTGTGTGACAGTGTGAGTGTGTGTGAGTGTGAGTGTGTGTGTGTGTGACAGTGTGAGTGTGTGTGTGTGACAGTGTGAGTGTGTGTGTGACAGTGTGAGTGTGTGTGACAGTGTGTATGTGTGACAGTGTGAGTGTGTGTGAGTGTGTGTGTGTGACAGTGTGAGTGTGTGTGACAGTGTGAGTGTGTGTGTGTGACAGTGTGTGTATGTGACAGTGTGAGTGTGTGTGTGTGAGTGTGAGTGTGTGTGTGACAGTGTGAGTGTGTGTGACAGTGTGAGTGTGTGTGAGTGTGAGTGTGTGTGTGTGACAGTGTGAGTGTGTGTGTGTGACAGTGTGAGTGTGTGTGTGACAGTGTGAGTGTGTGTGACAGTGTGTATGTGTGACAGTGTGAGTGTGTGTGTGTGTGTGTGACAGTGTGAGTGTGTGTGACAGTGTGAGTGTGTGTGTGTGACAGTGTGTGTATGTGACAGTGTGTGTGTATGTGACAGTGTGAGTGTGTGTGTGAGTGTGTGTGTGTTGCTTAAGAACCGAACTCTCCATAAAAAGCCAGGGAACATACAGGGGAGCTGAGGGAGAGTGAGGCCAGTAGAGGCCGGAGGGCTTCCTGCTGAAGGAACAGGAGTAACAAAGGTGTTGGAGGGACTTGTGGGTAACTGGAAGGCCCTGAGCTGGACACAAACTGAGGGAACAGCAGCTCGCTGCCTCCTTTTCTGGGGGGGGTGACACTGCATGCGCTGGGATGGGAACCTGCCCCGAGGGACTTTGTCCTGGAGTCCTGGGAGCTCTGGGGCCTCTGCAGCCTCTGTTATCTCCTGCCCAGGCACCTGGGCCATCCAGCCCTGCGATGCCCAGAGCGCTTTGGGAATCTGTGCCGAATGCCCGCTTGGACAATACGCGCAAGACAACCGCTGCTGGCCCTGCACCCGCTGCAGGGAAGGTCAGTACGGGCTGAGCCGGACGGCCACAAGCTTCCGGGGACAGAGGCCGCCTCAGGGACCCGGGCCCCTCCCCACCAGAGGGCCTTGGTGGCAGACCACTGTCCCAGCGTTGCCCCCCAAGCCGCGGTCCCCAGTGAGACGGGAGGGGGGAAGCTGGGGCGGGGCAGGAGGAGCCAGGCCCGGCCCCCTGGGTTCATTCCCCTGACACCCTGTCTATGCTGAGGCGCCCGCTGGGGGACCGCGATGTTCTGCCCCCACGGGGCTGCGAGTCCCTCCAGGCGGGGGCTCCCTTCGGCCTCTGGGTATCTCCTCTGCTTGCCACACAGTAGGTGCCCAATAAGTGTCTCCGAAGTGGGCGGGAAGAGGAGCTGATCTCTCCCTGGGGCGCAGGGGACCCGGGCAGTGGGGCAGGGCCTCCCGCTGCCGGCAACAGTAATGATGGCGATGACAGCAGGAGCAAGCTCAGTCACAGCATCTTTAGGGCCCGGAAAGCACGAAGACGCCTTTGCTTCTCAGGGAAACTGAGGCAAACAGGAGGGCCCGGGGCCGCCCCCTTAGGAAGGGCCTGTGGCTGAGCCTGAGCCTTCCTGATTCTGCCTCTAGAGCTTTCTGGGCATGACTCACCCTCTCCCCCTTTCCCCCCCTCCAGGGTAGAGGAGGTGGCTGATGGCAGGCTCTGGGCAGAGGACAGAAAGTGACCTTCAGGGACCAGCAAAGCTGGGCTCAGTGTGGGGGAGGGCGGCCCAGGGTGGGGGCATTTCTGCCCAGGCAGAGGGGGGGAGGGGGACATCCCCACTGAAGGAGGGAAGCCTCCCCCCCCCTCACTCCCAGCTGCCACAGGAGGCTCGGGGTCACTGGCCGCGTAAGCAGTCAGCGGCCCCCCCACCCCCATTGGTGGCCATGTGACCCACTGGCGCCCTCTGGATGTGAGGATGCTCCCCTGGGAGCGGCCGCCCCTGCGTTACCTTGACTCCCAGTCTCTCCCTCTCCGGCAGACCAAGAGATGCTGTTTCCATGTTACAGCGAGAGCGACATCCAGTGCAGATGTAAAGCTGGACACTATTGTGAGGGGCCGGAGTGTGCCGTGTGCCGGCCCTGCAGGACAAGGTGAGGCCGTGACAGAAAATCCGGGGGCTTCTGGGGGCCGCGAGAGGGGCGGGGGGGGGGAGGGAGGGAGGAGGATGGCGCTGCCTGGAGAAGCAGGGACTGAGCTGAGTCTCTGAGCACTGGAGGGAAGGTGGGGGTTGTGATCATCTACTATCATTTAAAAGTAGTTATGTGGGGGATGGGGGTGGAGACTTCTGATAGGAGCTGTTGGAATCTTTACAAACTGCTAACTCATTAGAGTTGATCTGATCTTCAAGAAGATGTTTTGGGCCAGAACCTGAGACGAGGTTCTAAGTAGAACTAATTAGTACAAGGCTTGTGTTTGCACCTTTACTCATTGGAGTTCACAAGTTTGCCAGATTCACAAAGTAAACTTTGTAACTTGGTGAGTTCACACCTCCCTTGAAGCTCTTTGGGCCAGAGAGCACTATGGGAGAAAACCCATAATCCCATTCTCTCAGAAGATTCACATATAAGGCCAGTGAAGAGAGAGCTATTCCAGAATATATTCCACTTGGCTGGCTGGTCGCAGAGGAGAGTTCAGCTGGACTGGAGAGGAGCGAGTCTGGTGCAGACATAGAGCACTTTGACAGATTTCAGCGGAAATACGCCAGAAGCCCTCTCTCCGGGGCAAGGCAGAATATTTCCCACTTGGCTGCTGGTGGCAGACGAAGAGTTTTCAGAGGAAGAAGCTACGAGGGGAGAATTCAGTGGACAACCAGATTCATCTTCATCTCCCACCACTGTGGTAGGTGGCTGGGCTCCTGCACTTCCCCCACTGAGACCAAGCTGGTCTGAAAGACTCGCCAGAAAGCTAGCCGAGCCCCAAGTGAAGGAGACAAGAGATTCATTCCATCTCTGTGCTGGTTGGAGGCTGAAGAAAGCAGAGGCAGAGGCTGAAGGACAGAACCTTTGGATTTGGAGACATTCGGAGGGCTCTAAGCTAAACCGGCTGTGCCTTAAGAAGAACAAGAACTCCAACATTTGAACTCCAACAGGAGCAACTAATCAGATTAAAGGATCAGAGACTGCTCTGATTGCGTAGTTTAGAGACTCTGGGGGCGGGGCTTCTCACTACTTTCGGGCTGGGATGAAGCCTGGAGAGCCGGCAGGAGCAGAGAGAATGTCCACCTGTGTGGGAGCAGAAAGGCCGGAAGGGGAGAGGGGAGCCCCAAAGGCCTGGCTCTCCGGGGGCTCGTGGTCAAGGGAAGGGCGGAGAAGGGAACAAGCGCTGCCTTATTTTTCCTCAATATTATTTTTCCCAAACACCTGTAGAGTTTTCAGCGCGCCCTTTTATAGGATTCTGCGTCCCCGCTTTTTTCTCCCTCCCTCACCCCCCCTGCCCCCCCCCAGACAGCCGGCGGCTGCTCCAGGCTAAACATCCAATCGTTTTACTCGCGTTTCCATATTTGGAAACGTCTGCTCCTCTTTGTTTTTTTTTGGGGGGGGGTCGGGGCGGCCATTGCAGTTAGGTGATGGGCTGGTGCTCTGCCCACTGTGCCATCTGGCTGCCCTCTGCCGCAAACCTTCTTGCTCACGGGGCCCCTTTTCCCTCTGTTACAATCTCCTTGGGATTCAGAGCCAGTAGGGACACTCCTGGATCAAAGGGAATGCACAGTTTTAGTCTTTGGACATAGGAACAAGCATTGATTAAGCACCTACTGTGTGGCAGGACTCTGACAAGTTACTTATTGATAATTTCTCAGCAAAATGTATGGTTTCATTTGAAAAGAAAAAGAGGCTGTGGGACTGACACAGTCCATGGCAGCGGGTCGTGGAACCCCTGGCATTTTGGAGCCGGCTGCCCAGCTGACACCCCACTCCCCCATCCCCCCACCCCCGTTGCACCCTCCTCCTCAGCTCCTTCCCCTCCAGGTGCCTGGCTATCCGCAGACTCTGCTGCTCTGCCTCGGGCCCAGGCCTGTGGGAATCCGGTCTCCAAGAGACCGGGCTGAGGGGGGAGGGCAGAGGGAGGGGCTTGAGTGGCGGCTTTCCCTCCCTGGGGGCTCCGACTGTCACAACTTGTGGCCCGAAGCTCCTCCCTGGGCTGTGGCAGAGGGACCCAGGTGTTCCCCCCCGGCCTAAGGGGGCCCATCATGGAACGGGGTCTCTAGTGAGAAGCCAGGACTCTCCGAGGTAAAAGGAGGGAGCCCTTGGTGGCCCTGACTGCCAGGCTGGCACTTCTAGGGGCAGAAGGCTCATCTGGGGAGGGACAGCAGGAGGCTCCAATAGACTGGAGAGGCCCCGGGCCGGCTCAGGGGGGGCTGTCCCAGCCAGAGAAGCCAGGGTGGGGCTGGAGGGGCGGGGCAGGGGCTGGTCTGGGGGGAGGGGAGGGGAGAGGCGGGGCGGGGGCTGAGCCGGGGCTGCCAGAGTGGGATCCACAGAATCCATCTGGAGACTCCTGCAGGTCCCGGTGCTGACAGGCCCGGCTCGCCCCCAGCACCCAGGAGTGGGACCAGCAAAGGGCAGAAGCTGAGAGACCTCCCTTTGTCCCTGGGGGCAAGGCCAGCTCGGCTGCGGGCTCTCGGGACCCAGGGGAGGGGGGAGGGGGGAGGGCGGCAGCGGGGCTGCCTGGTCCTGTCCTGCCAGAATCAGCAGGGGTCCTGAGGCGTCCTTCTTTTCTGCTTCCAGCTGCCCAGAGGGAGAAGAGCTTCTGCAAGGATGCACGGACACAGCTGACATAGTGTGTGGGGCCCCTATAACAGGTGAGGGGGGGCGGGAAGCCGGGCTCTCCTCTGTCAGAAGGGGCCCGGGTGTCCCCGTGGGGCCCTGAGGGTGGTCGGGCAGAGGTCCAGAGTGCGTCTGGCCTCGGGGCTCCCCTGGGCTGGGAGAGCCCCCAGCCTCGGTCTATTGGCCGCCCCCTGGGTCCAAGAATCCCTCAGAGCAAGAGGGCCCTCAGGGTGCCCAGCTAATCCTACACCTGAATGAGGGGAAGCCCCCCCCCCAAGTGCCCTGGGGCTGGAGGAAGCCCCTGGGTCATCCAGGCCAGAGGTTTCCCCATGAGCCAAAGCTCCACGCCCGGGTTCCCAGTGTCAGAGGCAGGACTTGGAGCTGGTTCCTCTGCCCCCAGAGGGAGACCCTCTTTCCAGGGCACTTGGCCAGTTAACACTCCCCACCCCCACCCCCTGCCCCCTTGGGAGCTGCCCAAGTCCCAGCGGGTGTGGCCAGGCCTTGCCATCTGGGGCCTCTTCTCCCTGGGCTTGGGTGTCTGGTCACAGGAGATGACCCCAAGGCCCCATTACAAGAGAAGCAGGATTTGAATCCGGGTCTCTGGACTATAATCAGGGCTCTCTCCTGGCCCCAGTGACCCGTTCTTTGTCGTCCTGCCGGCATCACTGTCAGAGGTGGGAGGGAGGTGAGAGTCACCTCAGGATGGGTGGGCTCCATGCTTCCCCTCGTGGGCTCATTCTCTTCCTTCCCCTTGTAGGAGGCCCCGACATGTCATGGCTTTGGCCGATTCTGATTGTGTTTCTGGTCCTCGTTCTCATCATTTGGGGAGTCGGGAAGTGTAGGTGTTCAAGGGCAAGGTCAGGAAGTTCCTCCAAGACCCTCCACAGCATCTGAAGGAGCTGCAGGGCAGCCTTTGCTGACTCAGGGGTTGGGGACCGAGGATGAGATAAGTTGGAGGCAGAGGGGAGAGGAGGAAAGTCAGAGAACAGCAGCGGCCTCCCAGTCTCCTTGTCTCAGCCCCTCACAAGAGGGGATCCATCCTGGGTTGGATATTCAGCGGCCACTGTCCAATGGCTCCCATGTATTCCAACAGCCCCCGTGTGTTCTGGGCCGTTCCCCAGCTCCTGAAGGAGAACCCCAGAGGGAGGAGGCCTGAGGACTGAATGGGGGTCACAGGGTAGCACTTTGACCTTCCTTTTCCCTCCCCATTTTGCTTTGATTTTTCTTGTGCCTCCATGAATGTTTACAAGAACTGCTGAGACCCCGCCAGCGGCACCATGGGGTCCTGCTGCCCCTCCCAAAGTCCTCCCTGGTGCTGCAAGTTTGAGACGGGCTGGGATTTTCTATTGGTCCCACAGCGAGCTGCTGGGTCCCAGCTATTCCTCCCCCCCGCCCCAAACATTTCCCCTTTGCTCTGTGTTGCCTTTTTCCCTCCAGCCTTAACCAAGTGCTTCTGGAGGGTTTTACCTCAAAAGGCCCAAAGAGCAATAGTGTGCAATTGAATGTACTATAGTATTCATTGGATTATTTGTGCAGTCAAATATGTGAATGTCAGTGTTTTCACGTTCATTGCTTTGCAATCATTTTTCTTATTTCCAAATGAGGCCCTTTGTGTTCCCGGCCCTCGGTGCACGCTCTCTGGCCTCCCTCCCCGTCCCTCTGCTTGTGCTCGTTATTTCTGTACCAGCCGCTCGCCGGGCCCGGCAGCCGTGGGGGTGCCGACGATGGCTCGGAATCGATGACGTTCCCACCACAGCCCCCTGCTCGCCACGCGCTGCGGCCCGGCCGGCCCCGGGTGCAGGTGCTGAGCAGGGCCGCTGTTCTCCCTGTTCGGAGACTGGAGGCTCACGAGACGTCCCCCCCACTTCCCGTGGCTGAAGGAGTGTTAGGGGAAGTGAAGGCACGTGGCCAAGCCTGGCCCTGAACTGGCCTCAATCGTGGGTCCCGGGACGTCTGTTAGCGCAAGGAGGGGACGCCGTGGGGAGGCCCCCTGCAATCCTCCTGCGGGTCCTTTCTTACGCAGGAGCAGCGTCCGCTCACACTCCTACCCCATCCCTCAGCCAGCCCTCCCCGAAAGCCCTTCGCTCTCTGGTTCCCATCCAGCCCCGGGCTAAGGCGCCCGGTTCTTCCTCGGTACTTCTCGGTTCCCGTTCACTTGAAGCACCGGAGACCCCGGAATCCCGCTCAGGACCAGGCTTTGCCCGCTCTGATTTCCCGAATCCCACGCTCCCAGATCTCACGGGCTCGTGCCCAGCTAAGCCCCAGCCCAGGGTCACGGGGTCTTCCTTGTAAACACCCTGCGGAATGAGTCGTCTGACCTGCTTCTGGGGCCTGGATCAGCCACTGGATGCTCCCACCACGGCACCGCCCCCTCCCCGGAATGCTCAGCGCTGCGCCCATCCTCAGCGGGAAGCAGGAAGATGAGACCGTCGGCCCTAGTGGACTTTGAGCCCCACTGATTTGGGAGGAACTGAGAATGACTGCAAATGCTGGGGGGGGAGGGGCCCTTTCTCTGTGCCTTTAGGATATAGGATGAAAAATGGTGGCTTTTGTTTCCCTGATAGCTGGATTCCTATAAAAGTCTCTGAATTAAGTGCTTGGGGCTGGAAGCTTTGAGACCAGAGTCCCGTCCAGCTGGCTGGCTTCAGCTGGTCCAAATTCGCCATTATTTAAACATTGGACACCCTAATCTCTCTCTTGCCTCAGTTTCTCCAGCATTACAGCTGCAAGATTAGAAATAAGATGCTGCCCAGGAAACGGAGAGGAAATTGTTCCTGAATTCACCAGCCAGTGGGTGGAGTTCGTGGCCATCACCAGCCAGTGGGTGGAGTTTGTGGCCATCACCAGCCAGTGGGTGGAGTTTGTGGCCATCACCAGCCAGTGGGTGGAGTTTGTGGTTATCACCAGCCAATGGGTGGAGTTCGTGGCCATCACCAGCCAGTGGGTGGAGTTCGTGGCCATCACCAGCCAGTGGGTGGAGTTCGTGGCCATCACCAGCCAGTGGGTGGAGTTCGTGGCCATCACCAGCCAGTGGGTGGAGTTTGTGGTTATCACCAGCCAATGGGTGGAGTTTGTGGCCATCACCAGCCAGTGGCTGGAGTTTGTGGTTATCATCAGCCAGTGGCTGGAGTTTGTGGTTATCACCAGCCAGTGGGTGGAGTTTGTGGCTTGATCTTTTGGTCTTACACTTAGGGAGAAAGGAGACATTGGGGGGGGTAGCCAAAGACTGTGGTGGGCCCACCCCAGAAGGGATTCAGCCAGGATGGCAGGGGCCCTTTAAGCTTAAGGGTTGGCATGACTTGGACTTCTGACTGGACACAGCAAGGTGGGCTTCCCCACGACCCCCACAGGGGCTGGGACTGGGAAGTTGAAGCCTCCCCATCAGTGCCCTTCTCCTTCCCTAACTCTTCTCCGCACCTGGGCTTTCTCTGCCCGCCCCCCACCCAGTGACCCAGGACCTCGTCAGGAGGCTGACAGCTTAGTGTTAGCTCCAGCCCATTTCCCAACTGTCTCTAAGCTGATGATTGCTGGGTCTTCCCTAAACTCGCCTCAGCTCTAGCATCTTCACCCACCTTTCAGCCAACGTGGAGACTGAACCGTCCAGGAGACAAATGAAGACTTCACAGCCTTCCCCCCAAGCCCTTCCCCCCTTCCCTGTTACTGAAGGCAGCCCCACCTTCCAGTTTCCCCAGTTTCGGCTTGAAGTCCTCCCTCGGTCACTCTGAGGGGAACCCCCCGAAATGCTTTCTCGTTCTCTCTGACTCTGGGAGTGAGCCCTGAGCTGAAGCACTTGAGAAGCTCCTTGCAGGAGATCCTCCTTGAACCCTGCCTCTGAGAAAGACCTGTCCCAGGGGATCAAGACAAAGTGGTTTCATTCTGTTATCTTGGTGGGACTAGTTGAGTCAGGGAATTCTCCCTACTTAGCTCAAACCTAAGTAATTTCCTTTAGCTGCAGATCTAGATTTCTATTGACCCTGAGCTGAAGACTGGCTCAGGACCACTCCCAGTAAGTGGTCTCCTCTAGGCCTGGGGACAGTGACAGCACTGAGGGAATCTAGTGCCGTTAAAACTTCAATTTCGATGGATTGAAGCAGCTACGGCCAGAGAAAGAACACTGGGAAACGAATGGGAACGATCTGCATTTTGGTTTTTCTTCCCGGGTTATTTCTACCTTCTGAATCCAATTCTCCCTGTGCAACAAGAGAACTGTTCGGTTCTGCAAACATATATTGTATCTAGGATATACTGCAACATATGTAACATATATCTACAAACATATATTGTATCTAGGATATATTGCAACATATCTAACATATATAGGACTGCTTGCCATCTGGGGGAGGGGGTGGAGGGAGGGAGGGGGAAAATCGGAATAGAAGTGAATGCAAGGGATAATGCTGTAAAAAATGACCCTGGCATGGGTTCTGTCAATAAAAAGTTATTATAAAATAAAATAAAAAAACAAAAAAACCCTTCAATTTCAAGATTTCCTTATAAAAATTTATATTTATATATAATATAAAAATATTATAAATAGTTATATGGAAATATAAATGATATTTATATATTTATTTTAAAAATTTAAACTCATTTCTTTGCAGAGGCCCTAACATGCCGTGCCAAGGAACCTCTCTCCCTGGCAGAAGCTCCCTCTGCCCGCTGAAATGATACTCCCCTTCAGCGTTACGCCCTCTTTATCGCTCTCTATTTCCCTAACAAGAGCTTATTCACTTTCTCTGCTAGGACAGGATTTTCCTTCTGAAAGCTTTACCTCTCTGCCAGGACCTTGCCCCCATTCAGCCTCTCTGTTCCTGCATAGCAAAGGCTGACGCCAATGCCAGGAATAAGCTTCTTTCACCAGTCCGGCTTTTCGGGGTTGTAAATTCCTTTACGAAGGACCTCTGCGCCGACCAAAGGGGTTCCCACAAGTCCCTGCCCAGCGCTGAACCTCTTCAGCCCCTCTTGCCCATCTCGAAGCTGGCGCCAAGTCCCGCTGAATCTGCCCTCCTGTCACCCGCTGAATGCCCCCCTCCCCCCTCTGACAGGGTTCCACCGGATGTCACCTCAGGACAAATGGTGGGGGAGGGGCATGGAGTTCTTTGCAGGTTTCCCCCTCCAGCCCACCCTCCGAAGCTCAGGTGCCGGAGCTTTTTGGCCCCTCCACTTTGCCAGGCGTCTTACCCTTCCTCCCCAGTCCCGGATTCAGGGACCTCCTGCTGTCCCCTGAACAAGACCCTCCATCTGTGGGCATTCTCCCTTCCCCCAGTCTGGGCTCCCTCTTCCTCCTCCTGTAGTCCCAACTAAGATCCCAGCTCCTGCAGGAAGCCTTCCTACCATCTCCCGCTCCCCGCTCCCCAGAGCCTTGCCCGTACATCTCCCCCCTCTCCCCTCTGAGCTGGCTTAGGGCCGCGGGTGAGCTGGAAGTTTGGGGTCCTGCCCAAGGTGCCGCACCTGTGGGCCTCAGTTTCTCCCTCTGTAAAATGGGCCGAGGAGGAAGTGGCCAACCACTGGGATCTGTGCCAAGAAAACCCCCGCGGGCTCACAGAGAGACGGAACAAGATCACAAATGGCTTTCTTTGTACCTATTTGCGGCCGGACGCTCCCCGTTAGCTTGTGGGCTCCCGTGGGGCAGAGCCCGCCTTCTGCCTCTTTTTCTGTGCTAGTGTTTAGCGCGGCGCAAAGAACACAGTAGGTGCTCAATAAGTGTTGATCGATACACGGTTTAATGCTCTCCTTTGGAGGATTGTTGGTTTTTTTCCTTTTTTTCCCCAAATTTTCGAAGGGTGAAGGGCAAGCCAGGACCCCGGGACAGAGAGTCCCCTCTCCCCTTCCCACAAAGTAAGCTACGGCGGAGCTCAGTTTCCTTAAGTTTCCCCAGAGGGGCCCCGGGTGGGGCGTGCTGGGTTGGTGGCATCCTCTGGGCCAAGACTACATTTCCCGGCATGCCTCGCGCCGGGGCACTCTCCGCCCACTCCATCCTCTTTTTCTTGCTGGGCGTCGGGCGGATGCTTAGCAACGCAGGGTGTCCCGGAAGCGGTGCTGGCGGAGCAGGGCGGGACTTCCGGGGCCGGAGCCGTGGGTTGCATCAGCTTCGAGGGCTCTGGGGTTGAGGAATCGGACGAGATCCGGACGTGGAGCCGCGAGCGGAGCGGGAGACGAGCCCGGGCCATGGCGGGGAGCGAGCCAGGTGCGCGGGGCTGGGGATCGGGGGCTAGGGGAGAGAGGGCAGGGGTGAGCCCCCCGTCAGTCTGGGGGTCACAGTAGGGAGGGCAGGGGTGAGCCCTTCGTCAGTCTGGGGGTCACAGTAGGGAGGGCCCGGGCTGAGCCGCCCCCGTCAGTCTGGGGGTCACAGGTGAGAGGGCAGCGGCCCAGCTGCCTATCAGTCCGGGGGTCACAGTAGGAGGCCGGGGGGCCGGGGCTCCCTCCTTCCCTCCGGGGCACAGACCGACTTGGTGCTGCGGAGGGAAGGGAGACACGGCCGTCTGCTCCCTGAGAGGCCGGGGATCCTGGGGACCCGGGCGGGCCTCTGCTGATTCCCCCAGCCCCTTCCTGGAGGAGGGAGCCCCCCGGGGCTTCCCGGCAAAGTTCCCTGAGTTTGCCGTCTGTACCGTGTAGGGGGGTCCCTGAGGGGCTGACGGGGTGGGGGCCCCCCAGGAGGGGTGAAGCAGGGAGGAGAATCAGGGCGCTGAGCACCCACACCTTCGGTCTGGGAAACCGGGCCCCAGGAAGGGAGGGGCTCCCCGGGCTGGATGAGCCCGTAGATCCGGGAACTCCCTGCCACACGTTGGGGCGGGGGCTCCTCGGACCCCACAGGCCCTCAGTGGGAGCCTCCCCGGCCATGGGAAGGGAGCGTGGCCCCAGCGGCCGTGACCTCCGGGAACCGGCCGTGGCCGGTCTCTTTGGCGGGGGGAGGGGCAGCCCAGGCCAGTCTGGGGGGGGGGGGGGCTCCTGGGCCTGCTCCCTATAACTGAGACCACACGGAGGGTGCTCAGGAGCCGGGGGGGGGGGGGGGGGGACTGGCTGCCCTGTCGGTCCTCCCGGCGTGGCGGGTCCCTCCCTGAGCTGCAACACTGGGTCAGCGGGCAGCGGCGCCCGGAGTCCCAGGGCCCCCTGAGCGTGGGCAGCCGAGACCCTCCTCGGGCTCCGGGTCACACCCCCCGGCCGAGGGCATGTGGGCGTCCACCATGAGCCCCCCTCCCCCGGGGAAGCCCGCTTGTTTTTTCCAGGCCTCGGTTTCCCCGCCTGGGGCCCCCCCCCCCATTAGGTGCCAGGTCCTGCTGAGCACCAAGGACAGAGACAAGCTCCTGCCCGCAGGGAGCTCCCCTCTGACAGGAAGCCCCGGGAGCTACTTACAGCGGGGAGGGGGCCGGGGGGCAGGGGGCAGGGCGAGGGGATGTTGGTGGGACGGAAGGAACCTGGAAGGAGGGAAGAGGATGTGCTGGGGGGGGGGGGAGGGGCTTTCCCCAGAGGGAGACTCCGCTCTGCCTCCGAGAGTGGGCCCGGGCGCCGTGCTGCCCTCCCAGAGCGCCCCAGTAATGACACCCGCTCACTGCAGGAGCCCCAGGCTGGGAGAGGTGTCAGGGCGGGCTTCCCGGAGGGGGCGGCCACAGGAATTCTTGGGATGCCCAGCTGGGGTGGGGGGGGCTCGGAGGGGACCCCGCCCGGACTCAGCTGGGGCCCTGGGGGCAGCTCAGGAGCCCGTAAAAGCTCCCTTGGGTGGCGTTACGAGGGCTTTCATCCCAGGCTCCCCGCTCATTCCCGGAGCCTCCTCGGCCGCTTTTATGGGGTGATGCCCTGGAGAGTGACGCGGCCAAAGCTTCCGGGTGCAGAGGGTGGGGGCGTCCCGGGCCCCGGGGCTGCTGGCGGCGGCAGGAAGGGCAGAGAGCGACTCGGCTCTGCCCCGGCCCCTTATTCGGAGCCACCTGGGCCCAGTAGCCTGGGACGGGGGCAGCGGGGACCGCGGGGGGAGCTGAGGGCCTCCTGGGGCTCCCTTTGAGGTCACCGAGCAACCTCCGCAAGTACAGCTGGGCCCCCCCCACACACACACAGGGTATCTACCCTTCGTACGGACGCTCTTAAAAGCCCTGTCCCCTCACTTGCACCTCCGACCTCTCCCGGGATACAGGGGGTTTCCTGGCTACATTTCTTTCTTAAGCATCAGGCCTTGGACCAAAACCAATCTGATTCCAAGTTTTTGCATTTCCTTTTCGTTTGAGTGTAGCCAGGAGAGTGCCCGGCCCTCCCAGAGGCCTTTGCTCCCAGGTGCAGCTGACTGGCCTCTGGGAAGGAGAGAAGGCTTTCTGAGGCCGGTGAGTGAACTGAGAGAAGCTGTTCAGAGAGATCCACTCCCTCCCTCGCTCTCTTCCTCTTTCCTTCCTTCCTTCCTTCCCTCCCTCCTTCCTTCCTTCCTTCTTGCTTCCTTCCTTCCTTCTTCTCTCCCTCTCTCCTTCTTTCCTTCCTTCCTTCCCTCTTCCCCTCCCAAGCCTCCGGGCAGTCCTAGATGTGGGAGCCCCTTGCCTTCCCAGGGGCCCAGAAAGCTTGTTTCGGGCCGGTTCCATGGGCACTGCTAAAGATCGGACCAGGACAGCCTTCCCGGATTAGTCGGCCGCCCTCCCACAGACTTGCCTTTGGGCTTGGGGTGAATCAGGGCTGCGCATTTTACTGGAGGAGCAAAGCACCCAAGGCTTGTGGCAAGTGCGGGTTCTTTGTGAGCCAACAAGCCGGGCTGGGCCGGGCTCCTGGGCGGGCTGCTGGGTGGGGCTTGCTGGGGCACGAGGTCTGTGCTGCCCACCAGGCCACCGGCCGCTCCGTTTGACCGCGCTCTGAGTCAGGGTTGACCGTGGCCTGCTTCCAGCTGGTGGCCGGCCCATGGGAGGCAGCCGCTCACAGTAGTCTCCTTCTGAGCTGTCCTCCCCGCCTCGGTGCTCGGGGGTCTCTGGCCATCGCCCCGTCCCCGCCGCTAGTCCGCTGCACTGAGAGCACACGCCTGGGAGGAGAGCTATGACCCCCTTCCCGTTTCTCTGACCCGTGGATCCCGCGTGTCGACCCCGCCGGCCGTGCTCCCCCTGACCTGGGGTGCTCTCCCTCCTCTCCCCTGGGGAACCCCCAGCTCGGACCTGTCTTGTAGGGAGTCTGACCCCGCTCCAGGCAGCAGCTCTAAGGACACTGGGCTGTCAGGGTCACCCGCCCCACCTCGTGCGTCCTTCTCTTGGCTGCCTCGTCCCCCCTCGGGCAGAGCCCTGGGCCTGGGCCCGGTTCCTGGCAAAAAGCTCCCTTAGCCACCACTGGGGGCGAGTGCTTGCGGGCGTCACAAGGATTGTGGCTCTGGAGTTCCCGCTGTTCGTTCATTCATCATTTATCTATTTTTACTACACACACACACGGCTTCATGAATCACGTTGGGAGAGAAAGATCCAAGCAAAAAACCTTGGGAGAGAAAAAACCAGGAAAAAGGCGGGAGCGCAGGCTCCGTTCCGTCTCCTCGGCCTTTTTCTGGGCGCGGGGCCGCGCTCTGCCAGACTCTCGGCCTCGCTCCGGGCGCGGACCCGCTGAGGAGAACCGGGTCTTCCTGGCTGATCGTCGCCATTCTCGCTGTAGCCGCGTACGCCGAACTCCTGCTTCTTCCCGTTTCTCTCTGCGTCCGTTCGTGTCAATCTCTCCAGCTTCTATCGCCAGCTTCTTCCTCGCTTTTTACAACAATTTTCCGTCCCCTTCAGGGACCACGGCTCGTCCGGCCGTCCCCTTCAGGGACCACGGCTCGTCCGGCCGTCCCCCGGGGGCTTCCCCTCTCTCTCCCGCTCTTTGCTGGGCTGCCGGAATTCTCCCCGCCCGGTCCCCTGGCAGCAGTGCCGGGTGCGAGTCGGGCGGGGGCAGCCTGGGCGCAGCCCGGTCCTCGGGGCGAGCTGGCCCGTCCCTTTGCCCCCCGGAGAACGGCCTCCTTGATCCTGAAACACGACCCGATTGTTTCTGGCTCGTCCGAGCCACGGCAGGTGGCTCAGCTTGGATGTGTCTCAGTGACACATGGAGAGAAAGCAAGTTCTGTGGTGGTGAGGAGGTCCTGCTGGCCTGGGGGGCCTGGGCCGGAGACACCCCTGGGCCCCTGTCCTGTGCCTGGCCCGGAGACCCCCCCCAGTCTCCCGTCCTGTGCCCCGGGCCCCCAGCCCCTTTGGGTTTGGGAACTTTCTGATGGGAGTCAGTGACATCTTAGCCCCCGTCCCAGGGGAGCCGATCATGGGGCCCCTCTTAGCTCTGGGCTCCCCGAGGGCGGCTCTGGAGGATTGTTAGTGGCACAGAAGGTGTCGTGAGTGCTCCAGGGGAGGAGCCGCTGAAATAGGGACTCACTCCCGGCAGGTGTGCCCCAGAACCGAGGGAAGGGAGACCTAGGGAGACACAGCTTCTCTTGGGAGGCAGCGGGGGCTGTCGCCCGCAGAGCTTGGCTCCTGCTGTATACTTAATGAGCTCTCAACAAATACAAGCATGGGTGGGAGACAGAGGAGGAGGGAAGGTTCTGGGGCAGTCACTCTCCTCCTGCACAAGCCACCAGAATGATGGGTATGAGTGACACCCCAAAGGGCGTTGGAGTCGGGGGCTGGTCCCGGGATCTGCAGGTGTCGACCTCCAAATCGAGGGGCAAAGGTTTTATAAAGCTGCTAAGGGCGGGCTGACACATAGCAACCTTGGGCAAGGAAAAGGGGTCCTGGTGTTATGGAGGGGAGACAAGCCCCCTGGGGGGGGGGGAGTGCCCTTCAAGGGAAGCTGCCCTGAGGGAGGCAGGTAAATCTGCAGAGAAGTCGAGCAAGGGTCCACCCTGTGTGTAGATCTTTAACCCGGGGGGCTGACGGCATAGCTTGGCGTTCTGATTGGACGTCAAGGGGAGGCTTCTCGAGACCCCCACCTGAGGTGGGCCTGGAATCCACCGCCCCTGGAGTGAAAGGCTCCTGCTCCCCTTGGGCAAACCCCCGTGCTCCTGCTCACCAGTCGTACAAATCTCAGGGTGGGGGAGAAGGCGGCTTTTTGGGGGCCCGTGTAAGTTAGTGTTTGCTGAATTTTTTGGGGCTTTCTTGGAGAGGAGGGAGGGGCTTAGAAGCCCCCCCCCCCCGCCAGGGACCCCAGCACAGGCTCCTTCTGTCCATGTGCAGTGCACTGTCCTCCCCCGTCCCCCTGGCTGCTTCTCACTGCAAGGGGGCTTAGAGAGAAGCAGCTGGACCCACCTTAAAGCGCCCCCCGAGAGTGAGGGAAGATACAGGCGGGGGCCAGGAGAACCCGCTCAGGAGGCCGGCCTTGCTCTCAGCCTTGGGAGGAGGCCCGAGGCGGCCCCCGCCCCATCGCTGACTGATGGCTTGTCCCTCTGTTTCCACAGCTCCCGGCCTCAGCCATATTCTGAGCATTAGCGAAGAGGAGGCCAGGCTGGAGGCTCTGAATGAGCACCTCAGCACCCGTAGCTACCTGCAGGGCCACACCTTCTCCCAGGCCGACCTGGAGGTCCTCGGGCAGCTGTCGGGCCTGCCCGGGGACCGGCACTTCCACGTGGCTCGGTGGTTCAGGCACATACAGGCCCTGTCTGGCGGGAGCCATGGCGCGCAGGAGCCCCCCCGACTCCAAGCAAGTGAGTAGCAGTGCGAGGCGGGGGGGCCGAGGCGGGGGCCCCCTCTGTGCCCCTCAGAGGCAGCGCCCGGAGCCAGAGCCCCCGGGAGTGGGCTCAGAGAGGCTGGCGGGAGGAGCACAGACGGGCCGGGGACCACTCTGGGCGCTGGCCCAGTCTGAAATCCCCTCTGTGCCTGCCTGCCTCATCTCCTTCTCATCTGTGGAAGGGCCCAGCTGGGGAGAGCAGGGGCCCGGCGACCCCCTTCCCGCTGCCCAGCCCCGGGTCCTGCAGGGGGCAGCATTCGAGCCTGTGGAAGGGCCCCCCATCCATAACCGATAATCGGCTTCTGATGGCAGCTGGGGGAGTGACTGGGGGACTTCCTGCCCCTGCAGTCTGGGGGCCGTGGGGTCTGGTTCTGTTTGTGGCTACTCATGCCGGAAAGCCTCCAGGAGCGGGGCACCGAGAGGAGGGACTCATTGAGGGTGGGCGTCCGGAGGTGTCCCAGCATGTTGGAGACCATCCTCCCCATGCGCCTCCATGATGACAGCGATCCGTTTCTTTTCATCGCAGTTACTGGCTCCGTAGCGTCTACACCTTCCTCACGACCCTTGAGCAGATTGGGGCTTGAGACCCTGGCTCAGCTCTTGGGACGTCCCTGGTGTGGCCCCCTCCCGGGTCGGGGTGGGGCAGGTCTGTCACCCTGGGCGTGGCAGGTAGCAGGGAGGATCATGGGCCTGGCCAGCGGCAGGCACCTTTCATCTCAGAGATCCTGCGCGTCGTATCCTCCCGGGGAGAAAGCAATGGCGTTGGGGCTCGGTGAAAGCCATTAATTACAGAGCATTTCACTTAATAAATGATGGCCGTCGTGGGCCTGGGGCACCGAGATGAGTCACGTTGGGGGAAAGAGGCTCTGTGGGGCCGGCCTCCCCTCCTGGCCGAGCCTCTGCGGGGATTTGCTTCAGTTGGTGCCATTTGTCTCTGGGTCCCCTCCAGCATAATCTGTCCTGGGTCTGGCCGTGTAGACGCTCCCCCACTGACCCCCTCCAGAGAGGAAGGACCGAGGCGGCCGTCACCTTTGCCATCTTCCTAATCAGGAAGCGGCCGCTGAGAGAAAGAGTTTCTCTATGAATAAACCCATTTTGCCAAAACCTTGCTTGGAGGTCGGAATTCTTTCACAAAAACCCGGGGGCCCCATCGCTGTTAGGGTGTCCCTCACCCCTCAACACAGGGAGCTACCTGTTGGAGCCATTTTCCCCTGCGGAGAGGAATGGGGGTCCTGACCAGGCCTGCCCCCAACCACCTTCTGCCCCAGCCGAAGGATTTTTTTCTTTTAGTTTTCAACATGCACTTTTCTGAGATTTGGCGTTCCAGGTTTTCTTTTCCTCCCTCTGTGCTCCCCAAGACAGGGAGGAATCTGATGTAAGGGAACCGTGTAGGATCATATCGGAGCTATTTCCATATTAGTCGTGTGTGACAGAGGACTCAGGAGGAGGGAAGAACCACGAGAGAGAAAGAACCCCAACGTGTCCGGAGTCCAGTGCGCGTCCGGAGTCCGTGGTTCCCTGGACGGTAGTTTCCATCACGAGTCCTCTAGAGTTGTCGTAATCCTCGGACCACCGAGGAGAACCCAGCCCTTGGTGCTGTGGGCCTGGGCCTCCTGGCTCTGCTCCCTTCGCTCGGCCTCGGGCCATGGAAGTCTTTGCAGGTTTTTGTGAAATCCGCCTGCTCCTCATTTCTTCAGCACGATACTGTAGGTTACGTTCTCTTCACATCCCACAGCTTGTTCAGCCAATTGATGAGCATCCCTTCGTTTGCCATATGAAGAACTGCTATAAATATTGGTCCTTTTCCTTTGGTTATGATCTCTCCGGGCTACAGGGGAGTCATGTTGCTGTGTCAAAGGGGATGCAGTTTTTTACCCTTCGGGCGCAGTTCCAGATTGCTCTCCAGAATGATTGGGTCCATCCACAATTCCACCCACCATGTATTAGTGTGCCAGTTTTCCCACATCCCCTGAAACATTTATCATGCTCTTTTCCTGTCAGGTTAGCCACGCTGAGAGGAGTGAGGTGGGACTCAGAGTTTTTTAATGTGCATTTCTCTAACCAATAGTGATTTAGAACTTTTTTCATGTGACCATAGATGGCTTTAATTTCTCCATCTGAAAATTGTCTCTTCGTGTCCTTTCACCTTCATCAGCTGGGGAGTGACTTGTATTCTTGTAAATTTGACTCACTTCTTTCTGTATTTGAGAAATGAAGCCTTTATCCCAAACAGTGTTTCTCAGGAAAAATTGTTCCTCTGCCTTTTGCTTTTTTTCTAATTTTGGTTGCACTTTGTGCAAAAAACTTTTTAATTTAACATAACCAAAATTACCCATTTTGCACTTCATAATGTTCTCTAGCTTTGGTCATCAATTCTTCCCCTCTTCGAAGATCTGATTGATTAGTACATCTTGATCTACTCATTTGCTTATGGTATCACCCTTATATTTAAGTCACATCCTTATTAAGATGTTGGTCAAGATCTGGTTTCTGTCATACTTTTTTCCAGTTTCCCAGCCGTCAAATAGTGAGTTCTTATCCCATAAGCTGCAGTCTTTGAGTTTATCAAACAGTAAATTACTATAATCACTATGTTTTGTGTCTCTAATCTGTTCTACTGACCCACTAACCTATTTCTTAGCCAGCACCAACTGGTTTTGATAATTGCCACTTTATAATATAGTTTTAGACCAGCACAGCTAGACCACCTTTGCATTTTTTTTACTGTTATTTTTTTATTTTTTTAATAGCTTTTTATTTACAAGTTATATGCATGGGTGATCTTACAGCATTGACAGTTGCCAAACCTTTTGTTCCAATTTTTCCCCTCCTTCTCCCCACCCTCTCCCCTAGATGGCAGGATGACCAGTAGATGTTAAATATATTAAAGTATAAATTAAATACACAATAAGTATTCATGACCAAACCGTTATTTTGTTGTACAAAAAGAATCGGACTCTGAAATAATGTCCAATTAGCCTGTGAAGGAAATCCAAAACGCAGGCAGGCAAACATAGAGGGACTGGGAATTCTATGTAGTGGTTCTTAGTCATCTCCCAGAGTTCTTTCGCTGGATGTAGCTGGTTCAATTCATTATTGCTCCATTGGAACTGATTTGGTTCATCTCATTTGCACTTTTTTTTTTTTTTTATTAATTCCCTTGATATTCTTGATTTTTTTTTTTTTGTTCTTCCAGGTGAATTGTTTTGTTTTTGGTTTTTTCCTAGCTCTATAAAAATTTTTTTGGTAGTTTGATCAGTGTGGCACATAATAAGTAAATTCATTTAGGTAGAATTGTCATGTTTGTTATATTAGCTCAGCCTATCCATGAGCAAATGATATTTTTTCAGTTGTTTAGATATGATTTTTGTGTGTGTTGGAAAAGTGTTTTTTAACTGTGTTCCCGGGTTTGGCTTGGCAGGAGGACATCCAAATATTTTATGTTGTCTGAAGTTATTTTAAGTGAAATTTCTTTTTCTATCTATTGCTGCTGGTTTTGTTGGAAATATCTAGAAATGTGCAGATGATTTATGTAGGTTTGTTTCTTATCCTATGATTTTGTTTAAGTTGTTTATTATTTCAAGTAGTTTTTTTAGTGGATTTTCTAGGATTCTCTTAGTATACATCTTATCTGCAAAGAGAGATTGTTTGGTTTCCTCATTGCCTACTCTTAATTACTCTCATTGCTAAAACTAATATTTCTAGCACAGTATTGGATAATAGTGGTAAAATGGGGCATCCTTGTTTCCCCCCTGGTCTTATTGGAATCCCTATTTACATATGCTTGCTGATGGTTTGAGATACTACTTCTCATTTTAAGGAAAAACCTACACTTTCTAGTGTTTTTTTAGGAAGAATGAGTGCTGTAGTTTGTCAAAAACCTTTTCTGCGTCTAAGAAAGATAATCATGTGATTTCTGTTAGTATTTTTTTTTTATTTTAAATTTATGAAATAAATAACAGGAGGATTTTTTTTAAAAGATGCTTGCACAAGAAACTTCAAATCTATATAATAAATGGCTCCCACAATTACTATTAGATACACACACATAAACACACATATACTATGCTTTATACATGGCATATAATATATATATATATAGTAAAATTATTCTATTCTATTTTTCAGTTCTCTGGATGCAAATGGCATCTTCCTTCATAGGTCCTTTGTAGTTAATCTGAGTATTTATAATAGTCAAAATGACTTAATTGCTCAGTTGTTCTCAAAACAATATTGTATTAGTGTATACAGTATTCTCTTGGTTGTGCTCATTTTACTCTTCATTATTTTGAGCAAGTCTATCCATTTTTTTTCCTTATAAAATCCATGAGCCCATCATTTCTTTTAGACAGTAATAGTCCATAATCATAAGACAACCTGGAACCACCTGGAAAATCCCTCGCATTTTTACCCATGTGTATAAAACCTCTTCTACTTTCAAATCTGTTACCCATGATCCTACGTCTGACACTTCGTAGTTCTGCCAGTGAAGGCATGTTGCTTGACATTGTTGAATCTCAGTGTGCTCATCTGCATTTAGGGGGCAATTATATTCTCAGTGTCACAAGATCAAAAGGAAGATTAAATGAGAAATGTACTTTGAGGACTCTGCCATCAGTCAAGTAGTCAATAAACATTTAATAAGCACTTAATTCTGGGCAGAAGATAATCCCTGTCTGCCAGTAGCTCATAATGCAACAGGGGAGACGAGAAGCAAACAAATTTGAACAAACTCTTTCAAGCAAAGATAAATGGAGAAAAAAAGGAAGTCATTAAATTGAGAAGAAGCTTCCAATAAAACCATTTTTATTGGGACTAAAAGGAAGTCAGGAGGCAAAGATAAGGAAGAAGACCGTTCCAGGCACAGGAACTTAAGCTTAAGGCAAAACTTAAGTGTGCTAGATATTGTTGCTAATCTGTAAATTATATCTGATATCAGTATGAACTCCATAAATTGATCCTGAGATTTTAAGAACTACAATAGAAACTCATGAATATTGTGCCTGAAATTTTATGAATCCCAACATCATGGTCAGTAAGTAGTGTGACTGTAATTATTCTAGTAAATGAAATTGAGCCTCAGAGAGGTTAAGTAACTTGGACAGGGTTACAAAGCTTTTAAGCAAGAGTACGATTCAGACAATGGTTGGGAAGGTTTCCCCCTATACTAAACTGTTTCTCATAAAATATGTCCGTAGTTCTTTTTTTTTTTTCCCAACCAATGCGCTTTTATTTATTTTAAAAATGTAAATCCAATATGGGCATACATATTTCTATAATTAAGATCAGATCAAAAAGGAAAAAAATTAGAAAGAAAATAAAATTCAAACAAACAACAAAAAGAGTGGAAATGTTATATAGTGATCCACATTCAGTTTCCACAATCTCTGGGTATAGATGGTTCTCTTCATCACAAGATCATTGAAACTGACCTGAATCATTTCATTGTTGAGAAGAGCCACGTCCATCAGAATTGATCCTCATATAGTATTGTTGTTGAAGTATATAATGATCTCCTGGTCCTGCTCATTTCATTTAGCATCAGTTCATGTCAGTCTTTCCAAGCCTCTCTGTATTCATCCTGCTGGTCATTTCTTACCAAAGAATAATATTCCATTACCATCACTTATTCAGCCATTCCCCAATTGATGGGCATCCATTCATTTTCCAGTTTCTTGCCACTACAAAGAGGGCTGCCACAAAGATTTTTGCACATGTGGGTCCCTTTCCCTCCTTTAAGATCTCTTCAGGATATAATCTCATAAGAGACACTGCTAGATCAAAGGGTATGCACAGTTTAATGGCCCTTTGGGCATAGTTCCAAATTGCTCTCCAGAATGGCTGGATCCATTGGATTCCACCAACATTGTGTCAGTGTCCTAGTTTTCCCACATCCCCTCCAACATTTGTCATTATCTTTTCCTGTCATTTTAGGCAATCTGAGAGCTGTGTAGTGGTACCTCAGTTATCTTAATTTGCATTTTCCTGATCAATAGTGATTTAGAACACCTTTTCATATGACTGGAAATGGTTTCAATTTCTTTATCTGAAAATTGTCTGTTCATATTTTTGACCATTTATTAATTAGAGAATGGCTTGAATTTTTATAAATTTGAGTCATTTTTCTGTTTTATAAATGAGGCCTTTATCAGAACCTTTAAATGTAAAAATGTTTTTTTCAATTTATTGCTTCCCTTCTAATCTTGTCTGCATTAGTTTGTTTGTTCAAAAACTTTTTTAACTTAATATAATCAAAAGTATCTATTTGGTGTTCAGTAATGAGTTCCAGTTCTTCTCTGGTCACAGATTCCTTCCTTCTTCAGAGATCTGAGAGATAAACTGTCCTGTGTTCTTCTAATTTGCTTATAATATCATTATGTCTAAATCATGAACCCATTTCGACCTTAGGTATGGGTTCATGCCTAATTTTTGCTACTAATTTCCAGTTTTCCCAGCAGTTTTTTCAAATAGTGAATTCTTATCCCAAAAGTTGGGGTCTTTGTGTTTGTCAAACACTAGATTACAATAGTCATTTCATCCTGTGAACCAAACCTATTCTACTGATCAACTAGTCTATTTCTTAGCCAATACCAAATGGTTTTGGTGACCTATGCTTCATAATATAGTTTTAACTCTGGTACAGCTAGGCCACCTTCATTTGCTTTTCTCTTCATTAATTCCTTTGGAATTCTTGATTTTTTTTTTGTTCTTCCATATGAATGTTGTTTTTTCTTCTAGGTCAGGAAGATAGTTTAGGTAATGTTGTCATCTTTATTGTATTCACTCGGCCTATCCAAGAGCACTTAACATTTTTCCAATTGCTTAAATTTCACTTTATTTGTATGGAAAGTGTTTTGTAGTTTTGCTCATATAGTTCCTGACTTTCCTTGGCAGATAGATCCCCAGATATTTTATA
The DNA here is from genome assembly GCF_016432865.1 of Antechinus flavipes. Taxonomy (NCBI): domain Eukaryota; kingdom Metazoa; phylum Chordata; class Mammalia; order Dasyuromorphia; family Dasyuridae; genus Antechinus; species Antechinus flavipes. The sequence goes on from NC_067403.1 coordinate 261,683,318, forward strand.
CTATCAACAGTTATTTTAAATAGAATTTCTCTTTGTATGTCTTGCTGTTAGAGTTTGTAAGTGATGTATAAGAATGCTGATGATTTATGTGGATTTATTTTGTACCTTGCAACTTTGCCAAAGTTTTGAATTGTTTCTACTAGTTTTTTAGTTGATTCTCTAGGGTTCTCTAAGTGTACGATCATATCATCTGCAAAGAGTGATAATTTGGTTTCCTAATGACCGACTCTAATTCCTTTAATCTCTTTTTCTTTTCTCATTCCCAAAGCCAACATTTCCAATACAACATTGAATAGCAATGGTGATAGTGGCCAACCTTGTTTCACTCCTGATCTTATTGGGAACGGTTCTAGTTTGTCCCCATTATATTATGTTGCTTTCTAAATTATATATTGGACAATTTGTAAAAATTGTATGAGCTATGCTCTGCTGGACATGTGGTACAAATTCTGTGAAATTGGGTCCAAAGTTATTTAGATATTCCCTATTTTCAGAATCTCTTGCTTTCTCCCTTTAATAAATTATGTGAGACAGAGTTTATAAAGTTTTATAGAAAGTTTTTTAAAAGGAGGTTTTAAAAACAAAGGACAAGAATGGTTGATTGTAAGAGCAATTGATAGGAATAAAAGGGCAATAAGAAACTTGTATTGGAATTTGGAAGAGTCAGGTTTGTGGGGCTGTGCTGGTGACCACCTCAGGTAAAAAGGCAATCATTCTTCAGGTAGAATCTAGGCACTTGACCCTGTCCTGGCTTGTGTGAATTTGGAAACTTCCAAAGTAATTGACTTTGAATGGAACATCCAGCTACAATCTCCCAAGCTAGAGGAAAAAATCAAGCTGTGAGGCAATAATCAGTGATATTTTATCAGTCTCCCTTTGAGGTACAAATTGAGCAATGAAGTTTTCTACTAAACATCTGGCCAGTTTTCCCTTTGGGGATTTATGTGGGATTGATCTCATATCAATATCATGTTTCCTCCCAAACTGACTTACTTTGTGTCAGCTGACTCTGATCCACAACTTTTTGATGGGTTCCTTAGTTCCACCTCAGATTCTTCCCATGAGGAATTTTAAGTCCAAATGAAACAGCCAGTGCCCGACATGATGGAGTTTATTAGAAAGATCTCGAGAGACCTGAGAGAGATGAGTGGAATGCTGGCCTGGGAATGAAGACACTTTCATATGATACCATCTAGTCACCTCTGGGCAAATCACTGGCCTTCTGTAGATATTATTCTCATACCTGAAACTGGAGTGGGGGCAGAGAAAGGAAGAGAGAGTCAGAGCAAGAGAAATAGAGAAAAAGAGACAGAGGCAGAAACAGAGACAAAGGAGAAAGCGAGGGAGTGAGGGAGGGAGACAGACAGAGAAAGCTGTTCACCTGGTGATTGGTGATGAGAAAGGTAATTAGTTCCTTTTTTGACAGCAATAAAGTAACTTGTCCCATATCTAATCACATGGAACAGTGGGGAGATCTAGAACTAGGTCAGGCAGAGTGAAAACAGAAAGGGGGAGAGGACACCAAGCTTCAACATTGCCTGTGACATAAATCATTTCCTGTGCTGGAGGGGAGCAGACACTGCAGAACCAGGGAGTTGGGTATGGGCCCTGAGGGCAACGTGCCCATGCAGAGGCTGGCCAGGAATGGTACAGGGCTTCAGAGGAGGCCATTCCTTCTGCTCTCCTCCTCAGGACAGGGAGAGCAGCCTTCTGCCTTTTTCCTCCTAGGGCCAACCACACCTGAGGCCCCAGACCACCCATCCCAGGCAAGCTCTTCTCTCTCCAGCTTCAGGGATACTTCAGTCCCAACAGAGGAGACCCTGACTGCCAGGATTGTGGGGAGAAGCTGCCTTTTCTGGGAGAGAGGATGCACCTGGAACTGGTCAGGACAAAGAGGGATTGCGTTCCTGGGCCCTCCTGCTGAGTCATTCCTTGGATCTAGTTTAACTTGCTCCTCCCTGCCTGTCTTCTCCCCTAAGTCATGGCTCATTCAGAGAGGAAGAACCAGGCTGCTTCCATGCATGGAGTGACTCAGTGTTGAAGGAACAGATGCTTTGAAATGAAGCCATTGTCCCTGGGTGTAGATGTGGAAAAACTTTGATACTCCATAAACATCTAAGGAGAGGAAAAGAATTTCCTTAGTCTTAGACTTTTGAGACAAATCACCCACTCTGTCTCCAGATTTCCCACATTAAGGGACATGTGTTCTTTGTTCCTGTGCTGATGCTGTCCCATGTGGAAAGTAGCTTCACTTGGACATCTTTGTACCAGCTACTAACAGCCTCTTCTGCTTCTCCTCCCCTGATGCGATGGCCAAACATCTGGGTCTGATGGACTGGGGAACTTTATCTGCCCGCCTCAGAACATGGGCAGGGATTCCTTGAGTGAATCTTGTGTAATGGGAAACCGAGCAGAGGCCCAAGCACTTAAGGCTAATTACCAATTGGACAATACTCTATTAATAAGTTATTATTTATATTATAATATATATATTATATAGTATTAATATATGCTTGGAGAAAGCACTTTCTGTGGAGGATTTAGGGAGTGGAGTGAGAGAGCCAGAGTCACTCCTGACCGGATTCCTGTGGAGATTCCTCTCACTTTGTCCGTCAATCTACAAAGAGCAAGGACTTTTGCGGATCCTGACTCCGGCTGATTCTAAAGTATCTAGGGCACTAACGCGGTCTTCACATTCTTGGCTTCTGATGAAATTCCTTTTAAATAGTGTCCATGCTCTGCAGTGCTACAAGACAGGATACATGGTGACTCTCTAAGGAACTGGCCCACTTTCAAGCTGTCAAAGTGATATGTAAACTTTCTGGTTAGTTATAATTAACAACTTACCAGAAACCCAGCTTATGAAAGAACACTTCGCTAAGCAATTTCCAAGCCCCTTTCAGATCTCCTGCTGGCTGCTCCTTGGGCCTCTCTCCCTGGGTTAAACCTTCCTCTCCTGGGTGCAGATTTCTCAGTCAGTTTCTATGCTCCTCTTACTCTCAGCAAGAATCACAGGAATATTTATGTCCTTAAATACTTGCAACAATAAAATAAAGAACAGACCGATGAATTGGGTCTGCAGTTAAAGCTGGAAAAAGAACAAACTGACAATCCCCGTCAGATTAGCCAATTATTCCTCTTATTGAGAACGTCATTAGTCATCTCTCAGACCACCCAAAGTCATTCTAATCCACTTGTTACTCATGTAGAGCTTAATTCTAAAAAATAGAGGAAACCAGATCACTAATGCTAAAAATGCAAAGTGTTAAGCTACCACTAATGAAGATGAAATGAATCCATTATAAGGAGTTATTTTGCCCAATTATATGTCAGTATATTTAGCCATTTAAGTGAAATGGAAGCATATTTTTTTTTAATTTTTTATTTAATAATTACATTATATTGACACTCATTTCTGTTCCGATTTTTTTTTCCCCTCCCTCCCTCCACCCCCTCCCCTAGATGGCAAGCAGTCCTTTATATGTTGGATATGTTGCAGTATATCCTAGATACAATATATGTTTGCAGAACCGAACAGTTCTCTTGTTGCGTAGGGAGAATTGGATTCAGAAGGTATAAATAATCCGGGAAGAAAAACAAAAATGCAGATAGTTCACATTCGTTTCCCAGTGTTCTTTCTTTGGGTGTAGCTGCTTTTGTCCGTCATTTATCAATTGAAACTCAGGTCTCTTTGTCAAAGAAATCCACTTCCATCAAAATATGTCCTCATACAATATCGTTGTCGAAGTGTATAATGATCTCCTGGTTCTGCTCATTTCACTTAGCATCAGTTCATGTAGGTCTCTCCAAGCCTCTCTGTATTCATCCTGCTGGTCATTTCTTACAGAACAATAATATTCCATAACATTCATATACCACAATTTACCCAGCCATTCTCCAATTGATGGGCATAAATGGAAGCATATTTACAAAAATATAAATTGTCTAAATGAGTAGAAATAGAACATCTATATACAAGCATTTTATGTGTGTATATACATAATATACGTGTATAATACATATTATGTTATTATGTATTATATCCACAATATTATATACATACATGTGTACAAATATTTTTACCTTTAATTGTTAAAATAGTATTTTATTTTTCCAAATACATGCAAAGATAGTTCTTAACATTCACCCCTGTAAATCTCTGTGTTCTAAATTTTTTTCCTCTCCTCCTACCCCCAGAATAGGAAGCCATCTGATACAGGTTCACCATGTCCAGTTCTAATTTGTTATTTAATTGGAGATTAAAAAAAAATTTTTTTTTAGCTTTTTTATTTATATACCCAACTTATTGATCTTCTCTTTATTTTATTCATCTAAGCATTTAGAGAGATAAAATTTCCCCTAAGAACTACTTTGTCTGCATCCCATAAGTTTTGGTATTGTTGTTCTCAGATGAAATTTTGACCACTCATTCTTTAGGATTCGATTATTTCTAATTTTTAGTCTCTTTAATATTCCTTTATTGTAATTTTTATTGCATCATGATCTGAAAAGGATGCATTTAATATTTCTGCCTTTCTGCATGGGATCATGAGGTTTTTATACCCTAATCCCTGGTCAGTTTTTGTGTAGGTGCCCTCTACTGTGGAGAAAAAAATATATTCCTTTCTTTCCCCTCAATTCCAGTGAGTCAACACCTTGTTGTAAGAAGCCTTGCCTCAAATATATTTCCGGCCCATTACATCAAGAGTTACAACTGTCATCTTCCCATGAGGAAATAAATGTAAACAGTTTAATTTTAAGTCTTTTTATGTTTCTCTTGAGTCTTGTATTTGATGATTGATTTTCTGTTCAACCAAGATTTGATTCTTGGTTATAGTCCGAGCTCCCTTGCCTTCTGGAATATTGTGTTCCAGGCTCTCCAGTCCTTTAATGTAGAAGCTGCTAAGTCCTGTGTAATCCTGACTGGCTCTTCCATGTTTGACTTGTTTCTTTTTGACAACCTGCGGTATTTCCTCCTTGACCTGATAATTCTGGAATTTGGCTACAATATTCCTTGGAGTTTTCATTTTGGGATCTCTTTCAAGAGGTGATTCTTTCAATGACTATTTTACTGTCTGGTTCTTGGATGTCAGGACACTTCTTGATTTCTTAAAAGATGCTATATACATTCTCTTTTTTTGATCTTGGTTGGCAGGTAGTCCAGTAATAGTTAAATTATGTCTCTTAGATCTGTTTTCCAGGTCAGTTGTTTTTCCCTACTTTATATTTATTTTTTAAATTTCATTTGATTGAATAGAACTGTTAACTTCTACACCCATTTGTAATTTTTAAGGAATGCTTTTTCTTCAGTTAGCTTTTATGCCTCCTTTTCCATTTGGCCAGTTCTACCTTTTAGGGAGTTGTTTTCAGCAGTGATTTTTTTTTTATTTGGTTAATTTCACTTTTTTTAAAGTCAGTTTTTGTCCTTCCTTTTCCAGGCTGTTGACTCTCTTTTGTACACCTCTTATCTGAGCTCCTTTTGGAGCTCTTCGGAGGAGACTTTTTGAGCTTCAGATCGATTCCTATTTCTTTTGAGTTTTTGCTGGAGGGCATTTTCTTCTTTTCTCAGCTAGTGTTTTGATCTTCCCTGTCACCACGGTAGTTTCCCCCAGTTTTTTGGCTCCTGTTTTGTCATTTCTGTGGCTTTTAAAGCCCCTGAGCTGTGCTGGGGGCCAGGGGCCTGGTCACTGACTTTCAGTGCCGGGCCCCAGGTACTACGCTCATTGCTCTGTGCCGGGGTGGCCTAATTGTGCCTGGTGTTGCCTGGTTTGGGGGGCTGGTGATTTGCCTTTTGCACTGGGTCTGGGGGCTTGACCTCTGGCCTCCTGAGCCAGGACCATGGAGTTTCAGTTCTGTGCCGTGACTCTCCCAGTCCGTGTCCCTTTTACCCAAATGAGACTGATGGGAAGTTGTTTCCCTCCATCTTTTTGCAGGTCCTGCATCCACATCAAGACTTGATTTAATGCTTCCAAGGGCACTAGGAGTAGCTCAGGCGACGTCCACCTGAGGGATTCTCTGTGGTGGCCGTTTGGGGTAGTTTGCATGAGGAGAAGCAGCCGCCATGAAAATGAGGGGTTCCCCCCTCCCCACGAAGCGCGCCACCCCGGCCAGAGGAGGACAGCAGGCGGGCCCTTTAAGGGAGTGGGGGCCCAAAGCTGGCTGCGGTTGAGGAGCATTATGGGGCTGGTGGAATTAGCAATGGAAGCAGCTTGCCCCCTCCTCCCTTTCTGCTCACTCTTTCTGGTTCTATTTTGTGATTCTTCAAGTTGGTAAAAACGAGATACAATTTAAAAAATGGCTTCTACGCCTGTGCCCCGTGAAGTCAGAGGCCGGGGGCCTCGCCCTGGGTCAGGAGGCCAGCCGCTGCTGCCGTGGGCATGGAGGGAGGTGTGGAGTCGGCCGAGTGACCTCTCCGGCCCGACTTCCATCTCCATGCGATGGGCTTGAGGAGCCGGTGTCCCGAGGCCCTCCGGCCCTTCGGCCCTCAGGCTTAGCCTCGGACTTTGGCTTTTCCCTTAGCCTCTTGGGCTCCGACCAGTCTTGGAGAGGAAGGCCTCGAACCCGTGGCTGCCGACAGAGCTCCAAGGGGGGCTCTCTACAGTTATGTAATCAGGAGTCCGTCCCCACCTCCCCCAAAAAGCAAGAGGTTAAAGTGTCTTTATGAAAACAGACAGTTCTGTTAAATGCCAATTTATTTGAGTTCGACCACATGGGCCGTTGCTGCCTGGAGGGAGGGACCAATGGCGGCTCAGGAACTCCCTGTTTAATGGTGCGCCATCGATGGAGACTCTCCTTCCCGATTGGTGGAGAGGACTCGCATTTCCACGGGTTTTCTCCCATGGTGCTTGTGGAAGGACTGAAAGCAGAGCTGTAGAATCGGAGGCCGCCCTGGGGGGTAGAACCGAGGCCAGGCCCTGCTCCTCCGGGACGAGGACCCGAGGCGGGCACCTCCCAGGAGCCGGCCTGCTGCCCGGAACGAGCCTCCTCACCCTCAGCTGCACTGCTGCAGAAAACTCGATTTCCTTCCCAAGAGGAGGCGGGCCCCGAACGCCACGGGTGCCCGGGGAGGGGGCGACGGGGCTGACGCCGCTCTGATTCCCTTTCCAGGTAAGGGCCGACGCGCCCAGCCTCAGTGGTCACCTCCAGCAGGAACCGAGCCTTGTAAACTCCGCCTCTACAACAGCCTGACCCGCACCAAGGTGAGCCACCGGGGGGCCCCGTCCCGCTGCGTCCCCCGCAGCCTGGCAGGAGAATGGCAGGAGCCCCCGGCCGTAACCCCCTGGGCATCTCCTTCCCCCGCCTTTTCTCTGGGGGCTCAGGGAGAAACCCTGAAATCCAAAACCGGGCCACAAGGCCCCCAGCCCCCCCCAGGAACTGAGCTAACAGCAAAGGCGAACGCGGCCCCTGCCCCCAGGGGCTCTGAACATGGGTGGGACGGGGGAAGGTCAGTGGGGAGGGCTGGCAGAAGCCCCCTGTGCTCATCCCCTTCTCACTGGGCTCCCCTTCCCAACAAAGGATGAGTTCATTCCCCAGCAAGGAAGGAGAGTGACCTGGTACTGCTGCGGCCCCACCGTTTATGACGCTTCCCACATGGGCCACGCCCGGTAGGTCCTCGTACTCCCGCCGAGGGGGAGGGGGGAGATAAGTGACTGGAGCCAGGGAGTGGAGGGTGCTTCAGTCAGCGGGGCAGGAGGAACGGCCCCTCCCTGGGGTGGGAGGAGTCACCCCCAGGTGGTCATTGTGGCCCTGGGCCCCCTCCCCGTGGGACTCTGAGCCTCAGTGAGGGGGCAGACCCGGAGGTGTGGGGGGGGGGCTGGGGCCCCTGGGTCGCGGTCAGCGCCCGGCTCGAGGCAGACTTTGGCCCTCGGGTGCCCGCAGGTCGTACATCTCCTTCGACATCCTGAGGCGCGTGCTGCGGGATTACTTTAAGTACGACGTCTTCTACTGCATGAACATCACGGATATCGATGACAAGGTGAGGGCCTGACCGGGGGGAGGGGGGGGGGGGAGCTTCATCAGCCTTGGGAAGGGGCACAGAGCAGGGAAGGGGGCCCAGGCCTTGGAGACCGAGCCCTTCACCCGGCCCAACGGCGGGCTCCCACCTCGCTGCTCCCAGGGGGCTCGGGGCCTGTCTCGGCCCCTACCTGACGTCAGAGCCCACGGTCCTTTATTAAATGCCTGCTGTATGCCAGGTGTATGCAGAGACAAACCTGCATCAAGGCTTGGGGAGGGGGGAGGGTGTCCTTAGTTGGCTCTGGGTCACTGGTTCTGTGGATCACTGGGACCTTGGGTCACTGGGTCACCGGGTCACCGGCTCACCTTCCCTGCCCACAGATCATCAAGAGAGCTCGGCAGAACCATCTCTTCGAGCAGTACCGGGAAAAGAAGCCGCAGGCCACCCAGCTCCTCGAGGATGTGGCGGCGGCCCTGGAGGTGCGTGTGCGGCGCGGCGGCGGGGAGGCTTCCTCCGCTTGGGCCGCCAGGCGGGGCCGGGCACCCACGCCCCGCTCCCCCGAGCCCCCCTTTGCCGGGAGCATCGTCGTCCTGGGGTCCGGGCCAGTCAGCCGCAGAGGGCCGCCCCGTGTTCCTGCAGAAAGGGAGCGGGGGTCTCTGTGCTCTGAGGGCGGAGCTTCTGCATCTGGCCCTCTCCCCCTTCTCCCTGCAGCCCTTCTCTCTCAAGTTGAGTGCGACCACCGACCCCGACAAAAAGCAGATGCTGGAACGCATTCGGGACGCCGTGCAGCTGGCGGTGGAGCCGCTGGCGCGGGCGGTGCAAAGCCACGCCCCGGGAGACGAGGTCGACGCCTGTGCCGAGGTGGGCCGAGCCCTCCGCCCCCTCCCTTGTTGCTTCCCCCTAGTGACCCACGTCCACTGATTAAGCACCTACTATGCGCCGGGCACCCGCCGGCTTTGCTGCTCCCTTCTCCCATCCCCCATCCCTGGCCCCAGGACTCCCCCGGCCATTCAGGCGCAGCCTCCCCTCCCCCCCAACCACACTGTGACCCCGGGGAGACCCCAGAGTGACAGCGCCTCCGCTCCCCCAGCTCGTGTTGGACAAGGCCAAGGACCTGCTCTCCGACTGGCTCGACGCCCGCCTGGGCTCCCAGGTGACCGACAACTCCATCTTCTCCAAGCTGCCCCAGTTCTGGGAAGCCGAGTTCCACAGGGACATGGAGGCCTTGAATGTGAGTCTGGGAGGGGATGGGGCGGGGGCACGAGCCCCTCACCTTCTGGGTGCCTCCTGCTTCCAGATGGCTGTGATGAGGGCTGCGCCCCTGGGGGCCGCTGAGGGCTCGGGGCAAGAGAGAAAGTCCGGCCGGGGAGGGGGCAGTGGGGAGGGGAAACTGGGTCGGCGGGGGCGCCACCTGCAGGAGGCACCTGGGGGGCATCCTGGAGAAAGATCTTGATTCTGCGGCTCTGGCTGGGGCCAGTGGGGCCATGAGGACACAATTAAGGCCTGGCCTTAAAAGGCTCTGGCTCTGGCGCTGTGGCCCCCCCAACCCCGTCCCGTGTCCCCTGCAGGTGCTCCCCCCGGATGTCTTAACGCGGGTCAGCGAGTATGTGCCCGAGATCGTGCACTTTGTTCAGAAGATTGTGGACAACGGCTACGGGTGAGCAGCGGGGGGACGGCCTCGGGCCCCCAGCCCCCCTTGGGCGCCGGGTTGTTCACTGGCTGGGGCGGGGAGGGAGGGGTTTGACCTTAAGTGAGGAGCTTGTGGGAGCTCCCAGACTCTTCCGGACAACTGCCTGGAAGGGGTGGCGAGCAGCAGGGCCTTTTCAGGCAGTGCTTGGGTGCCCCCTTGTGGGGCGCTGCGTTCTTGCACCCCCAGGTTCTCCCTGCATCCTCTAGGGCCCCGGGACACTGGACACCATGGCCGATGGACTGGGCCAGAACCACTCCTCCCTGGGCTTGTTCCCTTAACCTTTATTAAGCTCCTGCTGTATCCCAGGCTCTGGACCAGAACCTCCCCTGGCTTGCTTCTTGTACTTTATTAAGCTCCTGCTGTATCCCAGGCTCCGGACCAGAACCTCCCCTGGCTTGCTTCTTGTACTTTATTAAGCTCCTGCTGTATCTCAGGCTCTGAGCCAAGTGCTAGGGACAGAAGCAGAAGTGAAGCACCCGTGGGCTCTGGGGGGTGCAGCACCCCCATACGTCAGCACCTACAAGGTTCACCCCAAGAAGCTCCCAGGCCCTTGGAGCCGGGCAGTCCTCCCGCAGAGGGTGGGAATGGAAGCCGAGTCTGGAGGAGCCGAGTCCAGGGGGCTGGGGGGGCCTCGAGATGCAGATGGGGCCCAATAAGTCATGGGTAGAGAGGCTCAGACCACATGGGGAAGAGCCCTGAGGCCCAGCAGCTCTTGGCTCATCTCTTCAGTGGTTGGAGCCACAGGATTGATGGGGCGTGTGCGCCCTCTGGTGGCGGAGAGGGTGGATAAGCACAACCTGAGGCTTTTCTAGCAGCCAGGGAAAGAGGCCAGAAGCAGCAAGACTGTGGGTGACTGAGAACGTCAAGGATGACGCCCTAATGGCGGTACCCTCGGCAGGGAGAAGGAAGTCGTCCTGGGCCCAAGACCTTGGGTTAGTGGGAAGAAGTGCAGTGGAGCTCACCCACACCTGGGCACCAAAAATCCAAGAAAAAGCACAACGTAGCTCAGGAGAGCGGCCCGAGAGTTCGGGAGTTACCGGAGGTGGGGGCTGGGCAGGGGACCGGAGCATCCCAGCGCGCAGAAACTGAACAAGGACTGAGGCTGCACCAGAAATAGAAGGCCCACCTCTGTGCCGGAGGGAGGAGGCCCGGTCACAGATCCCATGAGAACTGAAGAGGGCATCTTCAGTTAAAAAACGAAATCAAAATGATCAACGAAAAACGCAATGAAAAACAAAAACCAGAAAAACCAATTGAAGATTCCCAACAGGCTGGACCGGAAGGCGTGAACATCAAAGGAGAGAGTCATAAAATGGAAGCTACATTTTTTGGGAATTAAATAAAACTAAGCTGCCTTTTTTAACGACACTAACTTTAGATGAACTATTAACTTTTTTATAAAATGCAAAACGAATTACTAGCTTCAAAAATGAAATCAATGTGGGCAGCTAGGTGGCGTGGAGGATAGAACATTCGCCCTGAAGTCGGGAGGACCTGAGTTCAAATCTGGTCTCAAACACTTACTTCCTGGCTGGGTGACAAGGCACTTAATACCAATTGACTCGGCCAAAAAAAAAAAAACGCATTTACAACTAATAAAGGAAGTTATTTAGGAACCATTTTGCCCACTTATATGCCGGTGAAACTGGCGATCAAATGAAATAGGCAAATATTTACAGAAAAATGAACAGAACAAGACATGGGGGATTTAAATAACCGTGAATGAACAAGCCACAAATGGAACTCCCAAAGAAACAAACAGCTTGACTCGGCAGCACCTCAGGGGTGCCTGGGAGAATTTGGAAAGGAGAAGAGAAATACTGACGTAGTCCAGATTTTAGGGCAGAAAGGAGGCAGGGAAAGCAGCAGACCTCTAGGTCCAGAACACCTTTTTGTTCTATGAGGTCCTATGAATAGCCCTTTGCCATCTCTGGACGTGGTGGTGCCGTCCTTGGGAAATGCTTCTGGAGGTCGCCCGCGGGGCCCTTCTTGGAGAAGATGCACGTATTGGGACATCTCAAAGATTTCCTTGGTTTCAGCAAAATTTATACACTTGAGTCACATAAAATCTCACTGACCATTTCAGGGGAAGACACTCAAACTGGCAAAATCTTAAAAGCTCCAAGAACTGATTCCGATCAGACTGAAAAACGTTGGTTTCTGCAACTTGCGTATCGAGGTTATACGTGCATTTGGCGGGAAGATTCCTCGGTTATCTCGTAACTGCTGGTTATGAACGTTTCTAAGTGTAGAAGATCTTCGACGTTGGCGTCCTTTGTCACTCGGTGACACAAACCATTTGTGAAGATCTGAATGCCTGCCTAACAACGGTTTCTTTAAGAAATTGTTCTTTCGTAATTTTGTCACTGACCCTGTTTTTCTAGCCAAGAATAACCTTCTGCCGGGAGAATAACGTTAGGAGTTGGTTAGGCCCTAAGGAGGAGGATGGTCGAGGAAAGCGGCAAGAGACTGAAGTCGGCCCCATGTGGGCCCCGAGGTTCAGGTTGGGGAGGACTCACTGCACCCCAAGCAGCGTCATGCTGGTGGTCCGTAGCTGCAGGAACTGAGCCTGCCCACGATCATTTGGGTAGATGGTCGTCCGAGGCAGGACTCGAACCCGGCGTCGCCGCACACGCTGCTTTGGTGAGATTGCCGAACCCGAGCTTTGTTCCCTTGGTTCCCAGGTACGTGTCCAATGGCTCCGTCTATTTTGATACGGTCAAGTTTGACTCGAGCGAGAGACACTCCTACGCCAAGCTGGTGCCGGAAGCCGTCGGGGATCAGAAGGCCCTGCAGGAGGGAGAAGGTGGGAAGGCCGTCCTCTGGGGGGCGTCCCTGCGCCGGGAGACCACGGGCTGTGCCGGGAGGGGGCGTCCCTGGAGTACTGGGGGCCGGGCGGCTGGGCAGATGGTGGAAAAGAGCCCGTGGGCCTAGACTCGGTGCCTGGCATTTCAGCCTCAGCTGGCCCGGGTGGTGCAAAGGCCTCCAGGGTGACCAGAAGGGCGGGCCAGCATTCCTTGGGACGGTGACTCCACGTGGGTCCGGCCCACGGTGCTCAGGGTAGTCAGCAGCAGGCCGGCCCCCCCCCCCCCAAACCCGTCCGGTTGGTCTCAGTATCTGAGCCAGGCCCGGCTGCCCCCGAGGGCCAGGGTCCTCCACACTGTCAGCGACTCTGCTCTCCTTGCTTCCTTCCCTTTGCCTCGGCCCACACGAGCCCCCGTATTTTGGGGGTTCTTTAGGTCAATTTTTCCTAAGGCAGCAACACCCCGGCCGCCCCTCCTTCTGAGGGAGGCTTTGACCTCTGTGGGCGGGGCCTGAGAGAGTCTCCTCCCTGACTCGCCTCAGCCTGGCCCCTCCCCCCTCCAGCAGGGCATCCAGGCTGGGCTGGACCGGCTGTGCTGCGGCTCAGCGCCACACGAGGGCGCCGTTGGGCCGGTGTTTTGGGGCTGCTCGGGACCTCTCTCCCTGGGCGGGACCCACGTCCCTGAGAAAGGGCTCTCGGGCCGCAGTGGGCTCCTTGTGGAACTCCTCCCGGTCCTGGGCCGGCTCCCCAGGCCTTCCCACAGTCCCAGGAGGGTCTCCCTCGTCTGTCACTTTGGAGGCCGGTGTGGGTGTCCATAGGCGGGCCCTCGGTGGCTGCGCCCGGCCTGGTTCTTGGGCCGCCTCTGCCCTAGGGGTCGGGCCGGCTCTGAGGTCCAGCTCTCAGTTCGGTCCTTTGGGAAAGGTCCCTGAGCTACCGGGTGGAGACTGGCCCCTTGCTTGCAGGCCCGATGCTCCTTGGGGCCCTTGGACAGCACTGCACGGCCCTTGTGGCCTCCCTTCTTCCGACCGTCCCCTCCATCCTCTCACTCACTCCCTGCACACCTCGTTCACCCCAAGAATCACGTTGCTATGACGACCTAACCTTGATCTTGGCCTGCCCCACCCCCAGCCCCAGTGGGCCTCGGGTCCCCGCGGCCATTCCCCAACCCCGAACGAGGCCCGTAAGGGGAGCGTCCGGGGCCGGCCCCCGCACAAGGCAGAGTGGTCGCTCGGTTACCCGGAGACCGCTTCCGGCGACTGGGGCCACCTTCCTGTCCTGCGCCGGAGCAGCCCCGGGACCCCTGGGAGTCCCAGAGCTCGGGGCCGGCCCCCGTAAGCAGCCGTGGCCCCTCTGCATTCGCAGGAGACCTGAGCATCTCCGCGGAGCGCCTAAGTGAGAAGCGCTCGCCCAACGACTTTGCGCTCTGGAAGGCCTCCAAGCCCGGGGAGCCGTCCTGGGAGTGTCCCTGGGGGAAGGTAAGCCGGACCCCGCGGGGGGGGGTGGGACCCTCAGAGACCGGGTCCCCGGGGGAGGGCCAATCAGGCGCTCTGGGGCACACGGGCACACGCTTAAGAAAACGAAGGTGAAGGTTTTGAGCACGTAATCGGAGCTGGGATTAATTATGTTCGATTTTAACATTCATTTTTTAAATTCCAACTTCCAAATTGTCCCCTGCCCTGCCACGTGCACGCCCGGGCAGTACCACAGGGGCCACTCTGTGCCGCAGCGGGTGGGCTCCCGGGTCCGGCCTCAGACGCTTCCCAGCAGGGGACCGCAGGCCAAGAAAGCCCCGATGGGGCCTGCGGCTCCCCCGCGACGCTGCCGTCGACCCCCTCGGGTCTGGGCTGGCCCCGGACAGCCGGGCTCGTGGGTTCTGTGAGGGAGGGGCCTCTAACCGGGAGCGGTGCTGGTCCCCCAGGGCCGCCCGGGCTGGCACATCGAGTGTTCCGCCATGGCCGGGACCGTCCTGGGGCCTTCGATGGACATCCACGGGGGAGGGTTCGACCTCAGGTTCCCGCACCATGACAACGAGTTGGCTCAGTCAGAGGTGAGCGGCCGGCTCGGGCGGGGGGAGGGGGGGGGTCCTGGGGCCCGCGGCTCCCGCCGCTTCCGGTCGTCCCGGGCCTGGCCCCCCCTGAGCCTCTGCCTCCCGGACGCAGGCCTACTTTGACAATGACTGCTGGGTCCGCTACTTCCTTCACACGGGTCACCTGACCATCGCGGGCTGCAAAATGTCCAAGTCCCTGAAGAACTTCATCACCATCAAGGACGCCCTGAAGCAGCATTCGGGTATGGCCGCTGGCCCCCTCCCCCACTGGCACTCTGGCCCTGGCGCAGCCCCCAGGCCCCTCCTTCCCTGCCCTGCTGTTGGGGGCCCTGGGGCCGAGCCTTCCTCTCGGGCACAAGCGCCCGTCTGTCCCCTTCGTTCCCGCATCTCCAGTCACCACCGCGTGGCACGGACCCTCCCCCCCACCGCTGACCCTTATCCCACGGCTGTCCCCACCACGTGGCCCCTCCCCCTAGACCACGCAGTTGCCCCCAGCCATCAGAGGAATGGGTCTGACCAGGCTGCCCCTCCCCCCCACCTCTGGGATCCCCAGCACCCGCTGGGGGCCCTGGGGAAGGCTCGGGGCCCGACGCCTGCTGGTCCTGCCCCTCCCCCGCGGCCCGATGACCCCAGGTCTGTCCTGTACCGAGTGTTTGTCCCTCGGTGGGTGTGCGCGGTCTCCCCTCCCAGCTCAGAGGGCCCCTCCCCCCGTCCAGCGCTCCCAGTCCCGGGCTTTTCCGCCTTTCCCCCGCGCTCTAACGCCGCCCGTGTCTGTGACAGCGCGGCAGCTGCGCCTGGCCTTCCTCATGCACTCCTGGAAGGACACGCTCGATTACTCCAGCAACACCATGGAGTCGGCCATCCAGTACGAGCGGTTCATGAACGTGAGTGAGCCCCTGCGCCCCCGGGGGGCTCTGCCTGGGGGGTCTGAGAGGGCGGGGAGCGGTCACCGCGTGAGCACTGCTCCTGGAGCGTCCCGGGGGCTCGGGGGTCCCGGGATCCAGAGGCCTCTGGGGGCCGCAGCTACAAGGCGCGTGGCCGCTGTTTCCCCAGGAGTTTTTCTTGAATGTGAAGGACGTCCTGCGCACCCCCGCCGACGCCGCCGGCCAGTTTGAGAAGTGGGAAGGGCCCGAGCTCGAGCTGAACAGAATGTGAGAAGCCTGTGGGGGAGGGGGGAGGGGGTGGGGGCTCCCTCGGCGCAGCTCTCGCACCTCCCAAAGGTGGTCTCTCTGCCCCCGCTCTCACTCGCTGGCTCCCTCGTGGCCTCTTTGCATCATGGGCCAAACGACCCTATTTTTCCCCTGCCCCTCCTTCCGTCCGTGGCAGCTTGTGCCCGGAGCCTTTGGCAGGGCTGATGGCCCTCCCTGCTGGGCCCGGGGCAGAGCCGGAGCATCTCGGCGGCCCTCCGGGCCCTCTTGGCTGAGTCCCTGGCGGACAGGGCTGGGCCCCTTGCTCCCAAAGGGCCGCGCCCATCCCGCTCCGCCCCGAGCAGCCATCGCCTCTTCTCCCTCCTCACCAGGTTTTACGACAAGAGGGCGGCGGTTCACGAAGCCCTCTGCGACAACGTGGACACGCGCACGGTCCTGGAGGAGATGCGCTCCCTGGTGGGCCAGAGCAATCTCTACATCGCGGCTCGGAAGGCCGCCCGCAAGCTGCCCAACCGCGGCCTGCTGGCCAGCATCGGCGCCTACCTCACCCACATGCTGAAGGTGGGCCCCCTGCCCCTCCCTCCCCTCCCATCTGCGCCTGCTCCGGGCTCGGTGAAGCGCCGGGGTCCGGACTGGACGAGCCCGTGCCCAAGAGGGGAGGCGAGGGATGGGGAGGGCCCGCGTGTGCAGGGGGCCGGGGGCTCAGGAGGCTCCACGCGGCCGCTCGTGACGCCTTCATCCCGTCCCAGGTCTTCGGCGTCATCGAGAGCGAGGAGACGCTCGGCTTTCCAGTCGGGGGGAGTGGCTCCAGCATGAACGTGAGTAGGAGCTGGGGGTGTCCGTGGCCCGTGCCGTGGCCGGCTTGTCCGTGGCCTGTTGGGAGGAATCATTCCGGGCCCGTTTCAGTGCTGGCGGCTCCCGAGGGGCCCGGGGCCTCCAGAAGGACCGGCCTTGGTCTTTACGACCACGAGTGCCGCCCTGGGAGCTGGGCCGGGGGCTCGGGGGCCCGCTGTAGGCTTGGCCCCAGCCTGGGCACCTGCGGGAAGCGTGTCAGGGGAGGGCCGGAGGCGCCGCTCAGGCCTGACCCTGAAAGGTTCTCTCCGCTCAGTGACTGAAGCTGGCCCGGCCACTGTCCAAGGTCCTGCCCACTGCAGGGGGGCTCCCGGGGCTGAGGGCCTAGACCCCAAAGCTGGTGTGAATGAGGCGGCCGGGGGTCACTGATAGAGTCAGGGTGGGCCGGAGTCCCGAGTGCAAATCTGGTGTTGGACTGACCAGCCGGATGACCCTGAGCAAATCATTGAACAACTGCCTCAGTTTCTCTGACTGTAAAGTGGGATCATAGCACCTCTTAGGGCTGTTGTGAGGATCAAATAAGGGATATTTGTAGTGTCGAGCATAGGGTTTGGCACAAAAACACTCCCCCCCTTCATCTTTGGACGGTGTTTCCTGCAGCTCGAGGCGACCGTGATGCCCTACCTGCAGGTGCTCTCGGACTTCAGAGAGGGAGTGCGCAGGATTGCCCGCGAGAAGAAAGGTGGGGGCGCCGGGGACTCCCCGGGGGAGGCTCTGCTGGGATTTCTCCTGGGTGCGTCCTGGACATTTCTGAGTGAACTGTTCTGATTCCCAGTCATAGCTTGGAGGGTTGGGAAGAGCAGAGCTGATCTGCCAAGCCGGGCAGTCTCTGAGCATTTACTGAGCACCTGCTGTTTACCTGGCGTGCCTGGAGATACTGTAGCATCCCAGGGCCCCAGAATTCCCACATCAGACGCTTCTGGGTGACCACGAGCTGCTTTATTCCTCTAGGCCTCCATTTGTTCATCTCTAAAATGGGGCTTAGACTCAGTGACTTTCAGGCCTCTCCAGCCTTGTGAGCCTCTGGAGGAGGAGGGTTCAGACACAGGGCACGGCTCGGGCAAAGGCAGGGAGGTGGGAGGGGAAGATCTTGTTTCCATGGAGTTTGTGGCGCCTCCAGCATGTGTGGTCCCATCCCGGTGCTCGGGACAGAGCTCGGGGGGGAGTCTGGATTGAGAGAATCCCGGGCTTGGGGGCCGCCGCTCTGGCACGGGACCAGATCCCTGGGCTCCCTCGGAAGGTGACGAGCTCCCACTGATGGCCAAGCCCTGTTTCCGGGGGAGGGGCTTGCCACCACCTTCCCATCGCGGCCCTGGGCTGGCAGGGAGAGCCTGGTGCCCCCAAGCTGGGAACGGGGGGAGGGGAGGAAGCTCCGTGCCCACAGACTCTTTTTGCTGAGGGCGAATATCCCGGGGACCTTCCCTTGGCGAAGGGCCCGCCCGGCCCAGTCCCGTTGCAGCCCCGTTCTCTGTCTCTGAAACACGGCTGAACCGTTAACGGCCTCGGTCCCAGGCGCAGACGGTGGGTCTCGAAATGAACTGGGAAGTGGGGCCCAAGAACCTCCTGGAGCCGGAGCTCCGCCATCGCCTGATCCTGCTGAGGGCGCGCGGGCCTTTCCTTCTGGCTTCTCGGGCCCTGGTCCGGGCCAACCTCACTGCACCCGGCCGGGATGCCCAGGACAGGAAGGGCTGCCGGCCCTCTGCCTCCCCTGGGGCTGGTGCTGACAGGCCGGGCCAAGGACAATAGGAAGGGAGAGGGGCCGCTTGGGCCACTCAGTCTGCGGCCTCCGAGTCCTCTGCTTCAGGAATCCGGGCCTCTGCCCGTCTCTGTTCCCAAGCCCTCGTCGTGTCCCCCGGGATCTGCTGAAGGTGCCCGTGCCAGGGACCCAGAGAATGGCGGCATGGCGGTCTTGCCTGTGCCGGAGACCCAGAGAATGCAGTCTGCCCACCTGGGACCCAGAGAATGGCGGCATGGCGGTCCTGCCCGCCCGGGACCCAGAGAATGGCGGTCCTGCAGAATGGCGGCATGGCGGTCCTGCCCGCCCGGGACCCAGAGAATGGCAGTCCTGCCCACCTGGGACCCAGAGAATGGCGGTCCTGCCCACCTGGGACCAAGCGGACGGTGGCATGATGGCCACTCCTTAGGAGCCCTTGCTGTTCCTTCCTAGCAAGAGCTTCCTCCAGGAGAGCAGAGTCTCCACAAGGGCAGGGTCTGTCTGGCTCCGCTCCCGGTGCCTGGCACACAGTAGGTGCTTGCTGAGCAGACACGTCTGTGCCCTTGTTTGAGGTGCCCGCAGACACCATTGCTCCCTCCTTCCCTGCCCACTGTACGGGCCAGTAGGAAGCCATGCTGTCGGCTGGCTCTGTCCTCCAGGTTGGATGAGGAGCTTCCTGGGCATCTACACCTTCCCCTTTTAGACGGTGCTCCCTCTCCTTCGCTGAGATGGCTTCCCTTTGAACCTTCAGAGTCTGCTCCCTGAGATCCCCCGGGGGGGGGTGGCCCCCATGGCTCACTTCTGGGGTCTCCTCTGCTCTCCCCTTGGTCGTCTCCAAATCCGGTGGGAGACCGCCCAAAGTCTCCCGAGCTCAGTCCCGCTCGCCCCTGCCGGACAGCGCCTGTGGGAGGGCCCCGGCCCTTCCCCGTCCTGGCCGTCTCTGACACTGCCTCCTTTGTGACTTTGCAAAGCAAGTGCCCAGAACCGGACTCAAGCCTGGGGGCTTCTCGTTGCAAGCGGGCACCAGGGCCGTGGGGGGAGATCCATTTGTTCCTCCTCTGGGTGCTCGTGGGCCACGCCTGGAGTGCCTCGGTAGCGGTGACCTTGACTGGACGTCCTGCCGGGGCCGAAGGCCGTGGCTGTGCCCGGAGCCGGCTCCTCTTGGGGGGCCTGGCGCCCTTTGGCAGCCCCCATTTCTGTGGGCAGGCTCCTGGTAGGAAGACTGGTAGAGAACCCCAGGTTAGCCTGGCTAAAGCGCCCCCTTCCTGCTACAGAGAATCCTGGGGAGCGGCCGAGGGTCAGGGGGCTTAGTGCGTGCCCCTGAGGGGTCTGGGAAGGCTCCCTCTGGGCAGGGGCACGGAAGTGGGCGCCAGAGCCGGCGGGGGCGGAAAAGGCCTCTCTGAGCGCCGGTGGGACAGAGCCCAGGCTCCCAGGGGAGCTGCTCCGGGCCTGGCGCGGCCCACATCTCTGCAGGAGGGAGACGGGTCGGAGGCGCTTTGGGCTGGTGGGAGACGGCAGGCCTCCGGAGGCCAGGACACAAAGGAGGGCAGGGGAGGGACGGAGGAGGGGCAGCTCCCCCCTTGTCCCGGCCTTTGGGGAGCCCTGGGAAAGTGCCCGGGAGGCGGGTTGTGGCGGGGCTGGCTCAGCTTCCCGGCCAGGGGGTGACGGGCGTTTTCTCTGTGACAAGACGAGGCTCCCCTCCTCAGGCTCGGCTCTTTCAGACTCTGAGTCTCCCCCAGCCTCCAGTCCCTCCTCAGAGGGTGCAGATTGGCGCCGGCCCCGTGGGGCCAAAGAAAGTGGCTGAGCAGCCCCGGAGGGACGGAGGGATGGAGGGCGGGCGGGCGAAGGCGGTCGCTCGGTCCCCCCGGCACCGACCCCGACCCTGTGCTTTCTGTCTCCCAGTCTCCGAGGTGCTGCAGCTCAGCGACGCCCTCCGTGATGACGTCCTCCCCGAGCTCGGGGTGCGCCTGGAAGACCACGAAGGTGAGCGGGGCAGAAGGTGCTGCTGGGAACTCTCTGTAGCGGATTCCCTGATGGTGGCGGCCCTGCTGCCGCCTCGGGGGTGTTTCCTCCTCAGACTGCTCACTCAGAGCCCCTTTGGGAGGGGGGAGGAGAGCGCCGAGGCTGCTGTGGTGACCTGTGACCTTTGCAGGCCTCCCGACCGTGGTCAAGCTGGTGGACAGAGACACCCTCCTAAAGGAGAGAGAAGACAAGAAAAAGGTTGGTTTGTGACACCTGGAAGAGGGGAGGGGCTCCGGCGGGATTTCTGTTGGAAGACGTGGGCGGGGTGTCTTGTCTGGGAAGCAGGAGCCGCGGAGAGAAGAGGGCCTGGAACGGCCTTTGGGCAAAGTGACCCAGTCAGAGCTGGGGGAGGGGAGACTGTCCGGAACGAGCCCCTCTGGCTCCGAAGTCAAATGAAGGCACCAGCGGGTAGCGCGTCGCTCTTGGGAGCGTAATTCTGGGCTCTCTGGAAACGCCCTTGGCCGGGCCGGCCTTTGGCTGCTCCATCTCAGCCGCTTCCCAGCCAAGAAGCTTGCGGGGGGTAAAGGTCTCTGGCCCTGAGGTGCAGGTGCAGGACCCCCCTTTGGGGGCAGTTTGGACGTGGTTATTGTATCTGTGCAGAAAATGGGGGGTTTTGTGGACAGGTCCGCCCGACCATCCTGCCCCTGGCCCCAGAGGAGCTGTTGCCTGGTGTGGGTGGGAGGGGTCTCCAGAACCTGCCCTTCCCCCACTCGACCCCCACAGTGGACCGGGCTCAGGAACCATTTCCTGGAATGGATGAGGCCTTAAAGGGCGGTCTTTGGCCTTTTTAGTCCCCTCCTGACCAGCTGTATCACTCCAGTGCGTGGGAGGGTCTCCCAGGGGGCGGCCCCAGGCTGGGGACAGGGCGCAGCTCAGTCAGGCCCGGGCAGGGCCTGGGACATCGTGTCATTGGAGGGAGGGACCCACAAAAGCTTCTGCGGGGGCTCCCCAAAAGGGAGGCTGCTGCCAGAGGCCCTGAGCTCCCTGGGCGCACCGACCTGGGAGGAGGGCAGCTCCTCGAACACTGACCAGCTCCCCGTCCCCTGGACCAGCCTGAGAGCTCTTCCTATATCCTCCTGTTGCCACGGCCACCCCAGCGCAGGCGCCTCATCCCTGGCCAGGCTTCCTGTGCTTGTGGACCCCGGGTTGGTCATAGAGCTCGCCAAGACCAAGGACCTGAGTTCAGATCCTGCCCCTGCCCCTGACTGCCAGAGGCTGGCTTCTGGTTCCCTTTTAACTGTAGTGTAAGGTCATGTGACTGACTGCAGCTTCCGGGCCTGCCTCCCCTTCGCTTTCTCCTCTCTCCTCTCCCTCCCCCCTCCTCCCTCCCCATCCCCTGCCTTTTCCTTCACTGAGCTCAAAGGGAAAATCCCTTCCTTCCTCCTCGCCTCCTCCCTGCCCAGAGAAGGTTAAACAAAGCTGTTTTCTCCCCCCCAGCACAGAGGGGGTGCGCCCACTCCTCGTAGGGACCCTTTCCTGAGGGGGGTGCTGGGAAGCTCGCAGCCCGCTCTGGCCTTGTCCTACCGAGCTCCAGCTGGAAGTCTCCTGTCCTGCAGAGACTGACCGGGCCTGGAGAAGGCCCCCTTCTTCCCCTTCCCCCTGAACCTCTGTCTCCGAGTCGTAGGGCCTCAGGGAGGCCCAGGGCAGCCTCCTCTTCCTTGTCCGAGGGTCTCTGGTGTTCCAAAGCAGGAAACTCCCAGGAGGCCTCTCTCCTTCCTCTTGTGCTCCAGGCGGAGCTGGGAATTGGCAGTGGGGCCTTTTCATGAGTCATTTTGATGCTCTTTTAAGTCCCTTCGTGAAGCTTCTGCTCAGGGAGCATTGAGTGTTGGCAACAGATGGAATCTCATGACGACAGAGCCCGCCGTCAGGAACCGTGCCAGCGCTCCCAGCCACGTCCCCGCGTCCACCTTCCTGCTCCCTGGTGGACAGTCGGGAGGTGCTCGGGGCCGGCAGGATGCCCAGGCCGGGCCAGACAGGAGGGGCTGCCCTGCTCCCGGGGAGGGGCCCCGGGGACAATGTGATGTAGTAACATGACTCTTCCCTGTGCCCCCCCAGGCTGAAGAAGAGAAGAGGAGGAAGAAAGAAGAAGCTGCTCGCAAGAAGCAGGAGCAGGAAGTAAGTTGTTCAAGTGGAGTGACCCCGTGGGGAGAGGGAACCGAAGGGCCGCCCGGGGTGGGCACAGGCCGCTTGCCGTGGCCCCTCCGGGCTCCTCCTCCCGCTGCCAGGCTCGGCCCATTTCCCCGGAGCAGCCCAGGGGGCGGTCTGCAGGTCCTTTGACCCAAGTAGCCGCTGGCGTGTGTTCTGTTGGCATAATCTCCATGGAAACCCTGGGATTCTATTCTTGGCGGTGACTCGGGTCCTTGCGTTCCAGGCGGCCAAACTCTCCAAGATGAAGATTCCTCCCAGCAAGATGTTTCTGTCGGAGAGTGATAAATACTCCAAGTTCGATGAGAACGTAAGCAATCTTATCTCTCCTAAACAGCCGGGACTGGAATCATTAAGTCTGGGAAGGCTCAAGAACCAGCCGAGCTTTGGCCGGGCCAAAGAGGGGCCCGCTCCCGCGCCACTCGGGCCATTGGTGTTTTGCCTTTTTCCCTGTCCCCGATTCCCTGCCGCGGTGCTCAGAAAACTTCCTGGTCCCCATAGGAGCAGGGCCTCTCCCGCAGGTAGCAAGCCCACCCTCTGGACCTGAATTACTGGCCCTTCCTTCTCAGGCTTCTTAGAGACCGTGGCGGGCCGACCCAGTGGGAGCCCAGATACCTGCATTTCCCATATTCCCCGAACAAAAGCTTGATTCTGTCTTCTTTTTCAAAAACATCCAGCCTCCAGATGCTGCCATATTGCCGCCTTTCCCTGGTTCTAACTTTCTAGCCAGTTGGCTGGCGTTCAACTCCTTCCCCATCCCCAGGGCCTATCTTTGTAGATGAAAGGCCGCTCTGTGGACTTTTATAGGAAGAGACGTGGATGGTCCCTTTTTCTTTGATAAATGAAGGGAGAAAGGCTCGGGCAGGTCAGGAATGAGAGAGGCGACGTGGAACAGGGACGGAAAGCTTCTTGACTGGGATTCGTTCCCGTCTCTGAGCCACACCGGCCGTGTGACCCCGGGCAAGCCGCTGAATTGTTTGTAACTTTGGCGACGCTAACTCTCTTAAGTTGCAGACAAAGTGTTGACTCACATTGGGAGGAGGGGCTTGCTCAGAGAGTTCCCTAACTAGTAAAATTACAAGTCTGGCCCCCAAACACACGGGCAGGTGACGCTTTATAGACCGTTGGCCAATGTCAGAGCTGCCAGCCAAGAGCTGACCCGCCCCGAGGCCTCCCCTCCCTGCACGGCGTTGCCTTTCACACCGGCCCCTGTCAGGCACCTGGGCAGAAAGAGGGCAAGTGGGTATTAAGTTAGCCCATTGTGGAGGAAGGTTCTGAAAGCCGTGTGCTCTTAACGTTGCAGGGATTTCCCACCCACGACGTCGAAGGCAAAGAACTCAGCAAAGGACAGACGAAGAAGCTAAAGAAACTTTTTGAAAGTCAGGAAAAACTACATAAAGAGTATCTGCAGCTGGTCCAGAACGGCAGCTTCACGTTAGAAGAGAAGGCCGACGGCTTTTCCTGAAGCGATTCGAGGTGAAGGAGCCGTTCCTCTGGGCCTGCTGACGCCATCCAGACGACTGCCTGAAGCTTTTGTTGTGTCGACCACGTCTCCGGTGGCCCAGACCGGAGGATCAGATGGTGCGGATCGCCGGCGTGCGTTGTCCACCGTAGAATTCTGGAAATCCGACGGCCCCAAGGACCCTGAAGCTGAGCCGGCTTTCCTCCCCCACGCCGCCTGTGCGGCGCTCCCAGACGATGGTGCTCGGTCAGCAGCTCCCAGGCGAGGGGCCCCCTCGGTGCGCTGGCTTCAGCCGACTGAGAAAACTGTCTCCCATGCTGATTGTTATCCGGCTAATCTGGCTGTGGTCTGAGGGCATCGACCTGAGAGATGTTAGGATGGGAATAAAATGGCCAACAATTGTATAGCAGGACCCACCGAGAGACCCTAAACAAAGGTTTGCCTTTTCAGGCATAATGAATAAATCCTTCACCAGTTCCGTTGTGTTTCCAGTTGACAATTACACTTCAGAGCGGGCAGCGGGGGAAGTGATAGCTCAGCACGGTGGGGGTGCGGGGGGGTGTCCGTGCCCATGCTGCCGGTCAGAAGCCAGGAGGCCTTAAAGGCAAGGGCTGTTTTTATTTGTCAGAAATCCAACACGTCCCTTTGGGCGTGAGTCTGGGGCATATGAGGATCATTGGAAAGAACGGGAGCTTTGGCCTAGGGAAGACTTGGGAACAGAAAAGCCGTGTCCAAGTATTTAAAAGGCTGTCCTGTGGAGGGGAAGGCAGAAGCAAGTCTTCAAAGACTCTCTGAATCCTGCCGCTTCCCTTTTCTCCTTTGGTGCTTTGAATTCTCACCATTGTTCCTCCGTCCCCAGTAGGTGCCAGACCTGTGGTAATGAGCCTCTACTATCCCATACTCTTGATAGTGAGTACCTGGAGCCCCGAGAGCAGAAGGGACTTTGCTAAAGTCAGACTATTAGTAAGTGTTTGAGCCAGGGTTCCACTCCAAGTCCCTTGACACCTCCAGATTCTGTGCTTTTCTCCCACAGTAAGGCCGGCTCTCCAACTACAACCACAGGTCCTTTGTGTGCAGGCCCTACTAGGACTCCTCATTTTCTAACTTCCAAATCCCGTGCTTTTCTCCCACGGTTAGGCCGGCCCTCCCACTGCAACCGGCTAGGTCCTTTGTGTGCAGGCCCGTGCTCGGACTCCTGACTTCCTGACTCCCTAATATCCAGATCCTGTGCTTTTCTCCCTGGGTTAGGCCGGCCCTCCAACTACAACCACAGGCCCTTTGTGTGCGGGCCCATGCAGGAATCCTGACTTCCTGACGCCTTAGAATTTGCATTCACTGTTATAATGACTCCTCTTCACAGGAGTTAGAATCACCACGTGTCAGGAGAGACTGTGATTAACTGGAGGAGATCCAGAGGGAGCATCAGAATGGAGAAAGATCTTGTGTCTATATCATGAGGATCATTAGAAAAAACAGAGAAGACTTGGGGACATAATAGCTGTGTCCAAGTATGTGAAAGGCTGTCCTGTGGAAGGGGAGCAGAGTTTTTCTGTTGGTCCCAAGCAGGCAGAAACAAGAACAATGGGGATAAGATGAATATTTAACCTCAATAGGAGAAAATTCCCTGACAATTAGCACTATTTATGTGCTTTAAGAGGGGGCTGCTCAGACTCTCTGGAGGTTTTAAGACAAAAATTAGATGCCGGTTTGTCAGGGATGTTTATAGAGGGGACCACACAATCCCTTAACAAGTATGAAATGCTTCCCTATTTACTAGCACTGGGGGGTTCTTGTCCTCGAGGAGCTTAAGTTCTGTGGGGGAGACTGTGTAGACATTTGTACAACATAAATATGCAGGATATTTCAGGTTAGGTACAAAATGACAGGTGAGAATCAAGAAAAGCTTTATGTAAGAAGTGACAGAAGCCAAGTTTGGAAGGAAACTAGGGGTTTGGGAGGTGAGAGGGAGGAGGGAGAGAATTCCAGGCATGAGACACAGCTTGGAGGGAGGAAGCGGACGGGGCGAGGCACTCCCGGGAGGCCTGTCACCTCAGCCACCCAGGCCTGGCAGTATTTGTGAGCCAGTGGATTCAAGCCCGTCACAGATTCCGGTAACCTTTCCAAAAGAGTTTCTTTTTTTAATAACTTTTTATTGCCAGAACCCATGCCAGAGTCATTTTTTACAGCATTATCCCTTGCACTCACTTCTGTTCTGATTTTTCCCCTCCCTCCACCCCCTCCCCCAGATGGCAAGCAGTCCTATACATGTTAAATAGGTCACAGTATATCCTAGATACAATATATGTTTGCAGAACCCAACAGTTCTCTTGTTGCACAGGGAGAATTGGATTCCGAAGGTAGAAATAACCCGGGAAGAAAAAGAAACATGCAAACAGTTTACATTCATTTCCCCGTGTTCTTTCTTTGGGTGTAGCTGCTTCTGTCCATCTTTGATCAATTAAAGTTCTCTTTATCGAAGAGATCCACTTCCATCAGAATACATCCTCAAACAGTATCGTTGTTGAGGTATATAATGATCTCCTGGTTCTGCTCGTTTCACTCAGCATCAGTTCATGTAAGTCTCGCCCGTCCTCTCTGTATTCATCCTGCTGGTCATTCCTTATAGCCTAGTGATATTTACCATGTTAGGAATGAAAATTTTTAGTATTGTTTTGGAAATCGTTTTGACTTTGCACACCCCCTGAAAGGGTCTCAGGGACTCCCATAAGTCTCTGGGAGGCTGCTCCATGGCACTGGGAGAGTGCTTTTCCTGGAGACAGGAGGACCTGAGTTTAAATCCAGCCCGAGACAATTACTAGCTGTGTGAGCTTGGGCAAGTCACTTCACCTGTTTACCTCAGTTTCCTTATCTGTAAAGTGGGTATAATAATAATAGCTGCTACTTAGAGTTGATGTGAACATCAAATGTGAAACAATTAACACGGTGCCTGATGTGAAGTAGGTGCTTAATAAATGCATCTTTCCTTGCTTCTACTCTGAGAACTGCTGCCCTACATCATAATGCCTCTCTAGAACCCAGGGTCACCTTGAGGAAATGGTAAAGCCAAACAGGAGAAAACCTTAACAGGGGTGAGACTATTATCAATAGATTTTTAACGAGGCGGATTAAAGGAGTAGGACATTTCTTGCCTTTTTAATGGGAAAGAACAAATTGTGAAATGAAAATAAAATTGTATTTTAAAAAGAGGGCAGAAAGTTGAAAGTATTAAATAACGAACCTTCGAAGAAAGCCCGCTCACCATCCATTGTAGCTTTATGCCTCACGGGCCCGGACGGCTCTCCCTCGGGCTTCAATTGGTGTAGATACAACTATGGCTGACACTGTTCAAAGGATGCCTTTTCCTCTGTGAAGAAAGTACTTTGTCTCTTCACTAATTTCAGCTTAATCCGCTCTAAGGCAGCTCCGTGCCCTCTAGCTCTCTTTATAATTCCCCTTTTGTTTGTTTACCCCTTTCCCTATTTTTGGAGCTTGGTTTATCTTAGCTCCTTTTTTGTTCCTTTTATCTAGCCTTTTTCATCTCTCAGTTAATTAGTCAAGAAAGATTCTCCTTCTACTCCTCCCCTTCAACTTGTTTAAAAAATATTTCCTCTGCCTTTTTCGGCAATGGATTTCTTGTGCTCATTCTCTTCTTTATTCTTTTGTTTTGTTTTCTTTGTTCTAGGCTTTCATTGTTTGGTTTGGTCCTTATGCTGAGATATCCCTCCCTTAGTTTCTCTTTGCCTTGATTGAAGTTTCACAGGCCCTTTGGACTTCCCCCTACAACAGTGTTTCTCAGTTTTTGCCTAGGCCTTTACCCCAACTCCTTTTTATCTCTTGGACTTCACTTTTCTCCTCCTTCCCTCTTCCCCTCCTTAGAAATGACCAGTTCTTGCAGGTGATAGAAGTGTTATCCCCTTTCCCCCCCAGCAGGTAGTTCATGTCTAACCTGTGTTGCCCTTCCCTCTGAATCCATTTCCTCCCATTCTTCGGGCCTTTTGCCTCCCAGGGACTCAGATTCCCTTTCTTCTGAGGCCAAAAAGAAGGAAACACATATAAGCATACTTACTACTAGATACAACTAGATACTAGATGGTGGCGCAGTGGATAGAGCCCCAGCCCTGAAGTCAGGAGGACCTGAGTTCAAATGTGATCTCAGACACTTAAGATGGCCTACCTGTGTGATTCCACTGGGCAAGTCACTTAACCCCAATTGCCTCAGGGGAAAAAAAAGAAAAGAAAAGCAAATGACCCTATGGGGGAGGTACTGTTCTTCCCATTTGCCAGAAAAGGGTTAAGTGACCTGCCCAGTGTCACATAGCTTGTACTTGTCTAAGGCTGGATTTGAATTTAGATTTTCCCCACTCCGGGATCTGCAGTCTGTGCTTTGTCCCACCTAGGGCAGCTACGCCCTAGGTAGGCCCCAAGCCCAGCAGAGGTGCCCATCTTCCTTTATAGGCTTTCTTCTCCCATAAGCTGCTCTTCATGAGACTCCCTCCCACCACTGAGACAAGTTATCTCTTTCCCCCATTTCAGTCCCGTCCTTTGTCTCCTTACCCCTTGTTCTATAAAATCTTCTCCAGTGACTACAGGAATTGACTTGATTAGAGCACAGAACATGTTCCCCTCTCTCCTTTATATGTCCTCCCATCCTACAACTTAGTAGGACCAAAACCAGTGATTACCCCGGGAGGAGGGGGCAGGATTGGGAAGTTTGAGTCAAGATATTTCAGGCCTGTTTTCTTCCTTGTTTTGTTTGGACTTTCACCTTCTCCTTTGTCTCATATACTTTTAGAAAGAAATCTTTTCATGGTCTCTCATCATTGTGTTGTTTGTTGTTAACCCTATGGGTGATTTTTGAGGGGTTTTTTTCTTTGTTTTCTGGGATAGTTAACTTAGTTGTTGGGGTGCTTTTACCTTATATTTCTGTTATCATTAAGTGTAAAGCAAATTATCTGCTCAGCTCTGGTTTTCTTTGTAGAAATGCTTCAAATTCCTCCTGGACAGCTTTTTTCTTGAATTTCATGGATTCATGTCATCCTGGGCTCATCTTGCCCACAAGATTAATAATAATATAATAATAATATAAAAATAATATAATAATAAAACACATTATTCCTTCTTTGGTTTCTGGGTGGTAAAGAATATTGGGATATTGGAGGTACGCCATACAGGGGCCATGCTTTTGAAGTAAGAAAGGGAATGCTCACTGGTCTGGCCCATCTACAAAATGGAGGTCCCACAAAGCCCTCCCCCATGTCCTTTTTATGCAAAAGAAGAAGAAGAAAATATGCAAAAGAAGAAGAATTCTATCGAATTCTATGTACATCAGTATTTATGCATCTACAAAATCAGGCGACAGTTACATAAACACCATTAATAACCAACATTTCTGCAAAAACTGGAGAAACCTTCATCTTTGGGCTAGTCTGGGTGCTTAGAGAAGAAATACAAAGGCACGGCCAAGGCCAAGAAAAGCTTGCAACTTGTATAGGGATAAAAGGAATACTTGTGTTTCAGTTAGCAAGGGAGTGAAGAAGCTCCTGGAAACTCCAGGCCCTCTGGGTGCCTGGCAAAAGATTAGCATGGCTATTTAATATCTAAAAAAGGGTGCCGTGTTCCAGAGCCGGCAGGGAGGCTTTCCTGAAGGGATGGCTCGCACCAGAACTGTTTCTTTTTCTAACAAGGTCACTAGACTGATGGATCTGGGAGAGGCTCCAAATGTAGTTTACCCCAGTCTTAGCAAAGCGGCCGATGTAGGCTCACGTGGTTCTGGTGGAACAGATAAGCCCGAGGCCAAACGCTCAGTTCAGAGAGCTGAATTCAAAGCCCTGAGCTCTGCGCCCAAAGGCTGCTCCTTTATCTGGTGAGAGCAGCTTGGAAGGTCTCCACTGGAGTACTCCGGGGATCTGTGTTTGGCCCTCTTATCAGGGGCTTGGATAAAGGCAAAAACAGCAGCTTATCGAATGTGCTGCTGCCATAAAGCTGGGAGGCAAAGCTGCCGCTCAAGGACACTGGCATCGTAGCATCCGCTACAAATGTATATCGGTTATGGCACTGAGCCGAGTCCAGGATGGCATTTACTTGGGATAAATGTGGCTGCTGTTTAGAGGCAGGGAACCAGACTAGCCACTCTGTAAGTAAAAAGTGGAGGAAGTGTTGACCAAAGAGTTGTCTGTCCACAAAAGAACGAGTGTTAGCGGACGACAAACTCGGTGATACCATATGGTCCTGAGAAAGTTCACGGGAGCTTCCCCTGAATTCAGAGGCTTATTCTAGAATAAAGACGTGAGAGTCCCGCCTTTCTGTGCCCCCCTCTGGGTTCCATATGCAAGGAGGGACATCGTCAAACTGGAACGTGTCTATAGAGTAAAGGGCTTCAACATCCTGCCATCCAAAGTGGGAATGGAAGAAGAGAAGACTGGGGGGGGGGGGGGGGGGCAAAAGAGCCATCCTATGTAAGAGGGATGGGCCTGGGGTTACTTGGCCCAAGAGGGAGGCAGATTTAGGCTTAGGTCAGCAACAAATGGAACGATGAGTGACCAAGAGAAAATTGGGCTTTTGTGGCACATCTTGTAAAAGCAAACCCATAGGAAGCAGAAATAAATGCTGGCAAAATTGAAAGCAAATAGTCAAGCTAGCATTATCTGATGACGTCAAACAGAAAGCCTGCTCTAGGAAAGGAGTAACTCAGACCCTCAGTTGAAAATTAAATATGTTGACTCTGGTCATGCGATTGTGGCCGAAATCTGGAATGGGCTTCCTCTCACTTCAGGTCTTAATTACACAGTAGGATTCTCAGCACAGGAAGAGAGCCCAGGTAACCATTATATGTTCATTTCCCTTGGAAATCAAGGTCACAAAAGTGGTCTGAATGTGTATGAAGAGGGAAAATGCCTTACAATTGGCTTTTCATCCTTGCTTCCCTCCCTGTTCCACCAGCTGAAAGTGAGTGGTACAATGCCCTGCCCGCTGCTCCTTGGCAGCACTGGCTCTCACTTCAAAGTCTAATTACAGACTCGCCTTCAGGAAGCCACCGGCGGTAGCTGGACAATTTCCCAGCCCAACGCTGACCGGTCGCATGTTCAATTATGAATTAATAGTAAGGGAAATAGACATCAGTACCTGGTCTCCCTTTCCCCAACAAGACTCAATCCCCTGAGGAAGCAGAGGGTCATCTTCCCTTTCCACTTTTCCTGCAGCATTGGCCCACTGGTCCCTCTAGAGACTGGACTCTGGATTGTCCTTAAAAGAGCTTGATGTGACAAAGAATCCTTGTCTTGCTGTACCCAATGGGGGGGGGGGAGGCTTATTATTATTATCTCTAAAACTGCAATTGGATGACTTCAATCTGAATAAGTTCTGGGCAATGACTACATAAAATATCGTCCCAAGTTTCCTTGGGAAAACGCTGAATGTATTTCTGTGGTCAGAGGCCTGAAGGAACTTTCAAGTGTTAGAAAGAGATTCTTCCTTGGGATGAGACCATGCTAAGACTTTTGCACTGCAAAGAAGGAAGATCAAAGGATGAAAGAGTGCAGGAAAGGCCATCCAGGGCTCATTGGGGAGAACCAGAGATGGACGTAACCTGAAGCGCACATGCACAATAGAGAATATAAAGCGAGGACCGAAGGTAGTAGGTGTCACTGGAGCTTGTGCAGCCGACCTGAACAGAAGGAGATGGATGAGTTTGGCGAACACATCATGAGCCCAGATTGGATGCCAGCCTTTCAGAGGAAGGAAGCAAGATCCCATGAATTCAAACTCTATTGAGGATTTCAGTCCAGGGAGATGGGGAACTCTCCAGAAAGGATTTCTGAAAATGTCCCAAACAGCACTGGAGATGCGAGGGGCCTGGGGCTGCTCCAAAGCTGGCTCTCTCTTTAGCTACTTTGACATGGGACCATGTCCAGGAAACAGGAGGACATCATTGGGCCACACGATAAGGTTCTGCTCCTTCCCACTGGCCCCAGTGAGGAAGGGCAGGATTCCTTCTGGGAGCCTCCGTGCTTGGAGTAAGTTGGGAAGTTTGTCCCAGAAGAAAAGAACATGAGGCTGTTCTCAAGTACGTGACTGAATAAGAAATGCCTTCTTATTAGTAAGTTCATTTCAAACCATTTCAAGAACATGACTCTCTCTCTCCATGGGAACCTAGCCTTTCTTTAACCCTATGAGACCCGGAACGTGCCACATGTGTTTGGCTTCACTTCCACAATCCCAGGAACTAGCCACTCCGTGGGACACAATGGATGTCAGGGAGGGTTGGCCCCCTCCCTGACATCTACATTAATCAAGTCATATCTTGGAAGCCCATCTGGCATTTCCTTCTCCTATATCTAACTTTCTATATGTAAGCAAGTTGGCTCTGTGCTGACTTTGTTTTCAAGCCCTATAAATTCAGGCCAGTTTTAATCGTAGTTAGAACCTCACCCATCTGGAATCTCTCCCCGTTTGGAACACAAAGGCTTTCATTCGAGGGTTCCCAGCCTGCTGCAATTTAAGAATCACAACTTAGGGTGCTTCTTCGGACGGCTGATGCTTTACATTTTAATCATATTTCTCGTCCTTTTTCTTTGTCTTTTATGTCTTGTTTACTGTGTTGGTTGTTATTGTAGGCAATCTATTCCGTGTATTGTATAATTAAATTTTACTTTTGCTTAAACTGAGTCAGAAAGCGTGATTTATAGGAGCGAATCCAAACCTTTCCTAAATTCACATAATAGTGACGTGACTCAGAACATTCCCCTGGGTCTCCTGTGGAGCAAGTCCAAAATTTCCTTTGGCTTTCCAAGCCCTCCGTGAGCTGCTTCCTTCCTACCTTCCTCGTCTTCTGCCTCGTTCCTTAGGAGCAAGATCCCTGGTCCTGCTGTTCAGCTCCTGGCTCTGGGCATTTTCTCTGCCTGTGCCCTCTACCTGGAATGCCAGCCCTCCTCCTCTCCACCTGCTGCCTTCCTTCAAGCCTCACCTTCCGGGGCAAGCCCTTCCTGATCTCCTTCATCCTATGTCTTCCCTCAGTTTAGCCCCACTTGACCAGGCGCATTGCTTAGGTGTGCATATTGTCTCTCCTATTAACTATATAACTAATCGGAAACTTAAAGCAAAATTTGCCTTTGTATCCCCAGCATATGCTACAGTGCTTGATACACAGTAGGTGCTTAATAAATGCTTCTTGATTTGCCACAAGGGAATAAATGCGAACCTTCTCTATCATTTGTTGGAAATACATCCACAAATAATGTTTAAGAGCTAATGTGGGCACTGGCTGTGATGGGGAAGATACTGGAGAGAGGGATAAGAGAAAAGCCATCTTGGGCTGTGTCTCTCCTGCGGGCTGAGCCATGTGTGAGGAGGGCTGATAACGGGACTCAGCCAGAATCCTGGGCCAGCAAGGAGAAGCAGTCAGAGAGGATAGGGACTCCTTTGGGTGGCCCAAAGAGCAACGGAAGGCCTAATCTTGCTCTCCAGCCCTTGTCTGAGCTCTGTGACCAGACAGGCCACAGGAAGCTGCCTGAACGTTCCATCGCCGAGAATTTCAGAGTTGGCCAATTCCTTCAAATGATTCTCTGCTCGAGAAGCTTGAGGGGCTTCCGATGGCCTCTTCAAGGCCTTCCCAATGTAGCACCACCTTGCCTTTCCATCCTTTCTATGCTTCGGGCCAACTGGAAAACCCTCCTTCCTCCCAGAATTCTTTGCTGTCTCTGGAATAATCCCTGGCCCCTCTTTGACCTACTGAATTCCTCACCATCCCTTAAAGTCCCATTCACTTAGCAACCTCTCCTGGGAGTCTTGGCCGATTGACTTCCCTCCCCAACTTCCCGGATTATCATCAGTGCTCTTCGTTGAGGTGTATTATGAGTATCAGGCATGATTGGGACCGGAGATGTAAAGCATTCTGCAGGAAAAAAAAAAGTCCCTTCTTCCAACTGGACTCGTGGTTCTCCCGTGCCTAGACGGAGCTCCATGAGCAGGGTCCGGCTTTCTGGGTTCAGGGTCCACTCTCTGGCCCTAAGCAGATGTGCTGTAGAGCATGGCGAGGGTGGTCACTTCTGAGCCCTGGACGGTGCTGGGTAGAAAGTACTTGGAAATCATTTGGAAATGGTGGTTTCCCTCGTTGTTGAACAGAGCCATGTCCATCACAGGTGCCTGTCACATAGTCTTGCTGTTGCCGTGTGTAATGATCTCCTGGTTCTGCTCACTTCCCTCAGCATCAGTTCCTGTCGGTCTCTCCAGGCCTCTCTGACATCATCCTGCTCGTCGTTTCTTACAGAACAATGATATTCCATACTATTCATACATAGAAACCGTTCTCCAACCGATGGGTGTCCTCTCAATTTCCAGTTCTTTGCCCCCACAAAAAGGGCTGCCGTGAACATTTGAGCACATGTGTGTCCTTTTCCCTCCTTTAAGATCGCTTTGCGATACAGTAGAAATACTTCTGGGTCAAAGGGGATGCAGTTTGATAGCTCTTTGAGCATAGTTCCAAATTATTCTCCAGAGTGGTTGGATCAGTTCAGGACTCCACCAACAACGCACCAGTGTCCCAGTTTTCCCGCATCCCCTCCAAAATTCATCAGTTATCCTTTCCTGTCCTCTCAGCCAATCTGACAGGTGTGTAGCCATACCCTAGAGTTGTCTTAATTTGCATTTCTCTGATCAATAGTGACTTAGAGCATTTTTTTATATGACTAGAAATGGTTTTAATTTCTTCTGAAAATTGTCTATTTATACCCTTTGACCGTTTACCGATTGGGGAATGGAAGCCACGTTTCTGGTCTGGTTTTCCATTTGGAGATCTCTTGATGGCTCTTCCCAGGCTGAGGGGACCCACTCTGCTTTGAACAGGGGTAGGAGGGGAAGGGAGGAAGGCTGGCCGGCCCATCCCGAGCTGGGCTGAGGGTTCAGGGATATCCCCTCCCTTCGACAGTCCTGCTGTGCGGGAGGACAGGGTGATCTCCAGCCGTTCCATGCTGGGACAGTTTGGAGGGCTGGGAAAGAACCTGCTCTTTGCCACTCCCTGCCCCCCGGCCCAGCTTCCAGCCACGAAGACCATGTCCTCCACATGCTGGACCTTCAGCCCCTGAAGGCAGCTCTGTCTCCCCCATCCTCCCTCCTTCAGGGGAAGAATGTCCAGCTCCTTCCTCTAAGGACCCCGAGGCACCGAGTGCAGATGTGTCCCAGCGAGCTCCTCTGGCCAACACTGCCTGCCCTCGGGGAGCCAGGGCCGCCTCCTTGGGGGGGGGGTGCCTGGAGCCTCCTTCAGAAGCAGGTGTCCCCCCCCTCCCCACCACGGAGGCGCCCTTATCTTCCAGTTTTGATCATGGGCTCCGTGGGACTCGGCCCAGTCAGCCGGATGCTGTTTGTTGTCCTTGGGCAGGGCAGAGACCACCTGGGGCCGGGCTGGGGAGGTGGGGCTGGCACCTGCCGGCCTCTGGGCTGCTCTTGGTCCGGGGCCACTTGGAGAGGACAGTCGGCGGAGGGCACCCCTCCCCCACTGGCGGCCCTGCTGCTGCCGTCCCCCTTGCACACCACGGAATTTTTCATCTCATTCCCGCCATCCCTTTGCCTGGGGATGCCGCCATGGCTTCCTCTCACCTTTGGGACTGAAGCCCAAACCTTTCTGTCCCAGTGGCCCCGCCCTTTCCAGCTTGAGCACACGCCCTCCCCCTAGAACCCTCTAGGGCTCCCTGCTTTTCTCTGCCGCTGGGGCTGCCTCTCCTCCGGCCTTCCTTCCCTTCCTACAGCCTGCCCCCTGCTCCCCCAGGGGACCCTGAATTCTGTCTGTACCACACACTTCCCCCCTCACTGCGCAGCCCGTTTTTTCCCTTCAGTATCCCCAGCATCTGGCAGGGGGGGAGGTCTGCTGGGGCCACCAAATGCAGCGACTTAAAGGGGGTAAAGAAGGGCCATGTGGCTCCTGGTGCGCGTGTGTCTGTCTGCCTGTGTGTGCCTGTGTGTGCTCGCGCTTGGGCCCCGGGCCTCTTTGGGGCTGGGACACGCCCTCTGCCCCCCCCCTCCCTCCCCTTCCTCCCCCCACCCCCATGGGCGCCAGACAAGGCGCAAGAGCCCAGAGCACTTGGCTCCTGGGGCGGGGGCCAGGATCCTGGGGGGGGGGGTCACCCCAAGAGAAGGAGGATTGGGTTTTAAAGGCAGAGATGGGTTTGGGGCCAGAGCACTCGGAAGTGTCACCCCTGAGTTAGGGGGCTGGGCAGCGCAGAGCATGGGGGAGGACACCAGCACTTAGTGGGGGCAGCTGGAGCCCGGCCGGCCTCCCTGACGTTACGGCTGGGACGGCCCTGAGAACCACGGGGGACGTTGGTGGGGTCCCGGACACCGTGGGATGGGATCCACCCGGGGCCGCCCCTCGCTCTCTCCTCCACGTGCTCCGAGCTTCCCGCCTCGGCCCTTTTAAAGAGGAGGAAAGAACGCCAAGGGCGCGCACCAGAGCGGGACCCTTTCATCATTTGCATACGGAGGGAGCGCCGCGCAGGCGCAAGACGGCGCGACCGCGTGGGGCCACGGAGGAGTGTGGGGGTGGGGGACCGACCGATCTTGGATCTAGGCCTCCTCTTCCTACTCCTCCACTCCCTTGTTCGGGCTTGGATTGGTCGCCGTCCTCCCGCGTCTCCGCCCCGGCTCCCGGCGTCCAATCGTGATGCTTCTTGCTGGTGGGAGGTGAGCGGAGAGCGCGTGCGGAGCGCCGGCCAATGGGAGGCGGCGTTGTTGGCGGCCGCGGCGGCGCAGCACCCTGAGCGAGGTAGCATTAAGGAGGGAGAGCCGAGGCCGCTGGAGCCGCAGCCGCAGCCGCAGCCCGAGCCTGAGGTGGGTGAGGGCCGCGGGGGCCGCGGGGGCCGCGGGGTCGGGGGCTCAGAAGAGCAGAGGTCGGGCGGGAGGGGCCGGCCCGGGTCGCGGCGTCGGGCCCATCTGCCCGGGCCTGCACTGTCTTGGCGCGGCCGGTCCGCTGTGGGGTGGTCAGCCCTTCTCCGCCGCGCGGGGCCGGGGCGTGGGCCAGCAGCCTCGGAGCATCTCTTTTTGGCCGGGGCGCCCCGCTCCCCTCCCCTGCTGCTCTGCTTCCCCCCTCCGGTCCGGCTTCTCGCGACGCTCCCCGCGGGCCCGGGCCGGGGTGGGGACGCCCGCGCGTGTTAGTGGGAAGTCTGGGGCGGGAAGCTGGGTTTTCTGGGGAATGGTGAGGAGGAGCCATGGAGTCCCGCCCGCCTTCCCCTCCTCGGGCCGGGGCTCCCGCCGCGCCTTGAGCTCCTGCCGGACTCGGATCCCCGCCAAGCTCGGATGTGGGGCGGTGTCGGACCCGCATCCTCGTTGCCCGCGGGGGGAGGGGGCACTTTCGGGAGGCTCCTGGTGAAGTGACTCGGCCAAGGTCACCCGTCGGAGGCCGGCAGGGCCCCCCTCCCAGTTCCTGATGGGGGTATGAGCATTAATGGAGCGCCGGCTGTGTACTATGAGCAATGCTGAGCGCCGCACGCAGCCTTAACCGAGCAGGGGAAATTGAGGGAGATGGAGCCCCCGAAACCGAGGCAGGGTCACCCAGCCCGGCCAGGGCCATGTACCCGGGGCCCGGCCTTGATACCCCGGGGCGCCTGTCCCAGCATTGACCTACTGGTTCTTGTGCACGTGGGCGGGGGCTCCGGCAGAGTCTGAGGGAAACCGCCCGCGGAGGGACAGACGGACTGGTGGACGGACGGGAAGGTACACGGACAGACAGGCCAATGCAGATAGATGGCAGACAGACAGACAGGCCCAGGGATAGCTGGAGAAGCCGGGGCTGCTGGCCGGACTTGCAGGGAGGCTTCTATGGGATCCTAGGTCGGGAGAGGAGGAGGAGCTGAACATTAGCAGCCCGCCCTGGGTGAACGCGCGAGAGGGGCTGTGGTAGGAAGCCCAGACTCTTTGCCACGGGTGTTTTCCTTAGGATAATCTGGGCTGGACCGCTGGAGCTGGGATCAGGAATCAGAAAGGAAGACTGAGAATATGCAAATGTAAAAACAAAAACAAAACACCAAAAAAACTTGATGGGAAGGAAGGCCGGCTAATATTTCTTGGA
Organism: Antechinus flavipes; assembly: GCF_016432865.1. Taxonomy (NCBI): domain Eukaryota; kingdom Metazoa; phylum Chordata; class Mammalia; order Dasyuromorphia; family Dasyuridae; genus Antechinus; species Antechinus flavipes. The sequence goes on from NC_067403.1 coordinate 261,721,208, forward strand.
ATAATATAAATAATCCAAAATATTGCCCGGTGGTGAATCATGAAAAAAAGGGACATGAGAGAAGATTAAAAGGTTGTCAAAGAAGATCAGTTACCTAAGATTTATTTGATTGGGGAAGTAAATAGAATATATTTTATACAAAGAAAAGTTTATTTTTGATTCCATGACTTCTGCTTGCTCCTGTTAACACCAGAAACTTCTCAAAAAATGGTCTTTCTTGAATCAAGATAACCTGGTTTCAAGAGGATTAATTTGACTTCAGAACATGTCCAATTTATTTTTATGCTGAATTTCATTACAGTAAATTAAGTTTGTGGTGAGGTGGATTTGGAAAATCTTTTTATATGGACTTTTGTCACGATAGAAATTGACTTGTAATTAATTATTGAAGCCAGATTCGGACTTTAATAGTCTCTAGAAGTATTTTTTTTAACAACACCTTTTTATTTTCCAAAACTCTTGCATGTTTTCAGTAGTCACTCTTGCAAAACTTTGTGTTTCAAATTTTTCTCCCTCTCTCCTCATCTGCCCCCTCCCTAAACAACAGGTAATCCAATAGAGGTGAAACACAAGCGATTCTTCTGGAAGCATTCAGCTGACCAGGTGATGTGACACCCAAACGTGTTGGGTCCAGAATCAGGAGGACCTCAGTTCAAATTTGTCTTTGGACACTTACTGGCTGAGTGACCCTGGGCAAGTCATTCCACCCTACTCGTGTTCTAATCATTGGTTCTCACTGTCCTTACACTGTAAAATCCAGAATAATTTACTTGAGGGAGTCTGGAAAGTTGCCCTGCAGGAGGTGGCATTTGAGTGTCTCTCGAAAGGGGGCTGGAGGGAGAGTGGGTATGTAGATGGGAGATGGGGTGTGGAGGATGGGATAGGCAGGAGAAAGGTCCCAGCCAGGTTTGAAGGTCTTTGAGTACAATCTAGGTTTGGATTGGAACGTGCATGGAGTCAGGAACCCTTAGATTTTATTGGTTGGAGGGATGGTAACCAGGTGAGGCCCATGGCAGGGACCCTGATTGAGCAGGGCAGGGGGAGCCCTCCTGGCAGGTAGAATAATGAGAAGTTTAGCCCCTGATTGTGGTGGGGGGAGGGGAAAGTCCGGGCTGGGAAACACCCTTTGCTGCTCATGCTGCTCATGCTCATTTCTCCTTAGAGAGACAAAGGAGCAAGTGGAGGAAAGTTTAGGCAGTTATTGTGAGGGACCATTGAGCATTTAACACTTGGCTTTAATCCTAAGGTAGAAATTCTCCTCCCCTGCTGCCTAATGGCGGGCATCAGCTTTTGAAGACATGTCTTAGGAGCTTCTGTTGCCTTGGAAGGGATTAGGTGCTGTTTGGGCAGGTAATTTGGGCCCAGACTTATTAATGCCAGAATGAAAGGTGGCAGTTTTCATTTTAATATTCTCATTGGACAAGATAAAAATTTGCCCACCCCTTCCCCTTGATGGGAGCCATAGAAATGAGGAAGCCAAGAATTCTGGCCACAGGCGACAGAGATGGAAAGTGCCTGGAGCTGGGGAGGTCCCTCAGATGGAAGATAATAGGGCCTTGGGATGGGCAGGTCTGAATTGTAGGAATAAAACCAGATGGGGCAACTCCCAGGAGGCCCCATGAGCCCAGGAGTGAAGTGATGGCCAGGTGCTCCCTGGAACAGTAGGTACGGGGGAGAAAGCAAAGGCCTTGGCCATGGTTTGCATGGGGATGGGAGGAGTGGAGGCCTTTGGCCTCCTTTAGAGCAGCGTTCACATACTGACTCCTGCAGTACCACTTTCCAGACTGCCAGAGCTTCTCCTCACCCTCAAATAAATCACTCTACATTTATTTTGTAAATGTAGAAGGAAGGAAATGACTTGGGGGGAGGGGTCACCCAGCCAAAGCATCCAAAGTCAAATTTGGACTCCCTACTCTGGGCCCAACACTACTCACCAACCACCTGGCACCTGAATGCTGCCAGAATTGGATTAGCTGCTGTCAGGTGGGAGAATGTCGGTGTCCTCCACAATCTTGGTTTGGGGAGGAGAGCCGCCATGAGCTTCCTTTGGGACATGAGACTGGGCTGGGGGATCAGTAATACAGCTCCAAATCATCTGCAGAGAGGTCATGGAATCCAGATGAAATTTGAGATTTAAATTATCTTGTCCATTTTTTTTTGGTAGAGTTGATGTTGCGTGCGTGCGTACGTGTGCGTGCTTCCTGAAAGCAGTGAGTAGTGTACATGTTAGTTTACAAACTTGTTTAAAATGGCATACGTAGAGATTCTTTTAATAGGGGAAGTGATTTATTTGTTACATGCTCCCAAATTTTGTTTTGAAATAACACCTTGGGCATATAGATGTATTTCAGATGTGACCTGAGGAGTGACCTAAATGATTCTCTTCTTTTTTGAAGGCTTAAGTTTAATTCTGCTGGAGAAATGGATGTCTGTTTATGAATAATCAGTAGTTGGCAGCTTGAGGTGGCATGGTGGAATTCATTTGTTAATGGAAAGGAATGCCCTTGTCCGACACCCATTAGGTTTCTCAGGGTGACTGAACCAATCCATGTGTCCTTGTAGAATGTTACTAGATCCTGTGAAATCCGGCAGGCCACGAAGCCCTTAGTAATTCCACAAATATTTATTTGACACCACTGGATGATGTTGTCATGGGCAATGCAATGTGGCCGTTTGGCATAGGCCATCCCTGTGACCCACAGGTGTGGTGCTTCCATGGCAGATGGGCAGGGGATGGAATGGGCCACCAGCGGGCGGCCAAATCTGCTGACCATGGTCAAAGAACAACTTCCATGGAGAGCGGAGCGCTCTTTTGGGGTCAGTGCTGTTTTTTTTTTTTTTTTTTTTTTTTGGAAGGGGAGGATGCCTTTCTGCAGGGCTTTTTAACTTAGGATTTATGGGTGCTTGGATTTGTGATTTCCAGGTGAACTCAAGGAGAAGAAACTACATCTTCATTTTCACTAAGTTCAAACTGAAATTTAGCATTTCCTTCAGTTTAAAACCATCTTTTGAGAAGGTCTTTTAGGCAGGGAAGGTCGGGGAGCATAACAAGTTAAAAACTTAGTCCTTAGAGGCGAATGCTTGCTTTCTCCTTTAACTGGATGATGAAAGAGTTCAACAGCTTCGGGAGTTGGCTTAACTTGCGCTTGGATGAACCTTAGACACCCCTTTCTTTAGTGCTTCACAGATTGAATGTTGAAGCAGTATTTTTGCCATTATTTATTGAAACAAAGTCACTAATATGAAAAGAAGTTGGTCACCCAGATTGTGGCAATGATTTTCCATTCCACTGGGGCCTGCCAAGGACCTTATTTGCCTTGAGAGAGAGGAGTTATATTCTAAGCAAGTCCTTCAAAAGGTTCCTTTTTTTCTCCTCATAGTTACATAATTAATTTTTCCCAACATGATTTTTGGGAAAATTTTGTATTTTGTCCATTTGTTTTTGGGGTGAGCTTCCCACTTTTTAGGAACAAGTGTTCCTTAGGTGTTCTTGTCCCAATAGTGTTTTCTCTTTGAGTGAGAAAGGTACCTATCACGTGTAGGTCCTGGATAAAGCAGGACAGTGACAGAAAGCTTGCTCTGACACCTGCTTCTGGGCAGCCTTGGCCAAGGGACTTGTGCTTGGCCTGTCTTACTCAAGAAGTTTGAGTATTGAATGAAATAACGTGCGTAAGATACATCTGAACATTTTTAATTTATTTTTTTCAACTAAAATATTTTCTTTCCCCAGAGGGAGAAGCAAAACCCTTGTAACAGACATGTCTAGTTGAGCAAGACAGATCCTCCTGTTGGCCATGTCCAAGAACTCTTTCCTTCTGAGCCCCCAAGTTGCTCATCTCTTCCTTAAGTGGCGAGGGTTGCTCACTGCTTCAGGAAGAGTTCCTGAAGTTTTGTCCTTACTGTGCTGTGTGACTTGTTCTGATTCCCCTCACTTTCCTGTTATCAATTTACATAAGCGTTTGCAGGTATCTTTGAAACCCTTCCCATAAGCTACATGATAAGCTAACAAGTGTTTAGAATATGAGTTATTTTATTGAATGGAAATAGAAATGCAAATGCAAATTGTATCTTAATCTTAGCTACAACATTCATTTACCCCCCTCCCCCTTAAAGATATTAGTGATTCAGGGATTAAACTTGGCTGAAAAGGTTCCTATTAAATAACTCAAGAAATAAACTTGGGTTCCTTGATCTGGCTCAAACTTGCCTTTCTGGTTTCATTTGTTTGTTTGTTTTTCCCAGGGTTCCTAGATTGGTCTGTCAGGAGACTTGGGTAGCTATAATTATCTATAGTTGGCAAGTCTCTTCTAATCTTATGGGCAGATTGATATTGTGTGGGCTAGCCGATTGTCCATTAGGAAGAGCACATACAACTGTTTGCAGGCTTTACCCAAAGAGTTGTTACTATTTGATGCCAGTTTAAAAGGAGGTAGGTATTCAGTGGGTTTCTCAAGGATTTGTACTTTGGAATCTTTTTTGTCAGTGACATGAATAAAGGAATAAATGATGTGCTTATCAGATTTGCAGATGATGCAAAGCTGGGAGGAATAGCAAACACTGGATGACAATCAATCCAAAAAAGTCTCAGCAGAATAAAACATCGGCTGAGCCGAACAAGACCAAATATGATGGCAATAAGTGGAAAATCTTACATTTCAGTTTTAAAAAAAAACAACTCAAACTTCTCAAGCATAAGGTAGAAAGGAGCAGGCAGAGCTAAAGAGAAGTTTGTCTTAAAAAGACTGGGGTGGGGTGGGAGTAGGGACTAACTAGTAACTAATGTTCCTGCCATCGTAAAAGGCAGTTTGGATGGGCATGGGGGAGTGAGTTAGATAAACCTCCAGAGGAAAGGAGGAAAGCGAGGTAAGGGCCTCAAGGCCCTTTTTTGAGGCCTCAAACAAGCTGAGCGTGTTTATTGTGGAAAAGACTTCAGGGGGCTCCCCTGTAGCTGCCATCTGGGTGAGGAAAGTTAGGCTTGTGCTTTTTGATCCCAGAGAGCCAGAGTGGGGTCAGGGCCGTAGAGAGGATAGCTGAAGGATAGGCCTGCTGGCCTCAGAAATGGCCTGTGCCCCCTGTGGAGGCAGTGGAAGGCTGAAAGCAAAAGTTGGTTGTGACTCCTTGTTGGACCTGTTATTGATGAAGCCCTCTGGGGGTATGAATGACTTAGTTGAGTAGATGAGACTTTAAAGCGCCTTCCAGCCTGGGGTTAGTACGTGTGTATGTGCGTGTGCGCCCACCTGAGAGCATCACTTGGGAGAACTAATTATTGGTTTTAACTTGTAGGTGGATAAAATCCTTCAGATGGCAGATAACAGGTAAGTCTTGACCAAGGTATTTTCTCAATGGAATTCCAAAATAGAGCTAATGGAGTCAGTATGTCTCAGATCCTGTTTCAACAGGTGCCGCTTTAGCAGGCATTCTGTCTGGGGACAAAGAGAACCAGAAAAGATGAAAACACCTCAGTTGTTCCCAAGTTCTTCGGGTTCAGAAGATGCCCTCATTCTTTTGAATGACCTACCAAGGAATTTGTCTAAAAAAGCCTTTGTCCTTTGTTGGGTTTACCCTAGACCAAGAGACTGCTAGGTGGCTCAATACATGGAGAGGGAGACACAGACAGACTGAGGCACAGAGAAACAAAGAAAACTGGGCTTAGAATCAGGACGTGTTTGAATCCTGCTTCCGGCTCTCATTTGCTGGATGCCTAGACGAGCCACTCTTTCTGAGCCTCAGTTTTCTTATCTGTCCAGTGGGAATAACATTACCTAACTCAGAGTTTAGGGGGGTCAAATGAAAAACATCTTGGCAGAAGGTCAGTGTGGAGCTCTTTATTTTGTGGTAGATATGGTATGTGGTGGTGTTTTCAACAAGTCCCTGAGAGTCTTGTAAATTTTTTAAGGGCCTGTTCTGCTATTTTTAAAAGAACGAAAATCCCGTTAGAATGACTTTCATTTCATAAATGACTTACATTTAACATAGTCATTGTTGGAACTGTTCCAGGTGCTTTTCATTTGTTTTTGACTTTCCACCAGGATTATGTAAGATGATGAGGCTATGGCAGCTTGGGTGGGATCAGGGGACACAAGAATGTCTGGTTTTTGGAAGCTTTGACCAAAGTTGGAAGAAGACTATTTTCAAAATAGAGTGCTTTCAACAAATTGTGTACCTTTCTTCCCCAGCTAAGGCACTTCATATCGCAGTCTGTTATTATGGTGCAATTTCTTATGGTTTTTAAAAATCCACTTTGGTTAGGGTTTTTAATTTTTCCTATTATAATGGAGCTTTCCTTTAAATTTTAATTTTTAAAATATTTTTTAGTAATTCAGAAGATGTTCCTTCAGATTCCTTTGAAACTGCTAAAACTGACAAAGGTAAGCTTATACTGAAGGGCTAATATTTAGGGGTGTGAGAACTGGGGATCAGAAATTTCAAATATTGAAGGAATTTTATGTGTACAGTTTCAGTGAACTTTTACAAGTTTTTATTCATCCACTTTTATAGGAAATTCAGTATAATAAGAATAGCATTTAGCGAGAGTTTTACAGTGATTGGTAGTAATATGGAAAGTTTTAAAGTACTCAACTTTTCCTTCTCTTCTATAACCCAAATGAAGGTCCCTACCCTCTAGAGCTTCTTGTCTAGTAAGCTTCTCCTTTATACTAAGTGCCAGCTCTGCATTGGTGTTTGCAGTCATTCCAGCTCTGTGTTCCCTGGTTAGGTGGGGAGGCGATGCTTGTTGAGTATCTGTCTGACTTGCAACTCTCAATCTTTCTTTGTTAAGTAAGCCTAGGATGATGATTTAAAACAACTCCATTTTGTTATTCTTTTCCTTGTTTTCTGTGAGGATAAATAACAATGTAAGGAGAAAGGCCATATATTGGGGCTCCTTGTAAAATGCTGAAGGATGAATGATTTGGGTTACCTTCGGAAGTAGCAGTTCTCCCCCACATCCCTCCCTTTTGTCCCTGATCTAAGTTTGAGGGATCATTCCAAAGGATGAGTCGAGATAGCATTCACAGTCAGCATTGGCCAAAGAAATCCATTGAGCCGAGAGAATGCAACATTTTTATTCAGATCGGTTACTAGTGTATTTTTATCTTGCTTTTCTGCCCAAACTTCATGGGACTCTCGTGTTCTCTATGTTCAGATTAAAGAGTTACAATTGAGAACAGAAAGTCTCTGGCTCTGCCTTGAAAAGAGATTGCGCTCTTCTCCTCCTTGGAGGATTGCTCAAGTGCCACACTCTTTGCCACATCCAGTTTCTGGTTCTTTTCCACCCGAGGAAAGCTGAGTGATTCTTCAAACGTTGGCTTTTGGATGAACGTCCCTTCATGCAGACTTGGGGCTGTGTTTTTCTAAAAATTAAGATTTTTTTTTAATTTGAATTCTGGGGGTCACGCCTTTTTAGTAGGGATCGTCTTCACGCAGCCCTCTGGAGCTTGTAAGCTGTGACGCTCAGACCCTCTGGTAATACGGTTTAAACCACTGCATTCTTTTTCATAGAAAAACTCACAGACCAGGTGATGCAGAATCCACAAGTGCTGGCAGCTCTCCAGGAGCGACTTGAGAATGTGTCCCATACACCTTCAAGCTACATTGAAACGTGAGTACTGGGGACCGTCTCCTACAAGCAGCCTGCAGTTTAAGGTGTAAGGGGAGAGCGCTTACAAAAGAAGAGCCTTTTACTGTGATTGGGCAGAAGTGCTTTGGGGGGATTTTTTCCTATCCTTTTTTTTGCTCCATCATGAGATGGAATAAAACTCTAGAATTTTTAGTGGAGTGTACAGAAGGTCAGAGCACCACCTCACTGACTTTGCGGGCCTTATTGGGTTTTGCTGCACTGGTGTGCAGGCCCTAGGGAGAGTGTTCATGGGAAGAGAGCCCTGCTAAAGACTTCTGGACAACTGCTTGCGTAATTGTAACGGCCTCCCTTTCCTGCTCTTTATTGTCAGTTTACCCAAAGCGGTCAAAAGACGCATCGATGCTTTGAAACAGCTTCAGGTGAAGTGTGCCCACATTGAGGCAAAGTTCTACGAGGAAGTGCATGATTTGGAGCGAAAATATGCAGCCCTTTACCAGCCTCTCTTCGACAAGGTAGGGCCCTTTTGCCAGTGACTCATCAGTGCCTTTTTTCTATCTTAAAACTTTGGGACTTAGAGGACAGAACTTATGTGTAATCTACAAAATAAATCTACAGTTTTTCTTCATTCTAATAAGATTTCCTTCTGCAGAGACGGGATTTTGTCACTGGCGATGTCGAACCTACAGATGCAGAATCAGAATGGCCCAGTGAGAATGAGGAGGAGGAGAAATTGGCTGTAAGTGAGAATTCCTGGAAGTTTTTGGCCCAGTTTTTCACACAATTAGATTCCAATCTTGTTTTTTTCTCATCATTTATTAGTTTTCTCCCCAAAATGCTTCCTCTAATACTTGGGTTTTAGGGGTGAACAATTTTTAGGCAAGATTTGTGAGAAATAGTCAGCAAAATGTATAAATTAGTAGCACATGCAAAAATTAAAAAGACAAACCCTTGAAGCAAAGTAACCAAAAAGAAAATAGCTGGAAAGAAAGATGGCTGGGGATGTAAGAAAAGTAGGAATGAATTAGAGATAAGAAACAATACAGAGAACTTCCAACAAAGGGGTTGAAACTTGAAAGTGCTGATTTGAGGAGACTTGATGGAGATTGGACTACGGCGGTATTTGGAAAGAAAGGGAGTCTTGTGGTTGAGTGGAAGGCATTTGAAACGGTTTTCTCACCTGCCTGCTATAAGATGAGAGGCTGTGTGATGGAAAGGGTCAAGGACTTCTTTTGTTAATGTTAATGTAGAAAAACTCCATCATGGCAGTCACTCTCTGCACTGTTCGTAACCTGTCGACAGTCATTTTCTGATGATGGGTTCCATTCCAGTGCTACAGTAACAGCCCAGAGTTCATCCAGATTGACATGTGTCTCTCTGTGTTGTTCTTTGGGGGACATCTTTTAATTATGCTCGTGTTGACTTCTGAGAGTGTTTGATCTTTGGCAGAATGAGCTCTGACAATGCCGGGTGTTTGCTGTGGTTTGATGGTTACCTTAGATTCATATCTTAATCCTTTATTTTTTGTATTTGTTTCCCAATAATCTTCCCCTACTCCATTTTACCCTTGACAAAACAAGAAAAGCCATATTGAATTTATTTGTAGAATAACTGTTACTTCCAAGTGTCATCTTTGCCTTTGATCTCTGTGTAGAAATATTCCAGCATCGTTCTTTGAAACAAATAATGCGCTTTGCATTCAGTCTGAGTTGTCTTTGCCATTTTCATTTATATTATTCGTTATCTTCATACCGAAAGGAGCATCTGTAGAATCCTAATTGTGGGCGTAGGAGAGACAGCGTAGTCTGTGTGGAGCTGTTTGGGCTTCTTGATCCCTGCATTTTCACATTTGGGAAGTTGTATCTCTTCTCAGTTCCCTTAAAAGTACAAACCTTGGTAAAGGGACATGAAGGATGCGTCTGTACCTGGGCTGACGGGTCACAGTTACAAGAACAAAGGCAGCCACTGTCTTCCAGGATCTCCCAAACTAATGGGGTGGGGGGTGGGGGGTGGGGGGGAGATGCTGGCCAAGAGAGGGGCTGTGCTTCACTTGTCCTGCCTATTACAAGCTTCCTCCCCTGCTTCCCCTCCCCCCCCCCCCATGCTTGTAACACTTGGTTAGGCACAGGGCCCCCAGAGGATGCTGGTGTATTTGTGTGTATGCGTGGGTGCATATATGCAAACACGCCACGTGCCCACCTGGCAGGAGCCGTCCCATGTGCATAGGGGTCGGCTCTGGCCCGTATTGACGTGTGTGTTGAAGCCTGGGGACTCTGAGAGCCCACCGCTGTGTTACTACGTGTCTTTGGAGTGGAATTTTACTGAATTCTCCATTTTAAACACCTCTCTCCTAGGGAGACCTGAAGAGCAAAGTGGTGATCGCTGAGAAAGAAGCTTCTGCAGATGAGCCGAACCCCAAAGGGATCCCGGAATTCTGGTTTACGATCTTTAGAAACGTGGATATGCTGAGCGAGTTAGTGCAGGTAACAAAAACTTTAGGGCTGAAAATAGAGCAGTAAGCAGCGTGTGGGTTCAGGTCCCTCTGTTTGTTGGCGGCAATGCTTTGGAAGAGGCCATCTTGGTCTTTGGGCTGATGCTCTTTTTTGAATTCCCCTTGGAAGCTGTTCATTGGAGCCGATTGGCCCAGATGCGGTATTAAGGCCCTGAGAGAGGCCTTGGGTTCTAGACTTGCTGGTTCTTGTGGTTAACTGAACTTTGTATGGCTGCACAGTGGCTTAATGGGAGGGGCCATGGTTCTGGCCAGGGGCCTCGGGCTTTTGCCTAGTCTTTCTCCTCCCTGTTGGGCAGCAGCATGGGATCCTTCTGGCCTGGCTCACTGTGCTGCTGGTGACTGGGGAGCTGGGCCAGTGCCAGCCACTTTCTAGAAGGATTCCTCTCTGGAGAGGTTAACTACAAGCTGACTCTGTTCTCTGTAACCAAAATGGCAGCTGCTATAAGGGCTTCAGTAAAGTAGAATCAAGTTTCACCTTTTGACTTCCAGAATTATTTTTGGAGAACTGTTCTGTGAGAAAAAAAATTCGACCCTAAAAACTGAGCTGGGCTGTCTCATCTCAGGCTGGGCTGGGTCCGTGGTAGGGTTATGTCTACTGGTGTTTGTGTCTGCTGTGGCAGCTGTCACCATAACGTGTCAGCAGCTTTGCTCAGGGAGCCCTGAGGGGAGGATTGTGCAGCTCTGTCTCTTCTCCTGAAGGCCAGTAAGCCACGAGCTTCGGTTTGGGTCTCCTTGATCTTAGAGGCATGACCTCTGGGCTAAGTTCTGGAAGGCCGTGTGACCGTTGGAACATGACTTAGCACCTTGTAAGAATTCTAACATCTGGTTGTTTAGCAGGGTGCTTAACAGGTAGAGACATCAGAATTCTCCTTAGGCACAGGATTCAGAGTTAGAGGGGTCTCCAAACGCCCCCCAGGGCTGTCTTGGCCTTTGTGGGACATCAACTGTCTGATATCACCCTGTCTTTGTCTCTGCAACTTCCATGCTCTGTTTCCAGGTCATCTGGGGATGGCGCTTGCTTAGTCATTCCTTGGGTGGCCTTTCTCTTCAGAAGCTTTCCAGTTGTCGGGTCTTTCCGATGAAGTCACCTAGGTACCATTACCCCTGCCATTTGAGCACCTGCTTTATGCGGGTCGGAGGACTTTGAGGAATTTGGTAGAGGATGCTCCGGAGACCCAAATAGAATGTGCCTGTGAGGGCAGGAGCTGCTGGAGAAGGGAGAAAAGCCTCGGATTCCGGGAGGATCCCAGGCCCGGAGTAGCCCAGAGTTCCCAGCCAAGGATTTGGCAGAATTCAGATCCCGTGGCAATTCCGATCCCTATCCTGTGAGCGTTTGTCATACAGACCGTGTTACATATGCCTGCCTCGGGAAAGAAACAGGAATTGTGATTGTCTAAAATCATTGCAAGAACCAGATTCTCTCTACCACTTATGCCAGCTAATTTTTTTTTTTTTTTGTGACTAGGAATATGATGAACCGATTCTGAAACACCTGCAGGATATTAAAGTAAAGTTTTCAGATCCTGGCCAGCCCATGGTAAGTACTGAGAACTTGAATTGTTGTTGGCGCTCTGATTGGGCTCCACTCCTGGCCGGGTAGTGACCCTCATGGTGGCTGCCAAGGGATGTTGGTCTGGAAGGTCTGGGGCGCGTCTGCTGAGGAGTTGTGAGCTCAGCATTGTGGGGCTTTGAAAATGCTTCCCTCTCGTGTGGTCATCACAACCTTCAGACCTTCATCCCAGTGGTGACCGGATGGGCAACCAGGGGATATTTGGGCTTAGATTAGGGGACAGGTACTGCTCTGAGGTCACCAGGGCAGCTAATCACTGCTTGGCTTTTGGTGCCCTTGGGAGAAGGGAGGAAGGCACAGGAGGCAGAGAAGGTGGCCACTACAAAGGCCAGCATTTGTGCTCCTGGAGCTGCATCTGGTCATTTTGGTGTTTGGGAGTGCAATGCCTGCCGGGTGCTGGGAAGCAAGCCTTCTACAGTTCTCCCCTCAGGGTGGCTGTTGACCCCCTTTTCTGACTTCCCCAGACCTCCTGGTGTCTCTCATTCTGATTTTCAGTCAGGTCTGACTCTTCATGATCCCATTTGGGGTTTTATTGGCAAAGCTCCTGCAGTAGTTGGCGATTTCCTTCTAATTTTACAGATGAGGAAGCTGAGACCCACAGGCTGAAGTGGCTTGGCCAGGCTTGCCCAGCTCGGAGGGGTCCGAGGCTGGATTTGCACAGAGCCTGTGCCCACTGTGCCGCCATCTAGTGGTCCCTTTCTTAACTGGCTCCTTTCCATCATGTGCTTTGTAAATCTGCTCCACACACTCTTAATCATGCTGGCAAAATGTTTTTTATGTTTTTTTAAATTTAACAATTGTGACTGTTTCTATATGCAAAGAGAAAAAAAAATTGAACATGAAGCCCAAATCTTACAGCTAGCTTTTTTAAGTATCTAATCTTTTGAGCAGGTGCCTTTCGTGTCTGTCTCCCTCTGAACTTCAGCGCGTTCCTGAACATACTGCTTGATGGTTTGCTCCTGTCCTTCCCCTTCTTTTCTTTGTCTACAAAAAGCTCTTCCTCAAACCAAATAGCGGATTTATTCAAGTCAGGCAGATGGACCCTGCAGCCATCTCTGAACCTGGCTGTCTCATTCTGCAGCCCTGTCCCGGCCTCTTGAACCCAGGGTCGGGGGTGGAGGTTTTATCAGCGGCGCGTGGCTCTCCTGGTTCGTCATCATTCTTCAGCTTTTGGAAATATTCATCTTTAGACAATTCTTTGTGTGCTTCTGTTCTCTTCCCTCTGCATTGGCTCCCCTGGTAGCATGTGGTACTCATTTGGTCATCCCTTCCCCAGTCGAAAGACTCTGTAGTTTGTATTTCTTTGCTACAGCACAAAGCTTTGCAGTGATATTTTTTATTTTATTTTATTTCATTCATTTGTTATTTGCTGAGGCAATTGAGGTTTAAGTGATTTGCCCAGGGTCCCTCAGCCAGGAAGTGTTAAATGTTAAGAAGTCAGATTTGAACTCGAGTTCTCCTGATTTCAGGGCCGGTGCTCTATCTCTGGCCGCCGCCTAGCTGCCCTGTAGTGAATATTTTCATACCTAGTCCTTGTTTCTGTCTTTGTTCCCTCTGGGGCATCATCACAGGGTTTAGAGAATGTGCAGGATCTCAATGCCAAATTGCTTTTAGTTTGCTGCTGAATGTTGCATTTATTTAAATCATGTATTACTTCTGGTTCCATTTTACATGGCAGTAAAGGAAAAAGGTTTCAGCCCTTCCAGATAATGCATCCTGTCCTAATAATCTTGAGGCCACAGAAAGAAAAGCCCGCGTCGAGGAGAGAACTCAGAAGTTTTAAACTGCACTATGGACAATAGATTTTGAGAGCAGTTTCAAGTTACTAAAGTTGTTAAAGCCATTGAGCTTTACTAAAGCCACACTAAGAACCTTTAGGTACCCTGTATGTAGAGCCAGCCCAAAGACTGGCAGTTGTCAATGCCAGGAGTCCATCAGGACTCTGGAACTTTTCCGGGGCTTTAAAAAGAAGGCTTAGATTTGGCAGGGAAGGAGCGTTCAGTCAGGAGGAGTTCTGTCTGGGAAGGGAAGGGCCCAACTTTGGGCGGGTCTGGGAGTAGGCTGACCCCGTCCTCTTGCAGGCTGGGGAGGGGAGGGGTGGGCCTCACCATTGACTCCTCAGAGTGGAAGAGGAGGAGTTTGGGGTCTCCTGGAGTGGGTGTGGATAGAGATATGACCCGGATAGGTGAGGGGCGGGGGGGCTGGCTTGTGAGTGAGAGGCTGAGGGATACCCTCTGGAGGGAGCAGGATGGACTCCCTTGCAGGCCCTCAGCCTAGCTCTGTGACTGACTCCCCGGGGTTCTCTTCCCAGTCTTTCTCGTTAGAGTTCCACTTTGAGCCCAACGACTACTTCACCAACTCTGTCCTGACGAAGACTTACAAGATGAAATCGGAGCCAGACACGACGGACCCTTTCTCCTTCGAAGGGCCTGAAATCGTGGACTGTGAAGGGTAAGAAGCAGCTGCAGGGGCTGGCTCGGCCTTCCCTCTCTGGCCTGCTTATTCTTTCCCTCTGTTCAGCAGATGCTGGGCTGGGCGCTAGGGAGGCCGAGGTGGGCCCTGCCCTCAGGAAGCTTCCCTTCTGTGGGACAGCCACTTCCCCCCTACCCCAGAGGAAAAGGGGAGGGAAGGAGGGAAGCAAGCCTTTGTTGAGTGCTTACTGTGTGCCTGGTCCCAGGATAAACCCTTTACAATCAAGATCTCATTGTTGTCCACATTTCAGAGTTGAGGAAATCTGGGTAGACACTGGTTGGGGTGGGGCTTGCCCAGGATCCCCTAGTTACTCTTTGTCTCGGGGTCCATCCTGCCTCTGAGAGGAGAGCAGGAAGGGCCTTCTGGACCAGGACTAGGGCAGGACCAGGCAGGGCCTGGAGTCCCATATGCAGGGTTTATCTAATTCTGGGATCTCCATCTGCTGAGAATGTCCTATTTTCTCTTACTGAAAATGCTGGTAAAACTCTGAGGTGGGGGTCGGGCCGCCACAGGTCTTCCCCTGCCTGACTCCCACGTTTTTATGGAAATGCTCGGGCCAGCAGTGAAGAGATGATCTCTGCTAGAATTCACCTCTGTGCTGAGGGGGTGGGGGCTCCTCCCACTCAGGCAGAGCCCACCTCTCCTTTCTTGCTGGTGGGGAGTCATAGTGGCAACAGCTTCCCCCGTGAGACATGGGGCTTTTAAGGGCAAGCGAAGGGCTCCCCATGGCATTGTCCTCAAAGGCTGTGGGATTGGGTCACTTGCTATCATGTCCCTGGGGCCCAAGGTTGGGGGCTTCCTACCCTACCCCCACCTGCCCTCTGCAGATCTTCCCCCTAAGCCTTCCAAGAGCAATGTGGCTTTTTGGAGAAGAGACTCAGGTGGCTGATTCTTCTCATGCCATGGGTAGTCCCCAAGACCTGCTCTGCTGTGCTGCGTAGGGGGCAGTGTGCCCACTCACCAAGGGTGTAGTCAGGGGGCTTTGGGCTGGCTTCAGAGCCGGGGGAAGGGGTCACTGAAGCTGAGGGCTTGGCCCGTGACTCGGCCCTGCTCCCCAGATGCACCATTGAGTGGAAGAAAGGCAAGAATGTGACGGTGAAGACAATCAAGAAAAAGCAGAAGCACAAGGGCCGAGGCACCGTGAGGACAGTCACCAAGCAAGTCCCCAATGACTCATTCTTTAACTTCTTCAGCCCCATCAAAGGTAAGCTTCCCTGCCTCCCACCACGGCCCGGCCTCTACCCTCTCTGCCACAAGTGGGGTCTGGTCCCGGTGGGCGACCACCCGGGGTGGAGGGCTTGCTAGAAGGAGTGGCCTTTCCACTCTGGACCAAGCCTCGTTCACCCACGTCATCGCGGGTTTGTGTTTGAGCGTGTGCTACCAGCGCCACATGTATGGATTGTTTGGCCACATTGGACTAAGTCTTCATTAGGCCTTTGGCCTGAGTGTGGACCGGAAAGGCAGCCATTGGCCTTGGCCATCTGGTCACTTTCAAAGGCATTTTTTTCTGCTTAATAATTGATTTACTGTAAATATCCTGTCATAAAGTAGATTGAAAAGCTACTGTTTTCATTTAAGTTAATTTTTGTTGCTGTAGAAACAGCATGGCTGCACCTCCTTCAGAGCCAGTGTCCACCTCAACCCCGCTATATTTCAGTTAACAGGGCTCTGAAGTTCTTTCCCAGCTGCCACCTGAGATTGAGCATCTCTTGCTCTTTGCAGCATGTCTGTTAGGTTTGTTAAGTAGTCCTACTTCGTTTTAAAAAAAAAGAGAGAGAGAGAGAAAGAAGAAGAAAGAAAAAATTATCCCTTAGTGAGCAGTTTTAGGATGCCCTGGCAGTTTAAATCTTAAACCAGTCACTAGCTTGGAAAAGGGCCCTTTTTCAATGTCATGGGAGTTCTTGTAGAGCTCTGAAGGGGTAACCTCACCAAGGAGAGAATGAAAGAATGGATGACTAAAGCATTTGTCAATTTCTGAATCAAGGGCCTGAGGTAGACCATCCTGCCATCAAGGAGCCATCTTTTTTTTCTTTTTAATGAAGTGAACATATATTTTATTTTTGTGTATAAATAACATTTTTTCCAATTACATGTAAAGATAGCGCTCAACTTGTTTTTTAAGGTTTTGAGTTCTGAATTTTTCTCCCTCTTCCTCTCTAAGACAGCAGACAATCTATCCTACAGTTACAGTAAACATTTCCTATTAGTTGTATTGTGCAAGAAAAATCAGAACAAAAGGAAAACCACAAAAAAGTGAAAATAATCTGCTCCATCCTCTGTGCAGCTCGTGTAGCTCTTTCCCAGTATGTGGCATTTTCTATCATGAGCCACCTTTCTAATGGGAAAGACAACAAAAGGCTTGTGATGGGGAGAACCTCCTTTGGATACCATGAGTGCGGAGCCCCCAGATCATCCCAGGCCCAGTTGGGGGCGGAGGGGGGGAGGAAGGGGGCGGCGCTTTTCAGTGCCGTGCCAACCGGTCCTCTCAGCATATGATCCATGGGAGCCCTAGAGATGAAACAGTTTAGATTCCTGATTCTGCTGTCTGAGCCGCAAAGGCCCCTGCCCAGAAGTTTCACTTGTGATTTTAAATCACATAATTTGGGCTTAAAGGGTCCTGACGCCCAGCAGCAGGAGCACTCTGGGGAGGACTTGCTTTGTCCTTGGCTCCCTGTGGTCGAGTGCCTGTGCTTAGTGCAGATGTTTGAGGGGAACCTTGGGCCTGTCTTAGGGCATGGTGATTTTTGGGTCCCTATTTTATAGACGTGGAGATGGGCTCAGAGAAGATTTTCTTTGTTAGGATCCTGCACAGATCAAGGGGGATTTTTTTCCCATAGGATTTGACTTGTCTAGATGTCCAGCTGATCCAGGATTCTTTGCTCCATTCCAAAGCTCTGGAGTATTTATCAAGCACAAGCTCTAGCTCCCATATCCCTCTATCTTCTTGTCCCTTCTCAGCTCCACCCCCTCACTCCTCTCTGGGACCCTCCCTTTGCTCACAGCCTTCATTCACTTCATCTTCTGTGGCTGCCAAGTGTCTGATGTCATCCCTCAGACTCGGAGCCAGGGCTGCCCTTCAGCTGGGCCTTGGAAGCCCGCTGCCTTCTGGCTCCCTCTTCCTTCATTGACTCCCAAGTCAGACTCTAGTCTACCAGCTGCTCTTCCTTTGCCCCTGCTTTGAGGCCCTCCCTCCTCCAAGAGGCTTTTCTGATTCCCTCTTGAAATTGTTTTGTCCTCCCTGTTATGCTGTGAGCCCCTTCCAGAGAAGTGCTCCAAGGTAGAGACAGTAGGTGCTGACTCTGCGAATGGGCGTTATGCGCTTCCTGCTACATCCGTGACACTTGTTTCCAGAGGACGTAGCAGGGAAGGGCACAGGCTACACCTTCTGCTGCTCCCAGCTAGCTCCTCTCCCCAGTCACCTTCATCTTGTCTCCTCTCCCGAGGTCTGGCCCAGGGACGAACGGGCCAGGGGACGACAGCCCCTCTTCTCATTGGGGGGAATGCCAGTGTGTGCCTGAGATCCAGCCTCAGGGTCATCCCCAGTCTTCCCTGGGGTCTCATCGACTTCTAGTTTCTGCTTCCAGGATGACTGGGGCTGTGTCGGTCCCGAGTATTACTTTGCTGGTTCACTCATTTCTGGTGTCACTGGAGGACTCGGGAAATGATGCTTCCTGCTCCCTTGTTTTTTAGCGAGCCTGTCAGGAGGGTACCAGGCAGCGTGGCCTGCTGCACCCTGCCCTATCTGGACCCACTAAGAGCTTGTCACGGCCCGGGAATGATTTTCTGGCCAAATCAAGTCCAAACCCATTCCTTGGGGGGGGGGGGAGGGAATGGGGGTGGTGGTGGAAAACAGACTAGCTTTGCTGTATTGGGGATTGCTCTGTCATGCCCCAGAAATCATTGGATTCACGAAGACTTAAAATGTAGTCATTTCCAGTGGGGAAAAAGTCATTAAATGGATTAGAGTTGTGAAATGGTCTCTTTCCTCATTAAGTCAGCTGGGATGAGGGCAGGCCCTGCTGTGTTTAAAGACTAATAGAATTTTTTCTTTCTTTTTCTAGTATCTGGGGATGGAGAGTCACTGGTAAGAGTCATGTTTCAAAGCATCATTTAGTCTCAAATTGCTGTTTCCTTAGACTTTTCTATGTTAATTCTTGATACTATTTTCTAATGGATTGGTACCTCATGCTAACCCCAGATTTGGTGCTGTGCCTCCCCCCAGGGGAGTCATGGTGACTGCCTGTGCCCTAGAGGCACAGGACCAGGAGCCAGTGCACTCCGCTGCCGCTCCTGACTTAGCTTTCAATAGCCTTGAAGGAACTTCCCATATCTGAGAGGTAAATATTGTAAAATGAAATGTCCCAAATGTCGCGGATCACAGTGTTGCTCTAGGTCGCAGAGCTGGCCCTCGGGACACTGGTGGCCAAAGCAGGCGGACCTCTGTTCCTAGGAAGCTGCTGTCATAGTTTGTGTCTTGGTTTTTCATTCAAAACAGGAAATCGGGCATCGTTTAACAATATGTAAATTTCCCCCACAGGATGAAGATTCAGAATTCACATTAGCTTCAGATTTTGAAATCGGGCACTTCTTCCGTGAAAGAATAGTTCCACGGGCCGTCCTTTATTTTACTGGGGAAGCCATAGAGGATGATGATAATGTATGTATATCAACCTTGTTGGTGACCACTACTGTTGTCTGTGTTCTTGTGAGCAGCTGCCAAGGTCCAGAATTGAGGGGCTGAGGCTGGAAAAGGGCCTGTTTATAGAGGAGTAAACTGAGGCCTGGAAAGCTTATTTATATGACTAAGGGAGTAGAAATCAGCTCTGCCTCTTCACTCAGATGAAGTTCCCCCCGTCCCAATTAGAGGAGGCGAGAGCATCATTAGTTTTGCTTTCCTTTGGACAAATGTCTGGCAAAACTGTCCTGCCTGGTACCCTGGTGAAAAGTAGAAGGGAGGCTAAAGATGGCTTCTTTCTCTGGTGTCTTCTCTGAGTCCTCCGTGTGTTCTGAGATACCTGTGGGTCCTCCAGGGATGAATTCTTACATAAAGAAACTGCCAGAAGCTTGCCCAGGCCCAGGCGCGCCCCTGGCACTCATACCCCGGCGTGGGCAAGATGATTACGTATTCCAAAGCCAAGCTGGTGGAATTTCCATTTCCCCTCTTCTTTTTTTCCTTCTTTTTTTTTTTTTTTTTTTTTGCTGAGCAATTGGGGTTAAGTGACTTGCCCAGAGTCACCTAGCTGGGAAGTGTTCAGAGTCTGAGGTCAGATTTGAACTCAAGTCCTCCCGACTTCAAGGCTGCTGCTCTATCCACTGTGCCACCTCGCTGCCCCTTCCCCCTATTCTTAAGAGGAACCATTTGAGCTGCTCACACCTGCATTTCATCCATGCACGGTCACTCGTGGAGCCTCGGTCTACCTTGTTCTTTGAACCCAATTTCCCTTCTTCTGTTGGGTGATTTCCATTAAGTCTCCCTCCTTCATTGTCTTGGAAACACCTTTGGAGACCGAGACCCCTTTTTTTACAGATGAAGCCCAAAGATTAAGTGACCTGCCCAGATCATGGAAGTGGAAGAACGGCCACTTGTGCCCAGTTTCCCTGGGTCGTACCCGTCGCACCACGCTGTCCCATCTCGGGAAGGCCTGGGGTTGCCGGGCTGCTTTTTAAAGTCCTCCCTCATGCCATTGTCCACCCAACATGAGGGACCAGAAGTTCACATCTGCTAGTTTGATTCTCTTGTAGGCAGAGCCTTGGGCTGGGCACTGAGGGCATTTCAGTTAAACCTAAGACTCTGATGTCTTCCTTCATGGAGCCTCTAGTCCTAGTCAGGAGGAGGGGGGATTAAGGGTAGGAAGTAGAATGCTGATAAGATGGTGGGGTTCTGTTAAAAGTGTGTGGAATCAGTAAGGGAAGGCTTCCTGGAGGTGACAGCTGAGTCTTTAAGGAGAGGGACGAATTTCCACTTGTTGGAAGCCGTCCCTGCTGGGTGTGGATGGCCTTTGGACCAAAGGCAGCTCTGGGGCTCTCCTTAAATCTTTAGGACATTTAAGGCCCCAGAAGGGTTGACCTTCCAATGTCTCTGGAACATGTCATTATTTGAGGACAAATATCGAGGACAAAGTTGCATTTGGTTTCTCCAAGAAAGAGTGTGTTATATGCGTGTGAATGAGTGTGTGCATGCGTGCACATCTACACCACTGGCACGCAGCCAGGGCGTGCTAGAAGCATGTGCACCAGAGCGCAGGGTTTGTCGTGTGTTTCCAGTGA
This sequence comes from Antechinus flavipes, assembly GCF_016432865.1. NCBI lineage: Eukaryota > Metazoa > Chordata > Mammalia > Dasyuromorphia > Dasyuridae > Antechinus > Antechinus flavipes. Next base: position 261,741,605 of record NC_067403.1, read on the forward strand.
GGCGCCTCCAAGTGGGCGAGGCTTTGCGTCTCGGCATTCTGGGTTGCAGAGAAGGGGCTGCTTGCATTGGGAGGAGGCGCTTGCCTCTTGGAGGGGTTCCTTGGCTCACCACCCTATATGGCCCCTGAGGACCCTGCTCTCCCAGTGAAATGACTTAGAGGGTTGAGATTGGGGCCAAAGACTTGACTTGGTCACTGCAAAGATTTCTGCCTGAGAGCCCCAGAACCTGACCAGGCAGGGAAGTCACTCATCTGTAAAGATCCCTCCCCAGGACCGGCAGGGCCTCCTCCTCAGTCAGACTAGAGCAGCAGGGACCCACGATGGCCAGGGGAGCTTGGCCTCTGTCCCCAGCCTTAGGGTGGCGTCCGGTGGGCACAGGAACACTTATTGACACGATTGCTGTCCTGTAGAAATCTAAACCTGTTTTTCCATTTTTCAGTTTGAAGAAGGCGAGGAAGGGGAAGAAGAGGTGAGAAAAGGGAACGAGCCCCGCTGGTCCTCTGGGTTGTCTTGGGGTGAGGGGTTGGTTTGGGAGATTAGGCTTGGACCTGCGCCAGCAGCCAGGGGGTCCTTGGGTCTTCCCATTTGAACCAGCCTGTGGATGTGGACTTGGAGTGCAGTAGTGGGGGCCGGTCGATAGTGCTCCCCTCAGTACATGTCATTTTTGTGCCCACAGGAGCTGGAGGGGGAAGAAGAGGGAGAGGAAGACGAGGAGGCAGAGAATGACCCCAAGGTCAGTGTGGGAAGCCAAACCCAGTGGGGGAAAAGGAGGTGGTGATGTGGACATTTTCCCCAAGAGGATTCTGGGGTGCGATCTGTGGGCTTGAGAGCCCCCCCCCACCCCCGGGCCTCATGGCTGTGTAGGGGAGCAAAATTATTAGAGCTCCCTGGGGTTGTAAGGGTGGCGGCCGAGCTTGGGCTTTTGTTCCTTGGCTGATGTTTGGGGAAAGTTGAACCTAAATAACAATTTTAGGAATTGCATAGTTTTAAATAGGAGGGCTCAGTGTTTAATGAAAACAGGGCCCTTGGAACGAGAAATTTAGACATGATTATTCATTTTGTCAAGACTTGGATTTTCCTAGTTGAATCTGTAAGGCTGTCGTATATATTTTCCACCTTAATCCCATTCTCTTCCTCACTGGCAGCTCTTGGGCCAAATTATAAATAAATAGTATTTATTGTTCTCTGGCATGAAATTAACTAACTTAGCGCCCGCCTGGCAACAGTTATATATGGGCAGTGAAATCTACATGCCCTGGCACTGGGGGGCAGGGAGGGTGTTTAAGTTGCACGATTATCCGCCCCCCTCTCCCCCCCCCCCCCAACACACACACACACACACACAAAAGTGAGAGAAAGTACTGAGTAGTTAATATTAATATCTGAACTTGGAATTGTAACCATCAACTCATCCTGCATTCCCATAATCTGAGGCCCTGGGGGTGGGGAAAGGGCTTCAATCGGAAGGCCAGGGATTGGGGATCTGGGACTTTTTTTTTTGCCATAAATAGTTCTCCAGCAGGCAAATAGAAATGCTTGTCTTTCAGAATGAGCCATCAGGCAGTTAAGCGCCTATTGGTCGAATCCCTGGCATGTGCTAAATGCTTACCATTTAAAGGGGGAAATGAGGCCGGGGCCTTGCAGAGCAGCAGGTCACTGCCCATTTTCCCCAGATAGGAAGTCGACCTTAGTGCCAGAAGCCATCCCGGGTTGTTTGAAGTTGCTGCATCTCCACGTTAGCTTTGTCTGCCCTGCTGGCAGAGCTCTGGGCCATGGGGCTTATTTTTACAAAATGGAGTCAAATGTATAGTTTTTCAGTCGGTTCCACTCTTGGGCTTGGTTCTCTCTCCACACCCAGAATCCTGCTCGTCAGGCTATCACCTGCAGGTCCTTGGTGTTTGCTCAGCATCCCTCCACCCCGTCCTTGTTCTTCCCCTGCTCCCAGTCTTACTCATTTTCTGAAAGAGCCCCCTTCCCCCAGTACCAGGTTCCCAAGGACTGGAAGGCAGGGATGAAAGGAAGGAGAGCCTGCGCAGCAGCAGGAGGGGAGGGCGAGGATTCACCCTGACCAGAAAAGAACGGGGTTGTTGGTTCACAATATAGTAAAGATGGCCCTTTGCCAGCAATCTTCTCCCAAGGGACAGGGGTCCAGAGACGTTCTGTAGCCTCAGAAGAGCTCAAAGTGTTAGTGCGCTACCCAGTCTGCTCATGAGGGGAGGCCCAGGTTGTTGGGAAAGGCTTTACTTGGAAGCGAAAGACGAGGCCAGCCTAGTTTAGGGTCAGGTGACGTTCTCTGAGAGACGAGAATTCGGTGACAAGAGGGTCTGTGTGTTGGAGTGGCCCCGCCGAGGCGGAGGATTTGCAGAGAAATTGTGGTTGTTTTCCTCCTGTATGATTTTGCTCATTTCATTGTCTTTCATGCTGACGGTTCCTTTCAATTTTTTTTCCCCATTTAGGTGTAATTTTTGTCTGTTTATCATTCATATCATAGGTAAGGTGGAATTCCGTTCATACCTAACTTGAAAGCTGGCGATCTGTAGCCGATAAATGTGGGGTTGTGCCTTGTTGGTTAAAGGGAGCGCGAAGCTCCCCCAGGCGATAGAAAAGAGGCCACTCAGAGCTAGCTTCCTGAAGAGTTTGTTGTAGAGCAAACCTCTGTAACGTGGCACCGGGCACGATGCCGCTGCATCGTCCCGAGCTGGATTCACTCGGGCTCCTGCCTCTTGAAGCCCAGCTTTTCTTCCAGTCAAGGCACTCGAGCTAGGAAGGTGCCATCCATAATTTTCATCTGGGACCCTCAGGCACAGGATCACCTGGGCGGGGGTGGCGGCTCCCCCGGGCACCCTCCCGAGATGGGGAAAAGGAGAGGCAGAAGAGGAGAGGGGGGCAGCTGTTTTGTTTTGTTTTGTTTTTCTAATTTTCATTTTGTTCTCAAGTGCGTCAAGAAGGACATCTAGAAAATACGTCTAGAGCAGTCAGACCAGAAAAATGTGAAACAACTTAGGCAAAGAAATAATACACTCTTTGTATTGATCCCGTAATGTTTTATTTTTCATTTAATGTTGAAACCTCTCCAAGAAGGCAACTGGTGTAGTTAGGCCTTGTCGGGTGTTCTAGTGTGAAGTTTCTGAAGAATCTTGTGATGTTAAAGGGACTCTTGCCGAGTTAGACAGTCCCACCCGGTGACCCCCTCCCACATAGGTGACTTTTTAAGGGTGTTTCTTCAGCTGTGTTCAGGAGCCTCCATGCTGGATGTAGTTTGCTTAAGCTTGGAGTAAGGTAATAGAGGGGAAGAAACAGCTCGGCTAGACGAGCCTGAAGCCCGGGGATGGGTCTGCAGGGAAAGGGGAGGAGGATCAGCACAGAGATCCTGGGAACAACTTCGAAAACCCACCCTGGTTCTGGGTTCCTGAGGAACCTCCAGAAGCTAGGATTATCAGCAAAGGGCTACACATAGAAAGAAAGATCCACCTTTTAGCTGACATAGAGTCCATTGTTATTTAACAAAATCCAGTTTTTATAAGCAACGTAGAACTAGAACTAAGTCAGGTTTTTGAAGAGTTTAGGACTTTGGACTATTAAACCCCTGTATTTCACAACAGAAAAATGATTTGGTTTATTATTGAAGGCATTATGGATCTCGTTTTAGATTGTTTATAAATTTCTATAGAAAACCGAAAGGTTTTTTTTTTTTAATTTTTACTGGGTTTTGGGGGAGGGGGGCGAATTTTTTTCAAGTTTGTTTTTAAAACAGATCCTTCTTACTATAGCAAACTGATTGTTTGAAACTCATTTTGTAGATCCAGATAGGGACTGCAGGAGAAAAAGTTGCCTTTGCCATTGCCTCATGGCCACGTCGGCCAAAGTCCCTTCGTGGGATTCCTTCCGTGTCCCCTCCTCCCCCTCGCTTTGCTGGGAAGACTGGTCTGCCCCCTCCTTGCTTGCGGTGCCCCTTACTGGGCCAGCTTGGTGCAAAGCAGCGAAGTTGGCCCGAACGGCCCCATCTTCTGGGCTAGGACGGCCCGGCTGACACAGGCCTCGCTTTGCAAGCCTTCCTCGCTTAGACCAGAAGTGGGATGATGGTCCCGTCAGGGCAGAATAGGGGGCGCAGCAGATTTGTGCCCCTCAGCCTTAGAGATGATTTCTCTTCTAACTGCCGGTGCTTGGGGTACATGATGCTCACGGCAGCCCTGCAGTGATGGAGGCCGCACAGCCCGTTCTCTTAATGGCGCCTCGGCGTGTAACTGCTGGTTATTGAAAGCCCCTCCCTCCCTCAGCGAGCAGTTTGGGGCGGTGACCGAGCCGGCGTGAGAGGCTTTTCACAGTCGGCCCATGAAGGAGCGGACAGGCCTCGTTTGCAGCCCGCGAAGTCGAGGGTCAGCGGGCTGCCCTGGCCTGGGGCCTTCGGCCAGTTCTGAGCCTGGTGCGCCGTGCCAAAGGCAGGCGTGTTTAGGTCTTTTTCTTTTTTCTTATGTTTAATAGAATCTTATCTTTTCCCCTTCCATATAAAGAGAATTTTTGTCATTCACTTTTTTTTTCAATAGCTTTTTATTGACAGAACACATGCGTGGGTAATTTTTCAACACTGACCCTTGCGATCACTTCTGTTCCAACTTTTCCCCTCCTTCCCCCACCTCTAGACGCCATTCACTTTTGGAAGTGAATTCTACCCTCCAAATTTTTCTCCCTCCCTTCCAAGATGTCAAGCAATTCCGATGTAGCTTATATATGTACAGTCATGTGAACCATATTTGCACATTAGTCGTGGTTGTAAAAGAACTATCGGGCCGCTAGGTGGCGCAGTGGGTAGAGCATCAGCCCTGAAGTCAGGAGGACCAGAGTTTAAATATGGTCTCAGGCACTTAACACTTCCTAGCTGTGTGACCCTGGGCAAGTCACTTAACCCCAACTGCCTCAGCAAAAACAAACAAAAAAAAGGAGAATAATCAGAACGAAAGGGAAGAGCCATGAGAAAGAAAAAAAGAAACACATTTTCCCAGACTCCATGGTTCTGCCCGTGGGTGGTGTTTTCCACCACAAGACTCTTGGTGTTCTTGGGGGGCCATGTTCAGTTCTTTTCAGTCAGAACGTGAGTGATCGGTTCATCTGACTCCCCGGGATCTGGCAGGGCCCGGGCCACGGAGAAAGTAGTCCTGACGGAGCTTCTCCGGGGTTGCCCTTCCTCCAATCGCTGCAGCACCTGCTGGGCCGACCCGCTCTCTGAAGCTTTGCTTCTCCCAGACTCCTATGGAGCCCTGAGAAGAGGCTGCTTGGGACTCCCGTTCTGCCCTCAAGCAACCTAAAACTAAGTGGCCAATGTCAGATGGACAGGAGAACGGAGTTGGCCCCCAGAGGCCATTGGGCCTGGGAGTCTCTGACCACCGGGCTTGCCTTGGATGGCCTTTCCCCACGGCTGCTGCTTCCGAGAATTTTGGGCGAGGTGCCCCCTAAGTCAAGGCAGACCCTCTGTGGAGGTCCAGAGGAAAGGCTGCTGGGGAGCCCCTTCCCCAGCCCCACCTGCACCCCTCAAGCCATTGCCTCACCCTTGGAGAGAGATCTCCCTTTTCTAAAATAGCCTCCTTCCCAGGCCTTGCTGCCCCCTTGTGTCCCGACCTCTAGGCTTCAGGTGAACCCTGACCTCCTGGGCTGAGATACACTGGGATTTTCTCTAGCTTTCTTCCCAGGGAAGGGGATCCTCCTTGTCCTAGCCCCGGGTCCAGAAGGCCCCTGGAAGGGCAGGATTGAACCGGAGGAGAGAGGCAGGGGCTCTTCCGGCCCTTCCTGTCCAGGGAGCTTGGCTCCTCCAAGAAGTCCCCAAACCGTTCCCTCAGCCAGTCTTGTGAGTGGGCTTGCTTTTCAGTGTGGGCCGGGACCGGTTCTGACTTGTCTGAAGGCACGTTTAGAAGGCCTCTGGGCCTTCTGCTGGTCTCGGCCTCCTCCGTGGAGGCGAGGGAGCGCACTGACTCATTGGCCCCGTCCCCGGAAGCACAGACGCGGCTGTCGGCGCTTCTGAGGGCACCCAGGCTCGGGGGAGCGTGGCTGGCTGGGTGCTGGGGGCCACCGCCAGGCCGCGGGCTCAGGGTCTCTCTTTCTCTTGGCAGAGAGAATGCGGCCAGCCTGCAGAGTGCAAGCAGCAGTGACGCGTGCGGACGCGCGCCCCCGGGAGAGGCTGGGCCGCCTCGGACGAAGGGACGCCTCGGGAGCCCGGCCCGCGGCCCGGGCCCTTCACTCGCCGCGGCGCAGCCTCGGTCTCACTAACAACGCTTACGGTTAACTTGTTTTCAAGTGCGTGGTTTTCACTTACACTTTTTTTCTTTTTGCCTAATTTGTACAGTGGTAACTTTGATGCGTTTCGCGAATAGGAGGTTTCAGTCAAGCGCCCTCTCTGCCCGCCGGGCCGCCTGTGAGCTGGCGGGCGTACAGGGGCTGGGGCGCGATGGTGACTCGGTTAGGTTGGAGGAGGTAGGACCCATGCACACACACGCATGCACGCGCGTACTCGGCGCACTCACACACACTCCCCCGCCCTCACCTGCTTTAACGGCCTCTTTATCCCAATCATCTCAGAGCTGCCAAGTAGAGTAAAGCCACGTTGGCCGGGGGGTGGGGGTGGGGGTGGGGGTGGGCCGGGGGCTCGGGCAGGACATTTTCCTATTTATTTCCTTGTGTTTGTACGTACTCTGAAGTCGGGCTCGCGCACATTTCTGAAACCATGTTTGTGTGACGGGAGGTCCGGCGGATCCGGTCCGGAGAAGAGGGGCCGGCGAGTCCCTCCCGGAGCGGAGCCCGAGACCCCCGAGCTGCCGAGGCCCGGGGAAGTCCCCGCGGAGGCTCCCCGGCCTCCTCCTCCTCGGGGTTCGGCGTGTAGGATTTCGGAGGCCCCTTTGTAGTGATTCGGTCCCTGACGCCCATCTCCAGCCACCATCGACTAGCAGCTTTATCAACACTGTGACCAGGCGCGTAGAGAGTGCTCCAGCCTTACCTTAAACGATACACATTTGTAACTTAACAATACGCCGTGTTTTCAATTTGTACAGAATAGTTAGGATATTCTATTAAAGTTGTGAAACAGGAACCCGGCTCGCCTCTGCTTCTTGGGGCTTGGCTGGGGCGGCTGCCCGCGTGCCCGAGGAGATGACACTGCCCGCCCAGAGACGCTCCTGTTGGGCACCGTCTTACTCAGCGGCTTCCCCGTGGGAATCTGCCCGGGTGAACGAAGCCTTCCGGGGAGCCCGGCCACGGCCTCGGCTCGGCGTCCGGATTCCTTGGGCACGGGAGCGAGGACCAGCAAAAAATGGGGAAGTAGCAAGGGGAGTGGGGCCAGAAAGGCTCGGGCTGGATACCAGGAGGAGGTGTCTGATCCTGGGCTTGAATTGGAGATTTCATGGCATGGGACTGGGGGCTGGGCCTGGAATCAGGAAACGGGGGGGCTTGAAGGTGGGTGATGAGGGGTGGGGCCAGAGGGCTGCCTCTTCCCCTTCTCCCAGTCCTCTGGTAACCGGTGTGAAGGTGCACCTCCTCCCGTCTATCACCAGGCCCAGAGCCCCGCAGAGGGGCCGTGGTCGGGCTCCTGCTCTCGGTGTGTCCCCCGTAATGCACTAGTCCCAGGGTCAGGAGGACCCCCATTCCTCTCTGAGGCAGACAGCACGCTCCTGCCCTCTCTGGGCAGGTGAGGTTGAGGCAGACAGGATTTGAACTCAGGTCTTCCTGATTCCAAGGCCTGTGTTTTGTCCACGTGGAGTTCAGGGCAGAGACCTGTTGCCCCTGGAGTGTCCCGGGGCCTGGCGGTCGTGGACGACCCTGAGCAGCTGGAGCATTTTGTAAATCCCTACTTTTATCCTCATTTCACAGGCCACTGAGAGCCGGTGGCCAGACGGAGCTCCCTTCCCAGGAAGGAGTGGGGGCCGCTCCGACGTCGCCAGGGCACCTTGAGCCAGTCCCAGGCCTCCAAGCCTTCCCCGTCTCGAGACAAAGCGAGGTCCGTCCCGGCTCCGCCCTGGGGGCAACAGCCTCGGTCCCATACTCCATGGCCCCAGGACCACCCCGGACACATGAACCAGGGACGAGGAACCGCCCAGTGGGCAGAAATGTACTTTTATGTTGTAGCTGCAACGCCGCCTCCACGTGTCCCTCTGTCCTCCCAGAGACCCTTCCCACTGACCAAGGTCGCCATTGCTGATACTGGCCAGGGAGGACCCTGTGGCTCGCCCCTGCCCGGATGCTCACTGGGGTGGGGGTGGGGGGCGTTTTCCATCGGCTCTGCTCCCTTCCTGCTTCCCTGTGTCCATCACCCACAATGCTTTTTGAATATGTTGGGGAAAATGAGAAGGAAAAACCAGGGGAGAGAAGAGGGAACCAAAGGGGACAGGGCGGGAGTTGGTTTACGTTCAGTCCCCATGGTTCTCTCGGGTGCGGATGGCATGAAGTTTCCATCCAGGGTCTCGAGATCGCCCACATGTACCCCCACCTGTCCGGCCATTCACTGGTCATCTCGTTTCCAAACTCATTTCCTAATCACCAGGAAGAGCGCTCCATACGTGGCTGCAGCTGGGGTCCCTTTCCCTCTACTTGGGCCGCGGACGCAGCAATGGCCCCGCCGGGGCAGAGGGGACTTGGGGCACAGCTCCCCAGAAAGGTGGGATCGTTCCGCCAGCTGGGCCTCAGGCCCCACCTCCCTCCCACGGTTCTCCCAGTCTGAGAGGTGCCAGGTGGGGTCTCCCAGTTTTAATTTTCGTCAGGAGAGCATTTTTTCATGTGACTAGAGCTTTCGTTTCCTCGCCTTTGACCCTGTATAGTAACAGAAACGTGACCTTTGTCCCACACTTGGCCCTCGAGCTTTCCCAGCTTTGCGCTTCCCTTTGGTCTGACCTTGAATTTAAGGGAACCAAAGTCGTCCCTTTGGCGGTTCATGATGTTCTCTGCTGCTTTGGGCCGACTTCTCCCTCCTCCAAAGACCCCAGAGCTAAGTCACCCCTCCCTCTCCCAACTTACGGCCCTTGTGCCCCAACCGTGGGCCCCTCCCACCTCGTTTCGGGACGGCCCCCGGTTCTGCGGCGCGGCACCTTCCATTAGCTCCCGGCCCCGTTTCTGTGGCGGGCCCGTGCCCACAGTGGCGAGTCTGGTTCCCGGCACGGACGTTTCCGTCACTTTATTTGCAGACTTCCAGGTTACTTTTCAGAGCGGCCGGTTCTCGGCTTCACCGGCGATGCCCCCGGCGGCTCCTCGTCCCCCACCCCCTCCCATTGTGCCCTTTTTGTCCTTTTTCCCATTTGCAGAGGACGAGGTGACGCTTCTGGCCGAAGTGACATCTCCTGGCGGTTCGGAGCATTTGTTGTGCGGCAGCCACGGGGAGAACCGTTCGTCCCTTGGGACCGTCGGGTCACCGGGGAGTGGTCAGTCCCATCCCCCTCCCCAGAACTGTGGGCTCTTTGTCCTACTTTGGTCCTTTCCAAGCCACGTGTCCATTTAGAATATCGAGGGCGGCGAGGGGTCGCCCCGGCCGGTCTGCCGGCCGTTCCCGGCTTTCCCGGCGCGACGTCCCTCCGGAACGGGGCCTCGCCGGGCCCCATCTCAGGCAGACGGCCCCGGCCGCCCGCGCGGGTCGAGATGCCCAGTGTCTGAGCGGGCGCGCGATCCAAGGCATGCTCGGGCCGCGGCGGCACCGGGACGGCGAGCTTGTACTCCAGGGGCCCGATGGGAGTTGAGGCAGGGCGGGAGGGGGCGTGGGGGAGGGCATCTTGTGCCTGTCGCTCTCATGGCGGCCTTCGACGCGAGCCCGTCTTTCCACACACCAAGTCTTTGTAGGCAGAGGGTTTGTTGAATGGGTGAATGAGTGAACGAATGAGGGAGCCCGGCCGCTCGCCCGTCGGCGGGGGCCCGCCTGGCGCTCCGGGGAGTCTCTGGGCCCGGGGGGCTGGCCCTAGGGGGCATCGAGTGCCGAGCCAATGTCAGGCGGTCCTTGTCACTGACCCGGGAAACCACAGATGCAGGAATGCAGAATGTCAGTGGGGAAAAGCCCACTCAGGCTGGTGTCTCATTTTATAGATGGGGAAAACCGAGGCCCGGAGCGGGGAGGGGGCTCCCCCAGCCTCCCCATCCGGTGGGGGACTTGGCCGAGGACGCGGGGCCCGCTGGCGGCTGCAGGAGGCCGGGCGAGGAACGGGCCCGGGTGGGGGCGAGGCTGGGCAGAGGCCCCGGGGTGCCCCCCCGGAGGTGCCCTGGTCCCCACGCTGACCTCAGGTCTCTGCCCCACCCCCACCCGTCCCCTCGGCACCAGCAGGCCTGATGCGGCTCCAAGTGACAGAACCTGCCTTTGGGAAGGTTCCCGGAAAACCTCCCGTTCCTGTGAGTGGGGGGGGGGGGCCCGAGGGTCCACCCTGACCGGCTGCTCTGGGCCCGCGGGGCTTCCCGGCCAGGGGCGTGGCCACGGGGAGGAGACTCGCAACTGCAATAGGGAAGGTCTTGGCAGGTCGGGAGTCCAGCTTCTTCACGTTGCAAATAGGTAAACTGAGGCAGGAGGTTCCCCAGGGAGTGAGGAGGGGGTGTTCTGAGCCTGGCATCGGGCCTCAGCCTTGCCCGTTTCCTCTCGGGGGCCTCTCTGCTGCTCCACTTCTGAAGCTCAGGGATCCGGGAGCCGCCTTCGCTTCCAGGTGGGCCGGGAGCTCCGCGCCTGTGTGGGGGCCGAGCGGACGGGCCGTCAGGGGCATTGCTCTGCCCCCCGCGGGCTCGTGGGGACCCCTTGGCTTCAAGCACCCCCCACCATGTGTCAGGGCCGACCCGGGGGTATGGCAGCGCCCCCTAAACGTGCGGCCATTGCTGCCTCTCCCGCCTGGGCCTGGGGGCTCCAGGGCCTCCGAGCCCTCTTGACTCCGAGTCCCCCTCCCCCCCCCCGATTCCGAGCCCCCCCGACTCCAATCCCCCCTCCCCCTGACTCTGAGCGCCCCCCTGTGCCTCCCCCCCCCCCCGACTCGGCCCTTCCTGACCAGCCGATCCCAAGCCGTTGCATCTGTGGGCTTACCTTGGCATCCCTTCCCAGGACCCCGAGAGGGAGTGAGGCAGAGGAGCGGGCGCGGAGGCGGGGAGGGACGCTGGAGCACGTCCGGAAAACTTGGGGGCCGCGGGAGCGAGCTGCTGCTTCCGGGGCAGCCTCCACTTTCCTGTCTGTAGGATGGGGAGAGACGGTTTCCCGAGGTGTGGCCCTCGGAGCGCTTGGAGAGCAGCAGTCCCGGGATCCTCTTCTTCCTCAGCCCCTGGGGTTGGGGGCTCTCCGGCGCCGTGCAGAGCCTGGCTCCGGGCTTTTCTGAGGCGCGCTGCTGCCCCCCCCCCCCGGGCCTGGCCTCCGTGTGAGCTCCGGGAGAAGCTGCCTCCCCCACGGCCCGAGACTCCCCCGGGACGTCGGGCTCCCCAGCTGCCTCTGCCGGGCCGGAGCTTAAACAGGGGCCTGGGCTGGGGAGAGCCTTTGCCCCCCGCAGACGGGCGACGGGGCTACAGAAGCTGCCGCAAATCTCCGCTGGGCCAGGCGGGGCGGCCCCTCGGGCTCCCTGCTCCGGGGGTCCGAGGGCGGGGTGCTGGCCGGTAGTGGGAGGCCCAGGGAGCCCCCCGGCGTCGGGGCCTCGCTTCCCCTCCTTTACCCCCGCGAGCAGCTCCCCAGGGACTCTCCACGGCCCCCAGCCGTGCTCGGGGCTTTGGCCCTCGGGGAGGGAGAGCGGCCGGAGGCCTGGGAGTCATCCAGGGAGCTTGGCCGTGGCCACGAGGCCGGGCTGCGTCCGCCCATCCCCGGTCCCTCAGGAGGCAGATGGGAGGCGAGGCCGGGGGCCCGGGCGGCCGCCGGGAGGTGGGTCAGCTCCTCACGGGAGCCGCTGGGAAGCCTCAGGGAGCCGAGAGCCGGCTCGGAACCCTGGGGCCGCTGGCAGTTGGGGGACAGTTAGGGCAACCAACAGCCTAGGGACCGGGGAGAAACGGTCACAAGTGGTGGAGAGTGGGGGTCCGAGCGGCCCCTAGGGCCGGACAATCCAGGCAGGAAGGGGGGGGTCTTAGGGTCACGGGATCCAGCCTGCTGGGGAGGGCTTGGGAGAGCCCTTGGGAAAGTGCCGCAGGGCCCGCTTCTTCCCCCGGGGGGCCTGGTGGTTAAATACTGATCCCTTGTGGGGAGCACTCCCGCCTGGGCGCCCCCCCCCCCCCAGCAGGATTTCTGACACCTTCACACATGGCTAAATGAGAAAAGGGCCCGTGGGCGGGGTGACCGGGCGGGGGTGACCGGGCGGGGGCGCCCTCCAGGGAGGTCCCCTGGCCCCAGCGCTCTGGGAAGAATAAGTAACTGGGGCTGGCGGAGGGCCACCAGGGGGCGCCACAGGGCTTGCGGTGCTGGAACTCCAGGCAAGGAGACCAGAGTTCTAATCCAACTGTGGCTCCTTCCTTGCCCGGCCGTCCCGGCCATCCCTTCACCTTCCCTGCCTCAGTTTCCTCAACTGAAAAATGAGGCCATAATAGTAACTTTCCTCGTGGACCTTGCCCATAGCAGGCGCCTAATAAATGCTTGTTTCCTGCCCCCACGGTCCCAGGCCCTAACTGTCCCTTGCGGGAGTGGATTGATTGCGAGACCCGTTGTGAGCCCCGGCCAGGTGGTCCAGAGGGGCCGCCCCCACCGCCACCCGCCTGGGCTGAAGGGTTTGGTCCCCACTTCCCCGACCCCTGCCGCCCTCCTCGGGCCCGGCTGGCTCTCCGGAGAGTTCTCCAGGCCTGCCCCCCCCCATGGACCCCCGGGAGGCGCCCTGGGGGCTGGCTGTCCCCTCTGCCCCCGGCGCTGCCCTTTGGCCTTTGCTCAGGAGTAACGGGTGTGAATCACTGAGCACACACGGGTGGGGGGCCGACTCCCCACGGCGACGCCCGGGTGCTCCTGCCTCTGCGGCCTCGCCCAGGGCCCGGGTCCGGCGGCAGGAAGGGACGCTGGGACCGAAAGGGGGAGGGGAGAGGGGGCTGGGGGCCAGAGCCCCGGGAGGAGGGGAGGAGGCGGGAGGCCCCTCTTGTCAAGTGGGACCTTCCGGCCCTGGGAGCCACCGGCCGCTGACCAGTTATCATGTGGACTCAGTAACGGCGGAAGAGGGCAGGGCTGGGCCGCCTCCCACGCTTCCTCCGGGAAGGGGACTTTGGTCTCCGGCCTCCACCCCTGGAGCACCCAGGCTGGGAGCACAGCCCGGAGGAACTGAAGGGCTGAGGACGGACTCTGCTCCCGCCCAGCCGCCCCCTCCAGCCCTGCCCGGCCCGGCCGCTCAGCCACCGGGGGCCCATGATGGGCCCAGCTCAGGGCTCTGCTCCCTGCCCCCGGAATCCCACTGCCGCCTCCTCTCAGCGCCCTGATTTCCGGCCTGAGACCCCAGGCCCGAGCCTCCAATTTTCCCGCCGGCTTCCTGGCCCCTTTGGACCCAGAGCTGAGAACAGGGACTGCCTCCGGTCTTGTGGTAGTCCCAGCCCCAAGGCTCTCCAGCACACAGTTGGTGCTTAATAAATGCTTACTGACTGCTGCTGGAAGAGCTTTAAAGCGTGGGCCCTTTCTCCCTGCCTTTGTGGTGGGTGCTCAGGGAGGGCCCTGCAGGGCCAAGGGGTTAGGGACAGCTCGGTGGCTTCTCTGGGCTCTGCCCAGCTTGTAGGTGGTTAGGTGGCAGAGGAGAGAGACAGAGACGTGGAGGGGGAGAAGAGAGACAAACATGGAGGGAGAGACAGGAGGGAGACAGGGAGATAAAAGAGAGAGAGAGACAATCGAGATCGAGGGAGTCCTGGGTTCGAATCTATCTTAGACTCATCTGCTCTGTGACCTGGCCAAACATTACTGCCTCCTCTGCCTCGGTTTCCTCTAACTCTTAATTTGTGCGCGGCCGTTTCCCAGGAGTTCTCGCGTTCTTTGGCCTCTTGCCAGCCTGGCTCGGGCGCTTCCTTGTGCACCCCCGTCGGCCGGAGGGCCCCCCCTTTAGGTGACGGCACCCGGAGCCTCGTTTGCACACGGGGTGCAGCGAGGGGGAGCGAGAAGGGTCCCCCCGCCCTGGGCGCTTTCAGGGGCGCCGGAAGGAGCCTGTGTGACTGAAGGACGGGAGCCGGGCCGAGCCTCTCGGCGTCTCCCAGTCCTCCCTGACCCCCAGTCTCCAGCGGCTCCCTAGATGCCCCGGGGCCCCGTTCCCCTTCCCCTTCCCCTTCCCAGTGCAGCGGCGGCCTGTGTCCCCCCCGCTCCGCCTCTGAAGCTGCCCGGCCCCTCTCCCCTCCTCCTCCTCTGCCCACCGCCCCTTCGGGAAGGTCTCAGCATGAACGGGGTGGGGGGGAAGAGGGGAGGAGGAGGGGGGTGCAGAGGGAGGTGCCCCTGAGAATCCTGGGGAGCCGCACCCAGGAGCTGCAGAGCCGGGAAGGGGGGGGCACGGAGGTGGACAAGCAGGTCCAGGAGGAGGAGGTGGCTCTGAGGGTCCGTGCTCGGGGCCTCCTGTGGAGGGCGAACACAGGGGTGGGTGGGTGTGTGTGTGTGTGAGGGGGAGCGTAGGAGGGGTGGAGATGAAGATTCCGACTGAAGTCTTTGGGGGGGGGCTGCCCTGAGAGGGCCCCCCCCTCCCGTGAAAGAGCCTTGTTGGGGGCGGCTGAGGGGCGCCCGGTCTCCGGGTCCCTCCCTGTCCGAGTCCTGATTGGCTAGAATTTTCAGTGGGCGGGGCCAGGAGAGTCTGGAAGCGGAGGCAGGGACTGGCGGGCCTTGGCCCGGACTCCCCCGGGGGGAGGGGCAGCCTGACGGAGGCTCCCCAGGGGGCGGCAGAAAGATTCTCAGGCCCATTTTACAGACAAGAAAACCCGGGCCTGCTTAGCCTCTGCCAAACCTCCGGGACCGGCCGGGCTGACCACGCCCCTCATTTGACAGAGGCGGAGCCTGAGGCCCCCCCCCAGGGCCACGGTGGGAAAGCGTCGAGACTCCGCCTCCCAATCCCGGCCCTTCCTCCTGGCCCCGGGCTTGGGGCCCCACGGACCCTGCGCCCACGTTGGCCCACGGTCCGGCTGCGCAGGAGCCTCCTCGGGCCCGCCCTCCGGGCTCCGGGGCTCCGGCTTCGCACTCGCCCCGTCCCGGCAGCCCCCACGCCATCCGCCTCGTGGCCCGGACCGGCCTCGGCCTCCCCTGGCCATCCACCCCACGGCCTCCCCTCCGCCCGGGAACCAGAGCAGGTCCGCGGGCAGCGAGGGGACAGACGGGCCTGCCGCGCATGCCCCGAAGCTAGAGGTCACCCAGGCCGGGCCAAGGGGGCTTGGGCCCGTCTCTTTGGTTGTTAAATTCCCAGCAGTCAACATTTATTTAGCACCTACTGTACGCCAGGCACTGTGCCAAGGGCTGAGGATTAAAAAAAAGGCAGGGGGGTAAAAGAGGGGCAAAAATCTGAGGACCAAATTGGAAGCGAGGATCACCTCATTTTACAGATGGGTAAACTGAGGCTCGGGGAAGCTAAGGGACTGGCCTCTGATGGAAAACAGCCCCTGGAGGAGGGGCCGGGGGCTGCGAGGCCGAAGCTCACCCCGGACGGTCCAGGATGGGGACGGGGCCGGCGCCCACTCAGCCGTCGCTTTCTCTCCAGGCTGACCGGGCAGCGCCGCACGCGTTTGGCCGAGAGGGTCTCCCTTGGTACCAAGGACAGAGGCCTGGGAAGCCCGAAGCCCCCGCCCCTTCCTGAGACCGCCCCCTAGGGCCCCGAGAAGGGAACTGCCCTCACTGGAGGCCTCCGCGGGACTGAGCCGAGCTCTAGGGAAGGCTGGGGGAGAAGCGGGGGGAAGGGGGGAGGAGCGCCGACCCAGACATGGAGGGGGGGGCCGGGAAGCGACTGCCGCTCCATCCTGCCAGTCCGAGGAGGCTTGGAAAGGTTTCCCCGGGAAGGGGGAGGAGCTAATTGGGCCCAAATGCCGAGAGGCAGGACCAGGGACGCCCAGCTCCCTCCTGGTGCCCAGGAAGCCCCCGGCCCGCCCGCCCCTCCCCCCCAGGGAGGGAGTCTGTCCCAGGGGCTCGGGAAAATCAGCTCCCGCCCACAGGGGAATAATTACAGAGGAGAGCCTTTTATGAGAGCGGGGAAATTGGTGAGAACCCGGCTTCCCTCCGCCTCCTCCCTTCAAACTGCTTGTTTTGGGGTAATTAGGGCCTCAGTGGCTCATCCCGGCTTGGGCAGTGGGTGTCGGGTCCGCAGGGCTGCCGGAGGAGGCGGTGCCGGGAGCTGTCTCTCGGGGGTCTATTTGGGGGAGCCCTCGGCCCGGGGCCCCCAGGAGGAGGCCAGGGAGGCGCCAGCGGGAGCCAGAACGCAGTCTGAGGAGCCCTGACCTCCGGCGTCTCCCTTCCCCAGAACTCCCTGCAGCGCGGGGGGTGGGGACCCGGGACCCTCCCCATCCCCAGTGCTCTCCAGGAGCTGCTGCAGTCACGGGCCTCCTGCAGTCATGGGCTGCGTGGCCCCGGGGCCTCTCCAGGCCTGCTGACGGCCCGGTGCAAGAGCCTGGGAACGGTGTCCTCTTGGACGTGGCCCTGGGAGGGCCGATGGAGCCGACCTCCACGTTAGCAGCCGGGAAAGGGGCTGAGCCGCGGCTCAGAGCTAGCAGAGGCTGGGCCTGCAGCCTCGACTCCGAAATTGGGGCCCCTTCCCAGGCAGCCCGCTGCCTTTCCTTTTAATGGTGGCTTCTGATTGGACAGCCCCTAAGAGAGGCATTGGGGTCCGCGAGCAGGAGCTGGGTGTGAATCTCTCCGATAGGAGGCTCCCGGTCAGCCTTGGGAAGAGGCGGCTCTCATTTCCTACTCTATAAAGCAGGGGCTCAGACAGGGGCTGCTCTCCCAGGAGGTGGGCCTCCCTGTGCGGCCTTAGAGCCAGCGGCCAGAGCCAAGGCCTTCCCCATGCGGGGACGAGGCAGAGGGGCCGGGCCGGGGGGGAGGATGGCCTGCAAGTGAGAGGAACCCTTTGGAAACCTTAGGCAGCTCCTGGGGCTCCTGACGCCCGCCTGGCCCTTCTCCTGGCTCCCGCCCGGCTCTCTCAGGTCAGGCTCTCCTTAGGAAAGCTCCCTGGGCCCCCTTCCTGGGAATCCCACTGGCGAGGACTTCCTTGAGTCTGCTGGCTCCTCCCTCCCTCCATCTGCTGGCTCCTCCCACTACGGAGAGAAGTGCTCTTCCTGGGAGCTCTCATGGTGGTCATGGCTGAGCCCCCAGCTCTAAACAGCTTCCAGGTCCCCCGCCTAATGTCCCACAGGCTCACACTTGGCCAAGGTCAACTGGCAGCTGTGCCCCGAAGGGCCTCTGGGTGTCTTGGAGTCCAGTTGCCCCATTTTACAGGGAAGAATATTGAGGCCCATGGAGATCAGATGACCTAGCCCCCCCTCCCCCGTGGCTCCCTCAGAGTCCTAAGAGGTAATGGCTTTCACAGCCTGGCCTCCACCCTATCTTTCTATGGGCCAGTCAGATTGCCCCCTCAGGTCCTCACAGAAGTCCCAGCATCTCCCACCTCGGAGCCTTTGCCCCAGATATCCCCTGTGCCTGCCATGCCCTCCCCCCTCTCCTTTCAAAACGATTCCCAAGCCCCGCCTCCTCCACAAAGTCCTCCCTGATTTCCCCACGCTCTGCTGCTGTCCCCCCATGTGTCAGGCACATGTTTATATCATTCTTGGTCTATCCCTATTGGGGGGAGGGAATCTGCTTGTCCACGTGGCCTCTCCGAGGGGGTCCGAGCCTTCCCCAGCTCCCCCGGCCAGCCCTGGGCGGCGCCGGCTCCTTCTCCATCCTTTGCCTTCCTATGCCTGCTCCCTCCCTCCCCCCCTCCCCCCCTCCCCTGTGCCCCTGCCCCTTAGGGCTCTTCCTGGGAATGAAAATTCAGGGCCCCGAGATGCCAGCTGAGTTACATCCCGGCTGCCACCCCCCACCCCCTGCGCCCGCTCGTTCGGGCTCCCGGGCCGGGGCTAGGTCGGCCACAGTTTGGTTTCTGCCTCAGTTTCCTCTGAGCTGTCCCGGGATCCGGACCGGGCCCTGAGGTGTGGGCCCGGAAGCCCGGCCTCGCGGAGCTCCCGATGCCCGGGAAGCTGGAAAGCAGAGGCCCCAGCCTTGCCCGGGAGATTGCAGCCCGGCTGGGACGGAGGATTAACAGGGAGGGAAGGCTGAGCCTGAAACCAGGCGGGGACCGGCAAGGCAGGGCCTGCGGGCATCTCACTTTCTTCAGGTGGCGCCCGCCCACCGCCTGCTGGGCAGTGACAGGACCTTAGTCACCAGCTCCGGTTTTCCCAGCCCTCCGTGATGACCCCTGGGAAGCTGGCCCAACAGTCACCTCCCATGGCCTTGCGGCCGGCCGGCTGGAAGCTGTGGGGGAGCCAAAGATGGGGTTTCTGGCCTCCTTCCCACTGGCCCTAGGGAACAGGATGAGGTCACGGGGAATCCCAGCATGCCCGAGAAGGAAGGGCCCTCAGTGGCCCCATAAGGAGCACCAATCTCCACCTCCCCCCCTCCCCGTGGCTCCCTCAGGGTCCTAAAAGGTAATGGGATTGGATGAGGGGGTCCCCCTCTTTCTCCCCGCTTGGGACGACTCCTGTGGGTCGGAAGCACTTCTTTATAACAAGCCTAAATCTGCCGCTCCCCCTTTTCTCCTCGTTCCACCTTTTGGGGTCAAAGAGAATAAATTATGTTTCTCCCAAGCCCTTTGGGACATTCCCATTTTCTCCCCCTCACCCCCCACTTTCATCTCCCAGAGAAATCGAGTCTCAAGGTTGACCCAGGGAGTGTTGGGACAATAGATGCCTCCAGAAGAGCTGAGGCTGCTGGGACGTGGAGAAGAGGAGGTGGGGTCCCCAGCCCGAGCCGGGCTCTGGTATCCAGCTAAAAGGGCCTCGGAGGCCAGAGCAGCCCCCGGCCCACGCCGGCCCCCCTTCCCCTTCCCCCCCCCCAGCGGGAGGCGCTTTCCCTGAGGCCCCGGAATGACACAAGCCGGGCTCGTTGGGTGAGAGGCTCCTCGAGCTTCCAGGAAGTGACTCAAGATGATGAGTGAGAAGATGGGTATCTCCCTGACTCAGGCCGCTTGTTCAGCCTGCGAACAGCTGGGCGCTCGGCACTCTGGGAGGGAGGGGTGACGTAGCAGAGAAGGGGGGCAGTCACCCCAAAAGGAAGCTGTGGCATAAGTCCCATGTGGAGGGCAGGCCGGGAAGCCGGGGGCACATCAGGAGCGGCCCCTGAAGCTTCCCCCCCCCCCCCCCCCCCCCGCCCCGCAATTGCTTAAGGGCAAGGAAAGCTCACCTTTGGGACCAGCCCCCAACCCTGGCCCAGGGACCAGGACCGGCCCCAAGCACTCAGGACTAGGCCCCCACCCCCACCCCAAGCCCGGCGCAGGCGCCCCACCGGCCCCTCCGTTCTCCTCCGGCCCCTGCTGGCTCTCCCTCCCGTGAGGGGCACCTGGAGAAGGCAGGCCCCGACCCCGGGGAGCTCCGGGTCTCACTGGGGAGGGGGAGCCCGGCCTGGCCGGGTCCTGGAGCTGCGCCTCCCGGGAGTCTACAGCGAGAAGGGACGCCGGAGTCCAGCCCTCGCACGGCCACCGTTTGAGGAAACTGAGGCTGTTGGAGGGAAGTGCTCTCGAGGCAGGATTGGCGCCCCAGGCTTCAGAGATGGGCGGGACCAAGCAATCAGCCAATCACCAGGCTTTTATGAAGCGCAGCCCCCGGGCCAGGAACTGTCCTCGGTACCTGAGCCCGCCGGCGCTGACGGTCTGTCCTGGGGGGGGGCAACCCAGAAGGGGTCCCCTGCCCTGTGGGAGTCTGACTCGGCCCAGAAAGGGCTCCGTGCCCTGGGGGGGCCTGACTCGGCCCAGAAAGGGCTCCGTGCCCTCCGGGGGGCCTGACTCGGCCCAGAAAGGGCTCCGTGCCCTGGGGGGGCCTGACTCGGCCCAGAAAGGGCTCCGTGCCCTCCGGGGGGCTGGGTCCCAACCAAACCAGCTCACTGGGAACTTGTTAGTCCCTGTGGGATGCAATACTTTTGGCTGGGCACTGAGCAAAGCAAATGAAGCCGTTCCCACCGTCCTCCTCTGCTACCGGGTCAGCTTCCGGACCTCTGGCTGTGCCGCCCCCAGGGCCCGAGGGAGGACCGAAAAGCCCTCCTCCCTCCAACCCGTGAGGGCTCAGAGGCTCAACTCCTTCCCCAGGGCCTTAAGGAGAAAGGCTTCCCTCAGCAGAGGCTCTCCGCGTTCTTTCTCCCCTCTCCCCCTCACTCCTGACCCAGAGGTGACTCCCCAGGAGGGAGATGCTGCAGGGAAGGCCCCGGGAGGTTGGAGCAGCCGCGGCACATCCGAGGCCGGGAGGGCCCGAGCTTTCAGGACCCCTCAAAGGCCAATGGGTGCTCCAGGAAGAGCCTGAGGGACTCCAATATGGGAGGGAAGCAGCAGGGGCGGCGCTTCAGCCCAGATCCCATCCCTGGAGTCAGAGGATCCTCTGCATCATACTGTGCACAGTGAGAGAGAGAGAGAGTGTGACTGAGTGTGTGTGTGACTGTGAGTGTGTGTGTGTGAGACTGAGTGTGTGTGTGTGTGTGTGACTGTGAGTGTGTGTGTGACTGTGAGTGTGTGTGTTTGTGTGTGAGTGTGTGTGTATGTGTATGTGAGTGTGTGTGTTTGTGAGTGTGTGTGTGAGTGTGTGTGTGTGACTGTGAGTGTGTGTGAGTGGCACCTGTGGGTCCCTGGGACGGCAGCAGAGACTTCTGGGACGGTGGGGGCTACACTTGCCACTTCCTGACCTGCTTTTCCGGGCTGCGCCCTCAGACGGGCAGCCTGGCAGGGCCCGCTTGGGCAGTCGGCCGCTCCGGGCTGCCCGAGTCTGGAAGGAATTGGAGGAGGATCTCCCTTTCGACACCATGGCCAGAGGGCCAGGAGGAGACTTAGCTGCATCCGCATCCTGTGTCCCAGGGAGGGCCCCAGCGGGTGGGAGACGGGCCCTCCCCCGGCCAGGAAACGCCTGAGCGGCCCCCACTGGAAGGAGGCTTTAGAAGCAGACAGACCTCCATTGTTCTCTCGCCTCCCGGTGCCCGCGGCTGCCTCATCTCCGGAAGGGACCAGGAGGCAGGAAGGGCTTGGGTTCAAAGGCTTCGGGCCGGTGCTGCCTCTGAAAATGAGAACGAGGAAAAGTCCTGAACTCGGAGGGCTCACGTTTCTAGGGGTTCCTGGGCTCCACTCGTCCCGGCTCTATGGCTCCGAGAGAGACGTCCCTCTCTGGCCTCAGTTCCCTTACCTGTAAAATGGGCATAAGAATGCCTGTAGTCCCTGGACCGGAAGGTCACCAGGCCGCAGAGTCTACACCACTGCTTTCCCTCGGAGCACTGGCCATGCTGGCTCCCAATCTCTCATCTTCCTTTTTGGACCTCAATTTTCTTTGTAAATTTGGAGGTGAAGGAAAAATGGCTAATCGAGATAATCTCTGTTCTAAGGCTCTCCTCACTCCACACCCAAGGTTTAAAGGACCTTTGAACTCTGACCTCCAGGGGTTCTGGAAAGGGTTTCAGGGCCACAGGTATCAGAATTGTTTTTCTCCTGCTGGAAAACACTCCCCTGTCCCTGCTGCACTGTGGGGGGGAAAGGGCCGAAAAGGATTCCCAGACCTAGTCCGATCCCTAGTCTCACAGGCAGGGAAACCCCCGAAGTCAGAAAGGACTAGAGGGCTCCTAAGGCGGACCGGGCAGCCAGCTTCCTAGGGCTGCCCTTTGAATTGACTCCGGGCTAGTTCCTGTTCCCCAAATGTCCCCAAAGAATCCTCCTTTAAAAAAAGGAACCGGGGAACGATGGGGTCCTGGGCGGGCTTTTTCGTTCCCCACGGAGCCCGTGTTCGGTTGGTCGGCCCAAGCGCTGGTCAGCCCAGAGTCGGCAGTATTTCAAGGCCGGACTTAGGTTCAATCCGTTCTGGGGTTCTCCTGGGAGCCCTGACCTCGCCCCGGGAGATGGAATTTTCCAGCACTTCCGCTATCTCCCTTCCTCCGTCGGCTGGAGGATCCATCTACTCCTTCACTCATGCGATCGCTGGTTCATTCATTCACTCACCTGTGTGATCACTCCCTCATTCTTTCATTTGCTCACCGGCGAGGTCGTTCCCTCATTCATTCATTCCCTCACCTGTGTGATCGCTCCCTTGTTTATTCATTGGCTCATCGATCTTCCCAGCAAGCTTTGAGTGCCCAGCCATGGCTGGGCCTTCTGCCCCTCCCAACAGCATTTTCTTGGCACGTTTCCCCGGGGGGCCCTTTATCACTTATCACCTGGCTGGGAGTTGGGGAGGGAGGGGGAAGAGCAGTCACGGACTTTGAAGTCCAGGTTCCGGAGCCCGTGTAATGACTCGGACCCTGACTAATGCTGCGGTCACAAGCCATTTCCCATCCTTTCTGCTTCCACCTCTCTGAAATGGAGATCCCAATCCTTCCAGTCCCTTTTCCTGGGGCTGCTTGGGGAGAGCTCCAGCGGAAATGGAAGGTGTCATTAGTGGAACCCTCATCCCCTCCCTCCTCTCTCTCTCCCTTCCACAGCACTCTGAGTTCCCTTAGGGCAGAGTCAGGCTCATGGTATTCTCTGGATGCAAAGTGTCCAGCTTGGGGGCCCATGCTCCCCAACTCATCAACTGGGCCCATCTCTTCTGAGGATAGATAAGTCCAGGGAGGAGGACGGAAAGGATTCCTCATGTCACAGAGACTAAGAAAACTGAACTGCAAAGAATATCAAGGACAGACGGAAGGTAGAAGGGCCCATGGAACCTAGAACCTCAGCAACGGAAGAGAACATCATGTTCCAACTTAGAACACAGGATGTCAGAACTGGGAGGAACCTTAGAACATAAACGTGGAATATCAGAGCTGGGAAGGGACTTCAAATTTTAGAATATGAGATATCAGAACTGGGAAGGGCCTTAGAACATGAGATCCAGAATTTCTGAGCTGGGAGAGATCATAGAACATGGAAGACCAGAACTAGGAAGAAGTTTTGAACACTGAACGGTAGACTTGGGAGGGACCATGGGACCTGTAATATCCAAGCTTGGAGGGAAATTATAACATAGAACCTGGGAGATGAGCTGGAAGTTAGAACACTGTATAAATGGAGACCATCACAGCACTTTCCTTCCAGGGTTTTGGGGAAGATCAGATTTCCTAATATTTCCAAATACACACAAATTTATATGTGCTTAGCACAGAGCCTGGCATATAGTCTCTCTCTCTTTTTTTTAAAATCTGGCATATAGTCTCTTGAAAAATAATTTTTCTTCCCTTCCCTTCCCTTTCCTTTCCTTCCCTTCCCTTCCCTTCTTTTCCCTTCCCTTCCTTTCCCTTTTTTTCCCTTCCCTTCCCTTCCCTTCTTTTCCCTTCCCTTCCCTTCTTTTCCCTTCCCTTCCCTTCACTTTCCTTCCCTTCCCTTCCCTTTCCTTTCCTTCCCTTCCCTTCCCTTCTTTTCCCTTCCCTTCCTTTCCCTTTTTTTCCCTTCCCTTCCCTTCCCTTCCCTTCCCTTTTCTTCCCTTCACTTTCCTTCCCTTCCCTTCCCTTTCCTTTCCTTCCCTTCCTTTCCTTCCCTTTCTTTCCCTTCCCCTTCCCCTTCCCCTTCCCTTCCCTTCCCTTCCCTTCCCTTCCCTTCCCTTTCCTTCCCTTCCTTTCCCTTCCCTTTCCTTTCCTTCCCTTCCCTTCCCTTCCCCTCCCCCATTATTTAGCCTATGACTAGAGTTGCCCAATGTCTGAAGGGTGATATCTCCAAGACTGGATTCTGTGTCTTCCTGTTGTATCCCCAATGGCACAAAAGGTGGAACCTCCCAGAGCTAGGCTGGGGACAGGGTTCTAGTGGCCAAAGGTCCTCCTCAAGGCTCCGTCCCTTCGGGGCCCCAGGTCCAGCACCGCTGACCCAGTGGAGTCCAGGCAGGGGTCTCTTTCCAGCATTCCCCAAAAGCAGCACCTCGGCCAGGTCTTCCCCCTCCTGCCTCAAAATCACATAGTGGGGGTGGGGGGGTGGGGAGGAGCTCTGGCCTTCGATCAAGTCATTGGATCATAGACTGAGGGGATCAGGGGGAGGAAAGGGGTCTAAGGGCAATGGATGACTTCTGGCCACAGAGACAGAAGCGGAACCTGGCTCCCCAATCAGGCTTCTTCTTCCTTTTCCAAGATGGCCCCAAAGGGACAGAGCCATCAAAGGGGCAGGGCCAGGGTCTCCTCTCCATTGTTCTCTCCTTCCCTCCCACCCCTCCTCTCCTCAGCCCACAAGGCTCTTTGAGGGATGGGGGACTGGGGAGAGCCGAGGGGCGCCCCCACTGAACCCCGGGAGCTTTCCATTCCACCAGGTGGGGAATGCTTAGGCAGGGCAGTGAGTTAGGGTCTCCTCTCGGCCTGGGAGAGCCCGGAGGGCAGGAGTCGGATGCCTTTAGTCAACCACTCAGTCAACAAGCACTGACTGAGCACCTACTATGTGCCAGATAGAGGGCTAAGCTTAATGATTGGAGCACAGGAGGCCTTAGAATCGTTGGGGGTGGGGGAGGCCGGATGGAGTTGGG
This sequence comes from Antechinus flavipes, assembly GCF_016432865.1. Lineage (NCBI taxonomy): Eukaryota > Metazoa > Chordata > Mammalia > Dasyuromorphia > Dasyuridae > Antechinus > Antechinus flavipes. The sequence goes on from NC_067403.1 coordinate 261,766,118, forward strand.
GGTGGCTTGGCTGGTGGGTGGGCTCAGCTCAGCCTGGGAAAGGGAGGCAGAGAAAGGCCAGAAAAGGCCCGGGTGGGGAGTCGGACTGCTGGGTACAAGCTGAGTTAGGAGCTGGAGAGGGCGACTGGGACGCTCCTCCCCATGCCCAGGAAGCCCGAGGTCAGCCCGGCTCAGAACTGGGCGCGGCGGGAAGTTCTTTCTTCCCAGGGAAAGTTCGGCTGAACCTGGGCTCGGGATGGGAAGAGGGAGATGAGTCAGCCTGGGCTGGGCTGGACAGGCGGGAGCTGCATTCCGGGGCAGCGTCCACGCCTCTGAGACTGGCAGATGGGGAGGGGACCCGGAGCAACGTGGGGAAAGGGAGGGGGAGGGGGCTCGAATTAGGCTGGGAGAAGGGGAAGAAAGAGAAAGAAAAAGGGAGGAAGGAAGGAAGGGGGAGGGGAGGAGGATGGGAGGGAAGTGTGAAGAAAGGAAGGAAGGAAGGGGGAGGGGAAGGAGAAAGGGAGGGAAAGAGGAAGGAAGGAAGGAAGGCAGAGAGACAGAGAGACACACAGAGAGAGACAGAGAAAGAGAAAGAAAGAAAAAGACAGAGGCAGAGGGAGAGAGACAGAAAGAGAGACAGAGACACACACACACAGAGAAAGAGACAAAGAAAAAAGAGACAGAGACAGAGGGGGAGAGAGACACAGAGAGAGACAGAGACAGTGGGAAAGATAGAGACACAGAGACACAGAGAGAGACAGAGACAGAGAGAGAGACACGCAGGCAGAGAAAGAGAGAGAGACACGCAGACAGAGAAAGAGAGAAACAGAGAGACAGAGAAAGAGACACACACAGAGACACAGAGAGAGGGGAAGGCAGAAGGGTGAAGAGGAATAGGGGTCCTAAGGAAGAGACCTCAGAGAGCCGGCGGGGAGAAGAGAAAGGCGCCGAGAGTGGCGGGCTGGAGGCTGGTGCCGGGGAGGGAGGCCAGGCGAGGGTGGCAGATGGGGCAGGAGAGCGGGCGGGGGCGATCTGGGGCCTCGGAAAGACAAAGAGGCCGGGAAGGGGGCGGGGCGCCGGCCGTGGCCGCGACGCACATGGAAGGCACCGGGCCGGCCTGGGCGGGGCAGGGGGCGGGCTCTGGGGCGGGAGGAAGCCGCTCTTCCATAAAGCCACGACCGGGGGCCGGCGGCCGCAGTATCAGCGTCATCCCGGGCCCTCAGAGGAGCCGCCGCCGCCGCCGCGCCCGCAGCGCGCCCCGAAGCCGCACCGTCCGTCCGTCGCGTCGCCGCAGAGCCGGGCTGCGCGCTGCGCCCCCCCTCCCCCTCTCTGTGTCCGTGCCGTCGCGGGCGCTACAGTCGGTCCACGCTGGGGGCGGAAGGACCTGAGGCCGCTGGGTCGGGAACCATGAAGGTCCCGGGCGCCGTGCTCCGTGAGGGCGAGCTGGAGAAGCGCAGCGACAGCCTGTTCCAGCTCTGGAAGAAGAAGCTGGTGGTGCTGAGCACCGACCGCCTGAGCCTGTTCCCCGACGGCCCGGCGGCGGCCCGCAGGGGCGCGCGCCCCAAGGAGCTGAGCTTCCACTCCATCCTCAAGGTGGACTGCGTGGAGCGCACGGCCAAGCACGTCTATTTTACCATAGTCACCAGGGACCGCAAAGAGATCGACTTCCGCTGCCCCGACGAAAGCTGCTGGAACGCCTCCATCACCATGGCGCTCATCGACTTCCAGAACCAGCGTGCCATCGAGGATTTCAGGAGCCGGCAAGAACTGGAGCGGGAGCGGGAACGGGAGCAAGCGGGGCCACCCGAGCGCCGGCTGGCCCGCGCGCCCTGAGCCGCACACCCGCCGGCCTATCCGACTGACCGAGAGAGAGCAGGTGAGGCTGGGGGGGAACGGGCTCGCACGGACCCCGGGGCGTTCCTGTGGGAGAACGCGGGTCGGGACAGCTGCTTTCGGGTCTCGTCCCGAATTCCCACCTCCTGACTCCCGCTGCTCTGACTTGGGAGTGGGAGGGCAGGAGCTGGCCCGCGCCTCCCTCAGGGAACCGGCCCGGTGGGACCTGGGGTCTGCCCTCTGGAGAATGGGGATGGCTCTCGAGGCAAGCCTTCGGACTCTGCCCGGGCCGGGATCCCCAAAGCCTTTATCTTCTGCTCCTCGCCCACTCCCATCCCATCTACGGGTCTCCATGTGGTTCCACCCTAGTGCCCTGGGGGATATTTTGCCTGGGGGAGCCCTTGGGTCTCCGCAGAGGAAGCTGCCGGCTGGGCAGGATTGAGCCCTTCCGTTCCCGGGGAGGCCCCAGGCTGGGAGGAGCTGTGCCCGGGCGCCCAGCTTATCTCCTAGGGGTGCCCTGCCCACGGCTCTTATCTCTAGGCCGGAAGGAAGCCCTTTCCCCCACTCCCGCTTCAGCGCTGACCCATTTCTTCTCTTCTCTTCCTCAGAGCCTTTTGGTTGGAACTTGATGGGGACCTTGTGTCGCAATGAAAGGGATCCCCGAAGCGCCCACGAAGGAAGAGGGCTGAAGCTGAGAGCCAGATCTCCCTGCGGGCGGGGAGGAAGCGGAGCCCAGGCCCTCCCCGCACGGCATTGGGGAGCTGGCCCCCGCGGCCCCTGGAGCCTGCCCCCCTACCCATCCACCCCCGCGGCCCCTCTACCCACCCACCCCCGCGGCCCCTGGAGCCTGGCCCTCCGGCCGCTTTATTTATAATGACTCGGGAACTGTGGCCGTTGGCTGGGGGCCACGGCCCTTAACTTATTGTAGGATCTAGATTTCTATTTATTTCAGTGGCTTCGAACATTGTCTTAATATTTTTTCATGACGCGTCCATTCCAAATAAATGCCTTGAAATGCTGACTTTTTCTTAGCGGCTGTGCCCGGAAGCTCATTTTCCGGCTTGGGATTTGGAGGGGGGCGCATGGGGGAACGAGCCTCGGCTGCCCCGGGGGAACGGGAGCGAGCCTCGGCTGCCCCGGGGAACGGGACCGAGCCTCGGCCCCCTGCTTGGCTCCCTGGGGTGCCCGGATGGGGCAGCCTGGGGGCGGGACGGTACAAAGAGCCCAGGGGAATTCCACTGTGTGACCTTGGGGCTCCCCTCCCCCCGTTTCCGGCGGCGTGATTTACCTCCGGGCTTCTGGCTCTGCCGGGAGTAAAATGACTCCTTTCAAGATTTCCAGTTCTTGGAACTGGGAGCGTCAGCTCTGGCGCAACCGAGATCAAAGGGCTCTGGGTCATTAACTTCCTGCCTTTTAAAGGGCAGCACCCAGGCTCCCAGGGGCATGAGACTGAGCCAAGGTGCTACAGCTGAGTCAGGGGCCGAGTGGGAAGGCTCTGCGCTCCCAGCAGAGCCCGTGGCCTGTCCCTCACGAGGAGGGGAGGCAGCCACTCCTGCCCTGAAGACCCTCCCTGGCCGGGGAACAGATGTTCTAGGGAGGCAGGGCCTGGGGGCCTTGGGGGGAGGGGGAAGGGAGCGGCTCTGGGCTAGCCCCCCTAACCGTCGCTTCCCTTGAAGGGTCTCCTAGCCCTGACAGGGAAAGGCTCTGGGACCGGGCTCCATCTCCCTCCCATGGGGCCACGGGAGACACCCGGTCTCCGGGAAAGCTGGAGTTGGCCGCTTCGGGCAGGCTTCCCGGCCAGGGTCTGATTCCTCCCACCTTGGCCAGGAAAGCCCGGGGAGGGCCTGGTTTCATTTCCCCAAGTTCTCGGGGACCCGCAGGCGCAATTCAAGCCAACTCCTGGAGCTCCTCACTGGGGGAGGCTCAGCCGAGCCTTTCATATCTGGCTCCCCAAAGCCTGAGCGGGGCAGGGCCCTCCAACCAAACTGGGCAGCAGAGGGGGCCGGCAGCTTCCGTTCCCCCAGCTTGGGCTTCCTCCCTCTGGGGAGTCTGGGGCTTCCCTGCCCCCCCCCCCCCCCCCCCCGGCGCCTGCCTTGCCCACCTGGGGCCCACACCCGCCTTCTGGGGCAAACGCCCTCCCTGCTCGGAAGGGCGCCCGAGCCCAAGCGGCCCTGGGAGGGGGAGACTGGGCAGGGTCTTCAAAGGGGAGTCGGGGCTGCTGAATGGGCTCCAAGATGTAATCGGGGCCTGGTGCCGAGCCCTCCTTCTCTGCCCCAGACCCCCAGGCCAGCCCCCGAACTCTCACCTGCCGCCTCCCTTACAGATGGCCCCGGCAGATGCCAGCCCGGCACCCAGTTAGCTGGATTTCCATCTAGCTCACCCAGTTATCTGGGAGCTGGGGGGGGGAGGGGGGCTCTCCTCCCTCCAGCCCTGCGCCTTCAGGAGCTAGAGCCAAGGAACGAATGAATGAACCGTCCTTGGCAAGAGCTAGTGAATGAATGAATGAACCGTCCTTGGCAAGAGCTAGTGAATGAATGAATGAACCGTCCTAAACGCGTCCCTGACCTGGGAAGGTACTTAGGCAGCCCCGGGACTTGGGAGAGATTCTCCTCCTTCCTGGGTTTGGGGTTCCGGTCTCTCCCCAGAGGGAAGGATGAGAGGGCGTTTGCCTTGGTCTGCATTCTCAGAGCTTAGCGCAGAACCTCGCATACAATAGGTACTTAATAAATGCTTGTTGACTGATGACTGCAGGGGTGAATGATCCGCCCAAAACTGCAGAGACCTGTTGCTTTGGGTGAGGATGGCTGACTCCCTGGGGCCCCCACGGCCCCCTTGGCCATTTCCACACTGGGCTGGATGAGGGCACTGTGGAGGGGGTGGGGCGGTGGTTTGGGGTCAGAGGCTGAGGGAAGGGGAGGGGGCAGAGCCCCTCCCCAGTCCTGAAGGGCGGAGGGAGCCATCCAGCCCCCAGCTCTCCCTTTCCACCCCTTGGACCCACTTTGGAAAACCGTCCCGGGGGGGGGGGGGCTTTTCTCTCTTGGCCCCAGGCCAATGAAGCCTCTTGTTAGGAACCTGGGGGGGGGGCACATGAGCCGCACTCAGGGAAGCAAAGGCAAAGAAGCCCGGATGTCCCAGGGCCAGTGTGGGCGCCCCCGCGCTCCCGGAGCAGTCTTGCCTCCCTTCCTTCCCTTCTCAGGCTCGGGGGAGTCGGGGCTACCGGGGCAGAGGTCGCGGCTTCAGATCCTCCTCCTGGCCGTGGCCGTGGCCCGGCAGGTTCCACTTCTGGAGCCAGGAGCAGATGCCACCAGTGAGCCCGGCAGGGTAGGGGAGCGCCTGCTCCATGTGGCCGAGTCCCGGATCTCTGCAGCCAGGGCAGCTCTCCGGGGTCCTCCCTGCCCGCTGGACTCAAGCCCCGATGTGTGCGGGGCATGCGCAGGAGAAACCCCCTGACTGCCGCGGGAGAAGCCCCCTGGCTGCCGCAGAAGGGGGTTCGAGGCTGGGCAAGCCTTTCTCAGCCAGTCATACAGCGGGTGCTTAATAAATGCTCAGGAACTAAACTTTCCTTCTTCCTGGGACTCACTGGCTGAGCTAGAAAATAAAGCACGGGGAGCCCTCCATGATTTCTTACATTTGCTCGCTAAGGGTTCTTAAGCCGGGGCCCAGCTTACTTGCCAGAGAAGTGGGGAGGACGCCCAGAGCATGGCTTCTCTGGGTAATTCTCTTCTCCTTCATGGGCTCTCCAATTCAGCTCCTCCCTCTCCCTTCCTTCCCAGCCTCTTCACTGGCCTCCCTGCCTCCAGTCCCTCCTCCCTGCTCCTCTCTCTGGTCACACCTTCTAATGTTCTGCTCCGAAGCCTTCCATGGCTCCCCTAACAATGAAAGGACGCTCCTGGCCCTGGCACTCGGTGCCTTCTCTCACTTCTGCTCTCTCCGTCTGGCCAAACCCGGCTGCTCTTGTCTCCTGTCCTTGCCCTGCCCGCCCCGGGGCCCTTGTCCACACAGTCCCCGTGCTTTGGGATGCATCCTATAAGTCCCAGCTCCAGCTGCCCGCTCTCCATGGCCCCCTCGTGCTCTCCCTCGTGTTCTCCCTCGTTTCCCAGACTTCTCTCTGCAAGTCAGACCCTCCTCAGGCCCGGAGCCTTCTCCAGGGCAAAGACCGGCACACAGTAGGAGCTCAAGCATTGTAAAGTGGCAGGACTCTGCTCCAGGCTGCCTCCTCCAGGAAGGCCTCCTCCCCACGACCCGCCTCGAGAAGGCTCCTTTCCTGCCTGGTGATCTTGCTTCCTGGATCTCAAGGGCCGCCAAGGCTGCTGGGAAGGCAGGGGATGCTCCGAGGAGCCTGGACTGAGGGCTGGCTTGGAGGAGGAGGAGGAGGAGGAGGAAGAGAAGAAGGAAGACGAAGAAGAGGAGGAGGAGGGCTTAAGGCATTTATTAGCAGGATGGGGAGGGGGAGCTCCCTTTGGGGCCAAGGTCACGGCGCCCTTTTGGTTTTCTGGGGAACCTCCTTCTTGCACAGATACAGGAAGAGGAGAAAGTTGACGGCAAACTGCAGGGAGCCGAAGGCGGCCACGCCGAATCTCTGGTAGAGGAGGCCGCCCAGGGTGGGCCCGATGGTCCGGGTCAGCGGCTGGACGGAGGCGCAGATGCCCAACATGGCGCCTGGGGGTCAAGAGAGACGGGACGGGCGTCAGGTGGAGTGGCCGGGAACGATCCTCCCCCCACGGTGGGAGCCTGGAGTCCCCGTCTCAGAGCACCCCCCCTCCCCCCACTGTACAGGAGGGGAAACTGAGACCCCTCCAGGAGGTCTCTGCTCTCCAGGCAGAGGTGAAAGGGAAGGATCTCTGCAGAGGCCCCTCCCTGGAGATGGCACGAGCAGCTCGGCTCGGCCCCCGGCCCTCTGCCCAGTGAGTGGAAGGAACACCGGAGAGATTTGCTCCATCCACCATTTCCTCCCAGACCCGCTCTCCTCCATGCAGTCTGCCCGGATTCCCCTTCTCCACCCCGGGGGCTGGGTCAGCTCTACCCTGTTGCGCCCACTTTCCTGGGGCTCTTTCCTCTCAGACAGAGCTCCCTGAGGGGAGGCCTTTGGGCCCTGGGGCCCAGACAGTGGCTGAGGGAGCTGGAATAGAACCTATAGAAGAATATAGAATAGAATAGGACCTCGGCTTCCCTTACTCAGAGCTTCTATCGGTCGGTTCTGACTTTGGACCCTGCCTCAGACATTCACTTAACTGCTGCCTGCCTCAGTTTCCCCATCTATCAAATGGGCATGACGCTAGCACCAGCCCCCCAGTGCACAGTCAGTGCCTCACAAACACTCGCATAGATCAACTCCCAGATCCTGGACGCGGGCTCTGGTGAAGGGGGCGATGTCGAGCGAGCGGCTCAGACAGCTATGGGGGGAGGGGAGAGGGAGGAAGGCTCTGGCCCGGCCCCGGAGCCAGAAAGGCACTGGTCCTGGGTGCGGCAGTTCTCTAGCTTCGCGCCCCCCCCCCTCCTATGGCAAGACTGGCTGACCTCCCGGGAGCTGGGGCTGGACGAGAGGCAGCGTGCGAAGAACAAAGCCCGCTCTCAGGAGCTGCCCGGCAGCCGGCCCGCGGATGCGCCAGGTGCCAAGATGCCGAGCCCACAGGCGCTTCCTGCTGCCCCCGGCTCCCGGGCACCGAATGCCAGGGAAACGGGGACAGAGATGACAGGCAGCGTGACTCAGCCCTCCGAGGAACAATTACTCCGGCCAAGAAAGATGTTATCGGAGCGGAAAGCCGGTACTGTCCCTGCAGATGTTGCCTTTCTGGGAGGGAGAGGGCCTGAGCCTTCCGGGAGGGAGAGAACCCAGCTTCTGGGAGGGAGAGGGCTGAGCTTCTGGGAGGGAGAGGGCCGAGCTTCTGGGAGGGAGAGGGCCGAGCTTCTGGGAGGGAGAAGGCCCGAGCCTTTCGGGAAGCTCTTGGCAGGGTAAGGGGCATCTCGGCCCAGGTGGCCCCAGGAGCTCCTTGCCAGGCTGGAGGTTGGGGCTGGGGCTAGAGGCTGGAGGCTGCCAGGCCCCGGGAGGGGGGGGCGACCTTCCTGAGCGTCCTTCCTCCATCTGGGCTCCAAAGGCCTTGGTGCCAGCACCCCCCTCCACACCTCAGCTAGGCTGTCCCTGGGCAGCAGATCTCCCAGTCCAAGCCCCTGGAGCTGCCCTGGCCCTGTGCCCTGCCTGGGCTCTCCCCCTCCCCTCTGCCCTTCAAGCCTTGCCCAAAGCCAGCTTCCTCCCGACAGGCCGCCCCGGCCCTGCGCTCCTGACTTCCATTTGACCATAGAAAGCGAGCTCAAATCCTGGGTCTCCCCTTTACTTCCTGTGGGACCCCGGGCCTTTCCTCTTCCTGCCAGCAATCACCTCCCCTGTATCACGAGGGCAGGACCAGGGGAGTCACCGGATCGGGGGGTGACAACCCCGGCATTGTGGGAGGGGACGTGGAGACCAGACCGCTCACACGGCTGAGTGTCCTGAGGGACTCCGGGGACGGCCTGGCCGGGGCTGCTGCAGACCGTTGGGCCGTCCTGCCAGACTGGGCTCTGGGCCTCTGGGAGATGCCATCTGCCCTCTCGCTGATCAAGTCAGTGAGTAATTATCCGCTCCCTGAAAGGATGGCCCAGTCAGACCTGGACTTATACAGGGGCGTGTGAGTGTGAGCATATTTGAGTGTGTGTGAGTGTGAGTGTGAGCATATCTGAGTGTGTGAGTGTGAGTGTGTGAGCATATCTGAGTGTGTGTGAGTGTGAGCGTGAGTGTGAGCATATCTGAGTGTGTGTGAGCATATCTGAGTGTGTGTGAGTGTGTGTGAGCATATCTGAGTGTGTGTGAGTGTGAGTGTGAGCGTGAGTGTGAGCATATCTGAGTGTGTGTGAGTGTGAGTGTGAGTGTATGAAATCCCAAAATGGACCCAGATACCCATTGGAGAGTGTGATGGGTGTGAGGAGGTGCTGGTTTGTCTGCTTGTATGTAATAGGCGCCTAATACATGCTTATGGAATCAGCTAGAAATGGAGATCAGAGAGCGTCTGAGGAAGGAGCAATCCGGGTGACTTCCCAGTGGGGACAGCAGAGCCTGGATGGACCAGGAGGCTTTTGCCAAGCTGAGAAGGGCGGGGTGGGGGGTCTTCTGGCCAGTCCAGATTGCAGAGACTGATCTGGGGGCAAGGCTGGGCCAGGGAAGAGCCGATCCTGGGGTCCTGGGGGTCAAGGGGAAAGCGGCGCATGGGGGGGGTGTCCCTGGCTCAGGAAGCAGCAAGGGCATCCCAGGAGTTCCTCTCTGACTCGGTTTCTCGTAGGGACCCTGGGGTCCCTCCAGGGTTGCCTCTGAGGGCTGGGCATCTCCCTGAGGGCTGGACATCTCCCCGGACCCCAGGCCTTGGCGGGAGCTCCTGGAGCCCTCCCTGTGCCCTGCGGCCAGCAGTGGGGGAGGGGGCCCTGGGAGAGCCGGGGGAGGGCGCATTTCCCAGAAGCCCGAGCTCCCCGGCCCCGCCCTCCGAGAGCCACCCAGGCTCAGAGGTGGGTGGCAGGTATTTTAATAGCTGCTTTCTCCGGCCGCCCACGGCCCCGCAGCTCCCGCCCCAGAGCAATTACTTGGAGCCCTCTTCGTGTCTGCAGGTTCCCAGGCTGGCTCTGGGAACCAAGGAGCGGATCCTTTCTGAGGGCAGAGGGCAGAGAGCAGAGAGCAGGGGGCAGAGGGCAGAGGACAGAGGGCAGAGGGCGGTGGGCTCTCCCTGATTCCTCAGATAGGGCCCGTTCTCCAGGCTCCCCACTCAGCCTGGCCCCTCTGCCAGTCCGGGGTACTCCCCCCTCCCAAACCCCCCCTCCTCTGCCTGCAGCCGGTGCATCCCGCCATCCTTTGAGGCCCCGCCCCACCCCCCATGAGCCTTCCACAGCCACCTCGATCCTTCCAGCCCTGGGGGGCGGGGGCGGGAGGGTGTGAGCAGAGGGCACTTCTTTCCCACGCCCGCTGGGACTGAGCCCAGAGCTGGGCACATAGGGGAGAGGAGGAGCACCGGAGGTGCCATTTGCAGATGGCCGGAGGCCTGACCTTCCCTGCTCTCAGCCCCAGGCCAGGCTGTCCTCTGGCCCTTCCCCTCCCCCCCAAAGCTCCAGGGGTGGGGGGGTGGGAGCTGGAGGGAATGCCGCTGAGCCCCTCAATTTGTAGGTGAGGACACAGGCTGGAGTGGGGGGGGTCTCTCGATGTCAGGTTCTCTGCCCAGCTCCGGCCTCTCCCAGGCTCCGGCCCCTCAGCAGGTTGCTCAGACCCGTGGGAGGGAGGCAGGGAGGAGCGGGCCTGGGCTGGGCCCTTCTCCCTCAGGGGAGGGCCGGAGGAGACCGGCTCTTCCCAGACAGCTTCCTGTCTTCTCCCCCAGCACAAAGGGCCTTTGAGCCCTCCTGGCTCTGTGTCAGCTCCCTTGGGTCCCCTCCTCCGCGGGTGGCCGCCCCCTCCCCCAGCACTGTTTCCTGGGGGCCGGTCCCTGGGGAGCTTGGAAGGGATGTAGTGTCCTGGCCACCAGGAGTCCTGGGGAGGCTGGGAGGAGCCCATGAAGCCTTTGTCGGGCCTGGGTGCAGCCGAGGCTGGGAGGCTCTTTCCCAGCCTCTTTCTCCACCTGTCCGCACCCACCACTCAGGGCCCCCTCCCCCAACCGTGCCCAGGGCCCTGCCCGAAGCTGCCCGAGCACCTACTGTGTGCCCAGTGAGGTGGAGGGCAGAGCCGGGACTCTCTGAGGTGGGCAGGCCCGCCCACCCCTCTGGTCCACTCTGCGCCTGAGAGGGCGTCCCCAGGGAGCAGGCAGCCTCTGCCTCCAGTCCTGGGAGCTCCACCTCCTGGGGAGCCCGACCCTGGGGGACAGGAAGCCTTCCTCAGCTTCTTCCTCCACTATCTGACAGAACTACCTGAGCAGGGGCCCTCACTCTCAGCAGGCTGGGGCATGAATAGAATGGGTCTCCTCCCCATGGCCTCCAGAACCTTGAAGGCTGCAGTCACGCCTGCCCCTCAGCTCTGAAGCCTTGAAGGCTGCAGTCACGCCTGCCCCTCAGCTCTGAAGCCTTGAAGGTTGTCGTCAGTCACACCTGGTCTGAATCTCATCATTCCCAGTTCCTTTAGCCACAAAGCACGACCCTTCCCTGTCCTGGGCATCCTCCAGCTCATCCCGGTCCTGCCCTCCAAGGGCTCACGTCCAGGTGGAAGACACCCGACTCCACTGGCTAATGCTCCCCTTATCCCACAGCCAGAAAATGGGCACATCCAGTTAGGTCACTCCCCAAAGTTGTCAGTGGCTCCCAGAGGCCCCTAAATCAAGCCCACAGCTCAGGACCAACTTGCCCTCGTCGCATCGCTCAGCCTTGTGGGCCAAACTGGACAAGCACCGTCCCCCGAACACTCCCACGCCTGCAGGTCGACCTCCGGGGCTTTGCTCAGGCTGTGCCCAACACCTGCCATGCCCCTCCCACCCCCCTTTGCCTATCGAACTCCCACGAATCCTTTAAAGCCTAATTAAATGTCACCTTTTCTGGAAATGCTGCTGGGGATGGTCTTTGCCCAGGTGCCCACACAGTTTAGTAGGGGTCCCTCTGAAGCTTGGGTCAGTCTGTGTTCTGTACCCATACCCCAAGTTTACCTTACTCCCCCGAGAGGCTGTGAGCTCCCTGGGTCAGAGGTGAGACATGGCTGCTCACAGCCCTGCACTTGCCTCCCTGGCCAGAATAGATCTGTGCATCCAGTAGGTGCTTAATTAATGCTTGCTGACCAAGGAGCATTCTATGTTCTATACCCAGTACTCCAGCACTCCCTTTATGAGGCTGTGAGCTCCCTGGGTCAGAGGTGGGGCATGGCTGCTCTCAGCCCTGCATCAGCCTCCCTGACCAGAATGGACCTGTGCACCCAGTAGGTGCTTAATTAAAGCTCCTTGACCAACTGGATGGACCTGGAAGCAGATAGCCTCCAAGCTCCAGGCTGCCCCTCTGGCCCGGCCCTTGCCACTCGTGTCTGCCCGGTTTCTCTCTCCTCCAGCTACCGATTGGTTATCCCCTGTGTGGCTCTGATTCCACCCCTCCCCCATGGCTCCCCCGGCCCCTGACACTCAGTCTCCTCAGCTGACCTCCCAGGCTCTCTCCTCTCCGGGCGGTCTCCCTGACACTGATGGCTTTCTCCGGGAAGAATGGGCTATCTCTGGGAAGAACGGGCTTTCTCCGGGAAGAATGGGCTATCTCTGGGAAGAACGGGCTTTCTCCGGGAAGAATGGGCTATCTCTGGGAAGAACGGGCTTTCTCCGGGAAGAATGGGCTATCTCTGGGAAGAACGGGCTTTCTCCGGGAAGAATGGGCTATCTCTGGGAAGAACGGGCTCTCTCTCTCTGTGCGTCAGCTGAGAATAGGTCAGCCCAACCTCATCTCTCCTGGCTCCGGGAATTTTATCTGGGCAGAGGCAGCGGAGGGTGGGAAAGGGGGTTTGGGGGCGTGTCGGGCATCAGACCAACGGGGCTCTGCCACGGGACGGCCCCGCAGCCGGCGGGTTCCCAGGCATTCCCTGCCACGCGCCCGCGCCGTGACCACTGGGCCGCCGCTTACCTGTGTCCGAGGGCGGCACCGCCTTGGTCAGCATGCTGTCCGTGACGATGTTCAGGGTGCAGAGGCTGAAGACCAGGCCGGGCACCAGGAGGCAGAAGTGGAAGACGTTGGTCATGGAGGCCTGGGGGTGGGAGCGGCTCTCAGAGTGGGCGGGGAGGGGCTCCTGAGGTCAGGGCTCTCCCACCCGGCCCAAAGCCAGTCTGTGTGGGAGTGTGTGTGAGTGTGAGTGTCATGTGCATGTGTGTGTATGTATAACAGGGAGTGTGAGTGTGAGTGTGAGAGAGAATGGAAGCGTGGAACACATGATAGAGAGGACTCAGTGGAGAGTCTGGATACTATGGCACGAAAGCGTGATCAGGCGGCCTGGCTGAGAGAATGGGTGTTTGGGGGGTGGGCTCCGGAGGAAGGCCAGTGGGAGGCCCCTGATCCTGAGGAGGATGGAGGGGCAGGCTGGGCTGAGGAGGCTGGCACGGAGAGGGGGATGGGCGGTTGGGAGAAACCCGCTTCCTCCATTTCCCTGGCGGGCTGGCCCAGCCCATCCAGTCTAACTGGCTCAGAGTCCGTCTGGGGCCCTTCTAGCTTTCGCTTCCTCTCGGTTCTCAGCCTTCGCTGCCTCTGGCCAGGGAGCAGAGGGAAGAAGTCCAGCCTGGCTCAGCCCCGGGGTGACTGTGCCCAGTCCCTGGACCGATGGTCTGCAGGGAGCCCCCGATCCTGGTCCCAGCCAGCCCCAACAGGACCCTTTGCACCAGTTGGCAGGGAGCCCTCCGTCTTACCCCTTGGGGGCACGTGGCCTCCTGCTCCTGGCCTTGGCAGTAACCAAAGGAGGAGGCAGCTCTGGGGGGACCTGGGAGGACTGACCTTCAAGCCCCAGCTCTACTGCTGTCTCTGGGTGTTCGTCCCCTGTCGACCCCACCTATGAATGGAGGAGATGACTGGCTAATCTCCAGGTTTCCTTGCAGGACCAACATCTATGTCTTAAGTCGAAGCTGGACATCAGCTCCCATCAATGAGCCGGGGGTTCTCAGGCCCTGCCTGCTACGTTTCTGGCCTCCTCCCTTCTGCCCCTGTCTGGTACAGGGGCTCATCGCGCCCCTTCCGGCTTGAAATCTTACGAGGATCTTAGTGCTCCCTCTGTTCTCCCAAGTGTAAAAGTGTGCATTTATGACTAAGAAGAAGCCGGATAAAGAAGGAAACAAGGAAGTGAGCGAGGGAATGAGCAAGTGAGGAGATAAGTAAAAGAGTGCAGCAATGAGTAAAAAACGAGCAAATGAGCAGACTGAATGAGTGAATGAGTGAGCAGTAAGTGAGCCCCCTCCGGGTGAGGGGGAGGGCTGGGCCCAAAGTGGGGGGGTCTCACCATGGCCAGGCCCACGGCACTGAACACAACGACGCTGGCCCGGAGCAGGGTCCCCTCGGAGTACCGCTCGGTCAGCCTCCCAATGATCAGGCCTTGGACCACCTAAGGAAAGCAGATCTGGGTCAGTCCTAGGGAGGGCTGTTTTCAGTACTGGGCATCTGCTGAGATGCCAGGAGCACTGCCAGAGCCTGGGAGGCCGTCCCGGGGCAGAGGGCCCCAGGTTCCAGGGCCTGCCTCTTCCTCAGCACCCTCCTGTGCAGGAGAAACTGTGAGATGAGACCCACAGATGGTTTCTGGGGGCTTGCTCCCTGGTAAGCTGCCTTCCAGCCTTAAGGTTTATTCCAGGCTGGAATCATAGAGTGGGAAAATGAGGAAGGCATTTAAATGTCACCGGTCTGAGGATCGGGGAGGCTTGTCTGCTGAGAGCTGTGGAGGGATCTGGGGCCCACGATTGCTTGGGGTCCCTTTCCCCCAAAGAGTTAGGCCTCCCGGCTCTGTGGGCAGAGAACAAATGTCCTTCTGGGCAGATGGATAGAGGCAGGGCCGTGTGAAAATAGGCCGTCAACTGAAAGGAAGCAACATTTCCGTCTTCCCTGCAGTCTGCAAAGCGTCCCCTCCTTTGATCTTACAAAAATCCTGAAAAGCAGGTGTTCCCATTGTCTTCATTTACAGAAGAGGAGCAAAGTGTTAAGTGACTTGCCCAGAGTCACCTGGCTGGAGTCTCTTGTCTGCTCCGGCTGCCCTCTTCTACTCGGCTAGACCTGTAGTCACGCTTAAATCCCGGACACTTGATAGATGTGTACGCAGCCTGTCGCAACCTGAGTTCTTAGCCCTCATCCTCCCCCGGACCGTCCAGAGGATCATGGGGACAAAACAAAGCAGCGGGTTTAAAATGCTGGTGAAAAGACTTCTATGAACTGACTAAAAGTGAAGCGAGGGAGAACATTTCTGCAGTAACAGCAGCACCATATACAGCAACGGCAACACTGTATGCAGTAATGGCAACATTGTATATAGCAACAGCAACATTGTATAGAATAATGACAACATTGTATATAGCAACATTGTATACAGTAAGAGCAATGTTGCATACAGTAACGGCAACATTGTATATAGCAACATTGTATACAGTAACGGCAACACTGTATACAGTAATGGCAACATCGCATACAGCAACATTGTACATTGATCTACTGTGAAAGACCAACCTCTTCTCTCCCCTCCAAGACAATTCCAAAAGACCCATGATACAAAGGGCTAAGACCCAGCCAGAAGAACTAATTGGCTGCGAATTGAAACAAACTTTTATTTTACTTCACTGTCTTGGGGGTTTTTTGCCTGTGTTTTCTTTCACCACGTGGCTAATGTGAAAATATGTTTTGCATGTGCACACATGTATAACCTCTATCAAATTTCTTGCCTTCTCACTGAGGGGGAGAGGAGGAAGATAGAGGATTTAGAAGTTACAATTTTTTTTTAAATGGTAAAAATGGTTTTGACATGTAAGTACAAAAATATTTGAAAATGAATTTTAAAATGTTCCATATAATTTATTGGAAGGGAGCTCATGTTTCCTATTTGTTACCTACTTTTCATATTAAGCTGTCGGGAACTGACAGTTTAAGATTTCACCTTTGTGAGAGGAGCCAAAAGCCAACAATAAGTCTCCTTGGAAATGGCCAGTTGCATTGTGGGTGACCAGGAGGAGGAACAGAGAAGACACTAGGGGATAAGTCATCCCAGCAGATCTCCGGACATCCCCTCAAAGGGACATGGCAGATTTTGTTTCCCTGACGGGATGGAGAGGCCCTGAAAGGCCTCCCCTGGGAAATGGTGAATCAGCAGTTTCTGCCACAAAACCAGACTGGGGCCCAGCAGGTCCAGAGGGATGGGCCTTTCATGTGTGTTGCAAGGTCTGAATTAAAGTGGGAGTTCTCTTTCTCATGTCTATTCCTAGTGAGATGAGTAACGGTTTCAAATCTATCTTGGCTTGAACAAAGCCCACACCTGGGACTCATCCTCATGTAGAAAGGGCTCCAGTGTTCCAGGGCCTCCCCTTTCCCTGATCTGACTAAGCCCCTTGTTCATGCTGGGACCCTGGCCCTGTTGCTCTCCATTGGATGTTGTAGGTGTCCAATGAGGTCCCACCCAGCCTGCCATTCTGCTTTTTCCTGAGCCCGTGGAGGGCCCTCCAAGCCCATGCTAGGGCAGCAACTTTCTGTGCTCCCCATTCTCAGGTGGGGCCCAAGGGTACCTTCAACTGCAGACTCCAAAGGAGTCATAGAATAAGTAAACTTCTGGAAGTCTGACTCTGGCCCCAACTAGACATACAATTTTGGCCAAATCTCTTCCCTCAATTAGGGCCACGATATCCTCTTCGATAAAATGAGAAATTTAGAAGTAATCATGTGGTAAAGAAAGCCCTTAACCTTGAGGATGAGATCTTAGTTTGGGTCTGAGCTCTGATGCTAGTCTTCATGTGACTGACTATGCCAAGTCCCTGGGCATCTCCAGGCCTTTCTCTTCTATAGCATGAGAATACGGTGACTTACAAAGTTTTTCTTTTGAGATCATGAGGGAAATATTCTATAACTCCTTGTGCATTTGCTATGTAAATCTCTTGCTGGCTGCTCATCCAGGAAACTGTAGATGTCCCTCAGGACTGTTCTGCTTTCTTCCCTTCCTTCTCTATACTCTTTCACTTCGTGATCTCATTAACTCCCATGGATTCAATTACCATCTATTTCTATGCTGATGTTTCTCAAATCTACCTTTCTTTCCTCAAACTCTCTGCTGACCTCCAATCTCAGGTTTCCAACTAAATATCTAGTAGACATCTTAAACTCAACATGTGCAAAGTGGGACTCATTATTCCTCCCCCTAAAACCTCTCTTCCACATTCAGCCTGTTGCCATGGCCTGTAGATTTCACTTCTGCTGCACCTCAGGTTGATTTCACCTCTGCTGCATCTCTGGTTGATTTCACCTTTGCTGCACTTCTGGTTGATTTCACCTCTGGCCAGTCTCACCTCTACTGCACCTCAGGTTGATTTCACCTCTGTTACATTTCTGGTTGATTTCACCTCTGCTGCACCTCAGGTTGATTTTACCTCTGCTACATTTCTGGTTGATTTCACCTCTGCTGCATTTCTGGTTGATTTCACCTCTCCTGTACCTCAGGTTGATTTCACCTCTGCTGCACCTCAGGTTGATTTCACCTCTAGCCAGTTTTATCTCTTCTGCATTTCTGGTTGATTTCACACCTCTACCATCTCCCCAACACTCCCCCTTCTTTCCTCCGATATTCCCCTACTCTGGTGCAGACCCTTACCATCTCACACTGGACTGCAGTAGTAGCTGCTGGTGGGTCTGCCTGCCTCGTCTCTTTCTACTCTAGTCCATCCTTCATTCAGCTCATCAAAGTGATTTTCCTACAGTGCAGGTCTGACCGTGTCATTCCCCTCACCTGAATCAATTCCAGTGATTCCTTAATGCCTCCATAAGCAAAAAATGCAAATGCCTTTTGACCTTTAAAGCCTTCACGACCTGTCTAACCCCAGACTCTTCCAATCTTCTTACACCTTACCTGTTCCTACGCAGTCCTTTATGGTTCAATGACTTCTGGCCTCTTAGATGTACATAGTGCAAGACCCTCCATCTCTCCTCTCACTCACCACCCTCCCCCCCAATCCAATCAGCTGCCAGAATCTTATCTCTAACCTCTCCAACATTTCCTGTGCCCAAAGCCCCAGGCCATCATTCCAGGTCAGACTCTTGTGTACCCTCTTCATTGGATTCCTGGCTTCTAGCCTCTCTTTTCTCCAATCAAATCTCCCCTTAGCTGCCAAAGCAATTTTCCTCTAGCTTAAGTTTTACGGGGCCACTCCGCACACTCAACAACTGTCCCTTTTGCTGGTAAGATCAAGTACCAGCTCTCAGTTTAACATTTAAAGTCCTTTGTGAGAATTATTGCACCTGCTGTTTCCAGACAAATGTGCTTCTCACATCAGAGGTTCCATTTCCCATCCCTATGCCTTTGCATAAGCTGTCTCCCATGCCTGGAATGCCCTCACTCCTCATTTCTGCCTCTGAGAATTCTTA
This sequence comes from Antechinus flavipes, assembly GCF_016432865.1. Lineage (NCBI taxonomy): Eukaryota > Metazoa > Chordata > Mammalia > Dasyuromorphia > Dasyuridae > Antechinus > Antechinus flavipes. The sequence continues at coordinate 261,783,971 of NC_067403.1, forward strand.
GCTTCCTTCCAGGCTCAGCTCGGTTGCTACCTGCTCCACTCTCCTCCCCCTAAGTTTTTCCAGGTTTTTAAGGCTATTATTGCTTCTTCTGTCCTTAAATGTCCTTATGGTTGCTCTTTAAGAGATGGAATGGCTTTGAGACCGGTTTTTTGGTCTTTGTGTTCAGGGCATCTAATATGCAGTAGGTGCCTAATAAATGCTTATTAAAATGAATGGATTAGGTTAGGCCTGGGTCTTCCCTGTGAAGCCCTGAGGGCCCGGAGGGAGCCTTCAAAATGGCAAAGCTGCTGGGCTTGGCCCTGTTTTCCAGGTCAGAGCCGCTTCCTCCCAGGAGGCTCAGGTTACCAAACCGCCCACACTGGTCCAGCTGGGGGCCCGGCCTCTAGGGAGGATGTAACCTGAGTTATGGGAGTTAAGGCTAATTGCAGGCCCAGACCCAGCAACGGCAGAAGCCGCAGGGAAAGGAAGAGGAGTCTTTGTATAAAGGACACGGGGACAATACCCTCATTGTCTACACTGGCCACCGGGACAAAGGGACGCTGGTTAAGTCTCGCCAAGCCAGTTCTCTCTCACCTGGACTGTTGCTGTGACCTCCTAGCTGGCTTCTCCGCTCCGATCTGTCCCCCTCACTCTGCCCTGCTGCTCTCCCTCAAACACAGGGAGCTCGAGGCTCCCTTCTGCCTCCAGGATCGGCCCCACTCGCTTCCTGGGGGACTTCTAAGGCTGCTCTGCCTGAGCTCTGCTGGAACTGCCGCCCTGAGCTGGAGCCCCTGTCCTAGCCCTGAGTACTCGCCCTCCGCTTCCCCTTAATGGAGAAGTTCCCAGACCCATTTCTCTCTGCACCGCCTTTCTCCGGGCACAGGAGCGGCCCCGGCCCCCTCCTGTCGGGAGCCTCCATAAAACCCTCCGAATTCACTTTGTCTGTGATTTGTATGGCCCGGGACCCTCCAGAAACACCCACGCTGGCCTCGAAATGGAGATCTTTGCTCAGAGAGTGGAGGGTCTGGGGGGCCTCCTGGGGGGCAGAAGGGATGAGAATGGCTTCAGCTTGGGAGGGGGAGACCTGCCCCCCCCCAGAGTCTGCCTCTGTGCAGGAGATCCCAGGGCCACCTGAAGCCTGGAGGGGGTCTGAGGATGACCTTGGGGGGGTCTCTCCTTGTGGCCCATCCCCCAAATTCTTTCCCCACCATGCTCAGGCCCCTCCTGGCTGGGAGAGGCTGGGGTGCTGGGGATTGGACACAAGTCCGGGGATTGTCCCCCCAACACACACCCGACACACCCAGACTTCTTGAGGCCTCCCCTCCTGGCAAGTTGCCCCCCCCAACTTCCCAGCAGCCCCTTGTCCTTTCTCTGGGACCTTGGTCTCACTCCCAGGGCACTCGGGCTCCACTGGATGCCCGGGGAGTCGTCAGATCCCTTTGTTCAATTCATCCCCCAGACTGACCGAGTGCCTGCTGGGGGCTGGGGTGGGGGTGCCTGGCCCGGCAGCCCCCGGCTTCCCAGAAGCTCTGCTCTCAGAGGAGCGGGGCCCCCTCCTGTAAGTGAGGGTCCAGCCTCTGCTTCAGCCCTCCCGGGAGGGGCAGCTCACAGCTCCTATGAACAGCGGCTTCCACGCTGGGACGGCTGCCAGGAGCCCCGTCCTTGTGTGGAATCTCCATCCTTTTCTCTGAGTCTTCCCCAGAGCTCCCAGCTCTGCCTCTGGGGCCAGGCCTTCCCCCAGCTCCTCATGCCTGAGCACAGCCACCTTTCCCTGAGCTTTCTTTTCTCCGGCAAAGGTCTCCCCCCAAACTGTCTATGGACTCTCCAGTTCGGGCGGGGAGGCTCCCTGGGCCTGCAGAGGGACGGAGTCCAGGGGTCCTGACTGGCGGGCACCTCCAGGGGGCGTGACTGATGGGTGCCTCCAGGGGCTCCCATCGAGGCTCCCAGCTCTCGGTAAAGTCTCAGACTGTGAGTGGGAAGGATGGCGGGAGGCGAGGTGTGCTTGGAGCTTCCAGAGCAGCCAGTGGGGTCCCCAGATGCTCCAGGGCTCCCCCAAACGCAAAATGGAGCCTCCCACGGAGGCCCAGGAACCCGCCTCCACGCTCCCTGGCGAGCCGCCTCTCAGGCCCAGGCACAGGAGCTCGGCCTTTCAGGGTGGCAAAGACTCAGGAGCAGCTGGCGCAGCCCTTAGGACCCCCCACAAAGGGGCTTGGAGAGGAGACTTCCGGTCTCACTACCTGCTCAGGCCGTCCTCAGGCTCAGGCCTTTAGCATCTAAGTCATTTGGACCCACCCCTTCTGGCTTTGGCTGCTGGAGGGTGGAGGAGGGCTCAGCACCTAATGATGCTTCAACTGCCTTCTGTCTTAAAGGGCGCCCCCCCACCCCCCCGCCTGCATGAAGCTCCTCGAGGGGAAGGCTCGGCAAGGGGGCGCCCAGCCTGGCTCCCCCCCCTCTCCCCCCGTGCATCGGCTCCCCCCCCTCAGGGGTCCAAGCGAGGCTCTGCTTCCCGTAGGCCAGCCCGGGCTGTGTGCTCACCCTCTCTGATCCTCAGCTCCCCAACAGATGGTCGGACTAAGGAGACTCTGCCAGCTCCCAGTCTCACGTTCCATGGGCCCTCCCTGCCCTGGCAGCCCACGTTCTATGTTCTCAGGGCCCTCCCTGCCCTGGCAGCCCACGTTCTATGTTCTCAGGGCCCTCCCTGCCCTGGCAGCTCACATTCTAAGGACTCTCATGTGTGCTCAGGGCCAGACACGTGCTGGGGCCCCCCTCCTTCCCTCCCCCGCCTGTCCCGGTGTCGGAGGAGGGACCGTGGCTGGTTCTGGCGCCCCGGAGACACTCACCATCTGGAGGACCCCGAAGTAGGACATGAGGTACCCAGCTTGGGCGGCCTCCAGCTGGAAGAAGTTCATGGAGATGATGGAGAACATGATCATGAAGAGCCCTGGGGAGCACAGGGGCCAGTGAGGAGCTGAGCTTTTTACATGTGAAGAAACTGAGGCAGAGGGCATCGGCAGCAGCAGTGAATGGCAGAGCTCCTGCTGCCCCGCGCTCTCCCCAAGCACACGGACGGCCCTGGGGCATCCGGACCCCAGCCTCTGTCCCACCTCTAAGGCCCAGGGAGCCCAGCCCCTCGTGGGAGCCACAGGGGACCTGGGGGCTCCTGCACATCGTCGGCCTGGAGGAGCGGGCCGAGGGACGGAGGCCAGGCCAGGCCCCCTTTCCACTGCGGCCCCTCTGGGCTGGACTCCGGGGGGAGGGGCAGGGGGCACTGGCACAGAGGCCCCATTGTCTGGGCGCTGCCCGCTCACCGGGGTCTCCGGCTGCTTCAGCTGATGGAGGGAGCGGGGGGAGCCGACGGCCCAAGCAGAGAGAGGCTGCGTCGGGGCTGCCTGGTGGGGCTCTGCTGGGGGGGCATGGAGACGGGCACCTGTGCCAGCCAGCTTGCGGGGCTGCCTGGCTCCCCAGGGGCAGTGGGTACCCAGCCCTGCCCTGCAGACCTCCCTGGGTCGGTGAGGTCACTCTCATGAAAAGCAGCCTGGCAACGACAGCCCCAGGGGCAGGGGACAAGCAGCCGGCGCCCCTCCTGCGCCCCAAATCGGAGCCGGCGTCGCCAGAGCTGCTCATCCTGGGGTTCAAGGTTAACGAGCGCCTTCGGGAGCAGCCGGTGCTGAGGGAGCCGGCCCGGCCCGGCCACTCACTGGCCGGGTGACCCTGGCCAAGCCCCAGAACCCCAGGGACCTCCCCGAGCTCCTGTGCATGCTCCAGGCCAGGGGGGCCCTGAGCCCTATCCCCCCTTCTCTGCAAACTGAGGCCTGAGAAAAAGGGAGCCGGTCACGCTACGGGTGGGATCCTGGCCAGCTCCTCCCATGGGGGCCGGCCCGGGGTCTGCAGGGGGCTGAGCTGGGCCTCGGGAGGGCCCCGGAGCCCTGGGACACGCACGACAAGGGGGACTCGCTCAGCTTTGTCGGGGCTGGGGGGCACAGAGCCGAGCGTGGGGGGCACGGAGCCGAGCGTGGGGGGCACAGAGCCGAGCGTGGCGGGCACAGAACCAGGGCATGGTGGGCACAGAGGTCCAGCCCCCTGCCCCGTGGGGGACCCGCTTTCTGCCCCCTTCCCCCCTTCCCTCTCTAGCTGCCTCGGTCCCAGGGGCTTCTTGGGGCCTGGACCCGCTCCGCTCACCTGATGGGAAGCCCGAGAGGATCTTGATGAAGAAGACGGGCCGGACGCCGGGCAGCCCCAGCAGGCGCGTGATTTCCTTCAGGTCGAACACGCTGGCCGCCGGACGTTTGCCTGGGGGGGGGCAACGGGGTCAGGGAGCCGGGAGCTGGCGTGGGCAGCCCGGAGGCTCCCACCCGGGCGACTCCGAGGCTCCTTGCCCGGCTCCTTGGCGCCTCCTGGGGGGGTCCCCTCTGCCAATCTCAGCCCTCCCCCCAGGGGCTTCCTTTCAGGGACCCCATCACTCACGTGCCCCCATTATCCCCCTCCCCAGGGGTGATAACCCCATCTTGTGCAAGCAGGGCTCTCCCACCCGGCTCCAGCCCTGGTACCCTTGGCACCGGTCCTGCCTTCTAGCAGAGGGGGAACCTGAGGCCCGGAGAGAGGAAGTTCCCCCTCTGTCTGCCCAAGGCTGGTACCCAGGACCCCCAAACCACAGAAGGCGGCCCCCTGCCCACTGCCGCCCTGGCCCCGGGAGTCAGGACTTTACAGTTTTACTCTGGGGTCCCCTGGGCTGCTGCTTCTGCCTGACTGGCTTGGGGCACCCTGACCCTCGGTCTCCTCCTCCATCAAAGGAACCCCGGACTGGAAGGGGTTTCTCTAAGCTCATTGGACTTTTAGAAGCCCCTCGTGTGAAGAATCAGGCTCGATTTTCTCATCCACAAAATGGGCATGGGAGAAGCCTCTCCCTCCCAGTGCCAGGAGTTGAGTTTCTCCAACCTCAAGGCAGCAGCTGCTCCCGAGAACAGCTGGGGATTCTACTCGATAAGCTGAGGTGTCTCCGGCCCCCAGAAAGGAGGAGCATCCCCCTTTGGAACACCACCGGCCGGGGCTCCCCAGAGCCAGCGCTCTCTCCGGTTTGGGGGCCTGCACCGGCTCGTCCGTCCGCGGTCCAGGTGGACCAGGCTGCCCCGGCCTGCCTGGCCTGTGCCATGGTGGCGGAAGCCCCCCTTAGGCAGGGCGCAGAGGCTGCTGGGCTCAGGGCGGACTGGAGGCAGCCCCTCCCCCACTGAGGAGGGCAAGGATGCCTGGGGCTGGCCAGGGGGCCCTGACTTTGAAGCTGCCCAGACGGAAGGCAGAAAGGGGTCCCTGTCCCCGTCCCCTCAGGCCCAGGGTGCTGTTGCTTCTCGCAGACCCCCCCGCCCCGGTCCCCGCCCTTCCCCAGTCCTTGCACCTCAGAGGAGCCGTGGCTGGTGGCCTGAGGTCCTCGCTCCCCCTCTACAGCCGATGCTGTAGCCGATGGCCCCCCGCCCATTTACCCAGAGGCCCCGGGCCCAGAGAATCACAGTGGGGGCTCTGATCCTGGGGAAAGGGTGCGGGCCCGCTGCTTACCCGACGCGGCCGGGCCGGGGTCCGAGGCGGCCTTGGTGTTGGCGGGGATGCAGGTGAGGCTGACGGCCGTGCCCAGGACGTTGGCCAGGAAGGCCACGTAGGCGGGCGAGTACAGGCTGGCAAGGGACAGATACCCGGTCACGCTGGCATCGGGCGTCCCCCCTCCCCCAGCCGCAAGCCCGCCCGAGTTTGAGTCTGCTTTTCACTGTCCGTGTGAGGGTCCCTCCAACCTCAGGAGCTCCCACAAGGACCCCCTGGTGTGAGCGGCGCCCTGGGCTCGGCCCTGCAGAACGGCAGCTCCCCGAGGGTGGGAGAACCGCCCGGCAAAGGCCTGTCCATGTCCCCCCTGATCCTCCCGCAGAGAGCGCCCTCCCAGGTCACCCTGGGGCCCCGGGACCCCCAGGACAGAATGGGGGAAACACTCCGGGCAGAACAGATGTTCTCTCCATCCCCCCCAGGTGGGGAAATGCCCCAGGCCCTCCCTCCTCCTTCATTCCCCATCCCCTGCCTCCCCTTCCCCCCTTCTCCCCCTTCCTTTGCCCTCCTCCCCCCTCTACCTTCCCCTCCCCCCCAGGCCGGGCCGGTTTCCCCTCTGGCTGAGTCACACTCCCCCGGCCTTGCTGAGGAAGCACAATCTCAGGCTATGAGTCACCCTCCTGGGGAGCCGGGCCCACAAAGGCCCCATTCAGCCGCAGGGACTCCTGGGATGCTCCCTTGTGGGCCTCGGGCCCTGGGCCACGTCGTGAGGGGGCTGGGCCGGGGCCTTCACAGGCCCCAAGGGCTCGGGGATCCTGGTGGGGGGCTTTCCTTCCCCAGCGGCCAGCGGGGGAGGGGGCAGGGGCTCAGGTCCTCCCCTGAGGTCTCAGCTAAGTCACTTTGCCTAAGTTTGCCCCTAAGAAAAGGACTCGGTTGGATTCTGGCCTCCCAGGTCCCTGGTCGTCTGCTCTGCTCCTCCATGGGCCTCGGTCTATAAAACGTGGGGGGGCCGAGGGTCCCCTTCTCTCTCTGTTCAGGCGCCGCCCGCCCCGCCCCCCTCTGCCAAATGGGCCCAATACGTCTGGATCTAAGACTCCCATCGGGTCCATTTGGGTCAAGCCAGAAGCCTCTGCTCAATCCAGTGGGTGGCAGACACAGCGCCGGGGCGGGGGTGGGGGTGGGGGGTTCAGGGGCCGGGGGCCCAGGGCAGTCAGAGAACTGGGCCCTGGGCCTCGGTGGGGGGGAGGGGGCAGAGAGGGAAAACGGGGGGGGGGGCAAGTTTCAACTCGAACTCTTCAGCAAAAAGTCTTCAAGGGCCCGTCTCTATTCGGGAGCCTCTGCAGTGGGGAGGGTCTGGATGGGCCCCGGACCAGTGATGTAAGGGGGGGCTGGGGAGGGGGGGCTCAGGGAGCCCCTGAGATCTGTGATTCTGCAGAAGTGGGGAAGGGGTGTATGGGGGAGGGGAAGGGGAGAGGCCCTGAGGGGGGAGGGGAGTTGCATCATCAGCCCCCTCCCCCCAGCCCAGGCTCTGGCCCAGAATCCTTGCCTACTAAGTTCTGGTCTGATTGACAGTTCCAGGGACCTTAGGACCTGGGCCCCGGGGCTGGAACGGACCTCAGGGATTGTGGGGCTCAGCCCCCTCCCCTTTCACAGACGGGAAACTGCTCGGTGCCCCATGTGGGGAGTGGGGGCGGGAAGCTCCCTCGGCCGTGGGGGGCCCAGCCCCCCCCCAAGCAGTCTCCGCTCGGGCTCCTCAGGGCCTCCTGGTGTCCACAGGGACGACCAGGATCTGGGGCCAGAATTCCGAGTCCTCAGAGACCAGAGGGGAGGGGGAGGGGGGGCAGGCCGCGTTCCGAAGGCCCAGCCTCATGCTCAGGCTCCTCCAGGGGCTCCCAGCAGGGGCGGGGGAGGGGGCGCGTGTGAGGGGGCCGGGCCCCCACCCCCGTGTCCCCGAGCATGAATGGAATCCTCGCTTTTGGAATGCACGCGCCAGCTGCAGGGGGGGGGAGGTGAGCCGGAAGCAGCAGATCCCTGACAGATGGGGCTGGGGGCAGCTGCTCCGCATTCTTGGAGGCCCCTCGTCATCAGGGGCCCCAGCTCCGGAAGTCCGGGGCCAGGGGGGAGGGGGGAGCGTGACCTCTGGGGCTCCCCATTCATCCTCCCCGTCTGGCAGAAATCCCTCTGACAGGTGCCGCCCCTCCCCCAAAGCAGCAAAGGAAAGCCCAAGGAAATGCGAAGCTCAGTCTGAGGGCCTGGTTTTACAGAGACTGAAACTGAGGCACAGAGAGGGGGAAGGGCCTTGGGGGGGCCGCCTCCAGACCCCCCTCCACAGCTCCCCCCTCGGGCTCCCCTTAGGCCTGGTCCTCCCTGCTGGGACAGAAACTGCTCTTTTGGTCCCTTCTCTCCCAGGCTCTCCTGCCCTGGCTGGTCCCTCCTGCCCGATAATGGGCCCGACCCCCTGCCTGGGGCTCCCCCTAGTTACGGGAATCTGGGGAGAGTGGAGGGGACCCTGAGGCAGCAGGCCGGGACGGAGGTCACTCAGGCTGGCCCCTGAGACCATCTCCCCGGGGATCTGCCCTGGGGGGGCCGTGCCCCCAAATCCCGCAGCAGACACAGAATGCAGAGGTGCGACGAGGGGGGCCCTGGCACGGCAGTTCAGGGCGCCGAAATTGAGGGGCTCAGCCAGCCTCTGAGCTTCAAAGCACGGCCAGAAACACGGGGCGGCCACCGCGGTCAGTGGCTGTGCCCACAGGGGCCCCTGCGGCCTGGACCTTCTCCGCCCCTTGTGGAGACTCAGTTGTCCTAACAACCGAATCGGGGCTCAGGACTCGGTGTGCACTCGGTCCTGCGTGGGAGCCCCAGCTCCGGCCCCACTCTCTCTGTGATCTCCAACAAGTCCCCAATCTGGTTTTCTCCTTCCTTCCTTCCTCCCTCCCTTCCTCCCTCCCTTCTTCTCCCTCTTCCTTTCTTCTTTTCTTTCTTTCTTTCTTTCTTTCTCTTTCTTTTCTTTTCTTTCTTCTTTCCTTCTTTCTTTCTTTCTTTTCTTTCTTTCTTTCTTTTTCTTTCTTCTTTCCTTCTTTCTTTCTTTCTTTCTTCTTTCTTTCTTTTCTTTCTTCTTTCTTTCTTTCTTTCTTTCTTTCTAGCTTTCTTTCTTTCTTCTTTCCTTCTTTCTTTCTTCTTTCTTCCTTCCTCCCTCTCTCCTTCCCTCCTTTCTTTCTTCCTCCCTCCCTTCCTTTTTTCTCTTTCTTTTTTTCTTTCTCCCTTCCTTCCTTCTTCTTTCTTTCTCTCTCCCTCCCTCTTTTCTTTTTCTTTTTTTCTTTCTCTTTCTTTCTTCTTTCTTCTTTCTTTTCTTTCTTTCTCTCCCTCCCTCTTTTCTTTTTCTTTCTTTTTTTCTTTCTTTTTTTCTTTCTTCTTTCCTTCTTTCTCTTTCTTTCTTCCTTCCTTCCTCTTTCTTTCTCTCTCCCTCTTTTCTTTTTCTTTCTTTCTTTTTTCCCTTCCTTCCTTCCTTCCTTTCTCTTTCTTTCTTTTTAATAGCTTCCTATTTTCAAAACACATGCAAAGACCTCCTGCCAACCCTTGTTCCAAATCTCTCTGCTCCCCCAATCCACAGACAGCAAGCAGCCCAGCCTAAGTTAAATATAGGCAATCCCTCCGTGTGTCTTTCCCGATCCGCGTGCTGCACAAGAAAAATCAGCTCAAAAAGGGAGAAAACCTGCAAAAGCAAGCAAAAAGCAAGCGAAAAGCAAGCAAGCGACACAAAGAAGGGAGAAGGTTATGCTGGGCCCCCCCTTCCGTCCGCTCTGGATGCAGTTGGCTCTCTCCGTCCCCAACCCCCGGGATTGTGGGCCCGATATTCTCAGGGGCTGAGGTCCCGCACCCCTTCCTCCACTGCTGGGCTGCCCAGGCCAGGCTCCACAAGGGGGGTCGTGGGGAAGCCTTCCTTTGGGAGGGGCTCAAGAGAAGGCACCTTTCTGCCCGGGGACACATGTCACCAGTCGCGACACGCCGCCAAAACAAGGCCTGTTCCGTGTCCCAGCTCCCCTGAAATCTGGGCGCCCGGCCTGCTGCTCGCTGACACTCGGGGTCTATTTGGCGAGGCGGGGGGATGGCAGGAGAGCTGACTTCTGACCTTCCCTCATACCCAGTCACGGAAACAGTCCTCCCAGAGGGAGGAAGGGCAGGGAACACTTCGACTAAGGCTGGAGAGTCGGCCCCCGGTCTGCCCAAACCCCCCTACTGCTCACTAGGGCTTCAGGGTGCAATGGAGAGTCCTTCGGGTGGACTTTGGGACCCCTGGTCAAGCCCCTGGTTTGTGCCAAGCCCCTGTGCTGGGCCTGAAGCCACAAGACAAAACCCACAGAATCCCTGCACTCTGGGAGCCTCCATCGCACTCCAAGAAGCCCACAGAGAAATAAGTGTGAGACCATGTGAGGAGGTAGAGAGCCTTGACCCAGGGCAATCATGGAAGGCTTCCTGGAAGAGGCGTCCCCGGCTGAGCTTTGTCGCTCTCCAAAATGGTTGGATCAGTTCGCCATTCCACCAACAACGAACTAGTGTTCCCAGTTTCCCGTGTTCCCAGTTTCCCGTGTTCCCAGTTTCCCGTGTTCCCAGTTTCCCGTGTTCCCAGTTTCCCGTGTTCCCGGTTTCCCCCGTTCCCACCAACATCTGTCGCTTTCTGATAGTTTCCTTATGGTGTCAGGATGATTAGGGGAAAAGGACAAGAATCTGCATGTTCTAAAGCGTTTAGAGCAGCTCCTTCTGAGGTGGCAAAGAACCGGGAATCGCAGGGACGCCCGGTAACCGGGACCGGCCAACGGCTGTACTTGTGACGGCCACGGCCGCAGCCCAAGAAACGAGGAGCTCAGCGATCTTAGAAAATCACGGGAGGAAACTCCTGAAATCCCAGAGAGAGAAATCAGCAGAACCACAGGACGCTGTTCACAGTCCCAGCAGTGACGCTGCAAGAACAACTTCGAAGGAACACGTTCTTTTGACTATTATAATAATCGTAATATATATAATATGTAATAATATGATAATGAGCTAGAAAGGGCCCAGGAAAGAGGCGCTCTGCGTCCAGAGACAGAACTGACAAAAAGAAGCAGGCCCGGGATGACTCTCCCGCTTGTGGCTAACGAGGCCATCTCTGGGGTGAGGGGTCGGGGCAGGAAGAAGAAAGAGGGATTTAGATGATGATTTCCTTGTGCCTTGGAAAGGAGCAGCAGATCTCCCATCTCCCTACAATCGTCTTGTGGCTTTTACTTGCTACAGAAACACTTCTTTGGTTCTAGAAGTTAGAAAAGTGAATAAAGTCATTGAGATAGTGAGTTAAGGCTTCTAGATCCCAGGCACGGGGGCCAGGCTGCAATAAGGCCTGGAGATGAGCGATGGGACAAAGAGCTGGAAAGCTTGGCCGGGGCTGGGGTGGGGAAGCCATCCTTGGAGGGCTTTGATGGCCAAGCAAGAGCAGCTTTTTATCCTGAGGGCAAGGAGCTTTTGGAGGAGGAGAATGATCCCATCAGGACACTGGGAGGAAGAGCTAGAGGGGGTGTTTCTGTGGCCAGGCAGTGGTAGCTCCATTTTACAGATGAAAAAACCAAGTCAGAGACAGTATCAGAGGCAGGATCTGAGGCCAGATCCCTCCAGCTCTCTTTCTGCATCCCCACTGTCTCTGGCTGGACCCCCCTGGGGTTCCTCAAAGCCTGGACCAGAGTCCGCTCTGGCCAGACGCAGCAGCTGGGATCTGAGCAATTCTCCTTGGGGAGCCGGGTGGGAGAATCCTGGACTTCTGGGAGGAATGGGGGGCGGAGGCCGCTTTCCTTTTCCCATCTGTTCCCCGGGGGAGATTGCCCCCCCTCCACAGCCCGGCCTTTGAGCCGGCAGCTACTGATAGCCGAGGCAGCTTGTCGCCGGCCAGGTTGGCGGGGCGGGCGGCCGGGCCTCCGGCTTCAAAGCCGAGCCGTCCCTGAGTCAGCGGGCGCCTGGCCGTGCCCCGAGCCTTTGACCGGGCGGTAAATATTTAGGCAGTGGGCTGGTTCGCGCGCACCTTCACACAGCCCCGCTCTGTTACAAAGCAGCGGTCGTCACTCGGTCCTGGCCAAGGACAGACTGGTCCGTCAGTGGGACGGGTCCGGGCCCCAAGACTGTTCCTAATCACTTATGACAATACGGGATCGCAGTGGCTGTGTCATCTTGCCCCTGACAAGCCCAGAGACCCCCGCTTCTGGGATGAGAATGCGGACAAAAACCGCTGGGAACCTGGAAACTAGGATGGCAGAGACTGGCATTGGAAACCGGAAACTAGGATGGCAGGAACTGGCATTGGAAATTAGGATGGCAGGGACTGGCATTGGAAACCGGAAACTAGGATGGCAGAGACTGGCATTGGAAACGGGAAACTAGGATGGCAGGAACTGGCATTGGAAATTAGGATGGCAGGGACTGGTATTGGAAACCGGGAAACTAGGATGGCAGGGACTGGTATTGGAAACCGGGAAACTAGGATGGCAGGAACTGGCATTGGAAACCTGGAAACTAGGATGGCAGGGACTGGCATCGGAAACCTGGAAATAGGATGGCAGAGACTGGCACTGACCAGCACATGCTACCTTGCACCAAGATAACGTCAAAATGGGTTCATGATTTAGACAGAAAGGGGACGCTACAAGCAAATTAGGAGAACAAGGGGCGGGCTCCCTCTTGGATCTGTGGAGATTGGAGAAGTTGTGGCCAAAGAACTAGAGAACGTGGTGAAATGGGTGATTGGGCTTATATTAAATGAAAGGTTTTGTACAAACAAAACTAACATAGCCACGATTAGAAGGGAAGCAGAAAAGCGGGGAGAGTTTCACGCCGTGTTTCCGCGAGCTCGCAGCCTGATTCTATAACAGGGAACTCACTCAGACTTCTAAGAAGACGCGTCGTTCCCCAGTCGACGACGGCTGAAGGAATAGGAGCAATTTTCAGATGAAGGAATTAAAGCCATTTCTAGTCATACCAAAAAATGCACCAAATCCCTACTGATCAGAGAAATGCAAATTAAGACAACTCCGGGGTCCACTATGCACCTCAGATCGGCCGCGATGATGGGGAAAAGATAATGACAAATGGAGGCAGAAAAATGGGGCAACTCATACATTGTTGATGGAGCTGTGAACAGACCCAGCCACTCTGGAGAGCAGTTGGGAACTGTGCCCTTGGAGCACTGTTCCAAGCTCTGCAGCCCCTTTGACCCGCAGTGTTTCTACTGAGCCGGAATCCCCGAGAGATCTTAAAGGGGCGAAAGGGACCCACGTGGGCCAAAATGTTTTTAGTGGCCGGAAACGGAAACAGAGGAATGCCCGGCAGTGGGGGAAGGGCTGACTGAGTTCTGGGACATGAGGGTCGTGGGATATTATTGTTGGGTAAGAAATGAGCAGCAGGAGGATCTCAGAGAGACCCGGGGAGACTCACAGGAGCCGATGCTGAGGGAAGTGAGCTCATCGGACCCGGCAGCGACTAGATCTACAGTGACGGATTCTGAGGGACTCGGCTCTTCCACAGTGAGATGATCAGAGGCCGTTCCAACGGGACAAGAGGTCTATGTGAATGTTGAAAACTATCTTTTTGTGCATTTGGAGACATACAAAGCTATTGCACAAAACGCTCCCTCCCCAAATGGCCTCCATGGGGCTGCGGGAGGGGCCGACAGCAAGGGCTCTATTTCTCCGGAGGGAGCCTGCCCCCCCCCCCCCGGGCTGACCCTCGGCCCCCCGGTTGACCCTCGGCCTTATTGCCTCCTTTGGCCCTAGGCAGGCTCAGCGGGACCAAGGCCATGCTGAGGGTCGACAAGAGCAGAGCTGGGCCTTTGAATCTCTTCTACAGGAGGATGTCCAGCCTCTTTGAGCACTCCCGAGGACGGGGAGCTCACTACCTCCTGGGCAGTGGGCTCTCAGCGTTAACAAGTTTTCCGGCCCCAGCCGGCCTCCCCAGCGGCTCAGGCTCCTCCTTCTGCACCGGAGCCAGAGGGAACAAGCCCGGCCCAGCCTCCACTGAAGGGCCAGCAGGTTGTTCTGGATCGGGGGTCTCCGGACACCTTCCCTGGGAAGGCCACAGAGGACAGGGTTCGAATCCTGGGCCAGTGCGCCCTGCCTCCGTAACCTGGGGCTTGGGTAGAGCAGACCCAGCTCCCAGCTGCGGACGTCCGACCTTTGGAGCCTTCCGGAGGTGCAGGTGGGGACGGCCCCTCCCTGGGCTCTTTGATGTGCTCCGGGGAGAAAGGTCAGCGGGAGCTCAAAGCGGGTTCTGGGCGACCCTGGCAGGTGAGGCCGCTCCTGGAAGCGCTCTCTGGGAGGAGCCGCTGTAAAGGGCCCGAGGACTCCCCACGGGCCCAGGAAGGAGGCAGGCGGCTCCCCAGAGGGGCCCCAGGGTGACCGACCGGCTCACGGCGGGCAGGGGGACCCCAGTAGTGGGTCATGGAGGGCAGAGGGAAGCCCTAGCGGTGGCTCACGGAGGGCAGGAAGGGCTCCCCCTGCAGCGCCAGGCCCAGGATGGCCAGGTCTCATCCCAGCTCTCCCTTTGGGGTCTGAGGGCAGACTCTGGGCCCCCGCTAGGTGGGGCCGGCACAGCCCATCCTGTGGCCTCCAGAGGGAGAAGGGCCCCCGCGCCCCCTGAGCCTCCCGAAGCGCTCTGGTCTTGGGTACTGGCAGTGGCAGGAGAGAGGAGCCAAGGCGACGGGTCCCCTCCCAGGGAGCGCCCGTGCCCTGGCCGTCTCCCTTCCCTCCGGAGCCTGACCCCTGCCCAAGCACCTCCCCTGGCTCCCCATGGCCTCCACGATCAGAGGCAACATGCTGGGATTGACCTTCACAGCCCCCTTTCCAGCCCCCTCACTCCCGCCCCATCATCTCCCGCCCAGGCTTCTGGCTATTCCAGGAACAAGCCCCTCCTGGACTCGGACACCCCAAGGCGCCCTCTCCCCCCTGGGCTCTGACCACGAGCTCTCCACCGAGAGACGCCCACCTCCTCCAGGCAGCCCTCCCAATGCCGCCAAATCCCAGGGTTTTTGGCCATTTCTTCTTCCTGGCTGACTCTGGGTTTGTAGGCTGTAAGCCCCCGGAGGGCAGGGACCCCCTCCTTTTGTATCCCCAGAGCTCCGCCTTCCAGCAGCTGGGTTTGGGGGCTGCTTCTGGTCAGCATGTCAGGCTTGTCTTTCCCCAGTGGGGCCTCAGTTTACCCAGCTGCAGATGGGTGCATAGGCCCGTTTCAGTGCAGTGACAGCTTTACTTTTCCGTGGGTCACAGCCCGCCCCCAGCCCTCAGCTTGGAGTCGCCCTCCCGGTACCTCCTGGCTGGGAGGGGGCCGGGGAGAGCGTCCCTTCTCTGAAGCCTCAGTTTACCAACCCATAAAAAGGGAATGGCCACCCAGGGCGATGAGAAGCCGGCCTAATTAGCCCTCGTAAAGCAGTTTTACTCCCGGGTTGAAAGGAACAGGGGGGAGATAATTCCCCATGGGGGGGCGGGGAGAGTCAGAACAAAGCCTCTCATTGGGCTTCTCTAAGAGGCCTCGTGCAGACGGGAGGGAGGAGCCTGTCCTGAGGGCACCTTCCTGTGCCCCCCCTAGCACTGGTCAGAGGCTCCGGCCTCTGCAGTGCCCTCAGTGCCTAAGCCGGCCCCCCCAGGCCCCACCCGGAGAGGGCCCGTCCAGTCAGCGCCCACCCAGGGCAAGAGCAGCCTAGGGCTGGTGGGAGGGGAGCTGCTGGGGGGGGTCTGGGGCCCACGGGGGAGCTGGGGGCCCCGGCATAGACTCAAGAGTCCCACAGATGGGGGCCCGGCCCCCCCGGGGTGAGGGACCCGCTCAGGACTCGGGCATTTAGTGCTGGCTGTTCCGGGAGAATATTTCCCGAGTTCCCGGGGCTGCTGGGGGCTGCTGGGGGCTGCTGGGGGCTGCTGGGGGCTGCGCACTGCTCTGGCCGCACAGAAAAGCCCAGGTTTGCTCCTGCTGGGGCTTCTGATAGGAAAGAGACTCTGGAGTCACTGGTCAGTCTCCCAGGCCCTGAGGAGGCGCGGGGCAGCGGCCACGGCCAGGGGTCAGCCCGAAAGGCTGCGGTTCCGATGTGATCTCCCACACCGGCCCGACCTCCCACACCGGCCCGACCTCCCACACGGCCCGACCTCCCACACCTGCTGCGGGTCCCACGGGCAGCACCCTGACCCCTCGCAGGGGCTCGGCCCCCAATCCCACTGTCGGGAGGGCGCGACTGCCCAGGATCGTCCCTAGCACCCGAATCTAGGGAACAGCACCGGCAAACCCGCTCCAGGGAAACTGAGTCACTGCCTGAGAAAGGCACAAATGGGCCGCTGGGGAGGAGGGTCCCTGAGAAAAGTTCCCCATCCCTGGGAGCTGCGGCTGGCCGGGAAGCTGGGGCGAAAGCCCTTTTTTCTTTTTCAAACAGCCCCCTGTGCCGGGGATGGCCCCGAGCTCTAAATAACAGCAGGAAACCAGCAACTCCCGGCCAGAACTGAGGGCGGCTACGTCCCCGCCGCTGTCTGAGGCGGATCTGACTCCGGAACCGGGCCGGCCCTGGGCCATCACAGTCAGCGAGCGTTTATTTAGCACCCTCTGTATGCCAGCCACTGGGCCGGCAAGACAGAGCCATCTCCTTTGCAGGAGCTCCAGGGCGGATGGGAGGCTGCATGCAGACGGCGCTACAAAGTGGCTGCAGAAAGGCCCAGTTAGAGCCGTCATGGGGATGGATGGGAGGAGCCTTCCCGGAGAAAGGGGGAGCCACGGAAGTCGGGGGCCAGGAGGCAGAGAGAAGGGAGAGCACCGTCAGGGGCCGACAGACACTGCCTGGGGGATGGGGGGGAGGGTGGGGGTGCGGGGGCGAGCGAGGGCCCCCAGTCAGTGCCCAGTGAGTGACCCCTGGCCGGGCGCCCCTGGGGAGACCAAGGAGCCGGGCTCTGGGGGGGCCAACCCCAGACTCCCATGTGTCTCCCGGGGGAGGGGGACGGCCGGGGAGAGGAGATGCTTGTAGGGGGAAGCCCCCCCTCAGCCGCGGCCCCCATGCAAACGGGCCGGGCAGGGACAGGCAAATGAGCCTCCCAGTTCTGGCTGGAGCGGCTGTTAGCATGCAAATGGGCCCAGGGGAGGGGTCCCCGGCCCAGGAGGGAGGCTCCCCGAGGGGACCCAGGCCGCCTGAAGCTCCCTCCAGACCCGAAGTAAAGCCCTCGAGGTGCCGCGGGGGGGGGGGCTGCCCCCTGGAAAGGCTCTGAGCAGGTTCACATCCGGGGTCTCGGGCCGATCCCCAGCTCCAGCTCTTCCCTATTCCCGGCTCCGAGCTCCCCTTGCCCTTCCAGGGGAAACGGCAGGAAGGGGCTTGGGAGGCAGAGGACCCGAGTTCCAGTTCTAGCCTCCCACGTCCTGCTGGACGAGGCTTCCCAGAAGCTCTTTCTTCCACAACCGGCTCTGGGTCTGGGGCTCTCAGAGGAGCCTTGGGGAGCCTGCTCGCCCCTCCCCTCATCCCCAGAGGGACCCAGCCCCCACTGAGATGCCCATCGGTGTCGGGGGGGGGTCCTCAGCACAGGCTGGGGGGCAGCCCCAACCTTTGGGATCCAGGCATCTTGGAGCTTTCTGATTGGCTCAGGGATTCTCCCTTCCTGCACTGGGCCAGGGACCAGCCAGCCCGGGGCCAAACTGGAAAGTGAGCGAGATTTACCTTGGCCCGGGGCCGCCTCCCTTTCTGCTCCCCGGGTGGCCCCGCCACGCCCTGATCCAGGCACCTGCCCAGGGCCCCGAGCTCCCCCAACTTCCCGGAGGCCCTGGCGGGGACACGATTCTGGTTCCAGTGGGAATGGCTGCAGGCTTAACCCTCCCCGGGGGGGGGGGTTATTTAGGGGGAGGGAGGATTTAGTCACACCCAGAGGGAAGCCCCTTTGGGTGGGAAGGAGCACTGCTCCCTTTCCTTCTCTCTGGTCTCCCAAGCAGCCTGAGAGGGAGGGAAAGGATGGGCTACCGGCTCCTTTTAAAGATGGGGAAACTGAGGCCCTCCTCTCTCCCCCTCCCCCTCTGCCCGGCCCCAAGCCCGGGACTGGAGGAAATGGCCCAGAAGGAACTTGCTGGCCAGACCTGGGTCTAGATCTTCCTCGCTTCTCTGAGCCTCAGTTTCCCTGGCTGTCAGATGGGGCTTCAGGACTCATGACATGCCATCCAGGGATATCGGGAGGAAGCAGGTGGACCCCCCATAGCCTGGGGCCCCTCTCATCCCTCCTGGTTTAAAGGCCTGAGTGTCAGCCCCAGTCCCACCTTGAAATTCAGCCTGAATCTTGTGGATGCAGAAGTGGGGTGGGGACAGAGGCTGGGGAAGTGCTCCTGCCTCCTCCCTCCCCCTCCTCCCTTCCGCTCTTCCCCTCTTCCCTCTCCCCTCCTCCCTTTCTCTCTTTCCTCTCCCTCCTCCCTTTCTCTCCTCCCTCCCCCTCCTCCCTTCCCCTCTTCCCCTCTTCCCTCTCCCCTCCTCCCTTTCTCTCTTTCCTCTCCCTCCTCCCTTTCTCTCCTCCCTCCTCCTCCTCCCTTCCCCTCTTCCCTCTCCCTTCCTCCCTTTCTCTTCTCCCTCCCCCTCCTCCCTCCCCCTCCTCCCAGGACAGACTGGGGCCAAGTCTGTCCCCCCTCCCCCTGCTGCTGGGGCCCGGGTGGCCCGGTGAGCTCCTGGCTCTGTCTGCCTGCCCGGAAGCCTCAAGGCCCAGTGACAGCTGACCTTTCCAGCCGGGCAGGAATGACAGGGTGTGCCAGCCTGCAGATACCAGGCCCTGCCAGCCTCCCGGCCTCCTCCTCCAGGTGTGCCCCAGCCCCCCAGGTTCTCCTCTCATCATGGACCGGGGCTGTGGATCGGGGCCAGGCCTGCTCTGGGTCTCAGTGGTTCTAGCTGTAAAATGGGTCACCTCATGGGCGAGAGAAGGAAGAGGTTTTCGGGACATGCGGTCAGACTGCCAGGCGGAACACTGGGTCAGTTCCGGGTCCTCCCCTTTGGGGGGCATTGCTGAGCGAGGAGGCAGCTGCCAGCTGCTTGCCTCAGTTTCCTCAGTTGTAACCCCTTTAAAAGCTCTCTGCAAACCTTCGCGTGCTGTAGAAATGCCAGCTGGGAGGGAAATGGCCAGAGGAGGGCAGGGTGAGGGAGGGGCTGGAGAGCGGGCCGTGCCCGTGGAGGGGGGGGACTTGGTCCCTGAGCGGGAACTGCTGGTCCTGGGGGGGGGGAAAGTCAGGGCTGGTGAGGCTGCCCCCCCCCCACCCAGGGCCGGGTCTCCAGACAAAGGCGGGCAGGGCGGGGCCCAGAAGCAGGTGTTTCCTCGCTCCCTCCATCATTCCTTCAGCTCTGCCATCCTGTGGGGCTCTGAATGGCAACTTAGAAGTGATCTGCTCCTACCCCGTGCCCCCATTTCACAGATGGGGAAGCTGAGGAGCCCAGCACTGGCTCCTTCCCCTGCTAAATGAGGAGGGGGATCCCTCAGTCCTCTCCCCTCAGGGCAGAGCCTCTGACTCCCAAGGGGGGGGGCGGAGGGAAGGAGGCGCCCTTTAGGGGTCAGAGCAAAGACCCAGAAGGGAGGCTGGTGAGCGGAGCAGGTGGGCTGGCAGCGGGAGGGGTCGGCGAAGGGCACGGCTGGCACGGCGGGCAAGGCTGGCACGGCGCCTCCCATTCACTGTGACTCACGCGGCTCCGCCCATCCCCCGCCGCCTCCGGCATGAATGAAAATGCACCTGGGAATTTGTGAATGGGCCGCTTCTCCTTATCGGCCCTTCCGGGGGGGAGGGGCGGGAGCGGGGGCTGGCACTGAGCCGGAGGCCGAGGGCCAGGCCCGCTCTGGGAGGCCCAGAAAGTCCGCCGGGGCCGGGCGCGGCTGGGGGACGGCGGGGTGGCCGAAGCGCCCCTCCCCTCCGCCCCGCCTCCAAGGCCGCGGAACTGTCCGCTCAGCACCCGTGGGAGGGAGGCGAAAGGAAGAGCGGGGCGGCGCTGCAGGGAGGGGCGCTGGGGCCCCGAGCGGGGAGGGGCCGGAGGCAGTCCCCCCCCCTCAGCTAGCAGGGACTAGAGATGGTTCCCCCCCCTCCCCCGGGCCCCAAGCCCCGAGCTGGCAGGGCCAGAGGCAGTTCCCCCCCCCCCCCCAGCTAGCAGGGACTAGAGATGGTTCTCCCCCAACCCCCGGGCCCCAAGCCCCGAGCTGGCAGGGCCAGAGGCAGTCCCCCCCCCTCAGCTAGCAGGGACTAGAGATGGTTCCCCCCCCTCCCCCGGGCCCCAGGCCCCGAGCGGGAGGCGGGTCCCCCAGATGGCCTGCATCACTCCACCATTCAGGGCCCCCAAACCACCCTTTTCTAGAGCTCCCCGACCTTCAGGGAGGGCCAGACTGGCCAGAGACCAGGGCAGGCGGGGGAGGGGGGGGGCGTGCGCTGGCAGTGATACAGAAAAATGACTTCGGGTCTCAGGCCGCAGAGCCCCCAGCCTCCAGCTCTCTAGAGCCTTCCCCCTCCCCTCCTCTCCCTCCTCTTCCTCTCTCTTCTGAGATGCTTTGAAGTCTAAATGGGAGCCAGGGTGGGTATGGGAAGGGGAGGCTGGGAGGGGGGGACCAGATTTCCTGGGGGCTGAACAATGGCTTTGAAAGTGACATCTGAGGAAACTGCCTCCGTCCAAGAGGAGAAAGCCCATTCTCTGGCCTTGGTCCGCCCCACTGAGGCTGAGAGTGCTCTCTGGCCTCCAGGTCACCTCCCTGGGGCCCTGGGAAAGGTCTCCTCCAGAAGGGGCTCCGTCCCCCCCAGATGCTCACTTTGAGAGCCGGGGAGCCAAGGCTGGCCTGTGGCAGTGGGGAGGGCGCTGAAGGGGGAGATTCGGAGCTGCCTGTGGCCCACCCAGCCCCAAGCCCATTTCACAAAGGGGAAAACGGAGGTCCGGAGGGAACTTGTGCCAGCCTCACCGGAAGGAAGTAGCCAAGCCTGGAGCTGTCCCCGCCCCTCCCCCTGGCCCAGGAGCCCCAGCTCTCAGGGCAGGGCTCACCAGCCTCCCCTCCCCTGACCTAACAGCCCTGCTCTGGGCCAGCGGAACCCGAAGCAGCCCAGCAAAGCTCTCTCCCCACGGGGCCCGGCCCTCTCTCCCCATGGAGCCAAGCCCTCTCCCCCTTCCAGGGTGCGGGCTTCCTACGTGGGAGCTTTACAGAGGTTTCCAATGGCATCCAGGAAGCCGGTGGGAGGGGGTCGGGAGCCCCCCAGGCAGGGCCAGGGACGGGAGCCAGTCGGGGCTCCCCGGCATATAGGCTGCCTCAGAGAGGGGAGACCTGGGGCATTCATCCCCAGGGGCCCCAACGGGGCCATAAGAAAACACCCCCAGACCCGTATGTGCCAAAATGTTTGTGGCAGCCCTGTTTGTAGGGGCCAGAAGCTGGAAAATGAACGGATGCCCATCCATGGGAGAATGGCTGAGTAAATTGTGGTATATGAATGTTATGGAATATTATTGTTCTGTAAGGAATGACCAGCAGGATGAATACAGAGAGGACTGGCGAGACTTACATGAACTGATGCTGAGTGAAATGAGCAGAACCAGGAGATCATTATACACTTCAACAACGATATTGTATGAGGATGTATCTGATGGAAGTGGATCTCTTCGATAAAGAGAGCTAATTCAGTCTCAATTGATCAATGATGGACAGAAGCAGCTACACCCAAAGAACGAACACTGGGAAATGAATGTAAACTGTTTGCATGTTTGTTTTTCTTCCCGGGTTCTTTTTACCTTCTGAATCCAATTCTCCCTGTGCAACAAGAGAACTGTTCGGTTCTGCAAACATATTGTATCTAGGATACACTGCAACCTATTTAACATATATAGGACTGCTTGCCATCTTGGGGGGGGGAGGGAGGGGAAAAAATGAAACATAAGCGAGTGCAAGGGATAATGTTGTAAAAAATTACCCTGGCATGGGTTCTGTCAATACAAAGTTATTAAATAAAATAAAATTAAAAAAAAAAAAAGAAAACACCCCCAGACCTTTGCTCACCAGGGCAGGAGAGCTGCCTTAAAGGTACTATCGGCTGTTTCTCATGGTCCATTCAAAAGAGCTAACAACCCTGGAAACCTAATTCCCAGAAGCCCCTTGGATCCCTCCGGCCCGGCCGGGCAAGCCCTGGGGACATTTCTGACCACAGGCAGCGGCCCAGGGCACTAGTGGGCAGGGAGGCCGAGGTCAGTGCCCTTGCGCTCTCTGCCTGGAGGAGCTGGGGGGACCAGAAAGCTGCCGTCCCAGGCCTCCCCACCCCATCCCCCAGCCGAGAGGAAACATGGGGCCTCCTCCACACTGGGCTGGGGCAGGGACGCCGGCGGGATGTGGGGGTCAGAGGGCACCGCTCAGCTGGGAAAAATGTCGAGTGGGCAGGAGAATGCCTTCCCTGTGACATCAGTCTGGCTGCGGGAGCAGGGTGGGGGCAGGGGCACCGAGCATGTGCCGAAGCGCCGTCTGATCCGCCAGAGAAGGAGCTGGAGCCGGGGGCCTGTGAGGGGCCAGCCATGGGCTCTGACTGGGCCTGGGGGCAGAGCTGGAAGGGGAGGAAGCTGGAGAGCTCTGGGGGCAGAGGCCTGAGCTCCATGTCTGGCACAGAGGAGGGGCTTTATACACCCAGAGGATTAAACAGAAATCCATGACTATCTTGGAGATCTTGGACAAGTCACTGGCCAGACCAGCCCCCAGCTGCCCCCCCTCCCCCGGACAAGAAGGGGAAGGACCGAGGGCAGCAAAGCTGATCTAGCACCAAGGTAGCTGCTGAGACCTCACCCACACCCTCACTGCAGGGCAGGAGAAGCCTCTTTGTCACCTCATCGATGGGGAAACCAGGGGCTTCTGCCAGGACAGGGAGACACGAGCTGGTCTTAGAGCTTCCTGGCCCAAAGGGCTCTTCCCTTCCCCCCCCCCCCCCCCAGATATAGCCCCTGCTGGAAAGCCCTGGTGGGAGCGTTAGAAAGGGCACTTCCCCAGAGCTGGGCTCTCCCTCCTTGTGAGAAGGAAAAGAGGCCATCAGAGCTACGCCGGCGGGCGGCTGCCGGGGAGAAGTCAGGAGGCAGACTGAGGGGGCCCGGACCACTGAGCGCGGGGCTGGAGGCCGGACAGCTCGCAGGCCGGTGCTGCCCTCTAGTGGCAAGTCTGTGGTGTCCTAGGAACTGTCCCTCTCTGATCCTCAATCCCTGATCACTTACCCATCCACACACCCCTCCCTTCAGACATTCATCCATCCACCCATCCCTCTCTCCCTCCCTCCATCCATCCCTCCATCCCTCTCTGTCCATCTCTCCCTCCCTCCATCCATCCATCCCTCCATCCCTCTCTGTCCCTCTCTCCCTCCCTCCATCCATCCCTCTCTGTCCCTCTCTGTCCATCTCTCCCTCTCTCCCTCCCTCCATCCATCCCTCTCTGTCCATCTCTCCCTTCCTCCATCCATCCCTCCATCCCTCTCTGTCCATCTCTCCCTCCCTCCATCCATCCCTCTCTGTCCCTCTCTCCCTCCCTCCATCCATCCCTCCATCCCTCTCTGTCCATCTCTCCCTCCCTCCATCCATCCCTCCATCCCTCTCTGTCCATCTCTCCCTTTATCCATACATTCCTCCCTGTCTCCACCCTTCATCCTCCTCTCTCCATCCCTCCTCTTCCCTCAGCATGGAAGGCTTGCAAGGCTCTAGTCTGCGTCTCCTTTGATTGCCTAAGTGTTACTGGGGGCAAGTGGTGCTGGAGGTGGACGTGTCGAGAACGGACACTGCTCGTCCAAGGGCCAACTAGACCCCAATCCCACCCAGGGAGAGGAAAAGAGCAGTTGTTACAATGATCCTGCGACGACGACGACGGTGACGATGAGGAGGAGGCCGATGGCCGACAGATCCCTGCGTTACGGTCACAGACCCCAAACGGGCTTTGAGAATTCAACCAAAAACAATTTCCTCTGATCACAGATAAAACGCTCCTTCACGATCTCCAGCTGCGACATCCCCATCCATGAAAACGGCGGAAGCCGCCTTTCGGAGGCGTGGCCGTACCAAGTACCCATGATGACCTGGGAATGGAAAGCTTTCCAAATGCGGCCATTCAAGGGACTACAATGAGAACCAGGGAGGATCGGGATGAGAGACCGAGCATTTCCATCATGGCGGCTGCTCCTAGAATTCTCCTAGAAATGATTTCCGGGAGCCTGCCCGAGTCGACCTCACACCCCACCACGTTTATTCAATTCGAAAAGTCATTATTTTAGCCATTAAATAAAAAAGTTAACGGGAAGCCGTCCGGCCAAGGAGCTTGTTCCAACTCTAGACTCCCTCAAGAGAGAATCTCTGAGCTCCATGATGATGGCAGTAGTAAAAACAAAATGCCTTTATTGATGACCACGAACCTGTGCTCGTGGGGCATTCGTGGGTCAGACCCCACTACGACAGGAAGGCCGGAGATCTGAGGTCTCCGTGGAGGACTTCTCTATTTAAAACACGCCCCTGAGAAATGCCATTGGCAAGCCCCAAGCATTAGAAATGACTGTGGCAGGGTCTCTGCTAAGCCCAGGGATGCAAGATGGGAAAGCTCCGCCTTCAAGGAACTGTGGTTCTTTCACAGGAGACCCCACTGGTCTTTAAGTGCAAATAAAATGCAGATCAAATAGCAAGTCTCTTAGGGGACCCCAGCAGCTTGTGGAAGCAGGAAATAGTTCAAGTCCAAGGTGGCTCCTCAGCTGAGCTTTGAAGGAGATGAGAGATTCTCAAAGGATGAAATGAGAAGGGTCAGGCGCCCATTCTGGGCAAAGGCACTGAGACTGGAGATGGAGCATCTTGTGTGAAGAACTTAGAAAAGCCCAGTTGGGCCGGATGGTACAACGGTTGAGGAGAACAAAAAGATACGATTGGGAAAGTCTCTAAATGTGAAACAGAATCTGATCCGAGGGCACTAGGGAGCTTCTGAAGCTTCTAGAGCCAGAGTGGGAAGGGGGTGAATGTAGGATTGGGTCAGATCACTTTCGGGAAGTCAAGAACGAGAAAATGACACATTTTATTTCAATAGCCAAGGACATTTTTCAAGGAGAACGTTTAAACGTTAGGTTCTGCTAGGCCTTAAACTCATGATCCTTTCTCCTGAGGGTGGCCCATCATATGCTCACACTGCTGCACTTATCCAATACAGTGGCCTTTGGTTTACCTTCGAGGGGATTCTGGGAAAGGACGAAGATAAGGTCCTCTATAGGCAATATCCATAGGAAACCCAACTCCCTTTGACGGGGAACCACTGAACGCGGCTGAGTCATGAGGATTTCTTTAGAGATCCCGGAGGTTGGTCACAAAGAGATGGCTGAGGCTGTCCCCAGCAGAAGTGATGGAGAGGCCTTTCCCCAAGGAATCTAGACCCACCGAGCGATCAAGATAGTTCAAGCAAACACTAGGCAACAAAGCACCGCAAGGTGCAAACATTTAGCATCTACTGAATACCTAGAAAGACACGATCAGGGTCAGAATTTGGTGTCAGATTTGTCAGAGCTCTGTGCAGAAGGAAGGCTCAGAAGGGGAGCAGAAGTGACCCCGATGATGATGGTGGCCATGCTCGAGACTGCACCTTACAAAACAACTCTGGGAAGCGGAGTCCACAGTCCATAGTCTAGATAAGAAAAGTGAGGCTCCGAGAGGGGGGATGTTCCGCCCAGGCCCCAGAGGAAAGTGTGGGAGAGGAGAGGTATTAGACTGGCCACCAGACTGAAGGTCTATGGGACCGTTGTGCTGACCTCATGGTCGTACTCCCGTGAAACCCGGACAGTCTGCCGGCGCCGTGCCAGGAAGCGGAATCGCTTCCATTTGAGTTGTCTCGGGGAGATGCTGGAGATCCCCCGGCAGGATGGGACACGGGGGGCCCTTTGTTGAACTAAACTGCCAAGCGTTCCAACACTACTGCGAAGCGCACAACTCCACTGGCTGCCAGGGTTTGAATCCCAAATGTACACTTGCCAAAAAAGTCATCTTATGGAGAACTCACACAGGGCAAGCTCTCGCAGGATAGTCGGGAAAAAACACAATGCAATGAGAACTTAAGAACTTTAGAAATGATAATATAGCATGGGAGCCCCAGGACCGCCCAGCATGGTGTGCCCTCATCAGAGAAGGGGCTGGGCTCGTGAGCAAAGAGAATTAGGCCAAAGGAAACGCAAACTGCGCCAAGTTAGAGATGCCCCCAGTTAAAAACTGGGACCACAGCCGTACAGACCAGGAGGACCAATGCTCTTCCCACTATAACTCTGGATGTTCCTCTCAGAGGTCATTTCTCACAGAGCCCTAACTTAAACAGAGGCCCCCGGAGATTACGTGGATGTCCAAGGTCACACAGTGGCAAAGACAGGATTTGAATCCAGGGTCTTTAGATAAGTGATGGAATTTGGTCTTCATCATTTGGAGATATCTTGTCTCCATCTGACAAAGAGGTTCATGGACGGCTGAACCGCAGCACTGGTTGGGCCATCATGCAGGGAGCAAAGGGCCCCAGGGGTCAGCCAGGACTTCAGCACTCTGGACAAGCCCCAAGGACCCAAGCAGCATGGGAGATGGTCCAGTGCCACCTGGTGGCCAGCCTGTGGATCAGCTCCCCACCAGTTTTGTTCCCAGGAGCCTCCATTGGGCTTTGGGAATCCCACGAGTATTTAGCTTCAGCTCAATCTACCCCTTTATGGCTTGTGGTTGAAAAATTCAACCCTTAATGAGGCGATTGACCTCCTCCCCTAAGGGAGACTGGCCCTGGGTCAGCCCTGCCAGCTTAGGAGGGCCGGCCGAGCTCAGGCGCCCCGTGGGGTCTTCAAGAGCTCAGGGACATTTCTCTTGTCCCGGCCCCGGGAGGGATGGTCAGTCGGGGTGGGGGTGATGTCGTGGACAGGCCCTAACAGCAACGGCACGAATGCGCTCACGACTTACAAAGTGCTTTTTTCAATATTCATTTTTATAAGATTTTGGAGTTTCAGATTTTTCTCCCCCCTCCCCTCCCTCCTCCCTCAAGAAGGCAAATAATCTGGCCTAGATTTCACTTGGCAAACTATTTTCATGCACAGTGTTTCATTTGAGTCTCACAGAAAGTCTTGAATCACAGAAAACTTGGCAGGCTTTATCCCCATTTTAAATGGAGGAAACTGAGGTAGAGAGAGGGGAGGTCATTTTATTCATGGCGACGCAGCTTAGGTCTCTGGTAAACGTTACCATTTATGAAACCCTTTCCTCACACACTCCCCTGAGGTTTGGGACATAATATTCAGATTTTACAGATGAGGAAACCGAGGCACCTCAAAGCCAGGGCTCTTTCCCTTAGCTGATACATCTTTCTAGAAATCTGCAGGGACACTGCTGGAGAGAATCTCTAGATCACATCAGGATTCAGTTCGGGACCCGAGACAAAGCCCTTCACAGTCAGTCACCCCCCAATTTCCCAGGCTCAATGCTCATTACTCTTACTCAATGTGGGCTAAGTTCTAGGCAGCCCAACCTACTTGCTATTGATTTTCTGTCCAAGCCCCTCATGGCTGTGTGGACCGGATGCTGCAGATACCGCCCTGACTTACAGCTGGGGAAACCGAGGCACAAAAAGCCACGAGCAGCCCCCCATCATATGAAGGGGCTTCCTGACTGCGGGCCAGCCCCCTGCGGGTCCTGTCTCCCTTAACGAGGCGCTCGTGCTGCATATTCCTTGGCTGGGCCCCTTGGCCAGCGGTGCCTCCTCCCCCCCGGAGCCACCCAGGACACGGGCACCAGGTCCAGCCCGCCGGGCATCTGGTCACTCACCCAAACTTGGTGCTCAGGGTCCCGCCAAGCAGGGAGCCCAGGATGACTCCTACTCCAAAGCACAGGCCCAGCTTCCCCAGGGCTCCCGGGCGATCTGCTGGGGGGGTCAGGTCTGTGATGACCATCTGGGCCCCTGGGAGAACGGGAGACAAAAGTAAGGGCCACCTCCAGGCCGGGCCCCAGGGGAGTGCGGGCTGTCCCTCCTCCGGGACCAGCATCCCTTCCATCCCGGTCAGTCTGTACCCTCCCAGTCCCCACGCCCTGGACATTCTCAAGTCCCCCCTTCCTTTCCCACAACCACCACCCAAGGTCATTCCTGGCTCTGGGGATTAGTCTTGGGCAAATCACTCAGGCTTCCTGTGCTTCAGTTTGCCTATCTGTAAAGTGGGTAGGACAGCGTGGCCTCTGCACCCCTTCCAGCTTTAGCGGTGCATGTGCCCCTCTCAGTAGACCCCTCCTCTCTACCCAGCCCTGTCTCTGACCCATATTTCTAATGGCAGCTCTGACCACGTCACTGCCGTACCCCCAAAATCTTCAGTGACTCTCCTCTTGGCTAAGGAATACAGTTGTGTGGCATTCAAGGCCTGCCCCCATCTGACCCTGCCCTGCCTTTCCTGTCTCACTGTCTCCTCCTCGCTACCTCCTTAGGACCATGGGCTCAGCAGCTTCAGTGTCCTGGAAGGAGCCGGCTCTGGAGTCAGAGGAGGCCTCGGGGCTGGTGGTTGGAGCATCAGAGGAGCCATCGGCAAGGGTTCAAATCCAACCCTGACTCCCTGAGGCCCTTCCATCCTGCGGCCTCGGTTTCCTCCTTGGCAGGTTGAGAAGTATGGCCTGGGGGGGTGGGCTGGGACTCTGAGGTCTGAATCCGGAGGACAGCTCCCTGCTCTGTATCTCATCTCTTCCCCTTTGGGGCCTCAGACCCCTCCTGGACAGGCAGCCTCGGAGGCCCTAAATGTGAGCTTCCTAGGACCCCAGGACTCACCCCCGCTTCTTTTACAGAGGGGGAAACTGAGGCCCCGGGGGGAAGGGCCTGGTCTGTCCTGGATGGGCAGGAAGCTGCTCCCACAGCCTGGAATGTCTGCCCTTCCTCTGCACTCATGGGAACCAGGCTCAAGCCCCGCCCTCCCACTCTTCCGACTTTCTCTGGCTCCCACAGTGCCTTCTGACTTTCCTGACATCCCTGCACCTGGCACATAGTAGGCACTTCATAAAGGATTGGCTCAGGATCAGTCCAATCTTTCACGTATGTATACACACGCACAACCACATGTTACACACACACATACATAAACGTACATTTTCCAGTCCCATGTAAAGACAATTTTAGAAATCGATTTTGAGTTTCCGCTTTTCTCCCTCCATCCGTCACCTTCCCCCTCCCTGACTCGGTAAGCAACTTGGTATCGGTTGTTCCTGTGTAATCATGCAAGACCTATTTCCATATGAGTCATATTGTGAAAGAAGAAGACCAAAAAACCCCCTGATAAAAATAAAGGAAGTGAAAACAAATCTGTTTCCATCTGCATTCAGGCTCCATGAATCTCTTTCGAGAGCATTTTTCGTCACAAAGCCTTTGCATTGTCTTGAGCTAATTATTAATTGATCTGGCTGTTGCTGTTTAAGGTGTTCTCCCGGTTCTGTCACTTTACGCTGCATCAGTTCCTGAAAGTCTTCCCAGGTTTTTCCGAGATCAGTCGGCTCATCTTTTCTTAGGGCACAATAGCATTCCATTGCAATTATATACCATAACTAGTTCAGTCATTCCCCACGTGAGGGACGTCCCCTCAATTTCAAATTCTCTGCCACCATAAAAAGAGCTGCTATAAAGAAATAGAAATAAAGATGAACTCCCTTCCACTTTTAAAAACTCTTTTTGGGATCTAGATGTATTTCTAGATCAAAGGATGCATACAGATCTAGAACTCCTTGGGCTTAGATCAAAGAGTAGGAACAGTTTTTTAGCCCTTTGGGCATGGTTCCCAATTCCTCTCCAGAATGGTTCACACTCTTCCCACATCCCCTCCAACATTTCTCGTTTTCCTTTTCTGTCATATTAGCCCATCTGCTAGGTATGAGCTAATATCTCAGAATTATTTTTGTTTACATCTTTTTCATCAATAGTGACTTAGAGCATTTTTTTTCTTTTTTAAATCTTTGCTTTTTCTTATTTATTTTTTAAACAATTTCAAAAAATGTAAACAAATATAAAATGAGAAAAAAATCATCGCCATGTACACAGTAGGACAAAATAGACGATTCAGTATAAAACAATAAATTTACATGGCAAGAAAACCTATATAATAAATGTCACATTTGTTTTCAAAGCTATGCAGGTTTTCTAGAGCTCTAGAACATTTTTGCATCTGCCTGTAGATAGCTTTGATTTCTTGATCTGAAAGCTGCCGGGTCATAGCCTTTGACTATTTGTCAACTGGTACAAGCATGGCTTGTATTCTTGCAAATGTGACTCAGTTCTCTGTATATTTGAGAAATGAGGCTTTTATCAGAAATACTGTCAAAATTGTTCCCCAGCTTTCTGCTTTCCTTCTAATCTTGGTTACATTGATTTTGTTTGTTCAAAACCTTGTAAAATTTCTTGTAATCAAAACTATCCATTTTATATTTTGTAATGTATATCTTGTTTAGTTGTACATTCTTTCCTGATCCACAGATCTGACAGGTAAACTATTTCTTGCTTATGGTATCACCTTTTATGTTGGAATTATGTACCTATTTTGACCTTATCTTGGTATACAATACAAGATGTTGGGCTCTGTCTAGTTTCTGTCATACAGTTTTCCAGTTTTCCCAGCAGTTTCTGTCAAAAGCTGGAATCTTTGGGTTTATCAAATACCCGATTATTATGGTCATTTACCATTGTGACTTGTTTTTCTAATCAGTTCCATTCATTCTATTTCTCAGCCAATATCAAAGACTTTTAATGATTACCATGATAACAGATGGTCACTTTTTGTGAAGATGCCATGTACCACCGAGAAAAGGGTATATTCTTTTCTATTCCCATTCATTGTCTCCATACATCTATCTTGTCTAACTTTTATAAAATTGTATTCACTTCCTAAACTACTTTCTGATTTATATTGTATAATATATTTATATGTAGTAATACATAATATTTATATTTATATAACTATGTATATTTAGATTGATCTAATTTTAAGAAAGGCAAGTTGAGCCCTCCCACTAGTGTAGTTTTATGGTCTATTTCCTCTATAGCTTATTTAACTTCTTTAAAAATCTGAATGTTATACCATTTGGAGGGTATATGGTTAGTATCGATACTCATTGTCTATAGCATCTTTTTAGTAAAATGCACTTTCCTACTCATCTCTTTTAATTAGATCTATTTTTTGCTTTTGCTTTGTCAGCTCGTGATTGCTATCATGCTTTGTTTATTTATTTACTTTTTAACTTTGAAGCATAATAGATTTGGTACCAGCCTTTTACCTTTAGTCCGGGCATGTCTTACTGCTTCAGACGTGATTCTTCTAAACACAAATCGTTGATTCAGATTTTTAATTCATTCTGCTCTCTGTTTATGTTTTATGAGTAAGTTCAGCCCATTCACACTCACAGTTATGCTTTCTGTGTATTTCTCTCCATCCCATTTTCCTATTGTTTATCCTCTTTCTCCTCTTCTCTCTCTCCTTTTATCCTGTCCTTCCTCGCTGGTACTTTGCTTCTGAGCACTATTTTCTGTAATCTGTCCTCCCTTTGCTTTTGCTCCTCCCTTCCTTCTTCCTTATAGGGTAAGATATATTTCTATACCGACCGAGTGTGTATGTTATTCCTTCTTTGGACCAATTCCAATGCCAATAAGGTTCAGACAATCTTCCCCCATTTCCCCCCCTCACTATACACAACCTTTCATGCTTATTCATGTGAGATGATTTATCCCATTCTATTCTTCCTTCCCTCTTCTCCCTGTATAATTCTCTTTCTCACCCTTAATTTTTTTGGCAGGATATCATCCCATTAAAACCCAACTTATATCTGCCCCCTCTATGTCTGTTCCCTCTAATTGCCCTAATAGCATTACAATTCTTAAAAGCTCCAAGTGTGATCTTCCTATATAAAAATATAAGCTGTTAAACTGTTTTATCTTTCTTGCTGATCTTTTTATACTTCTCTTGGATCTTGAATTTGAAAATCAAAATTTCTGCTCAGCTCTGGTCTTTTTATCAGGAATGTTTAAAAGCCCTCTATTTTATTAAATATTATTTTTTTCTCCTGAAGGATTTTGCTTACAACCATAGTTCATTCTTGCTTGTAATCTTATCTCCTCTGCCTTCTGGAATATCATATTCCAAACCTCCTGGTCCTTTAATATAGAAGTTGCTAAATCCTGTGTAATCCTGACCTTGGCCCTATGATCTTTGAATTATTTCTTCCTGGCTGCTTGTGGTATTTTTTTTTTTGTCTTGACCTAGGAATTCTGGAATTTGGTTATAATATTCCTGGGAATTATTTTAGGATCTCTTTCAGGAAATGATTGGTGGATTCTTTCCATTTTTATTTACCCCCTGGAAAGAACATATCAAGGCAATTTTCCTCAATAATTTCTTAAAATGTTATGTCTATACTTTTTTTTTTTTAAATAATAGCTTTCAGGTGGGCCAGTAATTTTTAAATTATCTTTCCTGGATCTACTTTCTACATCAGTTGTTTTTTCCAATGAGATATTTTCTATTTTCTTCTATTTTTCATACTTTTGATTTGTGTAATTGATTCTTTTTTTTTTTAAATTTTTTAATAACTTTTTATTGATAGAACTCATGCCAGGGTAATTTTTTACAACATTATCCCTTACATTCACTTCTGTTCCGATTTTCCCCCTCCCTCCCTCCACCCTCTCCCCCAGATGGGAAGCAATCCTTTACATGTTGAATAGGTTACAGTATATCCTGGATACAGTATACGTGTGCAGAACCGAACAGTTTTCTTGTTGCACAGGGAGAATTGAATTCAGAAGGTATACATAATCCGGGAAGAAAAACAAAAATGCAAGCAGTTTATATTCATCTCCCAGTGTTCTTTCTTTGGGTGTAGCTGCTTCTGTCCATCTTTGATCAATTAAGGCTCTCTTTATCGAAGAGATCCACTTCCATCAGAATACATCCTCAAACAGTATCGTTATTGAGGTATATAATGATCTTCTGGTTCTGCTCGTTTCACTCAGCATCAGTTCATGTAAGTCTCGCCAGTCCTCTCTGTCTTCATCCTGCTGGTCATTCCTTACAGAACAATAATATTCCATAACGTTCATATACCACAATTTACTCAACTATTCTCCAATTGATGGACATCCATTCATTTTCCAGCTTCTAGCCACTACAAACAGGGCTACCACAAACATTTTGGCACCTCCAGCTTCCAGTCCTCTCCCAGACCTTTACCCCTGGTTTGCCTTCATTGCCCTACCACCCATCTCCTCTGCTCCTATTCACATGTTGCTGAGCAGAACTGGGACAAGTTATGAATTATGTTGACAGGGGCCACTACAAATTCATGGTATCTTACTTAAACTGGGTCCTCACTGCAGCAAGGCAGTCCTCTTCTCCTTCACTCTCCTGCTCTCCTCAACAACTGTTCCACACTTTCTCTGCTTTCTTCCAGGCTCTCACATCTCCCACTTACCTCTACTCTCTTGGGAGAGAAAATAGAAACTATTCACCACAAACTCCTTCTCCTTTCCTGTCTTCAAAACCTTAAAATCAACCTGATTTGACACCATCTTTCCTTTTTTCCTCCTTTATTCCATTCTCTAAAGAAGACACAGACTTTCTCCTGGACAAAGCAAACTCCTGTACATTTATCCTTGGTCTCATTTCCTCTTATCTTCTCTAACAGATTGCCTCTATCATTATTCTCCCTCCCTCTCTCTTTGTTTCCTATGACTCTATCTCTATGTATGCCTGTGTATTTCTCTCCATCCCATTTTCCTATTGTTTATCCTCTTTCTTCTTCTCTCTCTCCTTTTATCCTGTCCTTCCTCGCTGGTACTTTGCTTCTGAGCACTATTTTCTGTAATCTGTCCTCCCTTTGCTTTTGCTCCTCCCTTCCTTCTTCCTTATAGGGTAAGATATATTTCTATACCGACCGAGTGTGTATGTTATTCCTTCTTTGGACCAATTCCAATGCCAATAAGGTTCAGACAATCTTCCCCCATTTTCCCCCCTCACTATACACAGCCTTTCATGCTTATTCATGTGAGATAATTTATCCCATTCTATTCTTCCTTCCCTCTTCTCCCTGTGCAATCCTCTTTCTCACTCTTAATTTTTTTGGCAGGGTATCATCCCATTAAAACCCAACTTATATCTGTCCCC
Organism: Antechinus flavipes; assembly: GCF_016432865.1. Classification (NCBI taxonomy): domain Eukaryota; kingdom Metazoa; phylum Chordata; class Mammalia; order Dasyuromorphia; family Dasyuridae; genus Antechinus; species Antechinus flavipes. The sequence goes on from NC_067403.1 coordinate 261,817,607, forward strand.
TCTATGTCTGTTCCCTCTAATTGCCCTAATAGTATTACAATTCTTAAAAGCTCCAAGTGTGATCTTCCTATATAAAAATATAAGCTGTTAAACTGTTTTATCTTTCTTGCTGATCTTTTTATACTTCTCTTGGGTCTTGAATTTGAAAATCAAAATTTCTGCTCAGCTCTGGTCTTTTTATCAGGAATGTTTAAAAGCCCTCTATTTTATTAAATATTATTTTTTTCTCCTGAAGGATTTTGCTTACAACCATAGTTTATTCTTGCTTGTAATCTTATCTCCTCTGCCTTCTGGAATATCATATTCCAAACCTCCTGGTCCTTTAATATAGAAGTTGCTAAATCCTGTGTAATCCTGACCTTGGCCCTATGATCTTTGAATTATTTCTTCCTGGCTGCTTGTGGTATTTTTTTTTTTTTTGCCTTGACCTGGGAATTCTGGAATTTGGTTATAATATTCCTGGGAATTATTTTAAGATCTCTTTCAGGAAATGATTGGTGGATTCTTTCAATTTTTATTTACCCCCTGGAAAGAACATATCAAGGCAATTTTCCACAATAATTTCTTAAAATGTTATGTCTATACTTTTTTTTTTTTAAATAATAGCTTTCAGATGGGCCAGTAATTTTTAAATTATCTTTCCTGGATCTACTTTCTACATCAGTTGTTTTTTCCAATGAGATATTTTCTATTTTCTTCTATTTTTCATACTTTTGATTTGTGTAATTGATTCTTTTTTTTTTTATTTTTTAATAACTTTTTATTGATAGAACTCATGCCAGGGTAATTTTTTACAACATTATCCCTTACATTCACTTCTGTTCCTATTTTTCCCCTCCCTCCCTCCACCCCTTCCCCCAGATGGCAAGCAATTCTTTACATGTTGAATAGGTTACAGTATATCCTGGATACAGTATACGTGTGCAGAACCGAACAGTTTTCTTGTTGCACAGGGAGAATTGAATTCAGAAGGTATAAATAATCCCGGAAGAAAAACAAAAATGCCAGCAGTTTATATTCATCTCCCAGTGTTCTTTCTTTGGGTGTAGCTGCCAATCACAGGTACAAAACTCCCAATCAAACTCCCAAGAAACTATTTTATGACCTAGGAAAAATAACAACAAAATTCATCTGGAAGAACAAAAGGCTATGAATTTCAAGGGAACTAATGAAAACAAAATCAAATGAAGGTGGCCTAGCTGTATCAGATCTAAAACTATATTATAAAGCAGTGGCCAGAAAAAAAATCTTATTTTACATTGTTTGGAAGTGAATTTAGCTCAGGCAAGTTTCTCCCTTATTCCACCACCGTGGCTCCATTTCAAGCTGCCTAGCAGATTAGAAGTTCCCTGCGACCAGGGCTTGAGGGTCTTTCTCCTCTCTTTTAAATGATAAATATTCTGAAGTCAGAGCCTAGGAGAGAGAGCCTGGATCTATTTCCTGTCTCCCCTAAAGCTTTAGGTCCCCAAGGTCAGAGCTAGGAACTGCTTCCTCTGCCTCTGTCTTCCTCAGAACAGAAGCCTGGATGTGCTCCTCCTGCCTCATCAGACCAGGTGCTCCCTTAGGACAGAGTCTGGGTATATTCCCTCTCAGTTTCCTCTGCAGTCTAGCCAGGACAGAGTTGGGTATTGTAAGTATTTGTTGACTTGTTTTCTACCACAGGATTACAGATTTAGGATTAGAAAGTCATCCCTATCATGCGACATCTCCCTATATCCCTCTGAAATATCCTTTTGGTCCCTGTTCTAACTCCTCCAGCTTCCAGTCCTCTCCCAGACCTTTACCCCTGGTTTGCCTTCATTGCCCCCACCACCCATCTCATCTGCTCCTATTCACATGTTGCTGAGCAGAACTGGGACAAGTTATGAATTGTGTTGACAGGGGCCACTACAAATTCATGGTATCTTACTTAAACTGGGTCCTCACTGCAGCAAGGCAATCCTCTTCTCCTTCACTCTCCTGCTCTCCTCAACAACTGTTCCACACTTTCTCTGCTTTCTTCCAGGCTCTCACATCTCCCACTTACCTCTACTCTCTTGGGAGAAACACTGAGAAAATAGAAACCATTCACCACAAGCTCCTTCTCCTTTCCTGTCTTCAAAACCTTAAAATCAACCTGATTTGACACCATCTTTCCTTTTTTCCTCCTTCATTCCATTCTCTAAAGAAGACACAGACTTTCTCCTGGACAAAGCAAACTCCTGTACATTTATCCTTGGTCTCATTTCCTCTTATCTTCTCTAACAGATTTCCTCTATCATTATTCTCCCTCCCTCTCTCTTTGTTTCCTATGACTCTATCTCTATGTATGCCTGTGTATTTCTCATTTTTAATCTCTCTCACTATATCTACTGGCTCTTTCCCAGCTTTAAAATACACCCCTATCTTCCCCATTTTTAAAACCCTCATGACCTTATGATCCCTTAAACAATTTTCAAACAATTCTCCTTTTCTCAGTCAAACTCTTATAAAAAAAAAAAACTGCATGTCTTAGTTGCCCCCCACTTTGTTTCCTCAATCTTTTGTAATCTGGCCTCTGATTTTGTCATTCAAATAAAATGATCTCTTAACTGCCATATGTGATTACTTTTTTATTCTTGTGTGCACCATAGTGAAGATTCTTTTCACATATGCTCTTTCTGCTCTTAAATTCTCTCTCTAATCTTCATCCTTCTTGGTTTCTTTTATAGCATTTGTTAGACTTGTCTAAGTCTGAAAGGGATACATTTGAGGATGCTGACCATTTTTCTAGTTTTACTGTCTATTTAAGTAATAAAAGTAATTCAGCATCTATAATACTTTCCAGCATAATGTAGGATCCCTCTTTATCTTTTTTATTCAAGTCTATTTTTGTTCTTGCCTTGTGTGAAACTATGATTGTTTCCCTTGCTTTTTTATTCCTCTCTCTTTTTTTCAGTTTCTCTGAGCCATAATAGATTTTGCCTTTGCTCATTATTTTAATCTGTGAATCTTCAGGTTTCAAATGTGCTTCTTATAAACAACTATTGTTAGATTCTTCTTTTTACTCCATTCTGCTGTCTCCTTTAGTTTTATGGGTGAGTTGATCCTAATGACAATCACGTGATGTTAATTGTGTATTTCCTTCTACCAATTCTCTTATACTTTTCCCTTTCTTTGATCCCCACCCATTCTCTACAGAGAAGAAAAAGTTGGTGAGAGGAGTATGTATTCTTTTTTTATACTCAATCGATTATTCTTCTCTCACTTAGATCATAATTGCGGGGTTTTACTATTTCTTTCACTGAATTCTTTCATTTTAACTTATTTTTCAAAGCCAAAAAGCATTTCTTTTCTCTCTTTCTCTCCCCATTTAAAAAGGAAAAAAGAAAAGAAAAACCCCACCTAAAAAAATACCTAAGTTATCTGTGTTCCCAAACTATCCTGAGTCCATCCCATGTCTCTCAGGAGGTGGGCAGCAAGCTTCATCATGGGTCTTCCAGAATCGTGGTGGACATCTAGGATATACTGTAACATATCTAACATATATAGGACTGCTTGCCATCTAGGGGAGGGGGTGGAGGGAGGGAGGGGAAAAATCCGAACAGAAATGAGTGCAAGGGATAATGTTGTAAAAAAAATTACCCTGGCATGGATTCTGTCAATATAAAGTTATTATTAAATAAAAAACAAAAACAAAAGCAAAAAAAAAAAAAAAAAAACAGAATCATGGTGGACAATTGCATTGATCAGAGTCTCTAAGTCTTTCAAAGTGCTTTGTCTTCACAATGTTGTCATCACATAAATAGCTCTCCCGGTCGCTCTTTTCTTTCTTTCTTTCTTTCTTATTTTCTTTTTCTTTTCTTTCTCATTTTCTTTTCTTTCTTTTTCTTTTCTTTCTTTTTCTTTTCTTTTCTTTTCTTTTCTTTTCTTTTCTTTTCTTTTCTTTTCTTTTCTTTTCTTTTCTTTTCTTTTCTTTTCTTTCTTTTGTTCTCTTTCTTTTTTTTCTTTTCTTTTCTTTCCTTCTTCCTTCCTTTCTTTTTTTTCTTTCTTCCTTTCTTTCCTTCTTCCTTCCTTCCTTTCTCTTTTTCTTCCTTTCTTTTGTTTTCTTTCTTCTTTTCTTTCTGAAGCCGCTCAAATGTCACTCCCAGCATGAGGCTTTTAAGGATCCCTTCACCCTAGTTTCTTCCTCACCAATGCCTTTATTTAGTACCAGGTATACATTCTCTATTTATTATGTAACCTCCCTTGGACCACGCCCATGATGCTGCTGGCCCGCCAGACTCCCCAGAATTCTGTGGGCTCATGCTGCCTCCTGGGAACTCAGTCTGGTGTGAGGGGGAATTCTGGGTCCTCTGCACCCAGCAGGCAGGTCACGCTGTGGGCACGACCACACGCAGGTCACGCTTTTGGCATACCTGGGCCTTCCCCTGTCAGCTGTGAGCCGCTAGAAGGCCGGAGCTGTTGTGCCCCCAATGCAGGGCTCGACACCCAAAGGGGCTTTGGTGAAGCCCCCTGATGGCCTGAGCGACAGACTAGGCTCTTGTTCTCTACAAGAAGGAATGGCGCCCAAATAGGGCAAAGTCGTCTGTGATGGCCGCCCAGTAGCACAGGGTGGAATGGGATCTGGGCGCAGCTCTTCCCGGCCCGGGGACCAGGTTCCTTCTAGCTGGCCGAGACAGAAAAGGACCTGGGAGCCAAAGGAAGGAGGGGGCCCTGCCAAAGCCTGCTCTTCCTCTCCGGCCTCCCCCTGCCCGGGCCTATCCCCCAGTTCCCAAGACCAGGCCACAGGACTTAGGGACCTGACATCCTGTCCCTCCACACCCCTGCCCAGGACGTCAGGGGAGTCCCAGTACCTGGGAGCACATGCATGAACACAGCTGGGATCCGGGACGCCACAAGGAGAGGCACATTGGTGGCGAGGGAGAGAAGCAGGTAGAGCCCAGAACCGGCCACGAAGGAGAGGGTCAGGGCTGCCCGGGCCCCCCGCTGGTCAGCAAACCTGAGAGGAGACGCAGAGGTAAGGGGAGCAGGCCCAAGAGACCCTCTGCCCTCACACTGATTCTCATGAGGAGCACCTTGGCTTCGGGGCTGCTTTGGGCCAGGTATGTCCCAGGATGTGGGGAACCAAGATCCCAGAGGATTCCAGAGTCTCAGGAAGCACCCAGGCCTGTCTTTTGACCAAGATCCAGAACAGTAAAGTCACCGTGCAAGAAAGGAGGGGGAAGGGGTAGGAAAGGAGAAAGAAGGGGAGGAGAAAGGGGGGTGGAGAGGAGACAGAGGAGGAGGAGGAGGAGGAAGGGTAGAGGAGGAGAGAAGAGGAGGAAGAAGGAATAGAAAGGGAGATGAAGAGGAGACAGGAGGAGGAAGAGGGGAAAGAGGAAGAGGAAGGGGAGGGAAGGAAAGATGAGGAAGCAGAGGGTGGAGGGGAGGAAAGAAAGGAGGGGGAAGGAATAGGGAAAGAGAAAGAAGGGGAGGAGAAAGGGGAGGGTGGAGAGGAGTCAGAGGAGGAGGAGGAGGAAGGGGAGGAATAGCTGGCTGATTCCTTTCCATTTGCCGTAGTCTGCCTGTGGTATAACCCTCCCGTCACCCCCAAACCTCCAGGGAGGAGAAGGTCAGACTTAGAGCCCTAGAAGGCAGAACAGGGAGACCTCTCGGAGCTAATTGTGTCCAATCACACCCTTTTACCGGCAGGGGAAGGAAATGTGGCCCAGAGGAGGGAGGTCACTTGCCCAGGACGCCCAGCAAATTCCCCTCAGCACTGAGAGGAAGAACTTACATCGAGGGCATCTTAGTTCAGAGACCCCCCTCCCCTGCCGTCCCCCAGCTCCCCGGGGCTCTCCTTCTCAGGGGAGACGGGCCAAGGGCTCCCCCTGCTCGGGGGAAGAGGACATTACCTGCCAAAAAGGGGGCCTCCCAGGAGCTGGAGGACCCCAAAGAGGGTCTGCAGGTAGCCGAAGCCCACGGAGTCCAGGCCCAGGTTCTTCACCAGATACTGAAACCCAGAAAACAACAAGCTCTCATCGTCTGCGGGACCGGGGCTGAGGGGCTCCCTCGCCCCTTCTCTTAGCCGGCTGCCCCGGTGACCTCGGACAAAGACGGGCCAGGAGCGGTCGTCCTCTTCTACAGGTAAGGAAACTGAGGCACAGAGGTGGGGAGTGATCCCAGGCAGAGGGGGGAGAGAGACAGAGAGACAGGCAGACAGAGAGACAGAGACAAAGAGACACGGAGAGACAGAGATAGAGAGACAGAGAGAGTGAGAGACAGAGATGGACAGACAGACACAGAGACAGAGACAAAGAGACACAGAGAGACAGAGAGACAGAGATAGAGAGTGAGAGACAGAGAGACCGACACAGAGACAAAGAGACACAGAGAGAAAGAGTGAGAGACAGATGAACAGACACAGAGACAGAGACAGAGACACAGACAGACAGAGACAAAGAGACAGAGAGACAGAGATAGAGAGTGAGAGACAGAGAGACAGACACAGAGACAAAGAGACATAGAGAGAAAGAGTGAGAGACAGAGACAGAGACACAGAGGAACAGGACATAGAGAAACAGAGACAAAGAGGCACAGCGACAGAGTGAGACAAGAGACGTAGAGACACAGACGAACAGAGACAGAGACAAAGAGAAAGAGATAGAGACAGCAACATTACAGAAAGAGATAGAGAGACAAAGAGAGGATGGAGGGAAGAGGAGAGGAAGAGGGGGAGGGGAGGAGCCGGGAGAAGGAACAAAAAAGCCCCAGGAACGCTGAAGTTTGCCTTTGGGTTTTCGAGCGGAGGAGAGGTGGGCAGAGGAGGGGGAGGGGACCGAGTGCAGCAGGCTCCCAAGGGGGCTAGAGGCTGGCCTTGGGGGGGGGGGGAAACAGGGAGAACGGCCCGGCCTGGGAGGGAGCACACAGCGGGCAGCCTCAGGGAGGTGAGGCCGGGCTGGGGAGGGGGAGAGGGGAAGGCTTGGGCTGTCTCCAGGGAGGGGGCGAGGCTGCCCCAGTGCCCCAGGGACGGCCCTGTAGAGGGCAGCACTGCACCGGGTGGTGTCTTGGTGCCCCAGCCCCTGGGGGTCCCAGCCCCTTGGACTTCAGGCCTCCGGGGGCAGCGTGGGAATCGGGCGGAGAAGGCAGATGCTGGGGCTGCCTCAGGCTCCGGCCAGGGACACGGAAACTGTTTGAGACGAGGCCGTGTGGGGCAGTGGGCAGAGCGGTGGACTTGAAGTCAGGAGGCCCAGGAGCCCCGGTGGGACCTGCGGACCTTCCCTCTGACTTGCAGCTGATGCTCCCGCAGCCCCGGGGCTCTGGAAGGCAGACAACGTCTGGGGCTCCCTCAGCGTCCCCAGAGCTCGGCACAGTGCTAGGCTCCTGCCTGGGGCTGCTCCCGACTCTAACCCTAACCCTAACTGCCAATAAGTCCAAGCCCGGCCCTTATCCAAGGACTTGTCCAAGGTCACTCAGCCAGGACTGCCCTGGGGGAAAGTCCTGACCGGGAGGGGGGGACAAGCAGAGGAGCCTGGGGCTCAGGGGACCAGAGGGGGCTCCGGGACCCCATGCCCTGGGGCCCCGAAGCTGCTGCCGCCAGTTCCTCCCCCCCTTTCTGCCCCCCCCCCCCATGCCGTGGGAGCAGGAGCACGACACCCGAGCCAGTCCTGCCACTTTCTGGGGGACTTTCTTCCCGCTCCCGCCCTCTCTGGCCTCGGATCAAAAGGGTTGGCCCTGAGCCCCTTGATAGGCGGGGCGGGAGGAGCAGGAGGAGCCGAGGTCCGCGAAGCACTCCCCGGGCTCCGTCTCCCTTGGCGCTCGTCACAGCCTTGGGGCAACAGGACCTCCTTTTTACAGGTGAGGAAACAGAGGCTCAGACGTGACTTGTCCGAGATCACCCAGCCAATTCCCGGCAGATCTGAGGCTCCCGTTTCCTGTCCTGTCCAGCGGGCCTGTGCGGGGGAGCCCCTGAGCGGAGCTTGGAGGGCGCCCCGGGGCCGGGAAGCGCCTAGGAGACCGTGGCACGTCCATTTTACAGATGAACAAATGGAGGCCCGCAGGGGAAGCCCTCCCCCCACCCGCAGCAGCCCGAGCTCTGCCCTCGGCCCGCGCCCCGCCCCCGCAGGACCACTCACCGGCATAACGGAGAACTGCATGAAGAGGCAGGTGAGCTCGAGCGCCGTCAGCAGGTAGGTGACCCCGAGCACCAGGCGGCGGCCGGGCTCTCCGGGGGGGGCCGGGGGGGCCCTCCCCGCGCGGAGCGGGGCTTCGTGCTGCATCCCGGCCTGGCCGCGCTCCCAGCTGCTGAGCCGCCGCGCGAGCCTGGGGGGGGGGGGGGCGCCCGGTGCCAAAGTCCCGGGCTGGGCCGGACCCTGGGCTGGGCGGGGCTCCGGAGGGAGAGGAGGAAGGGCGGAGGGAGGGGAAGCAGCCTCTCCCTCCCCCCAGCCCGCCCGGTCTCTGAGACGCCCCGTAGCCCCAAGCAGGGCCCGCCGGAGACCCGGGGCCAGTCACGCGGTAAGGACGCCCCGGGCCGGGGGAGGGGCCGTCGGGGGAGGGGGCTTGGCCCCGGGCCCCGGGGCGCCCTTCCCCGACGGCTCCGACGGCAGGGCCTTTTTACTGGGTCCTTGAATCTTTAGCGCTCAGCTCAGGGCTTGGCGCACACTGGCGCTTTATAAACGCTTGTTGACTGACTGACTGATCGCGGAAGGCCTGGCTTTGCCCGTGAGGCTCCCGAGGCAGTCACTCGCCCCTCGGGGCCTCAGTTTCCCGATCTGTCCAGAGGAGGGGGAGGGTTCTCGGAGCGCTCCTTCCCCTAGCGCCGGGCTCCTTTGGGTTCAGCGCGTCCCCGCGGAGTCTCCCATCGGGCTCCTGGCTCCTCAGACCACCCGAGGCTTCGGCCCGGGTGGTGCAAGTCACAGGTCAAGTTCAAGGCTTTTATCGCCGTGTCCCCCAGACTTTGTCCCTGCGGGAGGAGGGAGGCCTGTTACTCATTACCCCGGATCGGCGGCTCCCCCGCCCCCACGTCAGCGGCTGGGCCGGAGTGAGCAGCCACCCGAGCTCCCCTCCTGCCCTGGGCAGGCGCCCAGAGTCCCTCAGCCGGCACCGGCCGCAATTTCCCGAGAGGCCACAATGGCCATTTTCCAGATGTGGAAACTGATGCCTGCGAGTGGCTGAGCGAGCCCGGGCTGCGCCTCGGGATCCCCGCTCTGGTGTCCTGGGGTCTGCTGAGCTCATCCTTTGGGAGCCGAGGATTGGGTAGGACAAGTGTAGGGAGTGTGTGTGCAAGGGTGTGTGTGTGTGTGTGAGTGTGAGTGTGTGTGTCTGTATGAGTGTGTGCAGGGTGTGTGTGAATGTGTGTGTGTGCAAGAGGGTGTGTGCGTGCAGGATATGTGTGTGTGTGCAGGGTGTGTGTGTGTGTGTGTGTGTGTGTGTCTGCGTGAGTGTGTGCAGGGTGTGTGAATGTGTGTGTGTGAGGGTATGTGTGTGGGGGTATGTGTGTGTGAGTGTGTGTTTCTGTATGAGTGTGTGTAGGGTGCAAGAGGGTGTGTGTGTGCAGGGGATGGGTGTGTGTGTGAGTGTGTCTGTGTGAGTGTATGCAGGTGCATGTGGGGTGTGTGGCTCATGCCAGGAAACCGGTAGGGGCTGTGTCTTGAGTCCCCCTCCCCCACTTCCCTTCTCGTTTTTAAGGCATAAGAGAAAATGAAGGCAACAAATGCCGTAGGAGGTGGTTATCAAAATCTCAGCAGTGCATCCTACAAAATGGGGGGGAGGGGCTGCCTGCGGAGGAAGCCGCCCCCTGAGGGTCTCTGGGCAGGGGTTGGACCTTTCCCATCAGGCAGCTGGGGACCCACAGGAGGCTGGGAGTCCAAAGCCTCTCAGACCCCAAGCACTTCTCCTTTCTGCACATCATTCCCTAAACTGAGTGGGGGGTGGGAGACCCTGAGATCCGCTCACTAGCTGCCTGGAGGCCCCAGCCCCGTGGTTCCCCCCACTCCCACTGCCTCAGGGACCCCCCCCCCAGGAAGCTTTTATTGGCTGATCAGACACCAGAGGCTTTACTGTTGGGGGCATCTCTGGGTCTTAGCTCTTGGGCAGAGGGCAGCTCGGAGGCCGGCTCATTTTAGAGGGGAAACTGAGGCCCAATCGTGGCCAGGTCACTCAACTGCTAAATCTGGGATCTGAGCGGTGCTCTGCCTCCAAGCCGGCCTCTGTTCCCCTAAACCAGGGGAGCCCCGAGGAAGGCTTAGCGCTGCCCTCCCCCAGCTGGAGCTCCACCGTCCCGCCTGTGGGTCTGCGGGGGGGACCTCCGTGCCCAGCGGAGCCTCCCAGTTTCCAAGGCGGGGGCTGAAGGACCCCGGGGGGGGGCGGAGCCAGCCACTGCCGCCCGCCCGGACAGTCTCTACACACCTGGGCCGGTCCGGAGTCCCCAGTCAGCTGCCCCGGCTCACTGTGGCAGGAGGGGCCCCGGGCGCCTCTGAAGCTGAGAAGCTGCAGCAGGAAGCCCGGCTCCTAGTGCCGGCCTGAAACCTGAACACGTGGCCCGGGTGACTTCCTGAATCCTGGGGGTGGGGGGGACCTCGCAGAGCTGCTGCACCAGTTTGGGCCCCATGACTCACACTGGGAGAGCTGGCTCAGCCCGAGCTCAGGGAGAGAAGAAGTCCCCTCCCCCCCTTCCTCCTCCCCCCACAGTGAGGGCCGGCCCTCAGGGCCACGGCCCCTCCCAACTCCCCGACGGACCGGGCTGCGAGGCCCCGGAGGCCCCGCTGTCCTTGGAGGGCTGGTTCAATCCGGTTCGGCTCCAGGGCATTTCCAGTTGATGTGTTTACTCTGTGTTATCATTGTGTCCAGGGAGGAGGGTACAGAGACAGGGAAGGTAGCATACAGCAAGTGCTTAATAAGTGCTCACTTTGGTATCATTTATTATCATTTCCTTTCGATGGGGTAGCCAGTGTCCATTCATTCAAAAGTAAACTCATGGGGCAGCGAGGGGGCACTAGCCCTGAAGTCAGGAGGATCCCAGTTCAAATCCAGCCTCAGACACTTAACACTTCCTGGCTGTGTCACTTAACCCCAATTGCTTCAGAAAAAAAATAAAAGTAAGCTCATCCAACGCCTTAGGGATTGGAACATCGGATGCTTAGCGTACTGTGTAAGAAAGTGCTTTGAGATCCAGCAGTCAGCTGGGGGGCTTCGGCCGGCCCGGCTGCCTCCAGGGGACCACCTCTGCCCTTGGCTCCCACGCCTGAAGCTTCCAGGATGGACCTCGGTCACATTTGCAGGAATCCAAGCCACCTCTTTATCTATCTATCTATCTATCTATTCATTCATTCATTCATTTATTTATTTTACAGCTTTTTATTTACAAGTTATATGCCTGGGTAATTTTTCAGCATCAACAATTGCCAAACCTTTTGTTCCAACTTTCCCCCTCCTTCCCCTTCCCCCCTCCCCCCATGGCAGGTTGACCCATACATGTTAAATGTTAAAGTATAAATTAAATACAATATAAGCACATGTGTCCTAACAGTTATTTTGGGGCACAAAAAGAATCGGACTTTGAAACAGTGTCCAATGAGCCTGTGAGGGAAATCCAAAATGCAGGGGGACAAAACCAGAGGGATTGGGAATTCTACAGAGTGGTTCCTAGTCATCTCCCAGAGTTCTTTGGCTGGGTGGCGCTGGTTCAGTTCATTCCTGCTCCATTGGAACTGATTTGGTTCATCTCATTGCCGAAGTTGGCCACGCCCATCAGAATTGATCATCCTATAGTATAGTTGTTGAAGTATAGAATGATCTCCTGGTCCTGCTCATTTTCCTCAGCATCAGTTCTTGGAAGTCTCTCCAGGCCTCTCTGAAATCCTCCTCCAAGCAGCCTCTGTAAAGAAAAAGCGGTTTTATTTTATGTTCTAGCATTCTTTTCAGATTTTCAGTTTCCAAATTCAGTCCCTTCCTCACACTTCCCGCCCCCCCACTGAGATATCCATGATTCTATATATGATATCCATGATTCTGAACAATCATGCAAAATCCATATGAATCACGTTTCCAAAAAAAAGCAAGAAAAATAAAGAAAGTCAGAAAACTCTACTTCCCTCCAGGTGGGGAGCCTGGGAATGGTTTTGGAGCATTATATTGCTAAGAGTAACAGATAATCTTCCTTTTACCGAGGATCAGCATTACAACGTTGCCTTTGCTATATCTCCCGACTCTTCTTACTTCACTTTGCATCAGTTCATGTAGGTCTTGCCATTTTCTGGTCAAACGATCTCCCTCATTATTTCTCAGAGCTTCGTATTCCCTCACAATCACACATTCCCCAGTGGATGGCCATTCCCTCCGTTTCTAATTCTTTGCCACCACAAAAGAGCTGCTACTAATAGTTTTGCCCATATGGGTCCTTTTTCTTTTCCTTTGACTTTTGGGATACATTCCCAGGAGCAGTGCTTTGGGCCCAATTCCAAATTGTTCTTCAGAATGTTTGGATCAGTTTTTCATTGGATTACAGTTCACAACTCCACCAACAATGCATCATTTTTCCCTCAGTGACCTTATTTTCTCCCCTCCCCTCCCCTCTAGCATTTGTCATTTCTGATAGATGTGGTGATACCTCAGAGTTGTTTTTAACTTGCCTTTCTCTAACCAATAATGATTTCAAAGCATTTTTTTATGTGACTATTAATAGTTTCGATTTCTTCTTCTAAAAATTGCCTGACCAGCTCTAATGGTCTTGTGATGGAGAGAGCCGTCTGCACCCAGAGAGAGCACTGTGGGGACTGAGTGGGGATCACAATATAGGATTTACACTTTTTTCTTGTTGTTCTCTTGCATTTTGTTTTCTTTCTCATTTTTTCCTTTTTGATCTGATTTTTCTTGTGTAGCATGATAAATGTGGAAATAGGCATAAAAGAATTGCACATGTTTAACCGATTTTGGCTTACTTGCCATCTAGGAGAGAGAGTGGGGGGGGTGAGGGAGGGAGAAAAAATTTTGGAATGCAAGGTTTTGCAAGGGTGAATGTTGAAAACTCTCTATGTGTATATTTTGAAAATAAAAAACTTAAAAAAATAAAAATTGCCTGCTAACTGTTCATTTCCTCTACCATTTATCCACTGGGAAATCGCTCTTATTTTTATAAATTTGATTAACTTCTCCACTAAATACATATTTGAGAAATAAAGCCTCCCTCAGAGAAACCTGCTGTAAAATCTGATATGACTTCATTGTCTGTGGTACTGTTTAGCAAAATAGTTTCCTTGATTAGCTCTTTTAATTAAGCCTATTTTTTCTTTTGCTTTTTTTTTTTTTTTGAGGTCATCATTGCTACTCCTATTTTTTTTTTTTAACTTCAGCTGACGTATAATACATTTAGTTCCAGCCCTCTCTACCTTTATTCTGTATGTGTCTTTCTGCTTCCATGTGTTTCTAGTAAATAACATATTCTGGGTTTTAATCCGCTCTGCTATCTGCTTCCATTTTATGGGTGAATTCATCCCCATTCACATTCATAATTATGATGAGTATGTATTTCTCTCCATCCTGTTTTCCCCCATTTATTCTTTTCTCTCCTTTCAACCTGCCTTCCTTCTAAAGTATTTTGCTTCTGACCACTACCTTTCCTAATCTGCCTCCCTTCTATCAGTTCCTAGTCATCTCTTTTTATTTCCCTATAGGGCAAGAGAGATTGCCTTAGTCAACTGAGTATGTAAGTTATTCTCTCTTTGAGCCAATTTCAATGAGAGTAAGGGTCAAGAATTGGCAGCATCCTTCATCTTTCCTTCCATTGTGAAAGTTCCTTCACGTCTCTTTTTTGTGAGATGATTTATCCCATTCAACCTTTCTCCTATTCTCCTTACATCCCTCTTTTTAACGCCTTCATTTTATATATTTTTGGGATATTATCATATCATTGTCAACTTACACCTATACTCTCTAATCCTTTCAACTTTCCTAATATTGATCAGGTTCTCAGGACTTACAAGTATCATTTTCCCATGTAGGAACGTGAACAGTTTAACTTTATTGATTCCTTAACGATTTCTCTTTCCATTTTCCTTTTAAAAAATGATTCTCTTGAGTTTTGTATTTGAAGGTAAAACTTTCTTCGCAGCTCTGGTCTTTTCATCGGGAATTCTTGAAAGGCCGGCACAATGAACCCTGCTGCTAAATCCTCCACTAGACTTCCTAGAGATGGACGCTTCTCTCTAGGGAGAGGTGGGGGATCCATGCTAGTGACAACAATTCTGTGAAGTGGGCTGAAAGACTGCCCAAAGGGCAGTCATTAACGGATCAAAAGTACCTTGGAAGGAAGTCTCTGGGGGAGTTCTCTGGGATTTGTGCTTGGCCCTTTGATGTCTGACATTTTTATCAGTCACTTGGAAGAAAGTCTGGAAGGCAGCGCATGGAATAATAAAAAAGATTAAAGGTTGGAAGGGAGCCAACAAGTTGGATGACAGGGTCCACATACAAAAAGTAATCAGCAGGCTGGGTGTTGGGCTGCAGCTGAGAAGAAAGCTTTACACTCGTAACTGTGGTTACTGGCCCTCCTTCAGTCTGAAGGCCTTGCACCCCTCCCTAACACCTTGGGGGGACCTCAGCCCCCAATGGTGTTCTCCCCATATTAGGGGCTTTCCACACTCCACTTCCATTTAAACATTTAGCAGGTTAGGGTTTACCAGATGACTCTTTACTTTGAAGATGCCTTAGGAATAAGCATCCAGACGATCCCCCCTCAGCACACTGGGGGGAAGTCCCTCACCGCACCACCTCGGTCTCTGGGGAAGGAAGCAGAGCAGGCTCAGAGCTTGGTTCAGGTCCTTAGAGCATGTCTTCCCCTGGTTCTGAGTCCGTTTCCCCCCCCACCCCCCACCCCGGCTTCTCAGGGCTTCCCTGTCGGGCTAGCCTGCAGTCCTGCTTCCAAGCCTCCATTGCTCTGGTGCTGGTCCAGGGGGACTTCGCTCTCTGTGCCTAGAACTGAAAAGGCTTGAGAAGGATTTGGGTCCATGCGGCCTAAAAGGGGCGATGGTGGGGAAGGTGACCCTTGTCTTTTCACCCATCTCCCTGCAAACAAAACCCACATTCTCTCTGGACCGCGTGCAAAAGAGAGTGAGTGTCCCAGACTGGCTGCTTGCAGGGCTGCCCTCCCCTGGGGCTTTGCTCAGGAGCAGGTCCTTGGGGTGCTCCATGTGGGTGCCTCCACGGCAGGTGAACCCTCCCAAATCCTGTCACTTGCAGATTTAAAGAGCCAACTCCCCAGGTCGCAGGGCTGGACCCTGGGTGGAGCTTCCAGGAAGGGCGAAGTGACCATCCATCCCTTTGACCCCTTTCATGGCCCGGGAACTGGTCAACGGTCTGGAGAGCACGCTGAGCAACTGAGGAGCTTCCTGAGATGAGGGCTGGACATTAGGCCAGAAGGGACCGCGTGCAGAAACTCTGAGGAGACGCGGAGGCAGCGAGGGTTCCCTTTATTCTGTTGAGCTGGAGAGGGCACAGCGGGCAAGGAAGCACAGGGGGCAGAGGCAGCTTGAGTCCGGGCACAGGGGCTGTCTCGGAGCCGCCACGAGTTCTGGACCAGGCTGGATGTTCACTTAGCGACCACAGGCAGGACTTCAGGCCTCTCCTTCCCCTTCCAACCTAGAGCTTGTGATTCTGTGACACAGTTGGGGTTAATTAAGGTTTTTACCCCCTTGCAGAGACTGACTGAATTCCTAGACGAGCAAATACAAGACCAAGGCTGGAAGGGTGGAGGGATTCAGGGAAGGCTTCATGGGGGAGGTGACACAGTGGAGAAGGGGGGCAGCCTCTGCAGCGGAGGCCGATGACTTTTGTTCCCTGAAGCCCTTCAACCATAACAAAATGCACTATGAATCCTTGGGCCCTTGAAGACTGAATATTCTTTTATATTCATTTACTAAGTCCTCACACTAGCAAGGCCATCACTCCTGCCCTCCAAAGCTCCAGATGAGCAAAACACTAAATATAAAATTCTAAAATAATCAGGACTATTCAATGTAGGACATTCAGTAAGAATTTGAAAAGTCATAGGGAGCAAGACTTGACTCCCTTCTGCAAAACTTTCAAAGGTGTATTTTTATATATTTTGTTGAAGATAAATGGCATTTCAACTTGGAATGTGCTTAGCATGGCGCCATAATTACATGGAAATTTAATTTGGCTTTTGGGCTTTTTAGCTCGTCAGCCTTAGGGGGCTTTTAGAAAAGTTCTTTTGAAGGATACATGAAGACTCCTTGATGGAGGGAAGCTTATGAGACCCGTTTGCTCCAAAACCAAGGAGTAATCACTGATAGAGACTCAGAGATATAGGACTGGAAGGTGCCTTTGAAGTCCTCTGGTCCCTTCCCATTTTACAGCTGAATAGATGAAGCACCAAGAGGCAGGTCCAGGATCTGAGCCCAGGGGCCCCCACTCCAAGTCCAGCCTTCTTCCCATCGAGCTTTTCTGCCTTTCCAGAATGGACAGAGCCTGAGTAAGCCGGAAGGCTTGGACCTTTGGCCCAATGGCCTCCCCTGCGGAGATTGCTGTCTTTCGTCCCTGAAACAAGCTTGTGAAGCACGGTCCTATTTCAGGTTCAGAGGGCCTGGCCAACCTTGCCAGGGTGACCCAGCTCGTGTCTGAGGCAGGATATGAACCTAAGTCCTGGTTACTCTGCCCTGACATGGGACTTTGTGACTAAATGGGGAAGGGGAGGGAAGGACTCCTTCCTCTGTCCTTCTCGTTCCCTGTGATTTCGCTGCAAATGACGTGGGATAAGCATTTCCCTGAATCTACAAAGTAACAGGGGAGTGTCAACATCTTGGCTACATTGGTATGAACCGACCATGAACACTGAATCTGGGCTCCAATCATTGGGCTCTTTGTTTCAGTCATTATAGTTTTATAGATGCCCTTATAGAACCTTTATTTCTTGTTAGGTCCATCCCTCAATATTTCATGTGTTTTGTGTTGTTATAAATTGCATTTCTTGATGATTTTTTCTTACATAATTTATAGCCAATGGAAGCTCCGAAGCTCTGATGGATCTTTTCAAAGTTCTAGAGTTCCCCTAAAGGGTCAGAGATGATTCTCTACTGCTATTGGCTCCAGCCCCTGAGGTGGGTTTCCTCCAAGATTATCAGTAGGCCATCACTTTAACCAGCCAACTTTAGGTAGCTTTTAGGGTATTTACAAAGATAAGTTATGAATACTTGGCACATAACAATCCAAAGGTCTGTGACATCCTTTCTCACAAGGGCATAGATAGTTCAGGGGGAAAGTGGCCCAAGTTCAAGAAGCACACGTGGTAAGGGGGTAGCTCCCGCCTCCTAGTTGCTGCAAGTTCTCTTTCCCCATCCATGCGGGGTTCAAAAAGGGTCCCTTTAATATCATGTAATGTCCTTGCTGGACTCAGGAGTCCTCAAACTTTTAAATTAGGGGCCAGTTCACTGTCCCTCAGACTGTTGGAGGGCTGGACTATAGTAAAAACAAAAACTTTGTTTTGTGGGCCTTTAAATAAAGAAACTTCATAGCCCTGGGGGAGGGGAATAATCATCCTCAGCTGCTGCATCTGGCCCACGGGCCGTAGTTTGAGGACCCCTGCTAGAGATTCACAAGACTAGTCAGTCCTTGGCTCCAACTGGTATCAGCTGATCCAGGGATGCTGCTTAGAGACCAGTGGGAAGATGGGAAATTCAGCCTCTCTGGACCCTTTGAAGCTGGCAATTCTCTGATGAAAGGGAGGAGATCCCCACCCCCTGGCAAGGCAGACCCTGCTCGGGAGTATGTTGAAAAGCAACAAGCTCAAATTTCTGGGAAAACTCCCCATTCTAGTAAGGCGAGGCTTTGATATAAAACAAAGAGGAGGTAACAAAATCCTCCAGACCATGGAACAGATCTCACCTGGCATTGCTTCACTTTATCCGATGGTTTTCACATTCAATTGAATGTCTCGATTGGCTGATTGAGACATACTTTCACCTAGTTAAGGATTCAGGCTAAAAGGAGGAGGTTTTCAAACCCCCTCTTACACATTCAACCAACATTTATTAAGCACCTATGATGTACCGGGAACAACACTAGATGCCAGAGGTCCAAAGACAAAAAGGGAGCTTACATTTTCCTGCAAAGGAGGAAGAGGAAGTTTATATTTTTCTGGTTTTGAGCCAAGAAAGGCCCAAATCTGGTCATTACTGAAACTATGGACTGAATAGCCAAAGGGTTGCAATCTACAGACTTGGTAAAGTCCTGTTTGGTCAGGATGGAAATTGTTTAAATTCCCACTATATTCTATTAGCCAATATTTTATTTGTCACTTTTGCAGTGTGGAGTAATAGCTAGAACTGGGCCTGGAGTAGGGAGGTCAGGATTCAAATTTAGCCTCTGACACTTGCTGTGTGATCTTGGGGAATCTCATTTTCTAGGCTTCCAATATCTCCTTAATGCTTATCCACCATTAAGCTCATCTTAATTAAATCACTCATCTTCTATACACTGGATTCCCTATTCTTTAGTGAAATTGGCCTGTGCTTTTTCTTTTTTAGTGTTATCTTTGCCAGGTTTTAAGATTAATATCACATACGCTTCTTAAGAGGTTTTGGGCAATGGGCCATCTTTCTCTGTGTTGATCAGTATTCCATGAAACAATGAGAAGATTGATTTGTTCTAGGAAAATTTGAAAGAATTTCTCTGACACATGGGTCAGGTTTGGGGTTTGTTTGTTTATTTTTAGCTGGATAATTCTCTCATGCTATGGCTTATTTCTTCCTTTACGATTGGCCTATTTAAATTATTAACTTTCTCTTAAGTGGCTTTAGCTAATTTGTATGTTTGAAGATAATATCTGTGTGCTTTAATGTCTCGCATTTGCCAGACTGCATGTGCAGCATGTGTGTGTGTTTGTGAATGCACGAATGTGTTTATAACATGATGCTCCTGATGTCTTGTGCACTGATTGCTATCTCTCCTCTCCCACTGGTAATTTTGCTAATTTTCTCCTTTCTTTTGTGCATTAAATTTAATAATAGCTCATTAACTTCCTTGGACTTCAGAAAACCAACTTCTAGTCTCCTTGGAGATTGGATTTTGACTCACTTTTTTACATTATATAATTCCAAGAATTACAGTTAGATGAAAACAAATATAGGAGAAATACAAAAGAATGGGGAAAAAAGGAATTATATACTTAGCTTAATTATGGAAGAGAGATACCTCCCCCTTGAACAATTAGGAAAAATTACTAAGGACAAGATGGATGTACCCAATTCTACAAAAATGCTAACATTTATGTACAACATAATAAGTAAATTACAAAGAAAAAAAGAGATTCAAAAACTCTGTTCCATCTGTCCTATTGGGTAGAGAGCTCAGCCTTGGGACCCAGGGGACATGAATTCAGGTCTTGTCTTTGTCCTATCTGAGCTCTGGGGTCCTTGAAGTTGTCCCCCACCCTCAGTGTTCCCTCTAAAAGACTTAGAACTGCAGAGAAGGCTCTGAGCTGAATAAGGAAGAGTTTGCTCATCCCAGGAGATTCTGTGCCAATAAAATCATGAGTCAAGGTTCTGTCCTAATTCTTATGCCAAATGAAAACATGAGAGCTAAAACGTATTAGGCAATCAACAATAATGTGTTAAGAAAATCTTAAATTTCTATAAGGTTTAGGGGTCATAAAGTACTTTACAAATATTATTTATTTGATCCTCACAAGAGTCCTGGGAGGTAGGTGCTGTTATTATTCCCATTTTACTGATGAGTAAACTGAGGCGAATGGGGTTAAGTGACTCTCCCAGGGTCACGTAGCTAGTAAATATCTGAGGCCATATTTGAACTCAGATATTCCTGAGGTTTACTGTATCACCTAGATGCCCATATAAAAATTAGGGAATTAAACCAACTCATCAAACTGGCAAAAACAAAAGAACAGGAAAACAACAAATTCTGGCAGGATTATGGGAAAACAGACAATTTCTGCACTGCTGCTGTAATCAGTCCAATCATTTTTGGAAACTGATTTGGAACTCTATCTCCAAAGTCACTCAACTTTGCATACATTTTGCCCCAACTGGGCCATTACTAGGTTTACGGGGAGTGGGGTGGGGAAGGGAGAGATCCTGACTGGGTTTAAAAACTAGAGATTAAAGAAAAAAGAAAAGGAGCCACGTGTACAGGAATATTTATTTCAACTCTTTTCATAGTAACTCAAACTTGGGAAGCAAGGGGCTTCGGGTAATGGAGCAACAAAATATGCTACACAAATATAATGGAATATTATTATATTATAAGAAGTGACAAAATGAACTGTTTCAACCCAAACTGGAAAGATGTCTTTGCATTTGATGGAGAGGGATGTTGGTAGAACTGGGAGAACAATTTATACAATGACAGAAAAAAACAATGTGAAAAACAACTTTCTTTTATATATACATTTTTTTAACATAGCTTTTTATTTATAAGATATATGCATGGGTAATTTTTCAGCATTGACAGTTGCAAATGCTTTTGTTCCAACTTTTTCCCTCCTTCTCCCCACCTGCTCCCCCAGATGGCAGGTTGACCAATACGTGTTAAATATGTTAAGGTATAGGTTAAATACAATATATGTATACATGTCCATACAGTTATTTTGCTGTACAAAAAGAATCAGACAATTAGCCTGTGAAGGAAATAAAAAATGCAGGCAGCCAAAAATAGAGGGATTGGGAATTCTATATAGTGGTTCCTAGTCATCCCCCAGAGTTCCTTCCCTGTGTGTAGCTGGTTCAGTTCATTCCTGCTCCATTGGAACTGATTTGGTTCATCTCATTGCTGAAGAGGGCCAGGTCCATCAGAATTGATCATCATATAGTATTGTTGTTGAAGTGTATAATGATCTCCTGGTTCTGCTCATTTCACTCAGCATCAGTTCGTGTAAGTCTCTCCGGGCCTCTCTGTATTCATCCTGCTGGTCATTTCTTACAGAACAATAATATTCCATAACATTCCTATACCACAGTTTACCCAACCATTCTCCAATTGATGGGCATCCTTTCATTTTCCAGCTTCTGGCCACTACAAACAGGGCTGCCACAAACATTTTGGCACATACAGGTCCCTTTCCCTTCTTTAGTATCTCTTTGGGGTATAAGCCCTGTAGAGACACTGTTGGATCAAAGGGGATGCACAGTTTGATAACTTTTGGGGCAGAATTCCAGATTGCTCTCCAGAATGGCTGGATGTGTTCACAATTCCACCAACAATGTATTAGTGTCCCAGTTTCCCACATCCCCTCCAACATTCCACGTCACTCTAGGCAATCTGACAGGTGTGTAGCGGTATCTCAGAGTTGTCTTAATTTGCATTTCTCTGATTAATAATGACTTGGAACATCTTTTCATATGGTTAGAAATAGTTTCAATTTCTTCTTCTGAGAATTGTCTGTTCATATCCTTTAACCATTTATCAATTGGAGAATGGCTTGATTTCTTCTACATTAGAGTCAATTCTCTCTATATTTTGAAAATGAGGCTTTTATTAGAACCTTTGACAGTAAAAATGTTTTCCCAGTTTATTGCTTCCCTTCTAATCTTGTCTGCATTAGTTTTGGAAAAACAATTTTCTAACCGATTGTAGAAATCTGATCCACACCATAAATAATCAGTCCAGACATGTCCCTGAAGATTTGACATGTCCCTTACTTCCTGCGAAGGATGATTCAGAAAGAAGACCTACATTTGTGGACATGGCCTGGGTGTGTGTGTATGTGTGTGTATAGACATGGCTAGTTTGGGGGATGTAGTGAGAATTTCGGGTTATAAATGTATGTAAAGATAAACCCATCTATTTGAAAAACTAACTACCTGGTCAATTGTTAAAATTTTACCAAAAAACTTTTAATCATATCCTAGTCAGAAGATGTGAACAGATCATTTTCCAAAGAGAAAGTATTGCTAATAATTACTCCAAAAGAGCTCAATCTCACTAATAATCAAAGTGAAAGACATCAAAAGAGCATTGAGCTACCCCTTTACACTGGAGAAGGAAATGGCAAACCACCCCAGTATCTTTGCCAAGGAGACTCCCACGGGCTCACAAAGAGTCGAATGCGACTGAACAAGAAAAACAACCACTTTAGACCCACCTCACTATTGGCATAAAATAATGCAAAGTGGCAGAAGGGGGACTCGTTCCTGGCCGGGGCCGTTGCCACCTTGTGGTATCCTTGACAGATCTACCTGGAAATTTGCAATAAAACTTACAGAGGAGCCAGTTCTTGGATGCTCCTGTATAGAGATGGTCCTTGGAAGGATTTCATTTTTTAATTTGTCCACAGCTCCTTCTACCTTAACTCCTCCCACTTGGGGCTCTCCTTTTCTTGGCTCCCTCACTAGAAAAGCAAAAATTCCCTTAAACCTGGAAGTCCCAGTTCTGGTCAGAAGAGGGAGCCCTGAGACCACGGATGACTGTCCAGACATTGGCCATCTTCCCAGAAAGGGAGGGAAAACAGAGCTGAGGCAGCTGGGAAGGCTGAAAATAACAAAACCAGGGCCAGCAAAGACAAGATGGGGACTGTCCTCATGGTGACTTTCAGTGGCTCGCCCTTCTCCCTTAAATGTCTCCAAAAAAAGAAAGTAAAACAGAAAACTCGTTCCCTTGCGCCCGTCCTCCCCATTGAAGACTTCTTCCTGACACTCACTGCAGCCTCGTTAGGAGGGGGCACCTCTAACCCTGGCACCCCATGCGGGCTCTGCTGAACTTGCCAATGTCCTACTGCAAGGGATCACAGGGTCCCTGAATCCAGCTCCTTTTTACAGATAAGGGAACTGAGGCCCCCAGAGTGGAGAGTGCTCAGGAGGAATTACACAGGGACGGCACCAGCAGCAGAGCTGGGATTTGGAACGGAGTCTTTGCCCCAGGAAGATGATGGGGAGCTCAGTGTCCTACTTGCTTGGAGTTACACAGGGAGGGCACCAGTGACAGATCTGGGATTTGAAACCAAGACTTTGCAGTAGGAGAAGGAGGTGGGGGAGCTCAGTGTCCCAGTAACCGAATGAAAAGCCGGTGAGGAGGGGGCATCCTGCCCCCCTTTGGCTTCTTTGGGGAAAATTCATGCCTGCTGGAGCTGGACTTGGAGGCTAAACACCTGGTGGAAGATGGCGACTGCCTGGAAATCAGGAGTCCCGGGTCTTTCTCTACCACTCATGTGTGAGGTAGACGAGCTGTTTACCTCCCTGCTCTTCTCCTTTTTTTTCTCTGCGTAAGGGTCTGGCTTCGGTTTCCGGGGACCCTCCAGAGGACCTGAGTTTGAATCCTCCATCTGTTGCTTGCTGCCACTGGGGACTATAGCTAGTTACTTCTCCCGGGGCCTCAGTTTCCTCATCTGTAAAAGAAGGGGTTTGAGCTCTGGGGTCATTTCCAGTTCTAGACCTACAGCTGAAGGACCGTGTTCTAAACTCCACCCCAAAGAGGAACGGATAAAGGGAGGTCGTGGTTCTTCACTGGGGCTGAGGTGGCCAAAGAGGGCAAAAGTGGTCCATGATCTCAGTGATTTAAGCAAGTGGGAGCCCAGGTGGCTCAGTTACGGGGGAGAGGGAGCACTGCTTGAAACAATCTCAATGCTCAAAAAGCCAACCACGCGTCAGATCTGAACCTGGTGCCTTGGACGGGGTGTGGTTGGGACCCTTGGCTTGCTTGGGCAGCGGGAACCCTCCAGATCGACTTTTGGGGCAGAACACTCAAGTCAAAGTCAGGCACCGGGTGGGTGCAGTATCCTAGGTGACCACCAGGTGGAGCGCTATTTGACCCAGGAGAAGCCTTGCTGGTCACTCTGGCTCGTGCTTCCTGAGCTGCTGCTGTGCCCTTACTGACCACCAGATGGCACAGAGCTGGCAGAGCCCCAGCCGCTCCCGTCCCTGGTTTGGGCAATGGAGCTCAGCAGTTTGGTTCAGCGTTTCCCCACTTCACCCAGAATTAATCTAGGGGCCGAAAGAGAATATCGCTTCAAATCCTAGAACATCAAATTAGTTCCCACACTTTGTGGGGACACCTCTAAGTTCATGATAATCAGGGGTTCATAGAGGGCACCCCAACTTTGCAGCTGAAAAGGGAGGGGCCGCACCTGGGATCTCATTGAAGTACAGAACTCCCAGCGGGGAAAAGTTCTTCTGCAAAGGCAGGCGGCGCCCTCTCTGGAAGTGATATGTTCATAAATGTCTAGGATGCCCAGAGGATGCAGGGCTTGCCCAGGGTCCCACAGTGAGAACAGATGGGCCAGAGGCAGTAGCCGAACCCGGGTTTCCTTGGCTGAAGGGAATCAAGAAATATGAGCGAGGAAAAGCAGGACAGTGGAGATCATTCCCCCTTCCCTCTCCCTAGTGAAATGAGGTTCTCCATTGGCAGTATCCACGATTCGGGGTCCCCCCTGCCTCTGTGCCAGCTCAGGAGCTGGAGGGCTCCCAGAGCCTCTGGCTCTAGGGCACAAGCTCCCCGGCTCCTTCCCCAGCTCCTCCCGTGCTGGAGTCCCTGGCTAGAGTGGCAAGGGCAGCTGTGCTCTGAGAGCTCCCCGACCAACCTGGACGGTGCAGCCCTCTTATCCCCTTGCCATGCCCGGTCCAGACAAGAGATCAGATCTCACAAAGTAGTTCATCAGAAGACCTTCACTTGATGAGATCTCACTCAGTGGCTCATCAACAAGACATTAACTTACCGTGTTTCCTCGATAATAAGACACTGTCTTATTAATTTTTTGAACAGAAAAACACCAGAGGGCTTATTTTCAGGGGAGGGTTTATTTTAATAAACATTGAAACAATTTTAATAAAAAACAAATAAAATAAAAAATAATAAATGTGAACAAAAAAAGTACCTTTATTCAATAATGATCATGTCATCTTCTTCAACAACATTGTCATGAGTGTCCATACCCTGAATTCCGTCCTGGATGTCTTGCGCCTCTATTTCCTTCAGAAGGAGTGGACCCAATCTGTCATGTCCAGCAATAGAG
This sequence comes from Antechinus flavipes, assembly GCF_016432865.1. Classification (NCBI taxonomy): domain Eukaryota; kingdom Metazoa; phylum Chordata; class Mammalia; order Dasyuromorphia; family Dasyuridae; genus Antechinus; species Antechinus flavipes. Next base: position 261,842,514 of record NC_067403.1, read on the forward strand.
CTCTCTTTAAATGAACATGTCTTGTCCAGGTAACCTGCTCATAGTGCCTTGGCGACACAGCTGTCAGTAATTTGATCCCATGACTTCTTCACCCGAGTCACGACTTCTTGCAGACAGGGCTTCACAAAGTTTCCACGCTGATTTCTTTCCATTCTATTTTCAGTGTAGTCATTGACTTCCATGCGCAAATGGTCCTTGAATGGCTTGTTTATTGCAATATCAAGAGTCTGGAGATAGGCAGTCATTCCTGCAGGAATCATTACTTGATCTATTCTTCTCTCTGCAAGGAAGTTCTTCATTTCTTTAGCACGGTGAGTGCTGGCCGAATCCCAGATTATCAGACCTCTTTGGTTACCTCGCATAACAAGTGGCAGCATTAAATCGACCCACTTTCTTATAACGGCTTGTATATACCAGGCTTTTTTGGTTTCAAGAATGTAAATGCCTGATACACGTTCAGTCTTATCTTTCTTGCCCTTGCTGATGATTAGAGGTGTGGCTTTCTTTCCATCCAAACGAATTGCCAAAACAGGTGACCCGTGCAGACAGAATAATAAAATTATGACCATCAGTCCTTCTTTTCACTCCATCATGCCCCGCTATAATGTTTTAACCCCATCATGCTTCGTGAGTGCTCCTTCTATCCTCCATGATGCCCCCTGAGTTCTTCTTTTATCCTCCGTCATGCCTCTTTTATCCTCCATCATGTCCCCTCACTCCTGCTTACATACCGGGTTTTTATGTTGTTCTGAGGCAGAGCCTCAGCTCTCCTCCGCGGCACTGCTCTCAATGGCGCCAGCAAGCAAATCACTGGGGAAGAACAGGATGATGAGCTCACTGCTGCAGCTCTGATTGGATGCAGCTCGAAGTGCGGCGTGCGTTTCACCTGGGGGGGGGGGGGAAGGGGGGACGGTGCACACAGAGGGTACCATAATGTAGCGTGTAGAGCAGGGGATCACCTTCACTACAGTAGCAATCTTAATAGGGCTTATTTTCGGGGGAGTGCTTATTTTAGAGGAATCTTACGCAGTAAGGAGAGGGCTTATTTTCGGGATAGGTCTTATTATCGGGGAAACACGGTAAGTAGCTCATCAGAACACATTAACTTAAAGAGATCTCACTAAGTAGCTCATCAAAAGACATTGACTTAAAGAGAACTCGCTGAGTAGCTCATCAAAAGACATTCACTTGATGAGATCTCACTAAGTAGCTCATCAAAAGTCATTAATTTAAAGAGTTCTCACTAAGTAACTCATCAAAAGACATTAACTTAAGGAGATCTCACTAAGGAGCTCATCGAAACATATTCACTTGATGAGATCTCACTAAGTAGCTCATCAAAAGACCTTCACTTGATGAGATCTCAGGAGCTCATCAGAGCAATTAACTTAAAGAGATCTCATTAAGTAGCTCATCAAAAGATCTTCACTTGAGATCTCATTCAGGTGCTCATCAAAAAGACATTAACTTAAAGAGATCTCACTAAGTAGCTCATCAGAACACATTAACTTAAGGAGATCTCACTAAGTAGCTCATCAAAAGACCTTCACTTGATGAGATCTCACTCAAGAGCTCATCAGAGCACATTAACTTAAGGAGATCTCACAATAGCTCATCAGAGCACATTAACTTAAAGAGTTCTCACTAAGTAGTTCATCAGAACACATTAACTTAAGATTTCACTAAGTAGCTCATCAAAAGACGTTCACTTAAAGAGATCTCACTCAGTTGCTCATCAAAACACATTCACTTGATGAGATCTTACTTAGTTGTTCATCAAAAGACGTTCACTTAAAGAGACCTCACTAAGTAGGAAAAGAGGCAGAAAGCGGCCTCTTCTATTAGTGTAAAAAAAAAAAAAGAATCTGAGAGGGAGAGCCCCTCGGGGTTTCTGGCCAGAACAGGGACAATCTGAGCCAGTGGAGCCCAAAGCATGATCAGTGGGTCTTGGCACAGGACCCACGTTGGCCAATCAGTGAGAGCCAAAGTGATTTGGGTTTAAGGCTTGGATAGAGAGAGGGTGGATGGAGGGATGGAGGGATGGAGGGATGGAGGGATGGATGGAGGGATGGAGGGAGGGATGGAGGGATGGATGGATGGATGAATGGATGGATTAAGGGAGGGATAGATGGATGGAGGGATGGATGGATGGAGGGACGGAGGGAGGGAGGGAGGGAGGGAGGGATGGAGGGATGGATGGACAAATGGATGGATGGAGGGAGGGATAGATGGATGGAGGGATGGATCGAGGGAGGGATGGAGGGAGGGACAAAAAATGAGTGTATGGAGGGAGGGAAGACAAATCAACGTTTAGGGGCCGGTGGGTTCACCAAGCATGGGGCTGCACGGCTCCAGGGCCTCCATTCTAATAGGGAGAGGATCCCACAAAATGGGGAGCTGGTAAAGGGAATGGAGGAGGGAGAGGGCACTTGGTGGAGCACAGCAACCTTCCCCCACACCCAAGATTAGGCGAGAACTCCCACTGGTGCTGGGGGAGGACTCGGGGGTGCTGTGGGGAAGAGGGATGGAGCTCTGAGAGCCCAGATGCATTATAGAGACAGCTGCGGGAGTGATCCTAGAAGTACTTGGGAACCATGGAAGGTTGTAGAGCAGGGGGATGCTGGGTCACAGTGGGGGAGAGAGGCAGAGATGCCCCCGGCCCTCATGCCCTGTCTCCAAGACAGTCAGTCCTTCCTTAGGTTCCCCCTCCTCCTCCAAGGAGAGTTGTTCCTTAGAATCAAAAAGCTTCTGTTCTGGTTCTGGGTTCTTCCCTCACCAGGAGCTCAAAAGGAACAGATGGTCCTAGACATTAGGGGGCGCTGTAGGGGCATCGAGAAGCTCTGAGTTTAGCCACAGCCCTGGGCGAGACACCCTCAGTTTGCTCATCTGTAAAGTGGGAGTGATGCTAGAACCCAACTCCCAGGGTTACTGAGAGGACTAAGGGAGAGCCCGACACACTCTGGCTAGGATTATTGCCTGGGGCCCCCGGGGCTGCACAGAGCCCGGGACCATTGTCCAGCCCAGCCCAGGCCCCAAACAGGAGGCAGGGGAGGGGGGACCAAGCCAGGTGAGGCACCGAACCAAGGCTGCTGTTAGACCCAAAAAGGGAGCAGCTGGTGGAGGCTGGAGGCAAGACAGAGAGGAGGGAGGCCCCCAGGGGAAGGGGCTTCCACAGCTGGAAGGAATGGGAGGGGGCGCCCCGGGGGGAGGGATGTGCCTTGGCCCAGGAAGGCGGAGCCATGTGTCATGGGGCAGGGGTCGAGGGGCCGCTGGAGGCGGAGCTGGGGGCTTCCTGGGGGCAACTCTTCCTCTGTTCTGCTTTGCCCCCGAGTGACTTCGCTGTGTGCCTCAGTTTCCATATCTGTAAGATGTGGGAGAAGGGCATGGCCAAGTGCTCCAGAATCTCATGACAGCCCAGCATGACTGAAGGGACCGAACCACAAAGGGGTCTAGCGGGGTTTGGGGCAGCGAGAAGGTGGAACTGCGGCTTGGGGGAGTGGGGGGGCAGCGCTCTCCTGTGGAAGGGCAGAAGATTCAGGGCCCTCATCTCTCAGCGGGGGCAGCATCTGAGTCACTGTAGGCTTCATCCCCTGGCTTCCCAGGAGGGCAGAGGCAGGGGGCTGCTAGAGGGGCAGAGGTCCTGGCAGCGCCCCTGGCATTGACTGGCATTGAATGGCACAAGGGAAAGAGCCATTAGACCACAGTGGCTCAGAGGCACAAGATAGACCACCACGGGTCAAAGGTCAAAAGATAGAGCACAGTGGCTCAAAGGTCAACAGATAGGATTAGGGAGAAGGGAAGGGGGCTGCTTGACCGGATGGCACACAGCTGGCCTTCCAAGGAGGGTCTAAGTCTGCCCATTTGGGCTTTGGTTCCAGAGCCCTCCCAGAGGCCCTCGGACTATTGGCCAAGCTCATTTCTTCTGGACAATACGGGGACCCATCCACTGCCATGCTGCCTTTGGCTCCCCTCAGAGGCCCTTCCCCAAGCATTTATTCTGCCGCATCTGGATGCCAGCTTAAAAGACAATGAACAACGAGCTTGACCTGGGCTAGCACATGTGACGTCAGAAGGAGCACACACAGGAAAAGTTCAAAGCAGAGATTCAGGGAGGAAGGGAGCCTTCAAATGGACGGATCAGCGAGCATCGGTTTTTAAAAATACATTTTTCCAGTTGTGTGTAAAACAGTTTTTCACATTTTTTTTATTTTAATTCCATTTTCTCTCCTTCCTTCCTTTCCCCCCCCTCCCTGAGAAGGCAAGAAACTGGATAATGTTTGTACGTGTCCAGTCCTGCCAACACGCTCCACGTTAGTCACGTTGTGAAAAAAAGCACTGACCAAACAAACAAAACAAACACGAAAAAATAAAGAAAAAGAAAAGTCGGCTTCGGTTCCCATTTGGACTCCGGCAGTGTCGGATCTCGGTCTGAGAAGAGCTAAGTCGTTCTTCCTGCCCCAACCCCTGCGCACGATGCTCTCCGGCCCTGCTCCCTCCGCCCTCCTCCTGCGACTCTGCAGGCTTTTCTGCCCCTGCCTGCCCCCCACTTCTCATAGCCCGATCACAGCCTTGTGTTCTACTTTGTCTAAACTCCTCCTTCTCCGCAGAACCTTCGCTCTCCTATTTGCCCGCGGGCCCCGCTTTGTGGCCAAGTCCTGGGCCCTTTCTGACCTTACCCCGGCCTAGCGCGGGGAGGGGTGGGGGGGGGGGTTGGTCTGCGCCTGGATTTTGCCCACGGCTTCCCAGGTTTCCCGGCGGTTTCCGTCCCCAGAGCTTGGATCTTCGGGTTTATCAGACGCTGGATCACTACGGTCTCCGGACCCTCCTAGTCCCCCGACTCACGGCTCTCTTCCTTCGCCAGCACCGGACTATTCTGACGATTGCCCTTTGTAACATAGTTGAGATCTGGAACTTACCCCGCTCTAGAAGCTCTTAACAGTGCTGGAGCTGCAAAGACAAAGAGAAGCATTCTCTTCCACCGGGGGACGGAATCTGCTCTCAGATGCTCACTTGCTGTGACCGCCGGACTTCTGTCTTCCTCAGTCTTCCCAACTGTACAATGGGAATAAGAATAACTCTCCCTCCCAGGGGTGTTGTAAAATCCAAAGGAGATAATAACTGCAAAGCCCAGTCCCTGGCCCACAGTGGGTTTTTAATAAGAGGCTTTCAGGGAGGAAGCCACCGGTGGCCGGGACAGGCGTGAGGGGATTCCACTTTGAGCTCTGCCTCGGTGGCTGTGGGAACGCGCCTCTGTCCAGACCCCCTGGGCCTCGTGGGCGCAGCGATGGGGGCGCTCCCTCCGGGGGCGAGCCGCTGCACTTCCCTGCTCTGCCAGGGCCCGGCGGGTCCCAGGCTCCTGTTAAATGCCTAAGAGCCAGACCCCGTGCTGAGCCCGGAGGCCACAGAGAAGGGCAGAGATGGTCCCCGGCTTCGGGGGGCTCCCCGACCCGTCAGGGAGACGACATATAGAGATATGGACAAGGAAGAGACATGGGGGGCGAGGGGCCAGCCTCTGAGAGAAGGCATGAAGACCAAGGGGTGGGAAAGGCTTCTGGGGGAGTGAGGGGGGTCGCTGGGACTGTAGGGAAGCAGGAAAGCAAGGACAAAGGGGGGGACAATATTCAGGGGGGGCAGTGCTCACAGTCTGGACGGGGGAAACCTCATATGAGACAGGGTTGCTGATTGGTGGGGAGGGAGGGAGGAGGGGGCAGGTGACAGAGGGCTGTGAAGGACAAACAGAGCTCCTGGGAGCTTCCGGGAGCCATGGGAGGTTATGGTGGGAGGGTGGTGCTGGAGAATGGCCTGGGCTGGGGAGAGACAGAGGCAGGAGGACCCGTTGGCAACTCCTGCAAGGGTCAGGGGTGAGGTGAGGAGGGCCTGATGAGGGGGGGGGCAAAATGTGGCCTATGTAAAATCTATGGGACTCGGGGACAGATCAGATGTAGGGGACAGAGTAAGGGGTTAGGATGCCCCTGAGGCTGCAGCCTGGGCTATGTTCACCTCCCTGTGAGAGGGAATGGCTGTGGGAGGGGCAGGGGGCAGGACAGACTCTGCTGATGGCTGGTCCCCGGGGGGCTCCCACTCAGAAAGGCAGCTGCATCTTCAGCCAGGGGCTTGCCGAGACTTCCCACCATGCTTTGCCTCTCACTGGGCGGACAGGAGGACAAAACCAGACCCCGCTAAGTCCGGTAAAAGTGGGCACGTGGTCAGCGTGGCCGCTGGGCTCCCCCTTGCAGGCCGGGCGCTCCGTGACGTGCTCTCTGAGACAAGGGGTGTCCGGCGGCTCACACGCTCCTTCACGTGGACCACACGCACATGTGTGTGTGTCTGAGGTACAACACGTGTGAGCACAGAGACAGGACATCCGGCTTTAAGGTAGGGAGCTCATGGGTGGAGGGAACTCCCTGGGGAGCAAACACCCTCTACCAGTGCAGGGAGATCCCTCCTCTGCCAAGCAGGGCTGAGAGCTGGGGGAAGGTGCTGAGAGATGAAACGCTGGCCCAGGGAACAGTCAGGGAGCCCTGGCTCTGTGGCCTCCTGCTCTCTCTCCACCAGCCGGGGGGCTCCGGGTAGTCTCTCATATTTAAAGCATCCAAGGGGGTCCCCATCCTTTCCTTGGCTTCCCGGAGCCTCATTAAGCTTCCCGGGCGCCACAGCGGCCCACAGAATCCTCGAGTTGGGGAGTTCCGGAGCCAGTGGTCAGGATAATTTGTAAGAGAATTGCAAATGCTGGGGGCCACACAGTGAGGACCCTTTGTATTAGGGCTGGGTTGGTGGGAGGGTGGGAGGGGATGCTTAGCATGCTCAGCCCACAGTTCACCCAGAAGACAATGGGCTCCTGGATGGGGGGGGCGGCCAGAATGTGGCCAGGCCTTGTCTGGTCAGCCTGGGGCCCAAAGGGAAAAGGACCCAGGGCCCAGCTGCCCACGGGATGGCGTTCCTGGGGAGGAGGGCAGAGAAGAGCTAGTCTTGACTCCCCCTCCCCATCTCTAGGATTCCTGGGATCCTGGAGAGGAGAGAACTCTCTCTCTGGCCACAGATGTCCCCGGAAAGAGCCTGGAAGGAAGCCGATAATTAAAGCAATAACTGACATTTCTGGAGAGAGCAAATGTTTACAAGGTGCCTTATCTCCACTGTCTCACAATAGCCCCAAGGGGTGGGGGGAGCAGAGCTTCCAAAGCTTGATCTGGCCAGGGTCACTCTGCTAGAACGCAGCCCGGGGCCACGGGGTGGAGGTGGGCTCAGGAGGGAAGAGGAAGAGTCGGTGGGGACGTTGAAGCTCATGATGCTCAAATGACTTGGCCATAGTCATGGAGTCAGGAGCCCAGCCATTGCTCGAACCCGGGCCCTGCCCTGTTTCCCTCCCGAGTGTAGCTAATGGGCTGCCCAGGTCGTGCCCGTCACGTGGTGAACCATCCAGCCGCCATTTTCCAGCCTTGGGGCTCTGACGAGTGGGAGCCACCAAAGCCACTCCCTCACTCTGGGTGCCTTTGGCCAAACGGATTCCTTTAGAATCAGCCCGGAGCCAGTAATGGCGGGTGCAGAATCGGGGAGAGTCCGCAGGAGGCAATGAGCCCAGAGAGCCGAGAAACCGGAACCCGAGGGATGCCCGTCGGTTGGGGAACAGGTTCTGTCTATGAATGTTCTGGAGTATTACTGTCTGTAAGAAGGGATCGGCAGGATATTCCCCAGAGCCCTGGGGAGACTGACACCAACCGATGCTGAGGGAAGCGAGCAGGACCAAGCGGTCACTGTACACGGCAACAATAAGACTACACGACGAGCATTTCCGACGGCTCTTTCCCAAATGAGGTGATTCAGGCCAGTTCCAATGGTCTTGGGATGGAGAGAGCCCCCGCCAGTCAGAGGGACCTGGGGGGACCGAGTGGGGATCCCAACACGGCGCTCTCACTCTTTTTGTCGTTCGCTGCATTTTGTTTTCTCGCTCATTTTCTTTCCTTTTTGATCGGATTTCTCTTGGGCAGCCCGAGAATTGTATGAATGTGTTTACACCAACTGGATTTAACACATATTTTACCGTGGTTAACATACACTCCCCATCTAGGGGAGGCCGTGGGGGGAAGGAGGGAAGATCTGAAGCACAAGCTGTGCAGGGCTCGGTGTTTTTCATCGTTTTGAAAATAAAAAGCTTTACAATAAAAAATAAATAAAAAAAGAAGAAAGACCCACCTGCAGACAAAGCTCCCTCCCCCATCGTTTTCCCAGAGATGACCATCTTCCGCCCCTCGCCACTAGGGGGCTTGGAAGCCTTAATTTGAATCCTTAGATCAAAACAGGAAGGAGCCGGGAGACTCTCATCTATGGGCTCAGAGACCTTGGGGTTGGATCCTGCTCTTGGCCCTGCTCCGCCTTGTCCCCCGAGCGTCCTGGGGCCTGATCCGGGAGCGGGCCCTGCCAGGAGGCAGATTGGGGAATCTCCCCCCTAAGTTTCCCCTTCCATTAGAAGGGAAGACAGCCGAATGGTCAGTGGCAGCGAGGAGCAGGGCCAAGGGCAGCCATCACTGGATCACTCGGGGCCGGGATCAGCTGAAACACCTGCTTGAGTCTTGAGTGAAAGGAGGGGGTTAGAGCCCCGAAATGCCTCGGCTCGGATTAGGTGAAACACACCTTTCTCAGCAGAGAAGGGCATCAGGGCCGGGGGTCTCTCCGGCACCCCAAGTTTACAAAGGGCCCCCATGGAAGGTGGGGAAGGGGCTCTGACCTGGGGAAGCAGCAGAACGGCTGCAGCCCCGGCTCATGGGCTGCTGTCTCCTTTCCTAAATCCTTGACTTCCCGGCATTCACCTACCTCCTCCTTGCAGTCACTTGGTTCATGCTTTGGGAAGGAGCAGAGTTTAGATAACATTTGAGAGCTAGAATCAGGAAGACCTGGAGTCAAATTTTGTCTCTGAAACTTACAGTGCGACCTTGAGAGGTCACTTCTGAGCCAGTCTCCTGAGCCGAGCTTCCTCATGGGGCTGCTGGGGGTTCCGCTAAGCCTGTGGATCCAGGGCTCTCTCCATGCTGACTCTCAGGAGATCCTCTTCCTGGCCTTGGGCCCCCTCCTCCAGCTCCTCATGGACAGGGGCTGCTGCCTTTTTTCTCCACGTGGAACACAGTCCCTGGCACATAGTAGGTACTTAACAAACAAAGATTGAAAAGCAGCTTCCCTATTTAGTAATTGTGGCCAGATCCCGCAAACTTGTCTGGGTCTCAGATTCCTCCTCTGTAAAAGGCCGCTGTTGCTGCTGTGGTTCTTGGATTAAGGTGTTAAGAGAGTGAGTGACTTGTCCAGGATCACACAGCTAGTTCCGAGTGAAATCCAGGGCTTTCTGACTCCAAGCCCAGAGCTCTATCCAGTGAGCCACCTACCTACTACCTCAAAGGGAATTAATAATACCTACACCATCCAGCTGGCTGAGTTCAACGGAACGGTTTTGTTTTTATTTTGAAGAGTTCCCTATCTTTATTTTCCAAGTAACGAGCATATGTTTATTAATCTGTCCTTCTACTATTTCTCGCTCCCCAAACTGAGCAAAAATAAAATGAAAGAATCCCTCAATATGTGATGTCAAGTCAATTCAAGGCCAGAGTGCCTTCCGGAGTGCCTGTGGGGGAGGGGCAACCCCATTTCAGTCCTCCGGACTCAGGACTCCCACTTGCATCCATCGCCATTCTCAGATCTTTCCTGATTCCCAGAATTCCATCCCGTGGCAGGACCTGCTCAGTCTGGGCACGGAGCTCTTCTCAGCAGTCTGAGAAACCAGGCATTTCCTCATCTCCGGCGCAGTAATATTCTGCGGCATTATTCACGTACCACCATTCCTCAGCCATCCCTCCATGGTTGGGCAGCTCATGGGTACGGTTTGCCACTTCCAGGATGGCACGCTTGCCGGGTTCTGGACGACAAGACGCTCTTTCGATTTCTAGTCACCGATGGAGGGAGGGCCGTGTGCTCGCTCTGCGGTTTTTAGCGTGATGTTTTCAGCAGTGTCATTGGGTGCCTTCCACAAAGCCTGCTTCCAAAAGCCGGCCGATTAACTTGAAAAGGCTACAAGCCAAGACGAAAGTGGAGGCAGAGTTGGCGCGGGGTGTTTGTTTGCAGACTGTGCACTCAGTGCCCCCTCCCAGGCTGAGATCCACAAAGTGTGGCTCGACTCTCTGCTACTTGTGCTACTTTTGTCCTAACAATTAGCACCAAGAAAACACACGCGTTCTATCAGCCAGCGCCACACCTTCTATACGTTGGACCATCGGCTATAATAAATGGAGAATCTGAATGAAGATGATGCCACTTCCTTGGCAGGAAACCTTCCAGAGATGTGCACAGTGAGGGGGTTGATCACTCACCGCAAGAGCTAGCTCAGGGCTTGGGTGGCTCCGAGGGAGAGTGGGGGAGATGGGTGGGTTAGACTGACGGCCAAACCGAAGGCACAGAGCCGCTGTGATGACCTCATGGTCATACGCCCGTAAACCTGGACAGTCTGCCGGCGCCACGCCAGGAAACTGAGTCGTTTCCATGTGAATTGACTTAGGGGGATTCTGAAGCTCCCCTGGCAGGATGAGACACCAGGCACTGATCTCCTTTCTCGAACTACACTTCTAGCATCCCAACTCTACTGCAGAGAGCACAATTCTGAAGGGCTGGCCATGTTATTTGAATGCTAAAATTATATTTCCCTAAAAAACCTTTTGTTCCCCTCCCAAAAGCTCACACAAGGTAAGTGCTCACAAGGTGGTCAGAAGAAGCAATACAGAGACACTCTCAAGGTCTCTCTGGAGAACTTTGGAATCGGATGTGAGACATGCAGATGGTGGCACAGGGCTGGACAGCATGGTATGCCCACATCAAAGAAGGCACTGTGCTCTGTGAGCAAAGTAGGATTTCAGTAGCTCAAAAGAACATGAGATGCACAATTTTTTTTACAAAGGCATATTTTATTTTATTAAATTTCCCCCTTTCCCTCTATCTTCTCTCCTAGATGGCAAGTAGTCCAATATATGTTAAACATGGTAAAAATATATGTAAATCCAATGTAAGCATTCATATTTATACAATTATCTTAATGCATAAGAAGAATCAGATCAAATAGGAAAAATGAGAAAGAAAATAAAATTCAAGCAAACAACAAAAAAGTGAGAATATCATATTGTGATCCACACTCAGTGCTCACAGTCCTTTCTCTGGGTGCCGATGGCTCTCTTCCCTCACAAGATCATTGGAACTGATCTGAATCGTCTCATTGTTGAGAAGAGCCACGTCCCTCAGAATTGATCATCACATAATCATGTTGTTGCTGTGTACAATGATCTCCTGGTCCTGCCCATTTCACTTAGCATCAGTTTCTGGCAGTCTTTCCAGACCTTTCTGAAATCATCCTTCTGGTCATTTCTTTTTTTATTATTATTATTACAGCTTTTAATTTATAAGTCATAAGTCATATAAGTAATTTTACAGCATTGACATTTGCAAAACCTGTTCCAACTTTTCCCCTCTTTCCCCCCATCCCCTCCCCCAGAGGGTAGGTTGACCAATACATGTTAAATATGTTAAAGTATAAATTAAATACAAAATATGTATACATGTCCAAATCATTATTTTGCTGTACAAAAAGAATCAGACTCTGAAATAGTGTCCAATTAGCCTGTGAAGGAAATCAAAAATGCAGGCAGGCAAAAATAGAAGGATTAGGAATTCTATGTAGTGGTTCTTAGTCATCGCCCAGAGTTCTTTTGCTGGGTGTCGCTGGCTCGGTTCATTACTGCTCTATTGGAACTGATTTAGTTCATCTCATTGTTGAAGAGAACCACATCCATCAGACTTGATCATTATATAGTCTTGTTGAAGTATAGAATGATCTCCTGGTCCTGCTCGTTTCACTCAGCATCAGTTCCTGTCAGTCTCTCCAGGTCTTTCTGAAATCCTCTTGCTGGTCATTTCTTACAGAACAATAATATTCCATAACGTTCATATACCACAATTTATTCAGGCATTCTCCAATGGATGGGCATCCCCTCAGTTTTCTGGCCACTACAAAGAGGGCTGCCACAAACAGCATATGTAGGTCCCTTTCCATCCTTTGAGATCTCTTTGGGATACAAGCCCAGTAGTAACACAGTTCGATAAGCTTTTGAAGATAGTTCCAAACTGCTCTCCAGAATGGCTGGATCCATTCACAATTCGAGGTGCACAGATCTCGAGACATCTCACCCCACAATGTTCCCACAGCCCGACCTGCCGCAGAGCCCATATTGGTCTGATCAGCCACAGCTGGACATGCTTCAGTTTGACTCCAACACAGGGATGACATTTTCGTGACGTCTTCAAGAAGGACAACCACCAACCAAACACTAAAGCATCTACTTTGTGCTGGGCATTGCACTAAATGCTGAGAATACAAAGAAAGGCAAAAAGGTGGTCCCTGCCCTCGCAGAGCTTCCAATCTAGTGAGGGAGATAAGAAGCAAAAGATGGAAACAAGTTACGGAAGGGACAGTGAAATAACCAGGAGAAAAGGCACTGGAATTAAGAGGGGCTCCCAAAGGCTGCAGTAGAACTTTAGTTGGTACTTAAAAGGAAGCCAGGGAGGTCAGTGGTCAGAGCAGAGGAGGGAGAGTGTTCCAGGAACGAGGGAGGGGCAGCCAGAGAAAGTGCCCAAAGCCCAGAGCTGGAGGGGCTTATTTTAGGAATATCCAGGAGGCCAAGGTCATCCCCTTAGTTTCCAATTTTCAGCTACCCTGAAAAGAGCCGCTATAAATATAGTTGTACATGGTGAAGTTTGCTCAGAAAGCCTCTTATCAAGAGACCAGCTTCTCCGACCACCATTTCCCAGAGAAAGAAGCAGGGCTCCAGAGAGGGAGAAGGCCCAGGGGCTTATGGGGTGGGGGATGAGCAGCTGTCCAGGGCTAAGGAGACAAGAAAACCCAGGTGCTGGAGAATATGCTGTGCCTCCCACCACGTGGATACATTTATGTTTATTGTTTCCCCTGAAGAATACATTGTATCTCTTTGAAGGCCTGTGGGGGAGTGCGCATGTCTACTGTGAGGGCTATATCCTGGAGGTAGAACAGTTCAGTTCCATCAGGGCCTTCCCTTGCCAGCCAGGGTTGCAGCCTTACACAGACCCCGGCCCAAAGCAAGCAGCAAGTGCCTAAACGCTCTCCCTCATGGCCAAAGAGCAGAGGCGAAGCTCCGGCCCCAGGCCTTGGGACAACAAAGGCCAAGGGCCCGGACCCGAGGATTCTCCCTGGGTGGGAGAGCTCCCATGGGAGCCAAGCTGGACCTGAGCAGGCTGACAAGTAGCCCAGGATGGAGCTTGGTGCTGGAACAGCCGCCGGCAGGCCCTCTCAGCACGGGGTCCTCTCAGCCCAGGCTCTCTCAGTTGGAGCCCTCCCAGCCGGGGACTTCTCAGCCTGGGTTCTCTCAGCCCAGAACCTCTCAGCCCAGGCCCTCTCTGCCCGGGACCTCTCAGCTTGGGCAGCTTGGCTTGGGGGTAGGTGGAGAACCAGGACCTGGCTCAAGAGAACGAGTAACTTCACAGATCCTGCCAAGTACTGAGCCAACGGGCTCTGCCGGGAAACCTGGAGAGGACTCCTGTGTGCTCCCTCACACCCCGAGGTGGGCGGGCTGCTGGAGCTGGCCGGGAAGAAGTGATCACCTGCCATCACCTGGAGCTAGCTGTCCGAGAGCAGCTCAAGTGCAGCAGGTCCCGCCCCCCTTCTGCTGATTGTCTGGGGCACCAACTAGTCAATCAATTTATTAAATCCCTTCTGTGTGCAGAGCTCTGTGGATACCAAAAAGAGGCAAAAGTGTCTCTGATCCCAAGAGGCTCCCGTTCTAATAGGGAGATAACAAGCCAACAACTATGTGCAATCAAGGTGTATAATAGGTAAACTGAGGAGAGTCTCAGAGGCAAGGCCCTAGTATTGGGGGGAAGAGGAAAGGCTTCTTGGAGGAGAGGCTTTAACTGACATCGGAAGGAAGCCAGGGAGGGACGGGGAGGCAGAGGGCAGGGGGCAGGGGGCAGGCCAGGGATCAGAATCGGAAAATGGACTAGGCAGAAGGGACGGGCTTTTTTATTTGGGGGAGATGGTGGGTCTAGTTCTGGATGTCTGGGGTTGAAGACCTACAGGATCCCTAGTTTGAAATATCCAAGTGGAGATGAGAATTACAATTGAGGGTAGACAAGGAAACCCGGGGGCTTCTGCGGTGCTAATTGTGCACTGGGGCTCGAACCCTTGGTGTCCTTCCTCTCATTCCTTGCCCCGAGCAGTCCTGGGGTAGCTTTTGGCATCGGGGCCTTCAGAGCACGGATCCCTGTCTCTCCCTCTCTGGAGTCACCCTGGCTCCGCTCCTCGTCACTCCCTTCCCTTTCTCAGCTCCCTGCCTCATCCTTCTCTTCTTCTCCGATCCATCTTTATTTGGCCGAGGTGACAAAATCAGAGTGACTCCTCCCCGGGGCCCAGGAGCTCCCCTACCTTCAGAATGGCCTGCAAAGTCCTCTGCCTGTAATTCCAGGCTCCTTCCTACCTCTCCAATCTGCCCAACTCCCCGCGCCACCATGACGGCCCCGGGATCTCCCACATCCACAGTTTCGCACCAATTGTGTCAGTCTCCTCCCTGCCAGCTCTCAGTCTCCCCGGCTTCCTTTAAACCAGCTCCAGCTCTGCAGGAGTCCTTTCCCAGGCCCCCCCCTCCCCATGACTAACGCCTCCATCTCTTCCTCTACTCCGAATGCACCTGCACGTCTACTTTGTGTATGTATCTTGGACCCAGCAGTCCTTCATGTTGCCGTCTCGCTCACATTAGAGAGCCAGCACGGTGAGGGCAGGGCACGGGCATTTTTCCTTGTCTTCCCGTGCCGCTCCTGTGCCCGGGGCACAGCGGGCACTTACCGGTGCCGGATGCTTCACCGACTTTCAGTGAGGTCTCCATCCGGGCTCACACAGCCAGACCGCTGACGTCCTGCCCGGTTCAGGAAGGAGGCTCCGCCAGGTGGCCCGCCACCCTTGGGTGGGGGAACAGTCAGGCTAATTCATCCTCACGTAGCTGCAAAGTCACTCCCCGAGACCAGGTCTGATCGGCTCCCGTCCTCCCTCCAAAATCCGCCGCTCGGATCTCGCCTCGTCCCATCTGGCTGCTGCAGAGGAAGGGAATAAGCATTTAGGAAGTGCCTGCCCTGTGCTAGGTGCTTTTAGCACTATCTTACCTGAGCTTTGCAACAGCAGTCTTGCGAGGTAGCTGCTCTTATTCTTATGTTACAGCTAAGGAAACTGAGTCAGGCAGGCAAAATGTCACACAGTAAGCACCCCAAGCTCAGGTTTTCTTGAGTCCAAGCTCAGAACTCTGTCCATTGTGGTGCTCCCTGACTGGGGCTCAGAAGGAAGCCAGACCGGGGCTTCTGGGCCTGGACCTGGGGGAACAAAAGGGAGAGCTTGCTCCCTCAGGGCCCAGCGGACCCAGGGAAAGGGGCAGGCTCTCCCCGAACACCTGGGCACTTCTGGGCCTCTGTGGATCACTTTCGACCCTGGATTGGGCTGCCCCTTTGCCCTTTAGAATAGTCAGGCCACTTTATGGAAGAGGCCAGACGCAGAGAGTCCAGCTGAGCTATGGGGGCCTTCGAGAGCCCCAGAGGGAGCCTTCAACCCCCACTTTGCTACTTACCTGTGTGACCTTAGGCAAGTCACTTCCTCTCACCCCGAGCCTGTTTCCTCACCTGTAGAATGGGAGAACTAGGTTAGATGATTTATATACTTCCTTCCAGTTTTGGATCTATAACCCTAGGAGCTGGACAGACTCTGTATCTGTATCAAGTTCCAGGCAGGTGGGCGTGGGAGTGGGATGGGAGCAGCTCCTCTGAGCCGATCCAGTGCCCACAGGTGGGGGCCGGTGGGGCCCGGGCTCTGGCTCATTGCCCCTCTAGCCTCCCAGGGCTCCCTGCTTTCCACACCTTCCGCTCCATCCTCTCCTCCGAGGTTCCAATAGAGGGCGGTGTCGGGTAGCAATTCTGGGGTGGCGTGACGTGGCGGGCCACCCCAGCGAGCCGGGGGCACCTGGCTGCCACACAGCCTCTGCTTTGGGGAGCCTCTCTGAGCCCTTGCTGGAGACCAGCAAGCTGCCCTCCCTGAAGCCTTCACCCGGAGCTGTCTGTCCTCCACAGGTGAGCTCCTTTTTGGCGGAGCTTTGCTTCTGCAGCCAGACCCTGGGGGGCTCCCCCCCAGGCTCGGCTGCACCCCTTCTTTACCCACAGTCTGTCTGCAGAGCTTTCCTTTGGGTCTCTGCCCCCAGCTCAAAGGAGCTTCCTCTTCGCAGACCCTTCAGATCGCCAGAGTCTCTGGCAGAAAATGTGCCCTCACAGGGAACCGGGAAGTGCTCCTGAGGCTAACTGCCCCCCACCCCTTCCCCACCCTGGGCATGCCCCAGTGCGCATCTCCAAGTCATGCCAGTGGCCCTTAGCTTCTGGAGCCTGGGGGGATGGGGGGGCAGTCCGCTCACTCACTTCATTGTCAAGCGTCTGCGAAAGGGCAGGGACCGAGCACCCTGCAGGTTCAGGCTCACGCTGGGAAAGGTGCCCTTGGAGCGGCTGCCAAGGCCGCCCAAACTCTGGAAGCAAGGCAAGGACGTGTCCTCCGCAGGGCTCTCTGCGGCCCAGGAGGGAGAGTGCCCACGGAGGCGCTTGTTTGGATGGATGGACGGATGGCTGGGTGGGTGACTAAATGGATGGATGACCAGATGCAGGGAGGGCTGATGGCTGCACGGCCGGATTAATAGATAAATGGAGGGGTGAGCGGGGTGGATAGATGGACTGACAGATGGACGGATGGACAGATGGATGGATAAATGGAAAGCTGAATAGATGAATGGAGGAATGGGGGAACGGATAGATGGACGGACTGACAGACAGATGGACGGATGGACGAATGTATAGATGGATGGATAAATGAAAAGATTGATAGATGAATGGATGGATGGACAGACGGATGGATGGATCTGCAAGTTGGAGGGCATTCTTGCCAAGACAAGTGGAAATTATCCAAGCAGAACATGTGCCCACATAGTGGGCAGCTAACATTTGGCACCATCTCCAGAACTTGGCACTTCCTTACGGCTGCCACAGGACCATCACTCTGCATTTCTTGGGTTGTTCCTGTGATTTTAGCGGAAGACATTAGAGCCCCCAAATCCCTTCCTCGTCCTTATTTTACAGAGGAGGAAGCCAAGACAACTGGGAGAGGAGGGCACTCGAGCGCAATTGGCCAAAACTGGGGTGAAAGGGCAAAAGGCCCGAGCAGAGGCCCACATGGGCGGGCTGGGCAGAGCGACTCCCGAGCTGTCTAATAAGGTCACATGACAAACCAAAATTAGTGCTGAAAAGCTGACCTGGGGGAATATCCGGGGAGGAGGTCAGTGTGGGCTTCAGCCAAGGGAAGCTTGTTAAGCCCCAAGCTAGTTCCACCCCAAAGCAGGCTTCTTCCATCAACATTTCCACTGAGAGGCTGCATCCCATTCAACTGAGACTTCCCCACTAGAAGGAGGGGTGAAGGCCGCCCATTGCCCTGGGCAGTGAGGAGAAGTCGGGGGCCCTGTTAAGTTTTCCTTTGCTAAAATAATGAGCCAAGTCCCTAAGATAGTAACAGGGCCAAAGGTGGCTCCATCACTTCCTTCCTTTTCATTCAGAAACTCACCTTTCAGGAGGAGGCAAAATTCTCTTTTCTGCCCCTGGTGGCCTAAGACTCCTGACTCAGCCGGTGCCCAAGGACCCGTCCTCCTCCGGGATTTCCAGACCCACCTGATTTCCTCAGCAGGACTGAGCCTCTGGAGGGACTGCTGAGCACCCAAAGGTACTGAGCCTTCCTCTCCCCGTGGGCCTCCCAGTTCCCACTCCGTGCTTGAGGTGCTGGGGAGCTCTTCTTAAAAACGACTCCTTTCTGCTTCTCGGGCACCAGCCTCAGAGGAGGGAGGTCTGGCCATCTTCAGCTTGGGAGAGAAGTCTGGTGGCTTGGAAAACTTTGGCCAAGGCCCTTTTCTGGAGCGCCCACGGAAGCGGGCACCCCGATTGTCCTAAAGGAAAGTTCCCTGGCAGGTCCTGACCTCTTGCTTGTTCTAAGTCAACAGCTGGTCCCCAACAGGCTTCCAGTCTCAGTCTGCGGGAAATCCCCATAGCACCCGCAGTTCATGTCAGACACCTCCATATATGATTTTTTCTAACCTTTGACATAAATAGGAGACTGAGTCACACGTGGGTGTGAATTTAGAGATGATGGAAGTCCTAGAATCTGTGAGCTGGGCTGGGACTCAGAGGGTATGGCGAGGCTGAGGGTTCCTTTCCGGCAGCCATGCCCACGGGCTGGCCAGCTCCTCTTGGGTCTCTTAGAGAAGGTGCCCTTGTTACTGGTCTCCCTTCGGATGCCCATAGTGCCCAGCTGGGTATCTTCCTTCCCCCGGTATCCACAGCCCGATATCCTCGGCTCAGCGAGCAGTCTGGGGGAGGGGGATTTGGGCCCATCCACCCTGCCCTCTGGAAAACTTCTCTTGACAAAGGCCCCGGGGATGGCTCTTGATCCTGGCGCTTTGAGGAGCAGGATCTTTGGCGTGCCCAGTTTCCCCATCATTCCCAAAGGGCTATCCTGGGAGGAAGAGATCTTGAAGTGGGCAAAGGAAGGCAAAGTCTCTCTTCTTCCATCCTTTAATGGGAAAGTGGTGGAGTCGGGGGTGGGGAAGGGCGGTGGGCTTCCCCCGGATTTCCCAGATTTCAATGCAGATCCAGTTTTAAAATGAGGATGCAAGGAAAGAGATGAAGGTCTGGGGCCTGAACGGGAAGGTTATTCTGCCTCTGAGT
This sequence comes from Antechinus flavipes, assembly GCF_016432865.1. NCBI lineage: Eukaryota > Metazoa > Chordata > Mammalia > Dasyuromorphia > Dasyuridae > Antechinus > Antechinus flavipes. The sequence goes on from NC_067403.1 coordinate 261,861,351, forward strand.
GTTCGCACCGAGCCGCTCTGCAGTGGGGGTGCTTCTTGCACTCTGGAAGCTTAGGGTCATGGACGTCCGGCCCTGGGGGGCTAGGACTTGTGCAGGGGCCAGAGTGCAGAGACATAGGCTGGGCAGTCGGAGTTCCTGGACGTGAAGCCCAGCCCTCGGCCTTGTGTGGCCCTGGGCTCACTATCTCCCTGCCCCTTGTTTGGCCCTCCCAGGCCTCTTGCTGAATCTCCAGTCCTCCTTGGGGCCGCCAGGCAGGGCCCAGCAGGCTTTCCAGCCTCTGACACCCGCCTGGAAATCTGGAGGCAAGGGGGGTAGGGGCCCCCCTGAGCTTCCTCCCCATGGGCTGAAAGGGACCCTGCCCTTCTCCCGGCTCCTCCAGTGGCTCCGGCATCTAAAAGAGAGGCAGCAGGGGCCGGCCTCCGGCTTTATGAGGCCAATTAGGGATGGCAAGGGAGCGGCCTCGGACTGGCTGGAGGGGAGCAGGGCTGCTCCAAGCTTTTCCCCGAGAAATTTTTACCCGACCCTGGGTGTAGCAAAGAGGGGCATAAATCAGGCTCTGAATGACAGTAAGTCAGAATTTCACGACTCCCATGTTCAGTTACCAGACCCCACACGGGGTGAAGAGCCAGAGTTTAAAAAGCTTTGTCGCAGGCTCTCGGGACAGGTCACTCCCACGTCTGGCCCAGGAGAATTCTGGGGCGGGCCGGACATTCTCTGGGACGGGGAGAGCAGGAGGGGGTGATGCTGGACAAGCACAAATCACGGGAATGAAGGTGCAGCTCCTGAGCCCCTTGGCTCCCAGAGCCACCTCCTGGGGAGGGGCCCGGCTGAAAGCGGGGCCCAGGATCCCCGTCACACCAGAGCCAGAGCAGAGATTAAGGCAAAAGCCGAAGGCAACCTGGAGTTGGGGTGCGTGGCGGAGAACTAACCTGTCTAGTTGGGCAGTCCTGGATAAATCACTCCCCCCAGGTCTCAGTTTCCCCCAGAGTGAAATGAGAGAGGGTGAGGGTCCCTTCTAACTGTAGAACTGTGAAGGTTCTGGGGCTGGAGAGTGGTGAACTGGAGAGCTCCAAAGAAAGACACACAGAACGCAAGGTAGGGAGAGAGATGAGGAGAGAGACAGAGACAGAGAGAGACAGAAGAGAGACAGAGACAGAGAGAGAGACAAAGAGAGAGACAGAGACGGAGTCAGAGACAGATATAAACATAGAGAAACAGAGACAGACACAAACATACACAGAGACAGAGGAAGAGAGAGACAGGACAAGTGTTAGAACTTTAGGTCAGACAGAGATAGAGAGAAGAACATACCAAGAGACAGAAATAGAGAGACAAAAAAAGAGGGGAGAGACACAGAGAGAGAGACGGAGACAGAGACAGAGACAAAGAGAGAGACAGAGGAACAGAGAAGGAGTCAGAGACAGAGAGAGAGACAGAGAGAGAGACAGAGACGGAGTCAGAGACAGACACAAACACACAGAGACAGAGGAACAGAAAGACAGGACAAGTGTTAGAACTTTAGGTCAGACAGAGATAGAGAGAAGAACATACCAAGAGACAGAAATAGAGACAAAAAAAGAGGGGAGAGACACAGAGAGAGACAGAGCAGAGACAGAGAGAGATGGAGAGAGACAGAGCCAGAGAGAGAGAAACAGAGAGAGAGAGAGAGAGACAGAGAGGGAGTCAGAGACAGACACAAACACACACAGAGACAGAGAAACAGAAAGACAGGACAGGTGTTAGAACTTTAGGTCAGACAGAGATAGAGAGAACATACCAAGAGACAGAAATAGAGAGACAAAAAAAGAGGGGAGAGACACAGAGAGAGAGACGGAGACAGAGACAGAGACAAAGAGAGAGACAGAGGAACAGAGAAGGAGTCAGAGACAGAGAGAGAGACAGAGACGGAGTCAGAGACAGACACAAACACACACAGAGACAGAGGAACAGAAAGACAGGACAAGTGTTAGAACTTTAGGTCAGACAGAGATAGAGAGAAGAACATACAAGAGACAGAAATAGAGAGACAAAAAAAGAGGGGAGAGACACAGAGAGAGACGGAGGCAGAGACAGAGAGAGATGGAGAGAGAGACAGAGAGGGAGTCAGAGACAGACACAAACACACACAGAGACAGAGGAACAGAAAGACAGGACAAGTGTTAGAACTTTAGGTCAGACAGAGATAGAGAGAACATACCAAGAGACAGAAATAGAGAGACCAAAAAAGAGGGGAGAGACACAGAGAGAGACGGAGGCAGAGACAGAGACAGAGACAAAGAGAGAGACAGAGGAACAGAGAAGGAGTCAGAGACAGACACAAACACACACAGAGACAGAGGAACAGAAAGACAGGATGAGTGTTAGAACTTTAGGTCAGACAGAGATAGAGAGAACATACCAAGAGATAGAAATAGAGAGACAAAAAAAGAGGGGAGAGACACAGAGAGAGACGGAGGCAGAGACAGAGACAGAGACAAGAGAGAGACAGAGGAACAGAGAAGGAGTCAGAGACAGACACAAACACACACAGAGACAGAGGAACAGAAAGACAGGACAAGTGTTAGAACTTTAGGTCAGACAGAGATAGAGAGAAGAACATACCAAGAGACAGAAATAGAGAGACAAAAAAAGAGGGGAGAGACACAGAGAGAGACAGAGGCAGAGACAGAGAGAGATGGAAAGAGACAGAGACAGAGAGAGAGAGAAACAGAGAGAGACAGAGAGAGACAGAGAGAGAGAGAGAGACAGAGAGAGAGAGATAGAGGGAGTCAGAGACAGACACAAACACACACAGAGAGACAGGACAAGTGTTAGAACTTTAGGTCAGACAGAGATAGAGAGAACATACCAAGAGACAGAAATAGAGAGACCAAAAAAGAGGGGAGAGACACAGAGAGAGACGGAGGCAGAGACAGAGAGAGATGGAGAGAGAGACAGAGAGGGAGTCAGAGACAGACACAAACACACACAGAGACAGAGGAACAGAGAGACAGGACAAGTGTTAGAACTTTAGGTCAGACAGAGATAGAGAGAAGAACATACCAAGAGACAGAAATAGAGAGACAAAAAAAGAGGGGAGAGACACAGAGAGAGACAGAGGCAGAGACAGAGAGAGATGGAAAGAGACAGAGACAGAGAGAGAGAGAAACAGAGAGAGAGAGAGAAGAGAGAGAGACAGAGGGAGTCAGAGACAGACACAAACACACACAGAGACAGAGAAACAGAAAGACAGGACAAGTGTTAGAACTTTAGGTCAGACAGAGATAGAGAGAAGAACATACCAAGAGACAGAAATAGAGAGACAAAAAAAGAGGGGAGAGACACAGAGAGAGAGACGGAGACAGAGACAGAGACAGAGACAAAGAGAGAGACAGAGGAACAGAGGAGTCAGAGACAGAGAGAGAGACAGAGACGGAGTCAGAGACAGACACAAACACACACAGAGACAGAGGAACAGAAAGACAGGACAAGTGTTAGAACTTTAGGTCAGACAGAGATAGAGAGAAGAACATACCAAGAGATAGAAATAGAAAGAGAGACAAAAAAAGAGGGGAGAGACACAGAGAGAGACGGAGGCAGAGACAGACACAAAGACACAGAGACAGACACCAGAAGTATCAGAACTCTAGGTGCGAGGGAAGTAGAGGCAGCAGGAGCAGAGGCAGAGGCAGGGGCCAGAGTCGGACTCCGCAGAGGCCACAGGGGAGCCCCAGACCGGACACACACAAAGGGACACCTCAGTCTTTCTTTCCCTCTCAGCCTCCGAGGGGGCCCGAACCCCGAATTTCCAAGCCCTAGCAGCAGCAAAGGCGTCTGGGTCCAGGGGTGGAAGAGAGGGAGGAGGAAAGCAGGGGTTTTCCCCCCTCCCCCCGCCCCCTGCAGCCTCTAGGAGCCTCTCTGCGGCATTAAAAGGAAAGGGGGAAGCGCTAGCGGAGCGGGGCGGAGGGAAAGGAGGGGAAGGGAGGGAGCCGGGGGCCCGCGCCCCGCGGCCGAGCCCCCGCCTGCAGACAAAGAGCCCGGGACTCGGGGGGGAGGGGCAGGGCGGGGCGGGGCCCAGGAGGAGAGGGGGGATGGGGCGAGAAGGCGGGGCAGGGCTAGTGTCACGTTACCCCCGCGCCCCCCCTCTACTTCCAGGCTGGAGCGCGCGGCCGGCCCGCCTTCCAATGGGCCGTGGCCCCCGCCTGAGGCCGCGGGGTGCCCGCTCCCCCCGGAGGGGTGTGTTCCGGGGGCCAATGGGGAGCGGGCGGGGGCGGGGCCGCGCACGCCCGGGGGGACCAATGGCAGTCGTGTTGTCTAAACAGAAAATACTATTATGCTAATGGCGCGGGCGCCCTGCGGGGGGGCCGGGTGGGGGTGGGGCGGCGCAGGTATAAAGGGGCGCGGCGGCGGCGGCGCAGCGCGGAGGCGTCCCTGTCCCCCCGACCGCCCTTCTGCTGTTGCTGACTCTGCCGCCGCTGCAGCCGCTGCTGCCCGCTGCCTTCCTGTGCCCAGTGCCCGCCTGGAACAGCGCCTGCGGCTGCCACGGAAAGACGGCTCGAGCCTCCCCCTCCCCCAGCGTCGGAGCATACCGGACAAGTGAGCAGGGAGAGGGCTCGGGGTGCGGGAGGAGGGGAACCCCTTGGAGCGGCAGGACTAGGGCGCCCGCCAGCTCGCCCGCCCGCTCGCCGGCGGCAGAGCCAGCCGCTGTTCCGCTCTCTCCCGCGGCCCTGCCGGCTGGCCGGGACTAGCTCCCCGCCCCTTGCAGGGGCTGGCCCGGCCACCTCCTCCTCCGGCCCCCCACCCCTCATCACCCCTACCCCCGCCCCGTCGGGTCTGCCCTGTCCCGCCCCGCCCCTCCGCGCCCGTCCCGTCCGTTTCTCGCCCCGGGGCCGCCTGACCGACCGTCGGCCCGTTTCCCCGCAGGAATGGACTTCGTGGGCGACCGTCGGGCGTTCCCGGTGGAGGCCAGCGCGGGCGTGTGCCGCACCCTCTTCGGGCCGGTGGACCACGAGGAGCTGGGCCGTGAGCTGGTGGGCAAGCTGGCCGAGATCAGTGCCGAGGACGAGCGCCGCTGGGACTACAACTTCCAGAACGACCGGCCGCTCGTGGGCCCGGGCCGCCTGCAGTGGCAGGAGGTGGACGACCACACGGTGCCCGCCTTCTACCGCGAGACGGTGCAGGTGGGCCGCAGCCGCTTCCCGCTGCTGCTGCTGCGCCCCACGGCGTCCCGGGCCGCGGGCTGCCCCCCGCTGCGGCCAGCGCCCGACTGTGGCCCGGACGCCGAGGGCCCGGGGCCCGACAGCGCCGCCGACGCCCCCGTCGTGCCCATCACGGATGAGCTGCCGCTGGACGCCGACGTCGACCTGGACTCGGGCTTCACCATCCTGGCGACCGCCCGAGCCGGGGCCCCGGCCAGCAATGCCCTCATCACAGGTGAGCTCGGCAGCTCCGCTCCCTCAGGGCCGGGGGGAGGGAGGGGGGCTGCGGAGGCCCGGCCTCGCCTAGCCCCGGCGACCGGCCGGTGGAGCCGGTGGGCGGGGCCCCGGTGGCCCCACCCGGGTAGATTAAAGGGCCCACGCGCCGAAGCCGTCGGGCAGGCTAGCAGCCCAGGAAAAACAGCCGGTGCGGTGGAGGGAGCTCCCTCCGGGCCCTAGTTTAGGAGGAGAAAGACCGGGGGCCGTGGTTCTCGCCTCCCCACAAGCACCGCGTCTGCTCCCGGGCCCCGAGGGCGCGGGGAGGGGGCGTGTCCCCCACTACGGGGATGGGGGCGCCTTTTCGTGGGATACACATGGGCTTTCCCTGTTTCTCCGCAGCTTTCTTTGTGAAGCGTAAGAGACCCAGAGCCTTCAAGCCTTTTCACCTGGACCACGGCATGCCCCGCGGCCGGAGCCCGGAGCCCGAGCCTTCGGGCTCCGACGGCTCGGGCTCCGACAGCTCGGCGGGCAGCTCAGGCCGGGACAGCCCAGCCGGCCGCACCCGCCGCGTCCGCCGCAGCCGTCGAGCCCGCTCGGCCGCCCCTCCCTCGGAGCAGAGACCCAGCAAGCGCAGTCGGTAAATAAGGTGAGCTTTGACCCGGGCCGAGGTCAGCCCCGCAGCCCCTGGGCCGGCCCACTCCGGGGTCTGACCTCGCTCTCTCTGTCTCCGGCAGCTTGCCTCCGAGCCGACGGCCTCCACTCAGACTTCCCTGCACCCTGGAGGAGAGGGCAGGTGCAGGGGGAGGGTGCAGCCCTCCCTCGAGCGGGGGAGCCAGCTGTCCAACCGGGAACCGCCCCCCTTCCAGCCAGCCCTCAGAAGGACCGACCTGCTTTTGTACTTTGCCGTAGCAACGCCGGCTGAGCCTCAGCCCGCCTCGGGGCAGTGTTCAGAAAAAAATCCAGTAAAAAAACAAAACCGTTTGACAACCGTGCAATGTATTAAGTTTTCTCTAGACGTTGTTTATACAAAGCCTGATGTGAGTAGCTGGTCCCAAAGTGCGAGCTTTCAGAAATCATTTCTCCAAACGTATAATCTGCCGGGAAGGCCGCGCAGCCAGCCTGTGTTTGTACAAAAGCGACAACTTCGACGTGCTGATAACTTAATGACCTATTTATGGCAGCCCGAGCTGCCCTCGCCCCGGCCGGGCCGGGCACCCGAGTGGCCCCGGCACGGCCGGCGGGGCTCCCTCCACGGGGCGCCCGGCTCTCCAGCCAAAGGAACGCGGGCTCTGGGTTGGGGGGAGTTTTTTTTACTTGAAAAGACAAATCTGTTGCCGTGACTTCTGAGCCCGTTCCAGTCCCGCCACACCGTTATTAATAATAAAGACTTAAACACTTCTTTGGGTCTGGTCTCCTCCTTGGCTCTGCCCTCCTGCCCTCGAGCCGCCCCCGCTGGGCCGGACTGCAACAGCCCCAGGGGCTGCCCGGCTTGCGGGATCCCCTTCCAGGCCCTCCAGCTTTCCCTTTCTCCCAGCTTGGCTCTGCAGAAAGCCGCCATGTTCTCGAGCCCTTTCTTGGCCGCCTTCGGGGCAGGAGAAAGGGAGTGGGGTGGGGGAGAAGCCAGGAAAAAGGCCGGTACCTGTTGGCGGCTGGTGACCGTCTGAAGGGTCCATGTGCCAGCTTTAGAAGTGGGTTCCACTTGGACTAGGTGCGGACTGGGAAAGGGCATTCGTGGGCAGAGAAGGGACCTCGGACCCATGGAGTGGCGTCCTCTTCGGCCCAGCCCCTCTTCAGGACCCCAACCTTGCACGGCAGACCCGTCACCTTGTAAGGGACCTCGTGACTGTAAGGGGCCAGGGAAGAAACCCTTTATCCTGGGGCTAGAAGGTATGGATGAGAAGAGATGCTCCAGCTGTGCGCCCGACTCTTTGGAGGGAGATTCTCTAAACCAGTTGGTCCGCGAAGGCCAGGATAACTCTGGGCCCTGCCTAGTAAGGGAAGGGAACCCCAGGCCCACGGGAGGTCACTCCTCACGGGCTCCGGCTCTGTCTGAAGGAATCTGGCTCCCCCTCATTAGGGGAGGGTCATTTTGTTTCAGAGCCTTGGCTGCCCGGTGGGAGGGGGGGGGGCACCGAGAGTGGCTATGGTCCCAGGGAGGGAGCTTCGGCCAAGATGGCACCTGAGGCTTCCCGAGAGGCTTAGCAGGTGAGCCTCCAGCCACAGGATCCTGTGCAGGCCAGATGTCTGGGGGAGGGGGACTTGGGAAGTTCTGGAGGGTGCCCAGTTTGAGGTGACCGGGGGACTTCTGCGCAGCGCCCGCAGCCACACAATTAGCCTCATCTTGGCTGCCGTTTTTAGAGGAGCCTTTCTCTGTAGCCCAACAAGAGAGAGCCACAAACTGTGGCTGGGAGTGGGCGAGGTGGGGGAGGGAGGAAGCCGGTGGGAGCCAAAGCCAGCCTGGGAACAGGCTTTGGGCTTGTGCCACAAGGACCCGCCTGGAGGGCACTTTCTCTCATTTTCTCTCTGACCCTTTCGGAGGTGACCTATTACAAGGCGGCCATTCAGCGCTCCCGTGACCGAAGGCGAAGGCCCACGGGATTTGCATGAGACTTTATTAATGGGCCAGTCACCAAACGGGCAGGCGCCCAAGTGCTGACCTACCGGGGCCCTCCCAGCTGGCTCAGACACCGAGCTGGGCCAGAGGAACTTAGACCAGCCCGCGCCACCAGCGCCTGGCCCTCCGGGGGCTCCTGGCCCTCCCGGGGGCTCCTGCCCTCTCCTTGGCCTGCTCTCTTTTGGGCATCAGGCTCAAAGGCTCCATAAAGGCCACATCTCCGGCGTGGAGAGGAGCCCCTTGCCCAAAGTCTGCCCCCGCGGACGTGGCAGTGGCGGCTTCTGCAGGAAGCTGCCCCCAAACGACCCCCACCCTTTTAGTTGGTGCTCCGTACACATGTGAACGAGCCAATGAAAAGACTCAATAGTCTCCAGTCCGCCTAATGCTGGGAAAGGAATAGGGATACACGAAGAAAATCAAAGGGGGCTTCCACCTGAGCCGACGGAGACACGCAGCGGGGGAGTCTGGCAGGGGTGCCGCTTTGGCTTTTGAGAACCCGAGGAGGGCGAGTGGAGATTGAGGGGACAGAGTCGAAGTGATCCGGGTTCCAGAACTAGAAAAGGAAATGGGAGGGAGGCTGGAGGCATGGTATAGCTAAGGAAAAAGCCAGGAAAGACAGAAAGAAGCATTTGTGAAGCACCTACTATGTGCCGGATCCCGTGCAAAGAGCTCCCCAAATACCATCTCATTGGCTCCTACAACCATCCCGGGGCCGCCGCTGCTGTTAGGGCCGTTTCACGTTTGAGGCAGATCGTGGGCAGGTGATCCGCTGGCTCGCACAGCTGAGATGTCTGAGCGCCAATTTGCACTTGGGTTTGCCCGATTCTGGGTGACTACCACGGAACAGCTGAGGCTCAGACGCAGTCGGCACAATCCCCTGCGGGATGTCGGGGTGGGTGGGAAGCGTGCAGAACACTGGGGTCCTCGCCTCTCTCCGCTCCCCAGTGGAGCTTAAACTCACTGAAGGCAAGGATTTCCCCCCTTGTCTTTGTACTCCTGGCCCTTGGTAAGACCAAAATAAACGACCGATCGTTCCTGCCTCTGGTCGCTCTCAAATTCTCGGACACCTCAAACTGGCAGCCCAGGGGACGTCCCAGACCCACCGTGTACACAACAGAACTCCTCCTCCCCTCCCCCACCCGCCTCTTCCTCAGCTCCCCATTATCAAGAACACTTGACATGGCCTGTAACATTCCACTGCCTTCTCACCATGGGCCGTCCTTCGATGCACAGAATTTTCTTAAAGGAAAGAAAGAAAGGAGGGAAAAAGTGAACATTAAAAACCATCTGACAAGGAATGCAATGTTCCACACCTGCGGCTGCCACCTCTGCCATGGAGGGGGGGCAGGTTTTCTTCTGTCCCAAACTTTGGGGTGAAACTTGCTCATTTTAACGCCCTAGCATTCCTTTTTGGATCGTTTGGTAGTTATTCTCCCATTTCCAGGAGTAGAGTCATTGTGTGTCTGTATTTTCTCTGGACTCTTTAATTCATTGCATCTTCAAGTTGTCCCAGCCTTCTAGATCCTCATACTCATGTACCACAATTTGGCCAGCCGTTCCTCAATCAGCGGGCAGATATCTTTGGTTCCAGTTCTCTCCTTCTACAGAAAGTGCAGTGATAAATATTCTGCTAAGGACAGTCTTTTTTTTTTCCCCTTTGGCCAATGACCTTCTTGGGTCAGGCAGGGGCATCTCTGGGTCAAAGGGTATGAATATTTTAGCTACTTGATTTCCATAATTCCGATTTCCTTTCCCGAAGAGTCCCACGAATTCACTGCTTTACCACTAATGTATTAGTGAGCCTGTCCTTCCACCCCCCTCCAATGCTGACCGGGCCCATCTTTGCCAATTTGCAGGGTGTGAAGTGAGACCTCAGGATTGTTTTGTCGTCCTTTTATTCTTAACGAATTAGTGAATTCTCTCATGTGTGAATAGTCGCACTTTTTTTTTCTGAGAACGCTCCTCACATCGCTGACCACTTACTTATCTATTGGAGAAATATGTGATTACACATTTCTGTTACTTGTCCATAATCTTGAATACCAACCACTTATCCAAGAAATGACAGAAAAATTTGTTTTCCAATTCCTCCCTTTTAATTCCATTTTCCCCTGATTCCACTTGTGCACAAGTTTTTCAGTTTAATATAATGAGGATGCTGTATCTTTTGTAATGACTTCGATCCCTATTGGTTTGGCAAAGAACCTCACAGCTCCAAAACATACACAAACCACTTTTCTTCTAATTCTTGAAGGTGTAATCTTGTGTTTTTATTTTGAATTTGAATTTATAATGGATTATGGTGTAAGATGTTGGTCTAAACTTACTGTCTGCAAGACTGCTTTCCTAGCAGGTCTTATGTCCTAATGACAAACAAATGCAGCTCAATTTGAGGCTAATTTGATAGTCCTGTTTCTTCAGTTTTCTTGTCTGTAAAATGGGATGATAACAGCTCCTACCTCGAAGAGAATTAAATGAGATATTTGTAAAAAAATCATTTAGCACAGTGCCTGGCACACAGTAGGTGTTATATAAGTGCTTATTTCTTTCCCTTTCCTTGGTCCTCAAGGAAAGATATAGAAAGAACAATATGCTGGTGGCTGTTGCAAAGAGACAAATTTAGGCTTGATGTCAGGAAAATACTTCCTGACAACTGAAGCTCTTTCAGAGTGGAATGGAAGTCTCCAAGCTATAGTCAGATGGCCACTAGTTGGGTGTGTTGTACAGTATAGAGGTGATTCCTGTTTAAAAACGGGTTCAATTCATTTCCCACTTGATAAGAGGTCAAAGGATATGAATAGACAATTTTCAGATGAAGAAATTAAAGCCATCTATAGTCATATGAAAAATGCTTTAAATAACTATTTATTAGAGAAATACAAATTAAAATCACCCTGAAGTACTTTAGATTTAGATTGGCTAATAGGACAGAAATGGAAAATGACAAATGTTGGAGGGGATTTGGAGAAATTGGAACACTAATACATTGTTGGTGGAATTGTGAACTGATCCAACCATTCTGAAGAGCAATTTGGAAGGGGGCCCAAAGGGCTAGAAAACTGTGACTTCAGCAGTCATGTGATTCAGCAATACCACTAGTAGGTCTGTATCTCCAAAGAGATTTTTTTTTTCCCTTTTAAAAAAAAAACTTTTTATTGACAGAACCCATGCCAGGGTAATTTTTTACAGCATCATCCCTTGCACTCACTTCTGTTCCGATTTTTCCCCTCCCTCCCTCCACCCCCTCCCCCAGATGGCAAGCAGTCCTATACATATTAAATAGGTCACAGTATATCCTGGATACAATGTATGTGTGCAGAACCGAACAGTTCTCTTGTTGCACAGGGAGAATTGGATTCAGAAGGTAGAAATCAAAGAGATTTTTTAGAAGGGGAAAGAATACAAAAATATTTTTAGGAGCTCTTCTTGTGGTGGCCAAAAATTGAGATTGGGATTGAGAAAATGCCTGTCAGTTGAGGAATTGCTAAAGAAATTATGTTATATGATTGTGATGGAATACAACTGTGCTGGAAGAAACGACGAGCAGGATGATTTCAGAAAAACCTGAAGAGAGTTATGTGGACTGATGCAAAGTGCAGTTTGCAGAACCAGGAGAACACCGGATGCATCAGCAATGCTGTGCCATAAAGAACTGCAAATGATTTAACCATTCTCGGCAATACAACGGTCCGAGGCAATTCTGAAATACTCATGATGAAAAATGCTATCCATCTCTAGAGAAAAAACAGATGAAATCGGAACACAGATCAAATCATGTTATGTTCATTTTCATTGTTTTTTCATAGTTTTTTCTCCCTTTTGTTCTTGTCTTTCATGCCATGACTTAATATGGAAATGTTTCACATGATTGCACATAGATAACCTGCATAGTATTGCTTATCCTCCTAAGGAGACTCAGAGAGAGAGAGAGAGAGAGAGAGAGAGAGAGAGAGAGAGAGAGAGAGAGAGAGAGAGAGAGAGAGAGAGAGAGAGAGAGAGAGAGAGAGAGAGAGAGAGAGAGAGAGAGAAACTTGGAATCCAAAACTTTATTGAAAACTGAATGTTAAAAATTGTCTTTAGGTGTAAAAAATTAAATACTATTTAAAAGGGAAAAAAAGAAAACTAGTTGAGCTGATGGCCGCCAAAGTTCCTTCCTGTTCCTTGGGTCGGTATCTCCCAGAACCTAACTCTCTGGCCCTTTTGCCTTTCTCTTCCCTCTCCTATGCCCATGATGGCTGGGCAGTTCCAATATAGGAAGGCCCACTCTCCCAGTCAGCAGCCTTTCATCTCTTGCATCCTCCTCGTATTGGGTTATATGAGAAGGGAAGTAGTATTTCCCTTCCTTCCCCATTCCCTCCCGGGAGTCTTGTTCTTCTTAGAGCAATCCCTGTCCCCTGTCAGATAGAGACTCCAAGGGTGTGATCATCTGGGGCTGGGGCCGGGGATATCCCCTTTGGGACATTTTCACTGCTCATCCGATCCAAGCCAAGGCCCCGTGCATTACCGTGTAATCCGATGCAATCTGACAAGCTTTTATGGAGAGCTGGGGGTGCCAAGAACTAACTGTACAAGTCCTGACGGTACCAGGGCTAGATGAGGCAGTCCCTGCCCTTGAGGGGGCAGGGATCTGCAGCTGGCAAGGCTCTCTGCTTAGAGGATGGATTCCATTTTGGGAAACCACCAAAAGACCTTGGAGAATGAGCTGTACCTGACCCCAGGGATAGGAAATAAACTTCCTCCTAAGCCAGTAACTGGCTCCCCACACGAGTGAGTGGCAGCAGCCTGGCTGGAGAAAGACGGCAGGCAGCCTTCCAGGTCCAGGGACCAGCCTTACTTTGGATCCTGGCAATGTTCTGGACTCCTCTGTACAGGGTTCACAACCCGCCCACCAAGCCCCATATGGTGGCCAGTGTCAGGGCTCTCTCGGAGCTGGCTCACACTGAGAATGCTGCAGTGCATGTGAAGTCAGGGGACCTGGGCTAAAAACACACTGTATTAATGACTACCCAAGTCACTCTGAGCAAGTCCCTCCTCTTTGAGACAGTTTCCTCCTCTCCAACATGGAGGGGTTGGCTTAGGGGACACCAAGGTCTCTTTGAGCTCTGAATCTATAATCTCGCCAATGGGAAGGGACATTGGGGGATTTACTTGACTCCGTGATCCAATGGGCGTTGGGAAATTCGTGATGGCCGCCCCAGCTCCCTGCGTTCTGTCCCACGTCTCCTGCCTCAGCCAGTTTCTGGATTACTCCATCCAAGTGGCTTGGTATGTCACGAGAGCCGGTGAATGCCCCACAGCTCACCTGCGTGAGTGCTGGCCCGTGCTGGACAGCGACTCGCTGGACTCGGGGCCTTTTCCGTTAGAACGTAAACTCCTTGTAGGGAGAGGCTGCTGTATTCTTTCTTCTTATAGCCCCCTGGGACATAGGAGTCACTTAATCAGTGCGCCTGAGCGCTTGCTGCATGACAAATGCAAGAAAGAATTGTCCTTGTTGGAGGCCAGCTGCTCCTGACTGCTCTCCATAGCTTGCATGGGAGTCTTGATTGAATCCTAGAGCCTGTCAGAGCAGAAGGGGTTTTCGGAGTCACGAAGCCCCTTCCTCTCAGTTTCCAGAGGAAGGCACTGAGCCTGAGTCTTCCGTCCATCCATTCATCGTCCAGTTGTTCTCCAAAAGTCAGTTGCTTTGGCAGTGAGGTCCATTAACACGGCAACATTTCAAAGAGTTTTGTGTTCTTCTGCTGACTCCCCCCAGCTCCTTGCTCTCATTCTTTGGCTCTGCAGGGGCTCCCACGAGGAAAGGTTATTTCTTATTACTCAGATGGGTGACCAGTCCCAGAATCCGTTTAGATCAGCATTTTCGGAGGCATAAATTTCAAGCTTGACAGAATTTCGGAAGCCCTGGCACTTTACACATGAGGAGACGGGTCTGGAAAAGTGAGGTGCTGGGGAAAAGGCCCCATAGGTGGGAATGAGTGGATTTCAGCAATTCACTCAGTTCTTCCCATAGCCACCGGGCTCTCCTCTCTTGTGAGCCTTCTTTCTCCCGGTCTCTGGCTGGGAGCTGCTTTGTTTGGAGTCCTCGGATGCTGCTTTCGGAGGAACGTGCAGCTCCAAAGCTCTGCCAACTCTGGAGACTTCCCCAGGTTGTTGTTGCTTTTCACCCGAACCCTCAAAGCCAATGTTCCTCTTTTTTTTCTTCCTCAAATCTTTTTGCTTTTAAAATTTGATTTAATTTAAACTTTTCTCCGTTAACGACAGAGGGGCTTATCTACCCCCCAAAGCTGACCTTTTTAAGGTTAAGCAAATGTGCAGCCCCCACCTGGGACTTGACATTGTCTTGGGTGAGGGGCCTCAGATGGTCCATGGCCGGGAGCGTGGGCTAAGCTGATTTGTCTCCTGGATGGACAAGGAGAAGCCGATCTGGCCTTTGTGGGCAGATGAGGATTTTTGTTACTGTTCTGATTCATCTCGGCTACGCAAGCCTGTGGGGATGTGCACTTTCACCAGACTGCTTAAATTCATTGAAATAGAAGAGGAAAAGAGGGAATGAAAGAAAAGAGAGAGGAAAAGATAGAAGGAAAGGAAGGAAGAGAGAGAAGGAAGGAAGGAGGGAGGGAGGGAAGGAAGTAGAAAGGAAGGAAGGAAGAGAGGGAGAGGAAAAGGAAGGATAGAAGGAAGGAAGGAGGGAGAGAAGGAAGGAAGGAAAGAGGAGAGAAAGAAAAGAAGGAGAAAGGAAGGGAGGAAGGAAGGGGGGGAGAGAGAAGAAAGAGAAAGGGAAGGTTGAATTCTGCCAAAGAACAGTTTCAGCTGAGTTTTTTGGTGGGTTTTTTTTTTCAGTCCCCATGTCATCAAATGGTTCATTTGATGCTGTTCTCTTCAGGATTCCATTCTAATATCTTAACCCCAACGTGTCCACTTCCCCCCCCCCTTTGGTATTCTTCCTTAAGCACTTGAGCTCATGTTCTGGGGCTATGGCTAACCAAGCCAGCCTGTCACCTACCAATACAAGCAGCTTTAGAGTCCCCAGGATGGAGCTTAGGAACCCCGCGACTCCCCAGCAATGAAAAAACGTACCACTTCATCACATTCCTGTCCCCCAGAAAAAGAAACCAAAAAAAGGAAGGAGGGAGCTAAAAAAATCAAGGCTCTAAAGTGCTTTTAAGGAAGCACATTGCAATGCCCCTGGGAATCTCTTGAAAAATTTCCACGAGGAGGAGCTTGAAAGGGAGAAAGGATCCTAGGAAAGCTGGATCTTCCTCTGGAAACTGGCCATGAGGGACTCAGGGCCAGGCTAATGCTAGCACAAAGGCAGAAAGAATGCCTCAAAGAGGCTGGCCACCTGGCCACCCAAGGGGCCTCAGCCAAGCCGTGTTGTTCTCCCAGGATTCATTGCAGGTCAGAGAAATGATTTGCAACTGGTAAAAGACTTCAAAGGAAATGGGGGGGGGAGCCCTTCCCCCACCCCGCATATCAGAAGAGTAAGAGAGGGATTAAGCTCCTGGAAATGGCGGGTCCTCCAGTATCTTGTCAGTGCCGGGCGGTTGTGGGGGCTGTTAATCGTGTCCCACTCTTTGTGAGCCTTTTGGGGTTTTCTTGGCAAGGAGTCGTTCGCCATTGTCTTTTTCACCATAGAGCAGAGCCCACAGGAAAGGGCCCGAGAAAAGGCGATGCCAACAAATTAGGAGCCTTCATGTCACCCCAGAGGTGATGCCGCTGAAACCAGGAGCATCCACATGGCTTGGAAAGGCCATCTCCAATGGGGCGAGGGCTGTGTCCTGGCCCAGGCGGATGGGAAATGTGCTGGCTCCTGAGGCCGTCCCGAGAGAGCTGAGTCCTGACTCTTGAGCTCAGTTTCTGACAAACTAAGCAAATACTGGGTAGGATTCTGCGTGAGGAGGCCAGAAAATGGCCTGTCAGAGCGGGGCGGGGGGGGGGGGGGGAGCTTGCAAAATGACAATCCCAGATCCACATTTGTGGATCCCCTGGGACTCAGTCATTAAATCTCTAAATCTCTACTGCCCCATGTGAGGGGGGCCTGCAGTTCAGTACAATTAAATTAAATTACACATAATTCAGTACAATTCAATTCAATTAAGTTCAAACAACATTTATTAAGCACTTTCTTAATATTATCAGGCACTCTGCCAGGTGCTAGACACACAAAGGCAAAAGCCAAAACAGTCCCCGCTTGTCCTCCAGAAATCGGCCTTGTACCGAGGGGAGATAAGCAATTTCTCTTGGTGCTGTGTGTGCAGCAATGAGACATGTGGCCGCCAGACCAGAATGCGTCAGGTTTTTCTTGTTAACGCTGGAGAACCCGTCCCTTGGGCTCCTTATCCGGGCCTCAGTTTCCCCATCTGTAAAATGAAAGGGGTGGGCTAGATGGTCCACTTTCCAACTCCAGTTTATAGCTCTTGTATAAATGAAACGTTTAAAAATTCTTGGGGTTTTTTTTTTAAAGAAGAAAAGTAGTTCTGGGGAAGGAATCGACATTCATGAACTGGAGTGTACGATTCTGAATACGAGTTAATATTCCAGGGTGGGTGATTAAAGAGAAAGTTTGAGAACCTGGAGGAGATTCAGAGGAACTTTCTTCTCTTCTCCCCTCCCTCCTCTGCTCCTTCCCCTCCTCCACACCAAGAATGGAAGCCTCCGTTTCCACTGAACTGTAGCATCCCCTCTTTAAGGGAGGTTGGTAAAAATGCCAAACCCATTTTTCCATCTTTAGGAGAGTGCTGAGAGCAGGATTTGAACCCCAGGCCCCGGACATCCGGCCCAGCATGACTCATAGCGGGATTATGAGGCTAAACACAAAACAGCAGCTCCCACAGCTCTCATGCTTCAAGGTTTGCAAAGCGTGGTCTCGAGCATCCCGTGGGGCCGCTGGCCTGATTTTAGACTCTGCCCTTTCCGGGGGTGACTTTCCCAGAGAGGGAGGCTGAGGGACTTGTCCTTGCCTCCCCTCAGGCCCGGAGGCCGCTGCTGCAAAGGTCAGGGCTCTTTCACTCACTGCCTCTCGGGCTCAGAAGTTTTCCTCATGCAGATATTGGGGAACTCTGAGCCAAGTCCGCTTGAAACAAGGATACTTACAACAAGGCGTTCCCTCGGTGGGGTTGATGAGATGGTGGCTCTCTAGTTCACACATGCTCACTGCGCTATAATGATGTAATCACCCCCAGGTATTTAAGGGCTGAGAGCACTGGAAAGGAGACTCTCCCTCTTTGACCCTCCTGGTGGCTCTCCTGACTCCTCCACAAACAAGGCTGGTCCCGAGATCCTCCAGAGAGCCAGCCCAGACATTACAGGGTGTGGGTGGAGAGTGGGCAGATGAAGAACAGAGAAGGCCCAGGACCCTGGGGCTGGGGATGGAAGGGATCCCAGAGATCATTCTCGAGAAGGAACCTGGGACTGGGAGATACTGAGTGACATGCCCCATGTCTAGTAGGAAGTGGTACAGCTGGGACTTTGAGCCCAGATCTCTGGGATTCTTTCCACATCACTAAGGCTCCCTTTGCCTCTTGCTTTCTCTTTGACTCACTGTCTTTTGTCTCTGTCTCTCTCTGTCTCTCTCCTCTCTCTGTCTCTCTCCTCTCTCTGTCTTTCTCCTCTCTCTGTCTCTCTTTCTCTGTCTCTCTGTCTCTCTCTCTGTCTCTGTCTCTCTCCTCTCTCTGTCTCTCTCTCTGTCTCTCTCCTCTCTCTCTCCTCTCTCTCTCTCTGTCTGTGTCTCTCTCTCTGTCTCTCTGTCTCTCTCCTCTCTCTCTCTCTGTCTCTCTTCTCTGTCTCTCTCTCTCTCTCTCTCTCTCTCTCTCTCTCTCTCTGCTCTCTCTGTCTCTCTCCTCTCTCTCTCTGTCTCTGTCTCTCTGCTCTCTCTGTCTCTCTCTGTCTCTCTCCTCTCTCTCTCTGTCTCTGTCTCTCTCTCTGTCTCTGTCTCTCTCTTCCTCTCCTCTGTGAGTCTCTCTGTCTCTGTCTCTTTCTGTTTCTATCTTTTTCTGTCTCTCTGTCTCTGTCTCTGTCTCTCTCTCTCTCTGTGTCTCTCTCTCTCTCTCTGTCTCTGTTTCTGTCTCTCTCTCTCTGTCTCTGTCTCTCTCTCTCTCTCTCTCTCTTCCTGTCCTCTGTTTTTGTTTCTCTCTGTGAGTCTCTCTGTCTCTGTCTCTGTTTCTGTTTCTATCTTTTTCTGTGTCTCTGTCTGTCTCTCTTCTCTGTTTCTGTTTTTGTCTCTCTCTCTTATTCACATCCCCCCTGTCTCTGAGGCAAGGGAGCAAGGCCCCAAGTCCAGTCTGGTCCATGTCAGTGCTCCCCATTTCTTGCAGGGCAGCCCAGAAAAGAGCCCTGAGAGATGTGGAGACGGCTTTTCTAAGGCTGCTTTCCCTGGGAACCAGAGACCAAAAAAGGGCCCTCCAGCAGAAGCAGGTCCGAGTGAGCCAGGATGCTGGTGGGGATCTGACCAAGAGAGGGACTGAACTGTGGTCTTCTTGCTCCCACTCTCTTCACGACAGCTGCCTCTTAGACAGCTGCTTGGTTCTGCCGGGGACCGCTGGCCTCTGCTTGCAAAAACAAAAGAGCCTCGAACTCTGACTCCAGTTACTGCCAAACGGCTCCATCTTGTTTAATCTTTTCAACCAAAAGTCCTCCTCCTCCGGCTCCTCTTTCTGCCAGCTCCTTGTTCTTCTGAGCCCAGGTGGACATCTTAGCCCCCCCCTCTCAGGGAGCGCCCCCTCCCCGGCTCTGCCCACCTGAATTCCCTGCCTCGGCAGGGGATCTTCAGGGAAGCTCTCGCGTGCACACACCCAGAAGAGGAACCAATAAGACCAGCTCTGCTGAGCCCAGATTCCCCACTGACAACCTGGAGAGAGTTTTCTTTCTAGTTTTCTTTATCCCTCCATCCTAGCTTCTGAGCCAGGATAAGAAATTTCGGGTCAATCAAACACTTGGGACCTGCCTTTGAGATGCTCACTTAGAGATCTGCACCCTTTGCAAGGATGGACCAACAGCCAGAGCTGAGCTTGGGCCAGGATCCAGCGGATCAAGCTGGAGCAGCTCAGATCTAGTGACCGTCCACACGTCAAGGATGAGATGTTTTCCTTTTGGGTGGGCTGCGGCCTGACCTGTCAGAGTATCCCCGGGGGCGCCCCCACCCTTAGCACCCCAATTCTCATTCACGATCCCCGAGAGAAAAAATAAACTAAAATAAAGAACCCAGGAGAGCCCAGGCAGGGAGTCCTGCCGTCACTGGGGCAGATAGAAATCATGGAGCACATGGGCTTTGATGGAAGGAGCATGGGGAGGACAGAGCCCCGAGAAGAGAGAACCAGGGCAACCCGGGAGCGGGTTTCTGAGCATCTTTCTGTTCTGTCTGAGCAGCTTTCTGCGCCGGGCCCAGGGCTACGCGGAAGTTTAAGAAAGTCACTTCAACAAGTGGCTGAAGTTTTCTGGGCTCCTGCAGCTGGCCAAGAAGATAAAGATCGTGGCGTGTGTGTGCGCACATGGGCACATAAATGTATATACACATCTGGGCACATACATACACACGCACAATACATGCACACACAGGGAACACACACGTGTGTGCACATGCCCGGGCACATAAATGTATACACACCTGGGCACATACACACATGTGCACACACATGGCTCACACACATACGTGTGTTTACACACAGACAGACACACAATCTGCCAAGATGAAGGGAGTTGCCTTATAGAATTCTTTGAGGGTGAAATCCTGGGTGAGGATCAGAGCAACAGTAAGAAGGGGTCGGGCGAGCTGGCACTTCTGGAGCCTCGATTAGCCAATGGACGCCTTTGATGTAAGGCCTCCTAAAAGTGGGGGTTACAAATGCAAAATCGGAGCTATTCTCCAAGGGGCCCATCCTGCGACTCAAGGTCTTCAGGCAGAGAGCCCTGTCCTCCTTTCCTGGGAGGAGGGTGTGTGCGAGACTAGTTCCTCCCACTGTCCTGGTCGTGAGTGGGATGCAGAACACCATCTCTATTATAGGAAGCCCCAAGAGCAGGGGAGGGGAGCATTTTTGTCCCTTTTAATAGCTGAGAAAACAGGCTCAGGAGAGAGGGAGTATGAAAAGGGAAAGAGACACAGAGATACCCAGAGAGACAGGGAGAAAAGAGAGGAAGAGGAGGAGGAGGAGAACACAATGACCAGAACAGCCTTTATTTATTCTCTCCATGGTGGATGTTGCCACAGGCAGGCGAGAAGGGATTCTGGGTCCCTTCTTTGCTCTCCAGACTTCAGGCTTCCCGGCTTTCCCAGGGGTGCTTCGCCTTCAAATTTAACCCTTTCCTTTCTCCCCAGGAGCAGCCAGGGGTGAGCTTAATTCCTTCAGCTGGATCTCTTTCCCCCTTTGCTTTCCAAAAGCCCCCTTTGGGGAATGTCGGGTGGTGGTGGGAAGGGGCAGTTGAGGCCACGTCTGTCCTTTCCTGGCAGGGGGAGAGCGGCCCACTGAGGAACTAGAGTCACCAGCTCCCCGAAGGGCTGTGACCTTGGAGGAGATGGAGGAGAAGGTGACTAGATCCAGACCAGAGTTAGTACAGGAGGGAAGGAGTCGGGCAGACTCGGCGCTGCTGCCTGATCTAGACGCATCCAACAGTTTGGGAAAGCCTCTGGTCTCATTTAGGAAGGTAAACAGACAATTCCTCAGAGAGAACTGTCTCTGCTTTCCATTGCCTGGAATTATGGCCAAGTGCTTCCTGATGTTTAAACCAACGTGCGAGTTACACTGTCCCCTTTCCCACAGGCTGAGTCACCCGCCCCATCAGCCTAGAGCTGAGATTGATGGACTTTCGATTTCCTTTGCTCCCTAGCACTTCACACAGTGCCTAGCACACAGTAGGAGCTTTAAGTGCTAGTTGCCTGAGGTGAGTGGCTAGGGTTGCATATCCTGGCCTCTCCTTACTTACTCTTTCCACCTGAATTTCTGTCATTGGGTTTTTGTGCTCTTTCGGCCCGCACTCATCTAACCAGAACACATGCACGCACACTCACACTCACCCTCACCCTCAAACACTCACACTCTCACTCACACACTCACAAACACACTCACTCTCACATACACTCACAATCACACACTCACACTCACACACACGCACACTCACAAACACACACACTCACATTCGCATAAACACTCACTCACACTCACACACACACTCACACACCTACACTCACACTCACAAACACACACTCACACTCACACACACTCTCACACACACACTCACTCACACTCACAAACACTCACACTTTCACACTCACACACACGATTCCAACATTCCCATGGCAGCCTAGTTAGATGACACCAGGTAGTGTGGCTGTGATTTGTGAAAAGTTTGTGAAAACAGGATGGGGCAGCTAGGTGGTACAATAATAGATTGAGCACCAGCCCTGAGGTCAGGAGGTCCCGAGTTCAAATCTGACCTCAGACACTTTAACACTTCCTAGCTGTGTGACCCTGGGCAAGTCACTTAACCCCAATTACCTCAGAGGGGAAAAAAAGTGAAAAACGGGATCGCAGAACCTGCCTGAGAGCAGCAGGTTCTGTCAGGCTGGAGAAACTCTGAGAATGATCCTGGTCACAGTTGGACTCTGTCAACTGCACTGTCCCTGGCCTCTACCCTGTGGCTGGAGCTGATGAGAGCAGTCCGGGGGCGGGAGGGGCAGGAGTCCGAGAGAAGTTTAAGTTCAAAGGGAGGGAAACAGCTTGCATGCGAGGACACAAGTTTCGGGGCCCTGCCCCTCATGGGGGACCCGACTTCTGTGGCTAAACCTTGACACTGACGCCCGTGGATGCGCAGAGAGCCCTGGCAACGCGATGGGACAAGGTTGATTCATCGCAAGGCTTCCTGTCCAGAACACGAGCGCCTGCCCAGGGCTCGTCCGAGAACATGGTGCTGGACCAAGCATCACAATAACTGTGACTGCCAGAGAGTGAGATCATCCGGCGCGAGGGCAAAGGAGTGTGGGAAGGCACAGCGCGCTCGCTGCCCTTGGCTCTGGAAAACGGGCGTCTCCTAATAGCGGACAAGTCTGGCCTGCCAGGATTTGCACCCGAAGGCTGGCCGCTTAGCCACGAAGTCTGGCCACCTGGGAAGCCAAGCCCCTTGTTTCTCGTGGGAGATTGCTTCTGTGGGAACAGAGAGAGGTGAAGAGAGGGAAAGGCTCCCTCTACAAGGGAACCATCTCTAAGCGTCCCTTTAGCTGCTTGTGCTTTACATGTGAGATGCTAGCCCCGGGACCAGGGGGTAAAGAGCCAGCCAGGGGAGCTTGAGCTCCGATTTGTCTCAGTCTTGAATCCTAGTGGCTCAGGAACCAAAGGAAGTGGCAACCCAACGCAAGGGACTTCCGAGAGAGGCAGCAGAAGGCGTTGACAGAGCTGGTTCTCAGTCAATTACCCATAAATCTTTATGAAGCGCCAGATCGAGAGATACATCCCCAAAGCCTCTTGGGCACGGGGCTCGCACCGCCGCCCTAGTGAGGAGCGTTCTCAAAAACGACACCGGGAAAACAACTGCATCTTTTGCAGAGACAGAGAAATGATTCAGTCATCGACAAGACCCTCAGATCGAAATCCACACATATTGCAATCCTCCATTTCAATGAGAACGGGGGGGGGAAATGGCTGAGGAACAAAGAAGGAAAAGTGCCCAAGACTTGAGAAGGAAACAAGGCTTGTGTCTGTCCCTTATGAGAAAACAATCAGGAGACATTGGCATGGCAAGCAACGGATAAGATGAGCCCAAAAGGAGCAATTCCAACGGATACTCTCGACGGACACGGGAGTTATTCCTCCATCACCTGTGATAAAAATGGAATCCGGATGGAAGCGATGACGTGCGTTCTGGCACCATGATTTCACACAAAAATTCACCAAAAACCAACTGTCATAATGAAGAGCTTTTAAACACACCTTAATCCATCCGGCACTTCATCTACTTCCCAAAGAGAGCTATAGAGCATCCGGACACACGAGCCATTTAAAATATAATCTCTCTTGTAAAATCTTAGGGAGAAAAAGAGCAGTGGAAAATCAGCTCCAGGATCACCTTCGAAGACGTTGTGCTCGGTGAAACCATTTTTAAGATGTCTTAAGACCCAACTTAACCCACTCATTGCCAGAACCCTGAAGGATGAGATGGAAAGGATGAGAGGGAGCACTTTTATCACCAAGGATCATGGAGCCGCGATATAGTCTCAGAGGCGCTGATAAGGGCATTAGAAACGTTAGAGAAGCCTGGCAAAGTCAGGGGTGAAAACCTAGAGTCCGAGAGAAGATCCACACTGGATGAGACACAGTCTGAGGTCATGGAGGAAGAGATTCACAAGACCGCGGAAGGAGCGGAAGACGGCCCAAAGCCCTCCCCGCATCTAATTTACATGTGTACAAAAAGGTGACAGAGAGAGGCCGTCAACGGCTATCGACCAACTGTCCCAGTGATCTTTCAGAAGCACAGGGCTCACCTGGCCACTCTCCTGCTCACAACGCCAGTGATTTTCTGTCAGGAAGACCCAAGTTCAAATACAACCTGGGCTTCTGTCTGCTTCGGTATTTTCAACCGTAAATAAGATATGATTACATAGGTATAAAATATTATAATTGTCTCACGTGATCTATAACCCCGCCCCTTCTCTTTAGAATCCTTGGTCTGACTTTAAAGGCCCCCCACCCTGGCTCCGGCTGACTTTTCTAAGCTTCTCATCTATTGTTCCCTTTTATGAGCTCTCCGGTTCAGCCACGCTTGTTGCCGCTAATATTCCAGTTCCTTTATTCCCGGCTCTGCCCTGGCTGTGCTCCCCACCTGGGATACACTCCTCCCCCCTCCTCTCCCCCGTTTAGACTTCCCAGGGCTCTCATAATTGCCCCAGCTGCTGACCTCTCCTTCAGGGCCCTCCTGTCTACTCTGTATGCTCCACATACAGCGCTCATGTGTGTTCGTGCTGGTTCCCTGGCTAGAACGTAAGGCCCGGGAAGGCAGGGACTGTATTCCTTCGGTTTCCAGTTCTCCGTGCCCGGTACAGAGAACTACCCAGCAAACCCTTAAGTATATGCTGACTGATGCAGCCTGCCATCCTCCTGAGGGGCCCAGGAAACGCTCGCTCCCCGGGGTTTCCGGCGGCTGATTCTGAAAGTGTCTTCCACTAATCCCACGAGTGTAGCCCCTTTCACACCATCACTCACTCCGGAACTGGCTTTTCTAGACACCGTCTCTTCTTCTGGACTGGACAGAACCAAAGCTTTGGGCATTTTACAGAAACAGTGTTCTTGAGAGAGAGGCAGAGACAGAGACAAAGACAAAGACAAAGAGATAGACATACAAAGGCAGAGAGACACGGGGAGAAAAAGACAGAGAAGAGACACAGAAAGAGACAGAGACAAAGAAAGAGACAGAGGCAGAGAGACACAAGGAGACAAAGACAGAGAAGAGACACAGAAAGACAGAGACAAAGAGACACAGAGGCAGAGAGACACAAGAGATAGACATGCAGAATTAGAGAGACACAAAGAGACAAAGGCAGAGAAGAGACACAGAGAGACAGAGACAGACAAAGAGACACAAAGGCAGAGAGACACAAGAGATAGACAGGCAGAGATAGAGAGACACAAAGAGACAAAGGCAGAGAAGAGACACCGAAAGACAGAGACAAAGAGACACAGAGGCAGAGAGACACAAGAGATAGACATGCAGAGATAGAGAGACACAAAGAGACAAAGGCAGAGAAGAGACACAGAGAGACAGAGACAGACAAAGAGACACAGAGGCAGAGAGACACAAGAGATAGACATGCAGAGATAGAGAGACACAAAGAGACAAAGGCAGAGAAGAGACACAGAGAGACAGAGACAAAGAGATAGACATGCAGAGATAGATACAAGGAGACAAAGAAAGAGACACACAGAGAGACAGCTATATGGAGAAGCCTAGGAGGCAGAGCCTAGCCTGACTGCATGCAGTCACTCAGAAAGAGGAGAATGCTTGGCCAAAGTCAGCCGGGTAGTAAGTAACAGGTCAGGCGTTTGGACCTCGGGCCTCCTTCAGCTCCACTGTCCGGGCCCACTTGGGCACAGGAGGATCAGTGGAAGGAACTGGGGTGTCCAGCCTAGAGAAGAGAAGACTCAGCTGGAACCTGGAAATCACCTCTCAGCAGTCAAGGGTTCCCTCATGGAGGAGGGACCAGGTGCGGTCCAAGCCCCAGGACTGACAGAACAGTAGAGGCAGGCTGCCGAGGCAGATCTGAACCCAGTTTTCTGACAATGAAACTGATCCCAGTGAGAGGGATTGCCCTAGGAGGCAGGAGACCCTTCCTCTCTGGAAGACTTTGAGGACGTTGGGTACGTGGTTGTTCGGATGCCCGAGGTCCCTTCGGGCTCCGAGGGGCCAGGGGTGGGGGTGGGGGATAGCAGGATCCCAGCTGGGGGAGCTGAGCGCTTCCTGGACCACGAGGAGGGGGGGTGGGTGGAGTGGTGGAGGTCGGAGACTCTCTTCCCTGGGGGGGGGGGGCTTTGCCCAGCCGGCCAGCCTTCCTCTGAAAGCCCATTGCCTGGCAGGATTAGGAAGAGAAAGAACTGTTCTTCCCCCTCCCCCCATTCTGAATCGCTTCCCTTCCCAGCTTGGAGAAATCCAAGAGTCCAGAGTTCTCTGCCCCGTCCCCAGGAGCGAGCTCGGGCGCCCGCGGCCGCCTGCTCGGCCCCACCGGGCCCTGCCAGAGCCGCGCCTGGGTCCCGGCTCCCTCCACCAGGCGCCACCTGCCCGGGGGGCCCAGCGGGGCCGCCGTGCGCGGGGTTGTGGGGGCGGACGGCCGAGGGGGGACAGACAAGGGACCGGGCCGCGCGCTTCTAATCCGGGCACTTCCCTGTCAGGCTAATCCCTGCGCGCGGCCCGGGCCCTCCCGAGGTGCCTGGGAAGCCCTCATCTAAATGAAGCGCACACACTCCGCGGCCGGCCCATCTGCAAAGGCCGCAATTAAATGCAGGACAAAAAGGGGGGAGCGGGCGAGCGGCCGCATTAGCATTTCCGTGACCATCTGGCGTGAGCAGCGGGCGAGGGGGAACAAAAGGAGGGTTAGCGAGGGGGCGAGGCGAGCGTGCCACGGCATTGACCTGCAAATGAGGCTTTGTCCCCGAATTAAAGCTGCCCGGACCCCCGGGGACCCCCCAAAACGGGCACCATTACGGCCCGCCGGGACAAAAGCCCGCGCGGCAAAAGTGCGCCGCGGGAGGAAGGCCGCGACGGCTCCCCTCGGGCCCCTGGCCCCGAGCCCGCGCGCACGCGTGGAAGCGCGCGTGAGCACACACACACACGGCCACGAGGCCGCGGCAGGACCGTAACAGCGCCTTAATTGCGCCGCGGCGGCTGCGGGAGCGCCCCAGGGAATTCCGGGGAAGCGCTGCCTGACGCGCGGGGGCCCGGGGCCCTTCTGCAGATCAGCACCCGGGGCTGGCCAGCGCCCGGAGGCCGGGAGCGGGGCGGGGAGCGGCGCCCAGCTCAGGCCCAGAAACGCCGGGGCCCCGCCGGGCGCACGCTCGCGTCTGCAGCCCCAGCCACGCGCCTTCCAGCCAAGAGGGGACCTGAGAGGCGCGACAGCCCCCCCCGCCCCCAGCCCCAAACTGACCCAGCAGTTCCCCCCAGCCCTCACCGCCTCAGAGCTGTGGAACTCCCGCGCCTTTGGGGGGGCTTAGAAGTCAGGGGAAATGCTCGGAACTGAAACGTTCCCCCCGAAAGCGCTCCGGCTTCTGCGGGTGGGCGGGCTGTGGCCGCTGGGGAGAGAGCTTGCGGACGGGGTGGGGTGGGGGGCGCCGCTGGGCGGACGGGGGGGGCAGGAGAAGATAATCTCTGAAAGGTCTTGCAGCCCCCCAGGCTGGCCCACTCCCGGCTTTCCCGGTGCAGGATTGACGGGCTTTAACGTTCCCAGCTGAGGGGCCGGGCCAGGACCGCGGTACCGCAGGTTCTTTCTCTTCCTTGGGTCCTAGTGGCTCTCGGACCAGCGGCCTTTCCCCCCTCCCCCCCCCCCCCCGCAGGCAGCACACGGCCTGGGTTGGGGGATGGCGGTGGGGGAGGGGCGGCGGGGTTGCCCCTGCCTCGGGGAGGGAGGAGGGAGGAGGATCCTCTGTCTCTGGAGGCAACGGGAAAACAACAGCTAATGGCAATAAGAGGCAGTGCCCCATTCAGGGGCAGTCACCGGGGCCGCTCAGTGGGAAGCATCCATGAGGGGGTGGGGGAGATGAAGCTAATCAGAGCCAGTCAGTCACTCAGCCTCCTTAATGAGCCTCCTCCTGCCCGGGATGGGGAGAGGTGGCGAGCCAGGCATTCTCTGGGAGAGCCCCATCTGGTGTCCCCCACCTCCCAGACAATGAGCCTTTCCCACCGTGTCTGCTGCTGGGCAGCGGCCAGAAAGCCTGCTCCGAGGACCCAGGCCTGGGCTGGGGGGGGGGGGGCTGAAACGAGACCCAGCAAAGGAAGAGGCTTGTCCGAGCAAAACTGGCGGGAAAGGCAGCCTTAAACCCGGGTGGGGGGTGGGGGGAAGGGGCTGGCGCCCTCCCACCCCTTGGAAATCCGGAGCTGGGGCATGAGGAGGTGTGTGAGGGCATCGCTGCGGGGGGCGAGGCGGGCGGTCACTGAGGGACGGTCTGTGAACATGGGGGCCAGGCAGCAGGGACGGCAGAGGGAGGGGGCTCCGGGCAGCTCGAGCCCCTTCCGGCCGGGTGGGCTGGCTTCAGACTGGGAGGGCAGGAGGAGCCGGTCTGGGTCTCACGTGTCAGGAAGGCCTTTGCCCACTGCTCATGCTGACCAAAGCCCGGTTGGGGTCCGGGCTGGTTTTCTCACCCACTCCGAGCTCCAGGGACATGGGCCACGCTGCTGCTGCTTCTCCCGCGGGGCCCGCTGGCTTCCGGCTCCACGTTCCGGGCCTGGAACTCTTCCCCCTGAGTTTTCGGGGACCAGACTGCCAAGTCCGGGGCAACCAGGGGCCACATCAATGATGTCTCCCCAGCTCAGCCTCAGGGGCCTGTAAGCCTAGGGCGAGGCGGGCTGGGCTTGGGGCAGGCCCGGGGAGAGAGGCCCCAGCTGCTTATCTGGGGGTGAGGGTCCGTCCGGGCGGCATCCCCGAGTCTCCGTGCCGGAAGGGATCTAGCTCAATCCACGCAGAGCCCAAGAATCCTTTCTGGGACATGGAGGACAAGTGGGCGTCCGGCTTTGGACATCTTAGGGGAGCCCACGGCTTCCTGGGCCCCCTGTGCCTCTTGGGCCCCCCGTGCCCCTGAAGAAGGATCCAGAAGTCCTGAGCGTATCCAGCCTGAGCTCCAGCTGGGACTTGGGGTTCCCTCCTGCCTCACCCCCCAATATTTCACGATTTTCCTCCTAGCGAAGCAGATTCGAGCACCCATGCCCTTAGGGCAAGAGGGGGCAACAGGTCCCAATTTTGATTGGAACTGGTAACTCACAAAGCCACTCCCTTCCTAGTTAGTTGGCAGAGGGAGCGGGGAGTGGGGGGGGCTGCTCCCTTCTTCTCATTTAGTTGGCAGAGGGAGCGGGGGCTGATCCCCTCCTCACCATCCCCTGAGGAGAAGGTCTCCAGGAGGAAAAAAGATTTGCTTTGGGGAGTTGAGCTCATCTTTGGGAGCTCCTGGGAAGTCCTGGTGGAGGTGAGAGAATTGCTGAGCTTGCTTCCCTTTGGAGGACAGAAAAGAACCCCCTCCCTCCCCCTGGGGGGGACACTGACCCAGTTTTGCCAAATTCTATAGGACTCTGGACAGTGTGTCTCCCTTCTCTGGACCTCAGTTTCACCATCTGGACAATGGGGATGACCAAACATTGAAGGGGACCTTCAAGGGCCCTCATGAACAGAAGGGGAAACCGAGGCAGGAGAAGATAATCTCTGAGAAGTCTTGCAGGTCTGGTTCTCGCCTCTCCCCGGGAGATTTTGGCAGCAATGTGGACGCCTCCCAGGCACAAGGAGGATTCCTTTCAGTGTGACCAGCGGGGCAGAAGAGCTGAGTGACAGGGGACTCG